>NC_058021.1:35087055-35754555 GCF_019176455.1 Solea senegalensis | reverse complement strand
GAGGCGGCGGTCAGAGCAGAGTGAGGAGAGGGTTTGTGTGTGTGTGTGTGTGTCTGTGTGCGTGTGTCTTTCATGTGGTGATGAAAATGTATTAGTGATTGTGAAGAGGAAAAGAGGAGAAGAAAGTACAGATGAAGGAGAAGAAGAAGAAAACCTGGTTTCTATTCTTCTCATGTTCCATCTGATCTTCATGAACCTGCTTACAGTCTAAGCTCCGCCTCTTTCAGGGTTTTAGGACCAGAGATGGACACGTGGTCGTCGCAGCAGGAAATGACAAACAGTTCATCAAAGTATGTGAGGTACGTCAAACATATACACACATGTGCATCGCCCTTTAACCTTTAAACCCGCCCTCTCCATCCATGCTAACTGTGTGTGTGCGCAGGTGTTACAGCTAACTGAGCTCACACAGCAGCCGCACTACAAGACCAACAAGCTGAGAGTCCACAACCGTCAACAGCTGATACACACACTGTCCCAGAGGTACACACACACACACACACACTGTCCCAGAGGTGTAACACACACACACACACTGTCCCAGAGGTACACACACACACACACACACTCAGAGTAACTATTGATCTGTAATATTGATCTGTAATGATTGGTTCCAGGTTCCTTCAGGAAAAGACAGCTGATTGGCTGAGGAGGTTTGAAGGATCAGGTGTTCCTGTTGGACCAATCAACAGCATCCAGGAAGTGTTCTCTGATCCTCAGGTACACACACAAACACACACAGAGTTACATTACATGTCATTTAGCAGACGCTTTTATCCAAAGCGACTTACAAAAGTGCATTCAAACATTTGGGTACAACTAAGAGCTAGAAGTAAGTAAGAGCTTCAAGTAGATCAAACTATGAAACTTTTTTTTTTGTCGTCTTAGTCGAGGTAGAGTAGAAAAAAAAGTGGTAGAGTAGCCAAAAAAATTACTCAAGTAAAAGTACTGAGTTTCTGAAATATTCAGAGCAACACAAACGGTACAAAATAGACACAACATAATATAAAACAGCAATGTTCAAATGAAGATATGTTAAATAATAATATTTGAAACAAAACAAGAAATATGCTCTTTATAATAAAATAAATAACCCTTCAACTAAAACAAGAATACATTAATTCTTTTAGAAATTAAATACATCACCCTTTAAAAGTACAATAAATTAGATTAAACATCAATACACAGCTGGGCCACACGGTGGTGTAGTGGTTAGCACTCTCGCCTTGCAGCGAGAAGACCCGGGTTTGAGCCCCGGTTGGAACAAGGGCCTTTCTGCATGGAGTTTGCATGTTCTCCCCGTGTGTGCGTGGGTTCTCTCTGGGTTCTCCGGCTTCCTCCCACAGTCCAAAAACATGCAATGTGGGGATTAGGTGAATTGGACACTCTAAATTGACCGTAGGAGTGAGTGTGAGAGTGAATGGTTGTTTGTCTCTAGCTGTGTGTGGCCCTGCGATGGACTGGCGAACTGTCCAGGGTGTACCCCGCCTATCGCCCGATGTAGCTGAGATTGGCACAGCACCCCCCGCGACCCCGATGTAGCTGAGATTGGCACAGCACCCCGCGACCCCGATGTAGCTGAGATTGGCACAGCACCCCCCGCGACCCTCTGGTGGAGGATAAAGCGGTAGATGATGACTGACTGACTGATCGATACACAGCTGACCCGGAGACAGGAGACCAGAAACCCAGAGACAGGAGACCAAAACCCAGAGACAGGAGACCAGAAGTCATGACAAGTAATGACAAGACTTGTCATGTGACTCAACTGACTGCATTTGACTGGCAAGATTTTGTCAGCCATAGCCAACAGGGAGAGAAATAGATTGCACGTGTAATAAAGAAAAAGATATTAAAAAAAATAAAGTAACCAGCGTCACTGAGCCAAAGGGAACGGCGTAAAAGTACCGTTCTTTCTTCAAATATATACTCAGTATATACAGTGCCTTGTGAAAGTATCTGGCCCCCTTGAACTTTTCAACCTTTTGCCACATTTGAGGCTTCAAACATAGAGTTATAAAATTGAAATTTTTTGTCAAGAATCAACAACAAGTGGGACACAATCGTGAAGTAGAACGAAATTCATTGGATAAGTTATACTTTTTTAACAAGTGGGGCGTGCAATATTATTCGGCCCCTTTACTTTCAGTGCAGCAAACTCACTCCAGAAGTTCAGTGAGGATCTCTGAATGATCCAATGTTGTCCTAAATGACTGATGATGATAAATAGAATCCACCTGTGTGTAATCAGGTCTCTGTATAAATGCACCTGCTCTCAGGATTCTGTTTAAAGCGCAGAGAGCATCATAAAGACCAAGGAACACACCAGAGATACTGTTGTGGAGAAGTTTAAAGCTGGATTTGGATACAAAAAGATTTCCCAAGCTTTAAACATTGCAAGGAGCACTGTGCAAGCAATCATATTGAAATAGAAGGAGTATCAGACCACTGCAAATCTACCAAGACCCGGCCGTCCCTCCAAACTTTCATCTCGAACAAGGAGAAGACTGATCAGAGATGCAGCCAAGAGGCCCATGATCACTCTGGATGAACAGCAGAGATCTACAGCTGAGGTGGGAGAGTGTGTCTATAGGACAACAATCAGTCGTACACTGCACAAATCTGGCCTTTATGGAAGAGTGGCAAGAAGAAAGCCATTTCTCAAAGAAATCCATAAAAAGTCTTGTTTAATGTTTGCCACAAGCCACCTGGGAGACACACCAAACATGTGGAAGAAGGTGCTCTGGTCAGATGAAAGCAAAATTGAACTTTTTGGCCACAATGCAAAACGATATGTTTGACGTAAAAGCAACACAGCTCATCACCCTGAACACACCATCCCCACTGTCAAACATGGTGGTGGCAGCATCATGGTTTGGGCCTGCTTTTCTTCAGCAGGGACAGGGAAGATGGTTAAAATTGATGGGAAGATGGATGGAGCCAAATACAGGACCATTCTGGAAGAAAACCTGTTGGAGTCTGCAAAAGACCTGAGACTGGGACGGAGATTTATCTTCCAACAGGACAATCATCCTAAACATAAAGCCAAATCTACAATGGAATGGTTCACAAATAAACGTATCCAGGTGTTAGAATGGCCCAGTCAAAGTCCAGACCTGAATCCAATCGAGAATCTGTGGAAAGAGCGGAAGACTGCTGTTCACAAACGCTCTCCATCCAACCTCACTGAGCTCGAGCTGTTTTGCAAAGAAGAATGGTCAAGAATTCCAGTCTCTCGATGTGCAAAACTGATAGAGACATATCCCAAGCGACTTGCGACTGTAATTGCAGCAAAAGGTGGCGCTACAAAGTATTAACGCAAGGGGGCCGAATAATATTGCACGCCCCACTTTTCAGTTTTTTATTTGTTAAAGTATAAATTATTCAATAAATTTGGTTACACTTCACGATTGTGTCCCACTTGTTGTTGATTCTTGACAAAAAATTTCAATTTTATATCTTTATGTTTGAAGCCTCAAATGTGGCAAAAGGTTGAAAAGTTCAAGGGGGCCAGATACTTTCACAAGGCACTGTATGTATGCTACAATAAAACTACTCTTAAAATGACAATTTATCCAAAAAGTTAACCAAGTATTTGTAACAGAGTAAATATGTGTGTGTGTGTGTGTGTGTGTGTGCGCGCGCGGCCCGTGCCATCACCACCTGTCACAGCTATGACTGTGTGTGTGTGTTTGTCCCAAGTTGGTTGTAAACAAGTGACTGTTTACAGACAGATGGACGTCTCTCACACACGCGCACACACACATCAGAACCAGAATTCCAGTGTGTTCATTTTTCATCAACATGTAAAAACTCTAAGGTCTGTCTCAGTGTCAGACTGCTCCGGTTTGGTTTAGAACCAGGTTTATGGATTAAAACTTAAACGCAGCGTCATGTCCAGTGGTCCTCATGGAGACCAAGACCTGGTCCTAATGAGGCTGAACTGCTTAAGTTTTGAATTGTGGTTAAGGTTAATATTAGTGTTAGTCATTAACTGGTTGTGGTTAAGGTCAATATAAAAGATTTTCAAAATAAAAGCGTTGCATAGATGTGGAACAATCAAAATAAATCAAAGCTCACACAAATAAGTCGTTCTAACGCATCGCTGTCTTCACCGAATTTGGTCTGGCCCTCACAAGGTTTAAGGGCCTTTTGGGGATTAAGGCCTGGTTTAAGGGTTAGAATCAGGTTTAGGTTTATGTCCATGAGTGTCCTCACTAAGATTGCTGTAAAAGTGTGTGTGCGTGTGGAGAGAAGCTGTTGTTAATCAGGACAGTAATCACTTTTCCAAAACTGAAATCTGGAAGTCATTTGGAAAAATGCCAGACACTCAAACACTTCCTCGCTCTCTGTCTCTCTGTGTCTGTCGCTCTGTCTCTCTCTCTGTCTCTCTCTCTCTCTCTGTCTCGTACTCATCCTTGTTTTTACGACTACACACCGTGTGTCTATGTATCTGTCATGTCCTCTGGTCGGCAGCCAGCTGAATGTGTCTTTAATATTCTGACTACTGGACGAGAAGGAGAGACACAGAAAGAGAGAGAGAGAGAGACAGACAGAGAGAGAGAGAGAGAGAGAGACACAGACACAGAGAGAGTGATTTATTCCAGCTGACATCAAACCTCTGACCACAGAACCCAAAACTAAACCTGATTTTATTCATTCATCCTGCTCTTAAAGGGTTCATTCATGTTTTTTGAAGTATTTCCCCACAGAGAGAAAATGAATGATTTTCTGGAGTTGTTGATCCACTGCTGCCTCCATCACTAAGTTCAAATGTCTGATTTTGAAATCTTTCACTCAGACTGACTCATGGACTTTGGTGTGGGAGAGTGATGGTTTACTAGAATAGAATCTGCTTCAGTCTAAGTCTACGATGTCTACGTCACATGATCACGTCTTTATCTTACTGACAGAGAAAATCAGTGATTTTTTTCTCGCTGGGAAACAGGAGCTGCTGGTCCTCTGCTGCCTTGTGTGGTCACTTTGTATATTATAAATATTTCATTTAAATAAATAAAATATCAAATGTCTTATTTAAAAAAAATAAGACATTAGAACTTAGTGATGGAGGCAGCAGTGGATCAACTGTGTGTGTGATGTTTCTCTGTGAGGTTTGGTGTGAGAGAGTGAAGAAAAATCTCTCATGTCACAAAGATAATAGAGCAGCCATTTTGAAACAGCTGTTGAACAAAACCTTTCTTTTTTAATATTAATGTCTTCACCTTTAACTGAGGACGTGATGGATCATCGGTGTCTTTAAGGGAGGACGTGGTCACAGTGAGTGATCGTCTCAGGAAATGTTGGACTCACATTCAGACGGGAGGGTTTTCCTCCAGGTCACAGCGTCCCAACTCTACCACATGATCTACGGTCATGTGACAGCTCGCTGCTGCTGCTGAAGCTTCTGCTCCTGAAGCTGCTGCTGATGCTGAAGCTACTGCTCTCTGTGAGCTTTATTCTACGCTCATCTGTCGTGTTGTGATTGGTCCTTTTATTATCTACATATTTCACCTTTCAATGGCAGCTCTGACCTCTGACCTCATGGAGGTGACAGCATTAATCACAAACGTTGGTCGTGTGGAGAAAAAACATTGTAATAAACAAAGGTTAAAGTTTGTGTCTGCAGGGCCTGGGACTGTGGCTAATGCTAAGCTAATGCTTACATACACACACAACACACGCTCTCTCTCTCTCACACTCACACACTCTCACATACACACATGCACTCCCTCTCTCTCACACTCCACTCACACACTGCTCTTATTTCCTTGGAGAGGTTGTTCCAGATGGAAGACTCTGTTTCCTTTAGTTTTCAACCTGGACTCTGGAACAGAGAGAAGGGCAGTGTCTGAGGATATCAAGATACACGACAGTGTGAAAGACATTTCAAATATAATATAATATATAATAACCCTTCACACACTGGACCCTTCTGTGATCCTAACTTTTTTGGATACTTGTTCAAATGACAATGTGATGCCTGAAAAACCTCAAATACTCTCCAAAGATCACAAAGACCTGTCCAAACAGTAGAAACAGTTTGCAGTGCTTTCTGGGCATTCACTTCACAATCGTTCTGCATCAGCCTTTTTCTTGGCAGTCGCTTTCTCAAAAACTTCCTTAATTGGTTACAATCGGGTTGTGAAGAGGATTTTAAGTAATACAGGAAAAAATGATCTCCCACCCTCCCTTTAAGTTTGGCCTCCAGATAACGAACACATTTCATACTATGACAGACACCCTGCACTGTGGGACTGTTGTCAAATCTGTGGTGTTTGTTTTTGTCACTGGTGAGAGATAGTGTGTGTGTGTGTGGGCAGCAGACAGCTGATGTGGCAGACGGCTCTATATCTCTTTATGAAGGTCAGAGCATGTTACACACTGAGATGCTGTTGTTGTGGCACAGTGTCAGAAGCCTGTGAGACGATCGTGCCATGACCTCACCACTGTTTCTGTGCGCGCGCGAGTGTTTAGGGAGGAGGTGGTGGTGGTGGTGGTGGTTGCTGACAGCTCTCCTTGACTTCATCTTCCTCATATCATCATGTGGTCTCTTCATCTGCCGCCTCCAGTCTCTTCCGCATGCTCAACGCCTCTGGAAAAAAGACGGAAAGGAAAAGAAAACACAAAGCATGACATGGCCTGACGTCACTTTTAAAGTCCTCTGCTGTTTTAAGTCATTTTGAGATTCAAAGCAATATTATATTCAAGCTAAGATACTGAGTTAACAATTAAATAGTTCAGGTTTTGCAGTTGTGCAGTTGTATGAGCCATGGACACTCCAATGCAACCATCCCTTTCAAAACCTGACCTATCACTTGAAGTCATTTTTGCACTGATCAGGAGTGTATGCATGATGACCTCTTGTAAATACAACTGTGGATACTTTTCAGGAGAGGATTTTAATGAGTGTTTTAGTCGAACAATTGGAGTGAGTCAGTACCAGGACACTGGATCGTGGTCACCTGACTGGAATGCCGTTGTTTGCTTGCTGGTGAGGGTTACACAAGGATATGAACAGGTAAATAATGCTTTTTTTATACATACATATATACATGTAGTGTGTCTTTCTCTTCGTATGACCTCTTTATTTATAATCACCTTCACCTCACCTTCTTCTACTTGTGTCATTTCACCCTCTGATTTACAGGCGGAGAACAAACCCACACCCACAGTGATACTGCAACATGTTTTTCTTTTCTTTTTTTATAACCTCATAAAGCTCCTTACATAACCACCGCTGTCAACAATGGCAAGTGGTTTGGATTATAATTTATAAAAGTTTAGCATTCACCCTGTCACACTCCATCACACCCAATCACAACTGACAGCTGTCATGTGACTGTTCAGTAAACACACACACTATTACTGATACAAATGTAACACAATAAATTGCATTAGTTACAGTTGTGTTATTTACACCAAACCAGTGTCACTCTTGTATTTTTAGAGGTTAGTAAAGAAACATACTGAACTCACATTAAAATAAATAAAAAAACTTTGAATAGATGTGCAATAAATAAGCAAGCTTCGTAACTTAAGCACGTTTTAGATATCTAAATATATCGAAAGAAATCTTGATTTCTTCAATATTATATAAAAAAAAAAACACTATTGGGGGCCCTTGGTGATCAGGTGGCAGCCACTTAATTCACTTATGCCTCTGGTTGTGTTTGTATTCTGTGAAGAAAATACTGTGCAAACCCTCCATTCTCGTCGCGGATCGGTTTAAAAAATAACCTTTGAAGAATGCTGGAAACCAGCAGAGCGCACAACACTCACTGGTTCCTGTGACTCACGCTTGGAACTCTTGAGAAGCCACTTCCCTCCACGCTGCCTCTGCCCTTCTTGGCCAGTTGGAGGCGCTGTTAAGTTGAGGTCAGTGCTTGAATGTGATGAGGGCAGGTGAAGAGTGTGTGTTGTGACAGATGAGGACGTGGGGGGGCCGGGGGGAGGGCTGGGGGGTGGGGCCATTGTGATATTAGTCAGGAGGGAGGTATAAATAGACGAGCAGTATGGACACATGAACACAAGGCACCTGTTTGCTGCTCTCCAGCTGTTGCACACCACAATCACCTGTGAAGTGTGACGTGTCTGCTGCTGTTTCAACATCTGACAGTGAGGAGGACGATGATGATGAGGATGATGACGATGGTGGTGGATTCCTTCATGTGCAAGACTCTGACTTTAATCCTCATCTGCACGGCTCTGCAACATGGTGAGAAACTTTTCTCATATTTTCTTGGGGAGATTTCTGTGAGTAAATTCCAACTGAATCAGAATATTTGACTTATTACTCATAATAATACTCAAAATATTACTCACAATACATGTATTCCCTTTGGCTTTTCATGCAATAACTCACCAGCTATATATAGATTTTTTAATTAAATGTTTTGGGCTGTGTTTCTTACCTTAAAATGCTCTTGCACACACACATTAAAGAGGCAATAGAGAACCATCACATTTCCCACTTATTAAATAATGTATAAAGTGCCAATTTGTTTAGGGTATCTTTGCTGCATTTTTCTTTTTTTGGTTGCAAACACACACACACAGTGATCATCCTTCAGTGATCATCCAACAGTGCTGTTGTAACGCAAAGTCATACGAGATTACACAAGATTAGTTGGCGCTTTTTAATCTCGGGTTCCTCTGTGTTTCTCTAGCTTGTGGACTCCCGTTATCAGAGCCAGCGGAACCACCAGCTCATACTCCTGCACATTCACAACATGTCAGGACCAAACGCTGCTCCTGTAACAGCTGGGATGATAAAGAATGCATCTACTTCTGCCACCTGGATATTATCTGGGTCAACACGCCAAGGTGAAGCTCCTTACCCTCCTTATCTTGACCACACCAACACCCAATAACCTTCAGGGATGATTTCTCTGATTTCTACATCACTCACCAGTGTTGTTTTGCTTTAAAGTAAGCTCCTTCCGTATGGTCTTGGGAGCCCCTCATCTCGTCGCCGCCGCTCCGCCGGCCGATGCAAATGCCTGACACCAGCTGATAAAACCTGCTCTAGCTTCTGTCAAAACAGGTGAGTGCTCGTTTCTTAGATTGTATCAAAGTTGTTCTTTTGTGTCCCCACAGTGTCAGTCAGGTGCGACAAGCCTGAACACAATATGTTGATATAGAGTATGACTCAGTGAGGAGGAAGAATGATAATGGTCGAACAGTATGAGGTTAGCACTCACCACATTGTCTCTGAGAAATCACAGAAGCTTACTAGCAGTTGTGCTATTTTTGGAAGGTTTAGAATTCTTTGAAACTGCCAGAATGGATTAGTCACCATCTTTAGATCTTATCCCAGGATGTGTTTTGTAAGGTACATCCTGTATCTCTGGCTGTTTCTGGCATTTGGAATTCCAAACAAATTGTTTGGAAACAAAACTAATTTTGTTTCAAGTTATGCAATAATGCAAGTCATTATTGTGAGTTTGCAGAGGTTTATGAGGGTGTTTTAACTTTGTTTCTGTCCACAGTGCTCACAACCCAAGGACTGATGTTGTGGGCTCATCGAGGAAAAACTGAAAACATAGATGGCAACAAATTACTTGCATCTTTCAGGTAAATGAAGAAGAATTTAGAGATCAACCTTTAAACTGAAGTGAATTAAAGTGTGTTTGACAAATCCGTCTTTTTTTCATGAAGATCTGTGGTTAAGTCCAACATTGGCATTCTGTCATCAAAGAAGAACAAAGCTTCAGTCAAAAGGCTCAAGAGGAGAACAAGAAGATAGAAGAGTGAAAGAAAAACCAGCGGAGATTAAAAGTCATGGAGAGGAGACGTCTTCAGTGTTAGCTCCAGGTGTTTGAAACAGGTCAAGAGAGAGAAGGGTGGAGAAGACTCAACCAGAGAAATGCTCCAGGACAGGAGTCTGAGGCGTGAACCTGGACTTAATGTCTGTCTAACGTGATGAGGAAGGATCTTCTAAAGCCAAATATAAAGGGACTCACTTTGAGATTAGTGGGCAACCACATCATAGAAATATCACACTGACCAATTATTGAGCAAACCATTGCTTTTACTCATCTTTAAGGATTTCCCTAACTATGAAGACTCTATGATCTCCATTATTCCAGAGCCATATAGACTCTATATTTTCTTTTTGAAATATGTGGGGATGTAACGGCTGATTTTCAGTTTGTGTTCCATTTGTAGTCAGAACTTGGATTTCCAACCTCACCAACCCCGACATGGGGTTACTGTTAATAACACTTCAGTCGTACACATAGTACTCGTTCATTTTTATTAATATACAGTACATGCTGTTGTTGAACTCCAGTTCTGACTTCTAAATTCTGATGTAAATGGAACGTAGAATAATATCCTCTGTATCAGAGCTGAGATATTTTCTGCCTAATGTTGATGGCAAATCAGCAAAATAGTTTTTTTTAATGATGTTGCTTACTTGAAAACACCATCGTGACACACTGCCACACTTAAATGAAGACCAACTCTCTGTATTGACGAATCCGGTGAGCCGTTTGTGTGTTTCACCATCTAGCGTCGCCGCCATTACTGCGGTGGCACGTCGTCTGTCACTCTCTGCTGTCCTGCTCTGTTCTGCACAGTGGTCACAGTCACTTCTCCAAACCTGTGCCTGCTGCAGCGTTTTGCAGCTCAGAGTCTGGATATTTATTTAAAATGTAAAATGTAAAATGACAGACTTAAGAAAAAAGTATTTCACAATAACACCACATTGAGTTCATTTACTCTGTGCGACCACGGCAGCCTTGATAGAGCTAGCTAAGTGAAGTTAGCTTAGCTGACATTACCTTTTCACTGTGCAGCTGCATGCTATTCATTGTGAGATTGACGAGTGTTGATCCAAAGTTACTTCCGGTACTTTGCCGGATTCGTTTATCGAGGCCACACACACACACACACACACACACACACACACCCTGACAATGAACATGGTGTATACAAGCATGGAGGCCACAGTGGGTCCAGTGCGTTGGCTCAGGTTACATAGCTCCTCTTGAATGTTTTGACTGAAGAAAGGCTGGAGGTGTTCAGTAATGTGGGTCTTGCCAAAAAAGTAGCAAATGTTTTTCTTCTTCACTTAACTTATGTCTATTAGCTCTGTATCAAGAGCAAGAGAACATTCCTCCTCAGTGCTAATTGTTTACTAGCGTTTGCTGTTAAATGCTAAATAGCTTATTTATACCCTAACTTATTGACAGATGTATTTATATTTGTATTTGTCACAATGTTTTTCAGGAATGTGGAAAATAAACGTGTTCTTATAAGAGTCATTTCAGTTATTTCTTTCTCAGCAGACACTCAACATTTACTGTTATCATCTGGTTTTGAATCCAAATTCTGTTGATTTACAGTATATTCTGTATTTTAACTCTTTTACATTACATTACATGTCAATTAGCAGACGCTTTTATCCAAAGCGACTTACAATAAGTGCATTTAAACATTTGGGTATAAATAAGAGCTAGCTTTCCGCTGTCCGGATGTCGATGGGGAGTTCGTTCCACCATTTGGGCACGAGGACAGTGAACAGTCTCGAGGTCTGCAGGTGTCACACCCAGGTTCCTTACAGTATGAGAAGGAGCTACCACAGAGTTGTGGAGGGTGATGGTCAGATCTGTGGTGGGAGAGCCCTTTCCTGGGAGAAAAAGAAACTTGGTCTTGTTGAGATTGAGTTTCAGGTTATGGTCAGACATCCACTGAGAGATGTGGGTCAGACAAGCGGAGATCCGTTCTGCTGTGTGTCGGAGCTGGGAAAAGAGAGAATGAGATGGGTGTCATAGGTGATAGGTGAGCTGTGATAGGAAAAACCATGAGAGAGAATAACAGAACCAAGAGAGTTGGTGTAGAGGAGAGGGCCCAAGACAGAACCCTGAAGGACCCCAGCAGCTAGAGGACAGGGTTCCAACACAGATCCTCTCCAGGTTACTCTGTATGTTTGGTTTTGAAGATAGGACGAGAGTAGGGTAAGTGCAGAGCCTGAGACACCTAGTTCTTGAAGGAAGGAAGTAAGGATCTGGTGGTTAACTGTGTCAAACGCTGCAGAAAGGTCCAAGAGGATGAGCACAGAGGAGAGAGAGGGGCAGTCCTGGCTCTCTTCAGTATTTTCATAATTTATTTTGTCTCAATTTCTATTTGATTTATTTTTATAGTCATCTCATTTTTATTCTGCCTTTGGTGCTTTACTCTACAGTTAAGCCATTGACATATTCACACACATTAATCCAGCACTCATCATCATTCACGCATCAGCATGTTTTGAAAGAGCAGCTGAGGATTGAACACCCAACCTACCTGTTGAGTCACCACCATTTGATCTCCTGGACAGTTTTATTTTCTTTTTCTTGTATTATTTTATTGCCTTTTCTTTATTTTTATGTCCATATTGCATATTCAGCAGGGTTGCAGCATGTGAATGTCAATTGAAGAACTACAGCTTTGGCAATATGTTAGTGTGACTGACTTACTTTATAGAAAACAGTGTTTTTTGAATGAAAGTCAACAAACACTGTAAAACTGCTCATTGACCAATTTACCACCAAGACCTTATGGTGGGTTCCATTTGTACTCAAAACTTGGAATTTTCAAGTTCATGAAGCTTGAAGCTTTCTCTCCACAGGAACAAGCCCTGAAGGGTTCTACTCCTTCAGTGCTGCCAACTCTCACGCAATCAGTTTGAGAGTTGGCAATTTCCAAAAATGCGGGAAAGGCTGTCGTGTCAGATCCGCACCTGGAACATGATTGGATATTTACAACAGTGTCGACGCTTTCTGCACATGCGCAGAACGGATTGAGTTTCTGGTACAGGTCGGGTAGTGACACGCACCACTTAGCATAGCATACTTCTTCTTTTGCGTCTTTCATTCTCTTTCTAATCTGCGCGCAAAAACACTTCATCAATGGAAAATCGTCCTACGATTGAATCCACCAGAATGACATGTTCATTAATTGCAGTATTATTATTCTATTATTGTATAAAGCATTACTTGTATTAACCATTAATAATACATAAAGAATTAATGAGTAAAATAAAACATTACTATAAATAAATATGTTGGGTGTGTGGTGATAACAGACATGTACAGACATACACGTAGACGGATTGACTGTCTAGAGCTAGACTGCATCTCTGAGTGCTACCTGCTGCTGAAACATGTTTTATCAAACTGTCATAAGAAAAAAAAAAAAAAAAGAGTATGATGAAATTATGTATTGTACGATGAAAATATGTATTCTGTGGGTAACAGGGGCAGGACTAGAAAAGCTTTTGCTTCGCCCGCTTTCCCTTTCGGTTATGTGTATTGTGTAAACTACACTAAGATGATGTGTGATGATGATTGATCTAACTGACATGACCGAAATAAACATATAAATAAATAAATAAATAAATAACCTTGACTGGGCCCCGCACACCACCAAGTCTCACTCCAAGGTTTTCTCACAAGTTGGCAGCCCTGCTCTTTAACTATGACCTGGCATTGTTAACAGAGGCTAACAGTGGCTAGCAATGGCTAGCCTGAGAAACATTTGCATTTCTTGAAAGCAGTCATCATTGCATCAAGCAGTTCTTGATGCAATGATTTTACAAAGTACTCCAGAGCTCATGTTGAGTACCTTAATCACAATTAGATCACAATCGCAGAGTTAGTGTTAAAAAGAACATCCTGGTGTGCTTTCATTGAAAGGATGTTCCAACGCTATGAGGAAGAGAACATTATCTTTTCCTCATCTTAACCAGGTGCTTTTTGTTCTTAAATCTAACCACAATCATTATTAGGAAATAGCCAAAACACCACAGTAGTGAAGACTCTATCACACTGATACGGAAGTGTATTCCTGCTGTGGCAGAAACATGAAAATGAATGCTACAATGTCATATTATTATAACAACAACAACAACAACAACAATAATAATAATAACAATAATTATAATAATATTAAACTTTTCATAATGAATGTGACTTCCTCTTTTGCCAGTGCTAAATCCATACTATGGGTGTCAAAAATACTCTCTAATTTAAAATAATAACAATAATAATATTACTAATAATAAATATATGCATATACTTGCCCTCCAAAGTTTATATGTATGATCTACAATCTTTATTCACATAATACCAAGCTGCAAATCTAGATATAAGACAATATTTATAAAAATGTTGCAGATTAAAAGGCACTGCATGAATGCCACTGTCCATCAAACCCTGATCAGCCTGTGTCAGCCTGAGTGTGCACAAACAAAAAGGGGGCGTGTGTTTCTGGTTTGAAGCTGCACTTCATATTTGACCAAGTGAACACAGACTTCCAGAGAATGAAAAGTGTGTTTACTACACATGTACTCTTCCTTTGTCTGCAGGGTAAGGTGAACGTGTGCTGCTTATCTCCTCATGGCGGCTCGTCTGTCCTCACGTCGCTCCATAAGCTGATGTTTACTTTAGATATAGGCTCAGAAAATGTTTATGGGACAGGATGTTGGAGACTGTTGGCCGTCTAGTATCTGCAGGACGTCCTCAGTCACAGGTCAAACATCGAAGGAATGACAGATGATGACACAGGCCTTAAAACAGTCCAGTGCCAATTGCAGTTGAGGGTAATGTAAGATTGCTTGGATTTGTGTGACATAAATGGAGACGGTGATATGTGTTGGACAAGGTTCGAGGAAATGGATGAACCATAAGACAACATGCACCTGTGTCCTCATTATCTCACATGATGACTTCCTGGTTATTTACCCTGATGTCAGTATGAACTCTCGGACCCCCCGCTGTGCTGAGTAAAGAGTGTGGAATGAAAACAGGATGCTTTCTCTGCGTTCCTGCCAAATTCCTCCAGCGCAGCAGAGGAAAAGAAAGACAGGAAAAACAGCAGCATGTCTGCTGTGATACGGGCTGGATGGAGGATTGAGATAATTGCAGCCTTAATCACACCGTTGTCATAACATTAGATGCATTGTTTCGCTCTGTTTCGGTCGTTTATTCGATGTTGGTGCCCTGACTGTTTTTCTCTCCGAGATACTGGCTGATGGTAAATCATGATAATGTGACTGTAACTTTTTGTGAAAGTCTCATTGTGAGGCTCCAGTGTGTGAAGTGCAACAAAACTCAAGTTTTGTGACTTTCTTCAGCGACGCAATAAACTGATTCAGTGACAATGCAGGAAGTGTGTGTGAGGACAAATTTCAAAGGTCTCAAAGTCTGTTGTGGTAATATCATAAACGATTGGCAAAGATACACTAGGTATAAGTAAAAGATTCTTAAATTAATTTAAATGTTCTTTTTTTTAAGAAAAAGAAAAGCATATTTCTTTCATATATATTCATATTCATATTTCTTACATTATTTTAAAAGGACTATGGTTAATGTTACGTGTCTTTTGTGTTGGAAGGTGATGCTGAGTGCAGATATCTGAGGAAATAGCTTGACTTAAATTAGCATATATATCCTTTTCAACATAAACATAAACTGCAGTATAATTCTTATATGTATGTATGTAACACAAATGTATAATGGATATATACGCATGTGATTTTATCTGAATATATTGAAAATGAAATCTCATCTATTGATGGAATCAACATTGAAAAGGTATCTGAGGATGAAACGTATATATAATATCATATGTTCGAAGAATTGTGTTTAAGTTTATGTTTATTTTGAACAAAGTCAAGTGTGTTTTAGTAATTGTGTTAATGTGTGGGGTAACACATATAAGAAATATAATGCCATTGTTTTTATTGTAGAAAAGAGAAGTTAGAATCATTTACAGCGACTTTGGGTTTCGTGAAAGGCACTCTATAAATCTAAGTTATCTTTATTGTTTATAAAGTTGAATTTAGAGAACATACCAACACGTTATTAAAGTGATTTTATGGTGTTAATTATGGTGATTAAAACCTAAAGACATAATAGAACTGCAGACGTGATTAATGTCCACAGCTTCTCTACATTCATCTTCAGAAGATTTGTACAAATGATCACAAACTTGAATTATAAGATTTGATTTTTACTCCACACTTGTGATTTTAGAAAATTTGTGACATGGTTTGTGTACTTTTAAAAACTCTTGTCACACCCACTGTGTTTTTGTGCTGTTGCAAATGTTTCAGTCCAAAGCGGCTGCGATTACTGTAAGAATCTGTGTCTGGCACATTCCTGTTCTTCCTGGGTTTGTTTGTGGGGAACCAGAGCCGCTCAGGGACAGACTGGCCTATCAGCACCACTGCTCCAAACACGCTGGCTGATACCAAAACATGAAGTCTAGCCATGACCGAGCAGCCAGGACCAGGAAGGAAGCCGACTCAGCCGGGACAGGAGGTGCAGTTGTTTCACTGTAGGTATTTTTCCAGTCCATTATTGCAACTTCAAAGTGAATAAACACTGACATAGATGTTTTGGATAGCAGACATTCCTGGATGCTTCCTCACTGAGTTCGAAAGTGACACTCATTAAACAGCAGCAGCAGCAGCAGCAGCAGCACGTTAATCATTTAAAGGCCAAAATTGTTACACAGTATGGCTACATCATGAATATGTAAGAGTATATGCAGTCCATATTTCCTTGGCCTCAGATGACCAGCCATTCCTCCCCCAGCTGTAAAGACACCACCTCACACTAACATGCCTGCACTGGATGACATTCTTCACATTTTGGTGTAGATGGTCATCGCAGCCGGTGTGTGCAGGCACACGTACACCAGATACAGTGATACCTGCTCACAATGCATCCACGTCCCGCACAGTGACAGTGTAAATAGTCTGTAACACTCTGTAAACGGCTGGTGTCCTCCCTACCATGAGGCAGATTGAGATCTTAATTTGCCATTCATAGACCTGATGATGTCCATCTGCTATCTCAGCTAGTAAAGATGGTGCAGGAGAATACGTGATGAGCCATGGCAGACCAGTGTGAATCCTCCACACAAGGGTCCTGGGAACTGGAGCCAATCCCAGCTGACATAGGGCGAAATGCAGAGTACACCCTGGACAGGTTTCCAGCCCATCACTGAGCAAACACACAGAGACATACAACCATTCACACCTATGGTCATATCAGAGTGTCCAACGACTCTAACCCCACATGTTCTGCATGGTTTTTGACTGGTTTTTGACTGGTCCAACCAGTTTCCTTCTTGCTATGGAACAACAGCGCTACCCACTACTCCACCACCGTGTGGCTCTGTCATTGACTGCACAGTATATAAATAATGGCTGAATTCCTAACCAACTAAAAACTGTATGCTCTTGAAAGGTCAACTATGGCACTTCTCGTCTCTACTGGACTCTAATCAGGCACATGGTTTTCCATTACTCCACAGTATTATATGTATATATAAAATTAAAGATATCCACTCCGCTGTTCTGTCCTCATTGACAGGGAGCCTGTGGAGCAAACACTCACTGAACTGTTCTCAACCGATAATATGCTCAGCAGCTCCGACGTCGTTCTTCTTCTGCAGTTCAATGTACGCGACCGGATGTGCCCGGACTAATGCTCGCACCTGGAGGAGCTGCTGTTCAGAGGAGTGGTGACACCTGGTAGCTACGTCACTAACAAACGCTGGTTCTGATCCATTTCGGAGAGATCAGGAAAACTATCAAACCCTGTATTCTCAGCAGTGGCTATGCTGAAACTTTAGGTCTATGTCAGCTTTAAATATTAAACAGTGTCAGTAAAATGCAGGTGAATGCTATTCTCTGCTGTGTTGTGAATATGGAATTACATTGTTGTTTTTGTCAAAACTCAATTACTACATAATTCCCTGTGCCAGTTAAAAAGCAAATAACATGATGGTGTTGTTTTTCCATCATGATGATCAATTAATGCTAAAAGGTTTCTGATTCCAGTTTTAAGTTGAAGTTGCAGGAATTGAACCTTTTTGAGTGTGAAGGTTTATGCCTAATTTCAAGATATTTCTGGTTTATAATCTCCACCTGAATGTTGGTGAAATTTTATCATGTATCATATGAACAGCAATTTTTATAGAAAAATTTAGTTAGTATTCATTTATTAATTAGTATAACCTGGAGATCTCTAGTAATATGCAATAATTGCAGAGGATACCTGTGATGTTAATCCTCCTGGGCAAATTGTCCATGTCCATAATTTGTAAAATAAAAATTGTATTTTTTAATCTTTGTATCCCCATGCTCACATGAAAACAATAATATATACCCTATATGGGAATTATGGATCCTCATGTCGTGTGTATGCCCTGACACACTTGAAGTGGCTGCTCTAACATTAATATGTGTCCCTTATTTAAAATGATTTCACATACTGTAACATGAGTCATGTCTTGGTAATGCCACTGCTCGCGTCGTCTACACAGACAGAGCTCTGCATGAGGAAATAAGTGTTTTCCATTCCCGTCTGCACATGCATGTCATACAATAAGAATTCCTACCACCATTCTTCTCCATGTGTGGTGTCCACTTGTTTATTAAGCGCTTCTTCATCCACTCTGACCATTATGTGGGCCATTAATCTTTTACACCAGCCAACCACAGTCATCCAGTACTGTGTCATTGCAGTGCGGTGTTTCTGTTCCCTAATCACGCCAACCATCTACAGGGCAATGCTTGTTTGATTTTCTGGAGACGCTCGCTCCCCTGCAGGCCTCACCCTCCTCATCTCACACCTCATCTAACAAAGCCATGCTTGTTTGTCCAGTGCAGTAAAATGAACCATTGCACCTTTTCCTGGAAAATTTCTGTCTTTGTCAAGAGATGCTAAAAGTAAACTTCCCTTTCGGAGAAGTTCAAATAGAAGTGATTGTCGAAAACAAAAATAGACCTTTTTGGTTAAAGATGCTTTGATTCTTTAAACTTCAGATAAACTGTTCGAATCGTCACATGCTGTTTGACATGTGACAAAGATGCATGTTATTTCTGACGGATGCAGGGAGCAAAACACTGAAAAGCACTTTAATGGCAGCAGGAGGTAGAATGTGGATTATTCATTAATCAGTGACTAAGGCTATTAAAATAAGGTGTGCTGGTGAAACAAGTATGTGACACTTGGCACCAAAGCCTTTGCTTTCTCTTGAAATACAATCAGTCGACATCTGTGGATTTTACTTTAACAACTTCAGAGTCATTGTGATGGTTAAATGTCTTGCTGCGGGAGATTGGTTGCTGTTTCCCCTCCACCTACTGTCTGTTAGTGGAAAACCAAACTTGCAAGATCAGTGCCACCGAGTCCTCAGAATCATTAAAGGGGGCATATTATGCAGAATCAACTTTTTAACCATTTCAATACTTATATTTGGGACTCTGGAGGCCCTACCAGTCGCCAAAAAGAATACTCAGTCATGTTTTCGTGGTCCCACTTAGTGTAAGTATAGGCGATAAAACACTCCATGTTGAATTCCCTGCGCTTATGACGGCAGCATGCACATTTCACCACGAATGTTACCACCCACCAGTAAGTTTACTTGGAGAGCTCCACCTTAGCTCCACCTTGTCCCTGCGAGAGTGCAGGCGAGGGAGGAAGAGTGGTATTATGTCAACACAGAGGGACAAGTGTGCTGTTCGTGACTGCACAGTGGTGCACAGTGTTTTACACAAACTTCCAGCCTCAGAGGATTTTATATATGAAGCTAATGTGCCGGATAAAGTCAGCAAACGTGTGTTCGCACCACTTCGCATCAGACTGCGGCCAGCGGTCGCCGTATATAGTCAGGGGACGTATTTCACCTACGTACAAACACACACATTGTTAAGAAAAGGTCACATAGAGGTCATAACTGACCATTCTGACACATCCTAATTAAAAATATTTGTTCAGTACGTCCTCCATGACTGGAGCACAGACTCAGTCTGATACAGTCACATACAGCAGTAGTTCATGCAGCTCGCCGCTGGCGATCAGCGGAGGCAATCAACGGTGCTGCACTCTCCGTGAAAATCTGTTAAAAAGACATAGGGACAGCACCGCTGATCGCCAGCGGCGAGCTGCATAAACTACTGCTGAGCGGGCAGCGAGCTGCCTAAACTGGCGCTGTGTGTGACTGATCGCCAGCTCCGGAGCATACACTCACCGGTCTGATACAGTCGCATACAGCGGCAGTTTATTCAGCCCACCGCGCGCCGCTGGCGATCAGTGGTGCTGTCCCCAAGTGTTTTTAACTGATTTACAGTTGGACAGTGTTCAGCTCGATCCTTATGTAGGACGTCTCTTCCTGTGACGGCACTCTCGCTCTTTTCTGCGCACACTGCCATGTTGATATTGTCAGAGAACTAGTGGAGGGAAGGGGAGAGGAATGTAGCAGAGGGAACAGGAGCTGAGCGAGTGAGCGCTGTAAAGAGGACAAATCAGAAACCCCCTGGAAGAAGTGGGTGTGTGTTTGCCTGTGTCTAATTTGCATATAAAGGGACCATGCACGAAAACCGAGCGTTCTGAAAGGGGCGGGTTTAGCAGGGTTATTGAACTGCTATGATGCTTCATCCTTATGGTATTTTGACCAAAGCATGTCACACACTGTACATCAAAATACATTAATAGGTATATTTAAAGATAATATCTGTACATTTATGGTATTAGACAGTCATTTTAGTAAACTGAACAAATAGTTAAAACATTTAATTTGACAGAAAAACAAGGATAGTAAGTCATTATACATCAAAACAGCTAAGGATGACAACAAAACAAAATAAGTCCCTAATAGTAGAAACAAGAGAGCTCACTGCTCTTTTTCTCAATGCAATGAATGTGTATTGGGAGCTGTACTCTTCCACAATTGTGAAGCACAGGAGCAGCTTATGAAGAAAATCAACAATATTTGGACTTAAATCATGGCCATTAAACTTTGTAACCATTTCTTGCAAATTAAACAAATGTAAAAATCACATTAGGAGACATTCAATGTGGGCAATACATACTGTGCATGAGAAACAGAGTCTGATCACTTCAAACTGTCTGTTCACTTGCTTGGCTGCTGGGGCCTCCTTAAATACCTCTGATTGTCCATCTATGGAAAAAACAGGCATTTGATTAGACAATCCATGGAAACCTTTTGGCGTTATACATAAACATTCATAAGAAACTTAAAATTAACATTTCAGCTTTTAGCTTTTTCTTATGGAGACATTACCAGAGTATATGCAGGAATCCTGAAGTTCAGTACCTTTAAGACTTTAAAGTTGAGTTAACAGAACTCAGATAAGCTGGGAAGAAACAAAAGTCAAAAGAATAAATAAAACCAAAGGCAAGGACTAAACTGAGGAAGAACTGATACATGGAGAGAGAAATTTCCAACACGTGGATTAATAAGGATTGCTCCAGACATTCTTGTGTAGACTTTGGCTTTGACTTTTATTTTTAATTTTAAAATATTTTTTAAATAAAAGAAAAATAATCATGTGACAAAGTATGGTACCGTTATTTGAAGCCATTCATTGAATTTACTGAACAATGACTATATTTTGATGTTTACCGTTACTGCGATTGAAGATTTTGGCCATATCACCCACCCCTCAGTCCAACTGTGGAAATTTCTATTAATTGGACATCATTCATCAGGCTCAAACCTGTTTAAACGAGATCTCACAGCTGGCAATGCATATCAGAGCAAAAACCATGCCATGAGGGGGAAGAAACTATCTTCAGAGCTCAGAAACAGGATTTTGTTGAGGCACAGATCTGGGTAAGGCAAAAAAAAATCTGATGCACTGAAGGTTCCCAGGAGCACAGTCCATAATTCTTAAATGGAAGAAGTTTGGAACAACCAGGGCTCCTCCTAGAGCTGGCCGCCTAGCCCAACTGAGTGATCGGGGAGGGCCAAGGGCCTTAGTAAAAGAAGTGACCAAGAACCTGATAGTCACTCTGGCTGAGCTGCAGAGATCCTGTGTGGAGATGGGAGAAACTTCCACAATGTCAACCATCACTGCAGAGGATTTTATTTGTAGCCCTTCCCCAGATCTATGACTCAATACAATCCTGTTTCAGACCTCTGCAGGCAGTTCCCTCCACCTCATGGCTTGATTTTGCTCTGATATGCATCGTCAGCTGTGAGACCTTATATAGACAGGTGTGTGCCTTTCCAAATCATGTCAAATCCATTAAATTTACCTAGTCAAGGTGTAAACACATCTCAAAGATGACCGACATAAATGCATCCTGAGCTACATTTCAAGAGTCATAGTTATAGGTCTGAAAACTTAGAACAATGTTAAATTTTAGTTTTATATTATATATATTAATAAAATTGTAACATTTTCTAAAACTCTCTTTTCACTTTGTCATTATGGGGTATGGAGTGCAGATTAGATTAGATTAGATTAAATACATTTAAATGATTTTAGCAAAAGGCTGCAACATAACATAACAACATAACAAAAAGCTGAAGGGGTCTGAATATTTTCTGAACCCATTGTATCTATTTTACAAGCTAACCAGGGCCATGCAGACACATCAAGGAACATGGAGGAATATTACACCAATACCACACACCAACATAATATACAGCACAACCAAACCATATAGTTGTATATCATTGCCCCCTACCTGATGTACAGTAACTGGAGAGGGACTATGATTTGTTCTTTATTGTGCATGTGTGTTTGTACACTCACTTTGGCTGCACAAGGTGAAGTGTCGAGGAGTGTACATTTTCTTGTCCACATGACTCATTCTACAGCAGGTACCATCAGTGCTAATGAAGAGAGAACCAGGTCATTATTTCCATTAGAGGATTCATCAGGATTTTTTCATTTGAAAGTATATTTTACATTAATCATTACTCACTTCAGGTTGGCACAATTACAACACACACTTGATCCACAAGCCAATGAGCATTGCTAGCAAAGCCAACAATGTGCCACTTTTCTTCCTAACTAAGAGAGACACAGAAGAGCAGAAATAAAGAGTGGTAAATATTCCCTATAGAGATTATAATCAGCACATTACTCCACTCCTATCAATATTATGTTCCTAAAAGTAAGATTTGCATGAAAACATTAAAAACATGTCAATCACAGATCCAGAAAATGCTTCTCCTTCCAAAATAGATTCATGCAGTTATATACAGAGAAATCAATATGGTCTTACTTCTCCAGGTCAAAGTCTCCTTTTTTACAGGCATGACATCATTACAAGCAGCTCGCACACACATACAGGGAAAAGGGAGAAAAGCAGTTGGAAAGGAGACACAGGAGTCAGGACTGGATCTCTGGATCTTTACTTGGCAACTGTGGCGACAGACAGAAAAACAAAAATCATGAGCTGTGTGTGAACTAGAGAATGCTTTTTAACTTGTTGCACTAAAACAATACATGTTGCACAGTCTAATTAAGTTACAAAAACACAAATCTGTCCTTTAAACAGGTTACTTTCTGATTTCAATGGTTCAGTATTTAAAGTTCAAAAAAGGAATAATAAAGCAAATATCAGTAATTTTGCTTCTTTTTTTTTAATAGATTACACAATTAGGCAACCATACTTAATCTGGTAACCAGAAAACCCACATTTCACAGCCTCAGTTTAACATTTAAATCCAAATGTACCAATTCACATTCAGCAGGCATCTATATAATTTAGCAGCAACAACTTGTACAGAGCAAATAGACCCTGAAACAAACAACAACAGCAAGGATGCTCAGGCTACATAAAACACAGACAACTTCTCACGAGTGTTTAGCGAAATGTGAAGATCTAACCTCCAGCTGATAGAGCACCGATCGGCTGAGCCAGAGCACAGAGGCTGTGGCTCTGTACAGCTGAACAGCGTGTTTTATAACGGCAAAAAAACACATCGTCGATCATCCTCTCAGGATGGAGTATAGGATTGCCGATCAGCACGAGCCCAGTCACAGACACTCAGAACATTTGAATAGTCGGTTAATGGTTATTAATCACAGACACAATAAGCTCTGTGTGACTTTGCTCTCCCCTTATGAAAAAAGAGCGGCTTCTAGCTAGGGAAGGCAGCAGTGAGCAGGATAACTTAGTATGCTAATGCTAGAACGAAACTAATTAATAATCTCAATTCTAACAATCTCAAGTCTGTGCGCGACTCGAGCAGGAAACAGCAGTTTGACCGCGTACTAATCACGAATAACAACTTTTAAGAACTATTATCAGCAGTGAGCAACGTCATTACAACTAACCTCTGGCCATGCTGTAAAATAAGATCGCCCGACTGCCACCAGTCACTTAGTCACAAAACCATACACAACAATGGCTATCTGCTAACAATAGCTAATGTGGTGGTAGCAATTTATCAGAGGGATGCTAACGTTAGCTTGAAAGCTGTCTACATAAGGTATGACATATTGAATATATCATTCACATGCGTTATCTGGAACACTTACCACAAGCCGCTTTCAGTTGACATGTCCGCTGTGGCTTCAACCAAGATAAGACCAGCTGCAGTGTTATACATCCTTGAAGTTCATGCGTCCATGATCGCAGATCTTTCATGTTCATGATCCATGACATGCCCAAAACATGCAGGGCGGGACGAAGCAAACTGGAAATAGGCGCCAAGTTTGAAATTTGAATCTGCCTATTCTAATTGCATGAAGTGAATAAAGTAAATAATGAGCACAGTCTTCAAACAAAGTTTGCACATGAAATTACAAAAGCACAAAAAAACAAAGACAGTGTAGTGGCTGGGATATAGTGACAAGGATGCTTTGAGAGAAACAACAATACAAGCAAGAGTAGGGGGAAAACATACATATTAATATAGACTTAGCAATAAAATAAAGCAAAACAGAAATGAAGAGAATCATTAAACAAAAAGGTGGCAAGGTGGCAAAAACAATGGGATGAGAGATAATGAAAATGTTCAATTGCCTTTAAAATTATAATAATGTAATCTTATTATTTGTAATTGTAAGGGTACATCTTTAAACTACTGCTAAAATCTGTTAATCTACAGTTAAAACCATGCAAGTAACGATGCATGCTTAATGACCTGCAATTTTATGGAAAACACAAAAGATTTCTGGAATTTTACGAACATTTTTTTATTATCATTATTTGGAAAGATCTGTGAAATTACATCACCCATATGTAAAATTGTATTTCAATATAAAATAAATATGATACATTACCATTAAAAAACATAATTATAATGTAATATCACATTATGGTTAATTACTTGTAATTCTAAAGATAAATCTTTAAATTACTGTTAGTATCTGTTAATTTAAAGTTATTACATTGTCTTATGTATATGGTAATAAACCTGTAAATAAATGCAGAAAATTGTATGTAAAATTACAGTTAAAGATGTACAAATACAGTCAATTGTCATTAAAAAAAACATAATTTTATGTATAATTTTTTTACATTATGGTTAATTTACTGTAATTTTAAACATAAAACCTTAAATTATGGAAAATATCTAAAAACCTACTAGCATTTCATTGTTTTATTGGAAAACGTGAAAAATCTGTTTTTACAGAATTATACACAATTACAAAAGATCTCCTGTAAAATTACATTTTTTTTTTAACAGTGCATATTGATATCATTGGGAAAGACTAGAAAGGCCGTGGTTTGCATTTGGACCCAGTGTTTTGTTGTTATCATCTTTGTAAAGCATTTGTAAACGTACAAAAATTAAAAAATTCCAGTTGAGCACCATCTCGAAGCTTTCGTCTATTGACTGATTTTTGTTACTACTGTCTCATTCTTCTGTGTACCAGCTTTTTTTCATTATTTATCAGTATGAGCTGAGGGTAGGAATTGTGGTACATGTGCAGAGTGCCCAGACCAGCTTGAGCCAACTCTGGTCTGACTGAAGGTGAACGTATAGTAGTAATTCTCCAAAACTCCAAGTTTCATTATCTGGATGTGTTATTCCCACTTTGTGAAATGTGATTAGTACAATTTCTGTTAATTACTTACTAAAATGTTTACATGTATTTTAAAAGTACATTTTTCTTCTAATGTCATGTAAACTTACTGAATGTTATGTGTTTGTCCGTTAACCATGTTTTTCTACAGAGCACAGGACAAGTTGACCTTCAGTCTGTAGTTTGCCTGAAGCCATTTGCTCATTTGAAAATAAACATGCTCTGGCCCATGAAACATCAGAGAATGGGAATCATTTGCATATCAATGACACCCTTCATATGCAGTAAACTGCAGTAAACACTGCAGTAAACACTATAAAACAGCAAATCATTGAACATTCACCTTGCCTTCAATATGACTATGACTTTCAGCACGGTAGCAAATACTGCCTCACTCTCTTTATTTTTTTTATAACTTTTATAACTTTTGTTATAATGTGACCAAGATTCTTTTTCTGGATTTCCCCTGTTTTGAACATGAAGAATATGTTGTTCTTCCAAAACCCTGGGAGGTAAATCCATGACAGTGTTCTTGTTCACAAAGGAATGTGAAGTCCAATGAGCAAAAATGTCATCATTGTAGATGTGGAGGAAAGCGGAGCTAATGCTCATGTGTTGTCAGTGTTTATGCTCTCATAAACATTGCAGACACTAGCCCACACCTCAACCTTATCAATGTACACCCTCACAAAACACACAAAACTTTAGACACCTTTGTTTTATTTTCTAGCCTAAATATATGTGACACTCTGCAGATCTGTGGGTAACTAATTATAGTCCCAGGACAAAGACTCTTGCCTTTTATCAAGTTTCCATGATGCTTCTATTCCACCACACATGACCCCATCCTTAGCTTTATCAAGAAGGGACGCCCAGGACCATGGCTTTTATTCATGTTGACAGGAGAGGCGGCAGCAGAAGAGAGGTGGATCCAGTTGTGGTTGATAGGTCATCTCACAGCAGAAAGTTTATAATGAGTAATGCACTATTGCAACTTTTGCAGTAGAACTAATTGGCAGGAGCAGTTTGTCAATAGAGACAATGCAGACAAAAAGGGTTACATCTGTTCAGGCTCTAAATAATTCTCAATAATTATGAAATTTAAATCAATCACTCACTTGTTGTTTTCTACGGAGCCCCTAAAGGGACATCGAAAAAAACCCAAAAAAAAAAACTGTTTCTGGTGCGCACGAGAAAGTATCTCGTGTAATGTTGTTTTGTTTTCTGAAATGTTGTGTTTTCTGTAATGTTGTTTTGTTTTCTGAAATGTTGTTTTCTGTAATGTTGTGTTTTCTGAAATGTTGTTATTTTCTGAAATGTTGTTGTTTTCTGTAATGTTTTGTATTTTCTGTAATGTTGTTGTGTTCTGAAATGTTGTGTTTTCTGAAATGTTGTTGTGTTTCTGTAATGTTTGTTTTGTTTTCTGAAATGTTGTTTTCTGTAATGTTGTGTTTTCTGAAATGTTGTTGTGTTCTGAAATATTTGTTATTTTCTGAAATGTTGTTGTTTTCTGTTAATGTTGTTAATGTTTCTGAAATGTTGTTGTGTTTTCTGTAATGTTGTGTTCTGAAATGTTGTTATTTTCTGAAATATTTGTTGTTTTCTGTAATGTTGTTGCTTGTAATGTTGTTTTGTTTTCTGAAATGTTGTGTTTTCTGTAATGTTCTTTTCTGAAATTTTGTGTTTTCTGTAATAAATGTTGTTATTTTCTGAAATGTTGTAATTAATTTGTGTTCTGAAATGTTGTTGTGTTTTCTGAAATGTTGTTGTGTTTTCTGTAATGTTGTTTTGTTTTCTGAAATGTTGTTTTCTGTAATGTTGTGTTTTTCTGAAATGTTGTTGTTTCTGAAATGTTGTTATTTTCTGAAATGTTTTTGTTTTCTGTAATGTTGTTAATGTTTTCTGAAATATTTGTTGTGTTTTCTGTAATGTTGTGTTCTGAAATGTTGTTATTTTCTGAAATGTTGTTTTCTGTAATGTTGTTGTGTTTTCTGTAATGTTGTTTTGTTTTCTGAAATGTTGTGTTTTCTGTAATGTTCTTTTCTGAAATATTGTGTTTTCTGTAATGTTGTTTTGTTTTCTGAAATGTTGTTTTCTGTAATGTTGTGTTTTCTGAAATATTTGTTATTTTCTGAAATGTTGTTGTTTTCTGTAATGTTGTGTTTTTCTGTAATGTTGTGTTCTGAAATGTTGTTGTGTTTTCTGAAATATTTGTTGTGTTTTTCTGTAATGTTGTTTGTGAAATTTTGTTTTCTGTAATGTTGTGTTTTCTGAAATGTTGTTGTGTTCTGAAATGTTGTTATTTTCTGAAATGTTGTTGTTTTCTGTAATGTTGTTAATGTTTTCTGAAATGTTGTTGTGTTTTCTGTAATGTTGTGTTCTGAAATGATTATGGCATTAGTATTGCCTTTTTTTCTTATGGACTCTTTCACCTCTTCATAGAACTCCATCAGGAGCTGTTGTTCGGCGGCCGTAAAGCATGATGTGTGACTTTTGTCCATGTTCTCATCGGTGATTCTGTGAGCGATCGCGAGGTCTATTTAAGTATGCCGTGAACATGCACTTATCCCAACTATCATAGCCACACCTTTTCATCCTGGTTCGGCAAACGTGCAACCAATTAAGCCAGGATGCGCCATGCAGACTAGTTCAAGACGCGCTTGCTCAATTATTCTGGATTTCTTTATTCTAGTTTAGTGCAATACCCCCCACCTCACCAGCCCCTCCTTCTCCTCACATGCCTGCCAGCCACTCCCTGCTCATTAGTCTCCCCACCTGTTGCACTCAGCTGCCTCTGATGTCCAATCAACCCAGTATATAAATTCACCTCTCAGTTCACTCAGTGCCAGATTGTTCTGTCGCCAGTAGTAGTCTCCGCCGCTCCCTTCACTGGCGTCCTGTAGCTGCTCGCATCCGCTTCAAGACTCTAGTGCTTGCGTTCCATGCTACAAACGGATCCGGTCCAGCCTACATCCAGGACATGATCAAAACCTACACCCCAGCCCGCCCACTCCACTCTGCATCGGCAAACCGGCTCGCTGCTCCCTCACTGAGAGAGAGAGCAGAGGCATTCGCAGAACTCAAGACTGTTCACTGTCCTAACTCCCAAATGGTGGAACGAGCTCCCCATCTACATCCAGACAGCTGAAAGCCTCCACATCTTCCACCGCCGACTAAAAACACATTTCTTCCGACTCTACCTCGACTAAGACGACGACAAAAAACAAACAAACAAAAAAAAAACGTATACATCGCACTTATGACTAGCACTTCATAGTTTGGCTTCCTTGAAGCTCTTACTTCCAGCTCTTATTTGTACCCAAATGTTTAAATGCACTTATTGTAAGTCACTTTGGATAAAAGCGTCTGCTAAATGACATGTAATGTAATGTCATTTAGTCTCTCCGGTGTTTTTTGGATTGATTCCCTGACAACGGATTCTGCCTGCTCCCTGCCTGCTTGTTCTTGTGGCGGAACAGCCCTGCACTGGACCTGTCATCTCCCTTGTGTGGGCTTGTTGTCTTGGGCTACCTCACCTTAACCATGTGTAATATTATGTGCAATATTCCTCTCCTTGATAAATGTGCAATACACCCCAGTGCAATACTACATAATCTGCTGTATATCTGTATAATTATTATTATTTATTTTTTTTCCCCCACATTTTATTATCTTTTATACTCTGTATAGATTGTAATTTGAGGTCTACTTTTATGTTTATATTTATACTTAAGTTTGTGTTTCTGTCTCCTACAACTGACTTGCAGAACCCGCACAAGATTTCCAATGTGCCTGGACTGTCTGTTTAAGCACAAATGGCAAATAAAAACCTTGAACCTTGAACCTCAAGTTCCCTGTGCATTTCACGGTACGGAGCTCAGCCTACGAACTCGATCGTGTGTGTGCCTGTGCATCACACACCAGTGTGCTTCCCCGTCCGACTACGGCAGACATGCTCCGTCCTCCTCAGACAACCTGAGATCTCCAGTGAGCCCAGCTTCCCCTTGCAGGGTTTTCAATGAACTATCGCTGAACTTTGTGTTAAATAAAAGTCATTACCAACTGTCTGCCTGCCTCCATGTACTGCATTTGGGTCCTTCCCTGAGGTTTTGTCCCTCAACTTAACTAAATAATTTTCAATGTCAACCTAGAAATTTTAAACCAATTATATGACTGGATATTTGAGGTTTCATTATCACAGTGAGGTGATAAATCCTGCTATAAGGAAGTAACATGGTTGTAGCAACATCACTGCTATTGGGGGGAAGGTTCCCTGCAGATGACACATCAGGCACGTGTAGTTAATTATTATAAACTCGAATGTCCAGCTCTTTCGAGCTGTATTTCCTGGTGTGCAGCTCTCCTGCTGCTCCAGTCACACCCCTGAGAAAAATGGTGCTAAAAAGATTTGTTCACAGAAACGTTCAGTACTTCCTGCACAACTGGAGCACAGACTGAGCTGAAGTATGGGGAAAGGGTTGTGATGCGACTGGTGTTTTTGTTTCCGCTTGTGTTTTGGGGTTTTTCCACTCAGGATTGCCACTTTCTGCAGTGCAGTCACTAAATACACCAGACTCCTCTGTTAAATGTTGAGATTTTAGACCTTTCCTTGCTAAATGTTAGAGATAAACTTGTCTTCTTATGTCGGACTCATAACTAACAATCAAAACATGTGGATCATCTGCTTGAGACACCTGACACCTTGAGAGGGAGAAGCCAAAAACTAAAGAAAAATCAGGATGTGAGGAGGAGTTCAACAAATATGATTCCTTGTTCCTCACCATAACAACACAAACTTCTCTATGACTAAGCAAACACTAGTGCATGAATATTGCAACTCATGACAGACTATAACGACAAATCTCCTGTCCATCTGTCTGACCATCACAAAACCCGGTTTGTTCTGTGCAGCCACATTACTGTGAGTCCATGAGCAGACAATGTGTCATCACTCCTGACAGAAAACATAAACTGCTGTCTGTGACCTTTGTCTCTCACTTATTTAAATAAGGCTCTGGTCATTTTCCTCAACACTTTTTCAAGTTGGAAGAATTTCCTGAAAAGTACAGAGACTCTACTGTTTAAGCGTTCAGGTAATACACATTGCTCTCAATGTTTTTTATGGGATATTTTCTACTGTGGTTTTTTTTTACTTCTTTTTTTTCGCTCCATCAGACAATAATTTTGTTTTGAAATGAGCCGGTCAGTCACAGCAAAGCAACAATAAAACACATTTGTGCCACTAACAATATTCTTTCGAGATGAAAAAATCAAAATGACAAGAAAAATTGTGAGAAGTGACAGATGGGGTGAGATCAGGGCTTCATTTGATTTGAAGATTTTAACTTTATCTGTTGTGTCTGTATCTTTGCTTAACTGAGACTTGGCTATACCAAAATATACCAACAAACGTGATGAATATTCCTGGGGGGTACTCCATCAAGCAGGATAAAGGCAAAGCCAAGCTTAAATGGCCAAGTCTGGCTAATATGAGTGAGAGTTCGGTTCCATCAAAGAGGCTGAGATTAGCCCCAACTCAGTAACCATGGAAACTATGACTCCGGCTAAGCCTCAACCATGGCTAAGCCATAACTGTGGCTCAGGTTTCCGTTCCATCAATCTGAGCCTCAACCCTGTTCCACCAAGGTGGCTAATGTGAATGCCAGCCAAGTAACCATGGTAACTTATGCTGCCGGGCAAACCTGGTCTGTAGCAGGCTAAAAGTGAAGCTTAGCACCATCTATGATCAAAGAATGTCCAATAGACAGAAACAGAGACACACACAACTGTCATGGAATGATAAAATAATATGATAAACATAAAATATATAATAAAATGTATTAAAGAAATTATTTATACTAATAATTATATATTATATAATATTAAGTACATTAAAGAACGTTATCATCAAAATAAAATATAATAAAAAATAAGACACAAATAAATACAAAATTAAACTAATTAGCAAAAAAATATAATAAAAGGAAATTTAAAGAGATCATCATTGTTTTGATGTAACAAGGGTTAGGGCCTCCGATTGATAGGAGATAGATGATTGATTTGCTGTCACCTGCATTCACTTACTGTAATAGGGGTCCTCGTCTCCATTGAATTGCTTGATTTGCTAAAATGATTCTAGATAAATAATCAATAGATCTGTCATATGATTATTTCCTATAGAATGATAACCAACATTGCATTTCTTCATGTAATAATCTACCATCAATTGTATGATAAATGTGATGAGTCATGTAAAATACTTTACATGACTAAATTAAATGTAGCCTATTATTATCAAAAATGTAGGCAAGGCAACTTTATATAGTACATTTTAGGACAAGGTGATTCAAAGTGCTTTACATAAAATAAAATGAAAATACAACAATTCAACATATAGCATCGGGGACAAAATACAGCATGTAAAAATGACAGACTTAACATTAGTACTAGGGCTATCAAACGATAAAATATGGAGAATTTCACATACATTGCAGTGAAACAATAATGTTATTTTTATTATGTTCATATGAATGTTACTTATTCGGGTTGTCTTTTCCTTTTAATTGTAGGGGTTTGGTTGCATTAATAGATCCACATAATTGATTAGTTTAAAACAAAAACCATCAAGAAATCAATTGGTAGATTATTGTCTACATATATTTTGTCCCTTTGATGGAGGATTTATATAACATGAAGATGCTGAAATACTTCATTTTCTTTGTCACTTGCGCATTCAATTTCTGCAATATTCTGCCATGCCACATCCCTCGCTTTATTGATTGCCGCGGTATTGCCCTTCTTTCAGATTATGTGGCTGTAATCCTCATATACCTCCATGAGGAGGGTTTGCTCCGCTGCAGAGAACATCTCTGCACGCTCTTTTCTCTTGCTTTTCGGCATTTTTTACAGTTTCCGTGCTCGACTAGAATGGGCTTTTTATTTTCCCTGTGGGCGTGCACAAGTTGAGGCTTAACAGTTGAGGCTTGACTAAGCGTCAGGTGGAGCCAGCTGATTTCACTTGATGGAACGGCTTAGAGCTAGATTGGGAGGTGGAGCTTAGTCAAGCTTCAAGCTTACACCTAAGTCTGGCAATTCTTAGCTACGTTGATGGAATACCCCCCTGGATACCTCTGCTCAGACTATTGGGAAAGGGAGGGGGAGTGATGATCTTTATTAAAGACAAGTATAAATGCAAAGAGATAGAATTAAATACCCCCACTTGAATGTCTAGCCCTGAATGGGATGCTCCCAGAATAGAATAGCCTTTTATTTGTCATTATGCAGGTAAAAACACAAACACAACAACATTGGGGAGGCTTCTCTGCAGGTGTAAAAACCCAGAAACATGAATATGACATAAATATGTTTGCCTGGCAAACAATCCTAAATGAAAACGGCAACAAGCAATCAGACAATGCCATGCAGGATTGTAGGTAACAATTCACAGAATTAATGATATTGGGTTGAGTTCAATCTGGTGATGGCTTGGGGAAAAAAGCTGTCTCTCAGTCTGTTGTTCCGGGTTCTACTGGACCTGTAGCACCTGCCTGAGGGCAACAGTTCAAAGAGGTAGTGGACGGGGTGGGATCTGTCCAGAGTGATGCACTCAGACCTGCTGAAGCATCAGGAAGAGTAGATATCCTTCAGGTAGGGGAGGGGGCAGCCGATAATCCTCTGGGCCATCTTCACCACCCCCTGGAGCCTCCTCTGCTCTGCCTCAGTGTAGTGAGAGAACCACACCTCAATAACCTCAGAAGTATTGCTTATTAGTGGATCTGAATATGCTTTGCTTAGTATGATCTTTATAAGGTGGTATAAAGTTGATCTCAAGAATTCCGAGTTCTGAATACAAGTGGAATGCACAATGATTCCTGGCTCTGCTCGGCTTCATGCCAACGTCTCCCTTATTGAACTTGACCCCTAATTGCTCTTGACTGTTGTTGTGAACTGGTATGATCAATTTCTAAATGTTGCTCCTCACCATCAAGGCTACCCATAACCTCGCTCCCTGTATCTGTCTGAGCTCTTAAGGATTTCAAGTAAGGTGACCTTGAGTGCTTTGAAAGGCACCTAAAAATTTATTATTGTTATCATTATTATTATTATTATGATAGAGATTGCTATTATTATAATATAGATTTGTTGTAACGTGTGAGTGACAAAACTGTAGAAAAGCACTACATAAACACAGACCCTTTACAGTTCTTACATCAGTCAATGTCTGATCATAGAAATGCTGATTTATTTTGAATGGAGTGCAAACCCCTGAGAGCCATCTTGGAACTAGATGTAATGTCCTGAAATCTGACAGACAGATTAATGGAGCTGACCAGATTTGAATCAGCTCCTTCCCCCTGTCATTCATCTATGTAATTTCAGATCATCCAAATTTGTCACAGGAAATGAACGTCGAAGAAAGACATGCAATTCAATCCTACAGTTTAATTATAGTTTGGAAGACGTGGGTGTATCGGTGCTAATCAAACAGCACATGTATTGTGTCGATTCTATTCAACCTGAAATCGTCAGACTATTCAGCATATTTATAGTTGGCCTTTTCATGGTTTCATAGACTTGGGTTTCCTCTGTTTGTTCACTGTTTCTAAGTTTAATATCAATAAAAGGGAGGAAGTATTTGTAAGATCACAGTGGTAATTGGCACATTATTCTTCAGAGAGGAAATAAATCAATGGGGTGATGTTACATAGCAGGAAAATCACAAGAAAAGAGAGTAGAGTGTGCAAATATGCAAATATTCACAATAAAAGCCTTGTTTAAAAAAAGTGAATGGATTCAGGGCCCTGAAATTAATGCTTTTACTTTGAAACAATAACAGGAAGTGATGGATTTGTGGCCAATGCATCAAAACATAACCGTTATCAATGACTTAATGAAATACTAGGTCCGCTTCCAGATCGGGATTGAGGTCGGCCATTTAGTGAACCCCTAATGTACTATTGTGAAAACACAATGTCTGTGTGTCTGTAAAGTCATTTTACAGTTTTCACAAGTTTTGTCGAAACAAACTGTTATATTAGTCAGAGAAAAAAAAAAAAAAAGTGCAGACTGGGAATGACTGCGTCTGCTATTGTCACAGCAGGCTGTACTGTGTTTACTTCCTAATACCAGGCAAACAAAGGGCACATACATTTTATCAGGGCAACAAGAAAATGAATCGCATCACTATCAGCTCTGACATCGCTGCCTTGATCTGGGATTACTGCAAACATCTTCACTGGAGGAAGAAAAAAAACCTCTGTGTCTGTCTACCTTTCCAGTTCGTTGAAATTAGGTTATGTATGTTTATTTAAAGGTCCAGTCCAGTGTGAAGGACTTACTGACATCTAGTGGTGAATCAAAACATGACAGGTCCTATCAAGAGCCAGCGTTTGCACATGCAGAAACATGGTTGTAAAAATCATGTAGAAAACCCACTCCTATTTAATTTAAAAAATATTAGTAGTGTGAATAGTGTTTTCCTATTCATCATATTGACTTTATTTCATTTCTGTAAATAAATACCCAAATCATACACACCTGACTGGGGCTGGGCAATATAAAAATCTATTCAAGATATACAGTATCATTTAATATCAGTATATATCACATTATAAATCAAATCAATATTTCTGTCAGGCTTGGTGATATGGCTTGTATATAACATCTGGAGATTTTAGGCTGTATCCCTAATAAACCCAGTGTTTAAAATGGTTAATAACTGTCAGGTTATACAGTTCATACTTTTACTGTTCCTACAACGACCTTGGGTTTCGTGAAAGGCGCTTTACAAATCAAAGTTATTATTGTAATATATCAAAAAGTTTTTTTCCTGGTTTATTTCTTTGGCTTTTTAATGTTCAATGAAGAATATTTCCGTGTATAATAAACAATGAAATTAACTACAGTAAAATTCTGCTGTAACAACATTAACATTACAATAAAAAACTATTTATACAAAAACAATTAAAACATAATTTTGTTGACTCCAAATATTTTTTCAATATGTACATCAAGGTTCAAGGTTCAAGGTTCAAGGTTTTTATTTGCCATTTGTGCTTAAACAGCACATTGGAAATCTTGTGCGGGTTCTACGAGTCAGTAGTACGAAACACACTTAAGGATAAATATAAATATAAAAGTATAAAAGTAATAATAAAAAAAAAATGTCGAAGATGTGGGGAAATAAAAATAAAGAAATATACAGTTATACAGCAGATTATGGGGTGTATTGCACATATATGTGCAATTATTATGTGTATTACATATATATATATATATATATATACATATATATATATACATATAATTGAATTGTTAATACATAGTGTAATGTAATTCAGAAACACATTCAATGTAATAAATATGATTCTTATCAAAGCAACAGTGTTTCAAAGCAAAAAGTCATCACAGAAACCTTATCATGATATATTATATGATGATAGCCAAAATCTAAGACTATATCTTGTCTCATGTCACGGCATAGATATGACAGATGATGTAAATAACAATAATAATAACGATAATAATAATAACACTAATAAAAATAACAGCAATAATAATAGTAATAATTTGGTATTACTCAGGGGTTATATGAGGAGCATCTCCATCACAATTTTACTCATCGCTGCTTCTGATGTACTTATAGTGACATTGTCATTAACAGTCCAGTAGATGGCAGACAAATCAATGCATACAGTTATGCTAAACTGTCTACATGAACACATGACAACATTACTACACTCAAGACATGTAGTTCAACACATGACCAGAAGAGTCCACAGTCCCCAAACTTTTTAACTATGACATTCACATTATATAACAGATTTATGTCAGATTTTATGAACAAATGGATTTTGTTTATTTTGAACGTACACATGTACCTGCAGACAGGAAACAAGTAAGTTAATGAAGTTGAACCTTTTATTTATTATGCCTTTTATTTATTCTGTACAGCACTTTGGTCCATTGTGGTTTGTTTAAAGTGCTTAACAAATAAAGTTGGATTGGATTGGATTGGATGAAGGTAATAAATAATAACAACAATAATAATAATAATAATAAATTAATATTTATAATAACAATATCGAAAATACTTTAGTTATTTAACATACATACATTGGACCTATACAGTATATATCTTTTATTATTATAGTTGTTATTAATAAAATATAGTGAAGGCTAACAAAGCAAAAATAAATAATATATAAATGAAAAAGGAAAAGGTTTTTTAAGGTTCGTATGCAAATTTGACCTACAAAATCAATATTTCAACAATAAAATCAACATCATGTTTCTCATTATGAAAGTCCATGATGACATTTTTATATGCAATTGTTTTAACATTTACCCTAAATTTACATCATAAGTAGTTTCCCCCATTCGTCTTTTTTAGTTGACTTTTTTTTTTTTACAGTGGCGATTCGGTGACGTATCAGCCAAGGAAGTGCGCATGCGCCACAGCATTAATGTTCCCACCGAGTTTAAGCGTGCTGCACCTTTTGACTGTAAAATGTAAAGAAACAAGTTTCTCGTACAATATTTAACTTGTCTCTGAGGATTAGGTTAAAGATTCCGGCGACGTTTGTGCGTTTTGTTTTCGTTTGCCGCTTCACAAACTAACTTTTATGACTTTATTAGGGTCAAAAGATAGTCGGTGAAGCTAGTTCCGCCTTGCTGTGATGGACAGCAGCGACAAGTGTCAAAAGTAAGCAGGGGTCAACGAGATACAGAGAAAACACGGCACCTGTCTGTCGGATACTCTTCCATACGACTTGAGCGGTCACTTGAAAAGGTGAGCATCTGCCCTTAACCACTTCACACACGTCTTTGGAGGGGGATCACAATTGTAGGCTAAGTGACGTGAGCTAACAAAGCTAATGCTACAGTACAGGGACAGTAGCCACCTGTTGCTGACTGCACTTCGGCTAACAGCAGACACGGATTATTGTCGTATTATCGTCATGCCTGCACTGTTTGCGGTGTGTGTGTGTGTGTGTGTGTGTCAATCCTTAGTTCACGACACTACGGCACAGGGAAACAGCGTAAACGACGGTATTCAGACTTTGTCTCAAGTCCTTTACTGTTGAGCTCAGTCACCAGCTGGCTCTACCTGTCTGTTGTACCTGTCTGTTGTTTTTTTTTTTACTTAAGTCACTGTTGGTATATTTGGGACTAGACCGAATTACTAAAAAGCATTTTACTGCTGTTTTGACAATATCTTCTTTTCTTAGGACTCTTTACATTTAAGACAATGTTAACATTTGCGTGGTGCTTTTCAAGGGAACATAAATTAAAGCAACTTCCTTCTGAAGCATTCCAATGCATTCCATTCTCAGGCCCGTCTGCTTGTTCCAACAAGCAGCCACATACGCCCCATAGGGACAACACAGCCTAATAAAGGAGAGAGGACAAGAGGGATTGCAGCTTATTGTATTTGATCTAGATAGGCACCTTTGCAGTCATGTCTTTTATGTTATTTTGCCTGGTATAGAGAGATTGGATGTAGGCCGTTGCATCTATCAAGGATTACACCTCCCTCATCAAGCTAAACAGATGCAGATACACGTCATCTCAATCTGAATATATTAAGGTGGGTGGTAATGTGCATTGGCTTTAACAGATTGGAAGTGTGCAATCTTGTCCATGTGGTACTTTTGTTTTTGGCAGAAACCCAGCTTTTGCCTGTAGTCTCTGATTCAGTCTGGCTGATAGTGGTGTCAAAAAAGACAGTTTTGCCCTCAGATATTCTTAATCTATAAAAACTTCCAAAAATCGATTTAGTTTTTTGAATTAGTTTTGATTGGCAGAGGCCATTTCATATGAAAGAAGAAATCACAGGCTTCAGATGATTTTAATTGACCCAAGATACTTTTTTAGGTTATACCCAGGACACATGCAAGTTCAACTTCTTGGATTTGTGTGTTTACAATGCCCTTTTCCAAATATAACAGTAAGGCTCTGCCATATGGCTTGTACATAATATCTCTGATATAGAGATACAGTATATGGGGATATTAAGTTTCTCTGGGCTGTTGTCTCAAAGACGAGTGACAATTTACACCATTGACTGATTGTCTCAATTATTTTGATTTGGTAGTAATGTATGCATGTATTGTTTGAATCAACATACAGATAAATATTCTTTTTTGTTTGTCTTTTTACTGCCTCTGTCGAGTCAATTTTGATTTATGAAAAACAGTGGCCAAAAAAACAAGTGGCAGAAATAAGCTATAAAACCTTGTTGAAATAGAAATATGCATTTTAAAAAACAGATGCGAGATGTTTGTGTAACATTAACAGCTTGTCAATGACAGTGGCTTCTTTAGTTTCATGCAGTTTGCTCTTTACTCCAGCCAGGCTTTCATATTTAGCAAATGCTAAGTCTGCAGGATGAAACTTCAAACAATGGCTGATTGTGCTCCTCTCAGCTTTTCAGGGCTGTGACCTTCTATCCGATGAACTGTGAGTTCTTAATGAGCTAACTGGGAGCTCAGCAGATTTAAAACATTCACTTTTCAAATGAACCTCAGCTGTTAAGAATGTCAGGGAGATTATGAAGTACCTCTATGTGTATCATTCATGATGCAAGCAATCTACGGAGTTGTTATCACTTTCTTAATGCAGCATAATCTCTTATCAAAAAACAACGCGTCACATCCATTAGAACTGACTAAAAAGTACACTAGCAAGAGTTTTGATTGATAACATTATTACAAAGTGTCTTAAACTAGTTTAACATTTGCTTTAATGAAGAATAAAGTTGACGTGTGTTGCTGTTGCAGTCTAAGATGAGAGTTTGAATTCGATTTTGATGAGCAGCACATTTATCCAGTTACGATGACAGTGGTGGATTACAATCTTTTTTTCAGAGTGAATTATACCCCGTTTACCATGACATAATGGTTTCATTTGCCAGGCATACACTGATAAAGTATGCACTCTTTAAAAATCCTGATTCATTTTAAATAGGAAAGTAATGGTGGTTTAATTATGGTTACAGAACCCTAGGGTTTTGTGCAACCAAAGAAAACAGAAAGCTGTCACAAAAAAATGAATGAGGCACCGTTTGCTCTGACTTTGATTGGTTGTTGCATGGTGACAGAATGTGTGCTTTCGTAAAAACAGTCATTGGAAATATTTTCTTATGTTTATTGCTTACGGTAGAATTATAATGCAAACTTTTGAAAAAGTAATGTATTTATTGTAGGCCTATTTAACTATTATAATTATCAATCTGTCGATTATTTTTGCGATTCATTTAGTGATCGTTTGGTCCATAAAGTGTTGGATATGTTGATCAATGTATTTCAAACCTGGAAATTATGACGTTCTCAAATGTATTATTTTCTTGTTATGTGGAGCGAGGAAAACGGAAACTATTTACATTTAAGAAGCTAGTAGCTAGAAGAAGCTAGAAGTTAATCGATTTTTAAAATGGTTGATGATTAATTTAGTAATCTACTACCGTATTTTCCGCACTATAAGGCGCACCTAAAAACCTCAAATTTTCTCAAAAGCCGACAGTGCGCCGTATAATCCGGTGCGCCTTATATATGGACCAATACGGTAAGAAGCCGCTGACTTCATTTTCCCCCGTAGAAGAAGAAGCGCGCGGTGCATGCTGGGATATATGACTGCGCGAGGCGCAGTTTCATTCCATTTGTGTGTTTACGTACAGACCCCAACATGGCTCCTACTAAGAGACACGCCTACAACGCAGAGTTCAAACTCAAGGCGATCAGTCACGCAGTAGAACACGGAAATAGAGCAGCAGCCAGAGAATTTAACGTTAACGAATCAATGGTGCGGAAGTGGAGGAAGCAAGAAGACGACCTGCGCCAAGTAAAGAAAACTAAACAGAGTTTCCGAGGGAACAAGGCGAGATGGCTACCGTTGGAGGACAAACTCGAACAGTGGGTTGTTGAACAGAGAGCAGCAAGTAGAAGTGTCAGTACAATCACTATTCGAATGAAGGCAACAGCGCTAGCAAGCGAACTTAACATTGACGATTTTAAAGGCGGTCCTTCTTGGTGCTTTTGGTTCATGAAAAGACGTAATCTCTCCATCCGCACACGGACTACTGTTTCACAGCAACTGCCAAAAGACTACCAAGAAAAGCTGGCCACTTTCCGTGCATATTGCAAAAACAACATTACTGAAAAAAAGATCCGGCCAGAGCACATCACCAACATGGACGAGGTTCCACTCACCTTCGATATTCTTGTGAACCGCACTGTGGATAAAACGGGAGCACGCACGGTAAATGTTCGCACCACAGGGAATGAGAAGTCCTCCTTCACTGTGGTTCTCGCTTGCCAGGCTAATGGCCATAAATTTCCACCCATGGTTATTTTCAAGAGGAAGACCTTGCCAAAAGAAAACTTTCCAGCCGGCGTCATCATCAAAGCTAACTCGAAGGGATGGATGGATGAAGAAAAGATGAGCGAGTGGTTGAGAGAAATTTACGTGAAGAGTAAATTTACGTTTTTTCACACAGCTCCGTCCCTATTGATCTACGACTCCATGCGCTCCCACATCACAGATGGTGTCAAAAAACAAGTGAAGCACACTAATTCAATACTCGCCGTCATTCCGGGTGGATTGACAAAAGAACTCCAGCCGCTAGATATTGGTGTCAACAGGGCATTCAAAGCTAGACTGCGAACTGCGTGGGAACAGTGGATGACAGAAGGCGAACACACGTTCACCAAGACGGGAAACAGCGCCGGACGACATACGCCACTATCTGCCAGTGGATCGTAAATGCCTGGGCTGATATATCAGTCTCAACTGTGGTCCGAGCTTTAAGGAAGGCAGGAATTGTCACTGAACTGCTAGACAACAGCAGCGACACTGACTCGATTAGTGACGACGCCGACGAGACGGAGCCGGGCATGTTGGATCCCGTATTCGCCCAACTGTTTAATTCGGACACTGAAGAAGAAGAATTCGAGGGATTCGCGGATGAGGAATAACTTGTTAAAGTGAGCTTTACATGTTTATTTTGTGTGTTGTGTTGTGTGACATTAACGTTTGAGCAACGTTGAGTTATTTATATATTGTTATTGCTTTGCACTATTTCGAGTGTTACTATATTGTGATAGCACTAACGTTTGATTTACCGTAACAGTATCAGACTGTTTTTTACGTGTTTATTGAATCCAGGAAAAGTTCCCCTCCACTATGTGATATAAATGTTGCACTACATGTTATACCCTGATGTTGTTAAAAGATAAACGAAATACCACATCACATAAAACAGCTGTTTATTCATGTTGGGAGTAAACAGAGTTGTCAGAACGCTGGTTTGTAATCGATAAATAAAGTTTGACTGACCTATCTGACTGTTTTGTTGACATTCCCTTTAGTGCAGCTCCATCTAATGAATGCATAACATAACCCCAGCCTCTACTGTAGCGTCTATTCTATGCGCCTTATAATGCAGTGCGCCTTATATATGGACAAAGTTTTAAAATAGGCCATTCATTGAAGGTGCGCCTTATAATCCGGTGCGCCTTATAGTGCGGAAAATACGGTAATTGTTGCAATGCTCGACCAGTGTTTTTCAAACCGCAAAATCAAATTTTATAATAATTAATAATAATAATAATAATAATAATAATAATAATATATATATATATATATATATATTTAAAAAGAACCTCAAACTGATTAATTGATTATAATTTGTTGACAATTAATTTAGTAATGATTAATAACCAATAATGTTGCAGCCATGCTTCGTTGGTCTCACATTAATTAATATACATTTAACATACTGCAATGAATTGTAAAATATCAGGGAAGCCTTTTAAAGTCTCTTAAATAGTTTTCAACCCTGTCGTGTACAACAGGACTGAAGCTTCACCTGCATAAGAGATGCACTTACATTTGCGTTAAAGTGCTGAAATACCTCTGTTCTGTTGTTGAACCTGAAAATCAGGCTGCCATTTTGCCTGCTCTTCTCCAAGTTGCACTCCTTTTTTCCCCAATGCTGAAATAGTTCACGTGGGACTGATGCACAAGGAATTGTCTAGATGGAATGACTCAGAAATGGGCACATGCTAACTCTTCTACCTCTGCTGGATGCTTAGTAAGACAGTGACAGGCGTTGGGTGTGAACCTGTGTGTGTTTGTTCCTGCTTATATGGTGTGTCCTAAAGGCTTTGTTGTTAAAATATGGAGACTGGTTCAACTGCTGTAGTTTGGTTGGTGCACCTTAACCAGCCTCTGTTGGCTCTGCTGCCACTTAACATCAGCTAATCGTTGCATCTGAGTTCACCTGGGCTTGGTGCAGTGGTACGATATTTGAGAACAGAATTTGGTTGCAGTGGTGCTGAACTTAATCTTGTGAATAATTCAAGCGTGTGTCAACATCTCGTTCTTTCATGGGCCAATTAGAAGCAATGAATGAGAAAAAAATTAAACTGAATTCAAATGTTGTTAAGTAGCTCAGATATAACAAATGTTTTGCTTATGTGGGGGCTTCACAGTTAATGGTTTCAGCATCTTCATTGTGACAAGATAGGGTTAGGGTTAAAAAATGTCATGATTCAGCTTTTTTGATACGTGATAAAAAAGGGACAAATCATTTTCCAGAAAAGCCTGTCTAACTCACATCCACACAGTTGGGCAACCAGTCACGATCAATATCATTGGGTTTATCCGTCAGTTATTTTCTCAATTACTTGATTAGTCGGTTGGTCGATAAAAGTGTCGGAAAATATTGGAAAATGTTGATCAGTGTTTCCAAAACTTCAAAATGATGATCCTCTCAAATGTCTAATCAAAATGATGCAGTTTTAATGATTTGTATTGTATGTATGGAGCAAAGAAACCAGAATCATATTTAAGAAACCGAAAAATCAGGAAAAAAAGTGCAAACCAATCAGTTGAATTCAGAACAGCTGATTTAGTAATCGATGAATAATCATTGCTGTCCTATCATTCTTAATAAGTTTATTAAACAACTATAGCAGGCCCTGTTCCCACCTGGAAAGAGTCAGGAGAAAAATACCAGAAATAATGAATGAAGGTTTCTGTTTGATATTCACTCTGTAATAGATTTAAAGTGTGATGTAGCAGTACCACACTACACCATCAGAACATTAAACATTTAATTATCTATTTATCTATCTATCAAATTTGCATAAAATAAAGAACAATTAAATTGCAGACATACATATATGTAAATATACACATTTAAAAAAATAATGATTTCTATTTGAAAACAATTAATTGTTCACAAATGTTTTTGTACCAATATGAAACAGGCAGACATGTCACCTCGAGCTGGTTCCACCTTTTATGTTACAAAAGACTATTAAGCTGATTATGTGAAACGATGCAGCCATAGTATTGAGCATTTGTATTTTATGACTTTATCAAATTTCAATTTAGAGCAGTTTTATTTGTAAAGCCCCAAATCACATTTTACATTATCTCGAGTAGGGCTGTCAATTTTACTCTATAATCCCAATCAAATTCCATTCATTATTATTTTTTATATTCAAATTATATTAGAATATTTAATTAAAATGTTTGAATCTATCCTATCACCCTATGTCAGCTGAGATTGACACAGCACCCCCAAACAAATTTGAACACATTTGAACAGTGATTACAGCATTTGATTATTATTCAAATTATATTCAACTCCCGAAATTTGTTCCAACAGCCCTAATCTCGAGGCACATTACATATTATTACAGAGACCTTACGTTATTAAAAAGAGCAAACGGTTAGTTGTAAATGTGGAGGAAAACTTTTTTTTTTAACAAGATGAAATCTCAGGATCTGTCCAATACTCGTCAAAACGATGGATAAGGACGGACTTTTAGGCGGAAATTTTCATTTCAAAAAGTTACCCGACGCCTTGTTGGACAAAACTTGTGTGTTTGTGTGTGTGTGTGCGCGTGTGCTGTTTCTCTCTCTCCCTCCCTCTCTCTGTGAGTTTGTGTTTTCTCTCTTGCCCTCCCTGACTTGTGTGTGTTTGTGCGCTCTCTTTCAGTGTCCACCAGTGATTTCTCTCTCTCTCTCACAGCTGTGAACAGAGCATCATGTCTGATCTTTAATCGAATCAGATGGAGTTGTGCAGCCACCTGTCTTTGCAGGTTAGGGAAGTAAAAGGAGGAATATACTTTAGTTTCTACTTTATTTTTAATATAAAATATGTAAGTGCATTGCAGTGCAAACAAAAACAAACAGACAGACAGACGGATCATAAGTGTGGTTCACTATTGTTTGAATATAAGTTATTTTGTCTTTATATAAGTTATTTTGTCTCAGTAATGTATAAATTGTAGGGCTGCAACAATTAGTCAACTTAATCAACAATGTTGAAATTAAAATTTGTCAGTGCAGATTTTTACTGTTGACTCACCGTCAATGTGTTTAATTAAATCACCTCATCTCAGAAACTGCATTTCATTACTGCAATACACTACAAGATGTGCTGGGGGCAGTAGGCCTGTTTCTCCCAGTGTATACACCCACTGCATTCTGAACCAACGTAGAAGATCACAACCGTAACCACTCCACTGGATGTTATCCCGCTTATTACTCTGCTTCTTACAAAGAAAACAAACAATTGATTTGTACTGATTTGAGAGTTATTTTATTGATTAATTAAACGTTGTATTGCTTTCTCATAGTAAAATGACAGTCTGTTAGTTTACGTGGGGTTTGAACTGCAAATGTTGTGAGCGACATATACTCGGCCTCTATAAGCAACAAATAAAATTGAGTATTAAACCAAGCTGTGTTATAAGTAAATGTTGATGAACGTGTTAAGTGCCGCTGTCTTCCCACAAACACTGGTCAGTACTGAGGCTACCTTTTCAAAATCATATATGTCTCAGAAGAAGCTCATTCATCTGCAACACTGTCACTCCGAGCACACTGAGTTACGAAATACTACCGAAAGAGAACTACATGATAGACATTTTATCTTTAAAGCTTTCCAGATAAATCAGTGTTCATTATAGAATAAGATTGTAAGAAATTGTAGTTACTAGCATTTACTCTGAATAAGCAGAAACAATCATGTCTGTTCAACTAATCTAAAAAATAATCAAGTGGTTAGTAACTACCAAAATAATGTTTGGTTGCAGTCTTAATTTATTATTGAAGTGTCATTTTCAAAAAGAAAATTAGCCATGTTACTTTTGTACTTTTTACCCATGTATTGGTGTTTAGGCCTGGTTCACACTGGATGCATTGTGTGTGTGTGTGTGTGTGTCTGTCTGTCTGTTGCCACTGTGTTGTGTCACTGCTGTGTTTTGCTAGTGTGTCTCTGTCTATTATGTATTTGAGTTTTTTCAGTATAGACACAAACTACAGTGAGAGGTGTCAGAAAAAAAGATCTGTTTAAAATGATACTGACATTGTATCCACAATGGGATATACAACTGTCTATTTTTGCTTGGAACTGCACATGTCACACGTGAAAAATCGATCAGAGTGAACACTCTAATCTGTTAATATGATGCTGAAAATAAGAGCATGACAGAATGCAGCAGTGATGTCCGGTGTGAACCAGGCTGTAGTGGAAATGGACATAAGTAGTAGTGATTATGAGTCAGAACCGTAAAGTATTTAACTGCATTTGGTCAATCCGCAAACTTTGTAACACTCATGTGCCTTTCTCTGAATCATTTGCTCTGTACATACTGATGAAAGTGGGTCATTTGAAGTGGTGTGTGAAGAAGATGGATGTAATCCTACCGGCAGCTGTTGAACATGTGCTGTGTTTACAGATTATGCAGAGACCTGTCAAACCAGTTTGACTGAACCAAAGTTGACCAGACAGGAGGCATTGTTGATAGCATTGGTTGAACTGTTTCAAGGTCTGCTGTGGATAGTAAAAAGTCCAGGTAACAAAACCACTAACGTTTTCTGTCCACCGTGCCTATATTATGAGCTGGTGTAAACTGCGTTTAAATGAAGTGCTGGAGTCACTCGGGTTGTATGTGGCATTGAGTAACACAACTTCTCTTCCTCAAGGTTGTTGCAAGCAGTCAGTCAGCTGTGTTTTTGATGGTATGATGGTGGAAGGAGGTGTCATTTAAGAGCTGTAATCATAGTATTGCAGTAGAAAAGGCTGGGGTTGGGTTGAGTAGAATATCAGGGCTACAATTCAACTATAAAATGATTATCAATGCATTTTCATGCTTTGGAAATGGTGTATTTCATGATTAGGGCTGAGCTTCTTCACTGGAATCATTCGATTAGAATGTGATTATCATGTCAACAATTTTGTTGACATGTTTTGACTCCGTGATGCATCGCATCCTGAATTTTCTGTATTCATGCACACAGCTACACTTTCTTTTTATTTGCTGAAAAATTCTGAATCTGCAGACACTGCATGTGTCTGCATGAGTCTGAACACTGCAGACAACAGGAATATGTACGTGGTAGGAACAGTAAATACTAAAATGGCATCAAACTTGTGTAGTTTATGCAATGCATTATGCTTATTCATTAAAAAAAAATAAAATAAATAATGTTAACATAAATCTCTTAACATTAGATTTTAAACAAATAGTTGCCTTGGCATATGTGGCAGAGTTGCTGTATTGGATTCTTTTAGATTGCCTAATAAATGTTACTTATTTCACAAAACAAACTTCTGCATTATAGTGTGTTGCAGGTATACTGTGATGTGTAATCTACAAGATGTTGCATTAAAATAGCAATGTGTGTTTGGAAACCACACAATATTAACATTTAAGAAGCTAAAAAAACCTGAAAACCTGTTATAATTTATGGAAAAAAAACACATTCAAACTGATGAATCGATAATCAAAATAGTCGCTGGTTAAATTAGTAATCACTTAATTGATTAGTCATTGCAGCCCTATTAAAATCTTTACGGAAATTTACAGAGCTGCAATGATTGCATTGATTCTTAATCGATTACTAAATTAATCATCATCTATTTCGATTATCGATTAAATTTGTGTGTTGTTGAAGTTGTCATTACAACCTCTGGGGTACTATCAATCTTTTCTGACTTTTTATGGAACAAACCACTTTGAGTGATTAATTGATTAATCAAGAAAATAATGGACAGATTAAAATCAATTATGAAAATTATCCTTTGTTGTTTGACTATGTGGTGGCCTCATATCTGTCCCAGTCTTATCTAAAACTGACAATGCAACTTTTGTATAATTTGTGTTGGCTGACTCAAAATTCACATCTATTTGTGTCTTTGCATTAACTTTGGAATGTTGTCAATGTGTGGAATGTTATAACGGCTATAATAAATAACTTTGTACTTCATATATATGTACTTCGTATATTACAGAAGTTACACGGAAAAAGAAAAGAAAGGTCAACAAAGAACAAGCAAGGTGCCAAGAAAAGGGTCCAGTGTGTGAGGCATCCAAACTACTTGCTAGAACTGTATAGTGTGTCTAAAGGACAGTGTCGCATCATGGCAAAATAACAGCTGACATGTCACAAAGACAATTAGGCCAGTTAAGCCTCTGAGTCCTTCTCTCCCCCCAAAACAACAAACAAATGTCCCAGATCTTCTTAAAGCTAGAAAACAGTATTTACCTTTTATCATAAACATACATTTTTCCAGGGAGATTCAGGGAATTTCACAATGTGGCTACTAGCCAGGCTTGTAAACTCAGCCTGCTAACAGATTTCCAGGAACTGACTCTATTGTGTTTTGCTTGTAACACAATATTGTACATTTTTGAAAAGGTTCCTGGATTGTACCATGTGTGATAACAGCTAAAACAGTGTGTTGTTTTTTTTAATCTAACCTTTAGTTATACAGTTAATCTCTCAGTTAATTGAGACCCAGGATGTTACTCCAAAGAGAGACCTATTAGCATGGCGTAAACATTTTTTTTCAGCATGTTAAGTGTAAAATAGAGATATGCGTATTGTAGAAGCCTTTGATAAGAGGGTCAAGTTCTGTCTACACTCTCTTTTCTTCTACAGTCTACATTGTGCTGTGTGATTAGTCTCATGGGTTTGGTTCTAACCACTTTGTTTTTCAGGGACCTTTGACATTCCAAAGTGCAGCCTGATACTGTGGTTTGGACGTTCCCATGTCAGCTTTGTGATATAGCCACACCTACTGACTTCGACCACTCACAGCCACGGCCATGTTTGAAATAGTTAGTTTGAAGCTCAGTGGGATGGACGACAGATTGTTTTTATGATCCTGATGATGACTTATTGCTCATTTCTGTTGCTGCTTTCTTTTAATGCTTAAGGACAGTAACATTTTGGTTTTAATGCAATGACTTTGTAGAAAGTATTTTGTTTTGATCAGGGTTGTTTTGTTGCTTCATTTAGGGATGTCTGGATCTTTTTGGCCTTGATCTGATGTTTTTTTATTGACTGTCTGCGAATACCAATTCAATACTTGTATACGCCTAGATAACAGAGCTGCACAGTACAGTCAGTAGCATTAAACATTACAACGTGCACACTATGTTCGGGGAAAAGGAGTTTGTCCACGTCAACCTCGATCAACTCTAACTTAATGAAGCATTTGTGTGTATTGGCTTACCCTGGATTTCCACTGGACGCGGAACGGCCGCGGAATGGCCGCGGAAAGGTAGCCGTTGCAAATCGCTTCCATTCTAATCAATGTGAGCATTCCCACCGGCCGCGCTGCGGCGCGGATCAGCAGCGGCCCAGAAGCGGCTCGCCGCGCCGCAGCGCTATCGATAGGAATCAGTTCTATTTTTTCCGTTGCCGCTGCTGAACCTCGTAAATTTCAATGAAGCAGATCGCACAAGACAGGAAGTCCGACACAGTATCAAAGTAAAACACTTCCGCCCCCCTTTCAAAATAAAACACAATATGTTTATTAACTAATTTATTAACTATGTTATTACATTGTCAATACTGCACAGACAATCAGGACATAATGAAACTACATAAAACGAGGCAACTAGAGAAACTGACTAGCAAACTTCCACATGGTAGAAGCACAATATCGAAAATAGATGGCCAGATCAACAGTTGGATCTCGCGTCCGTTCGAGATTATCGCGCAATCTTCCGTGAATACCGCTGGCTCCCAAGGCTCCGCGCCGCTGCCGTAACGCGCCTGGTGGGGATTGACATTTGGGAGAGGACGAAGCAGAACCGCGCCGTGGCCGTTCCGCGGCCGTTCCGCGTCCAGTGGAAATCCAGGGTTAGTACTTGAATGCAAAGTGTGTGTGGATACAGTACAATGTGATTGTACAATGCAAATGCAGTTCAATACAAACACTGGTCAGATAATCCCCAGTGATTTTTGAGTAGCATATTTGCTTGGAATGCTTATTCCTAAATGACAGGAGGTGTTTTGCATTATAATCCTCTGTTGTGTTATTTCCCACTGTCCAAACATGGTTTCAAAACGCTTGCCCTGTGCAGTAACTTTGTCAGTTTTACTGAGCCTGCTACATTAAGCCCACTGTGGCATCAAGGAGACTATGAATGTGTTGTACCCACATCATACATAATTATATAAAATAATTCTCACACCTTGGTTGACATGAAACTCAAGAAGCACAAATGGATTCAAATTTGATAATGAGAATTTTGTGATGGATTTGGTCCATGCTCTTTGACACAGGATAGGCTAAACACTGGTACCAGATTCTTAAAACAAGTCCTCAGATCATTCAGCTTCGTCAATGTCAATATTTCACTGATAAATATTTGTTCAACCTTTTTTGACATGTTTTGGACTAAAAGAATAATTGTAAAAAAATAAACGACAGACTAATCAATTATGAAAATAATTGATTAGTCAATTACTCAAGTTGCAGCCTACTGGTGTGTATGTTTGGTTTATTTCTTGTGTCATGGGTAGATTAGGCACAATTACTCTGTGTCACGTCAGCTTTACCTGGTTTGCAAATTGAATAATCCCCGTTGCTCCTTTAACTACTGTAGTTAACTTGTATTTGTCAATTTGCTCTCTCTTTAAAGTAAATTGTAAATTAGACATGTTGCTTTGTCTTTTCATCAGGCAGGATTCAGAATGGATTTTTAGTTAGGTATCATGTGAGCTAACAAATGCTCCATTTTTATCTCGGTTAACACGATCAGCTTTAATCTGCCCTCTATTAGCTGCAGAGAACATCCAATCTGTGGAGGTGCCCTGAGGCCCATTCATTGATTCATTTAGCAATAACAGAAAACTAGTCTTAGTCATAAGTGACTGCAATACATTCTGTTAGTTTAGCTTCAAGGTCTGCTGCTTTGGAATTGTGCCGTCTCATTATTCCATAATGAAATTAAGTTTCCTTTAACTTAATTGTTTTTGAAGTAACTTCAAATTATGCTTCATTTCCCAAATGACCACAATTGAATGATAGTCAGTAAAACATTTGTTTGTCTTGTCTTAAAAACTAATAAACAATCATGAATTGTGATGTTTGTTTGTTAATCTGTTTCAGGAGCTGCTGACTGCTGAGTTTTGGACACTGTGATGGAAAATCAAGGTAAAAAATAGATACAAACAATAAAAATATTTTGGCTAAAAACGTATTAACCCCATTGCAGCACACCATTTATATTGTATGCTGCTGAGTGTATAGTAGGGCTGGGCAATATGGGAAAAATCTTACCACGATTTAGCATTTTACAACATTTGATATCAACATATATCACATTATAAATCATAGTAATATTTCTGTAAGGTTGGGTGATATGTCTTATAAATGATATCTGGATTTCTTACTGGCTATATCTTATATGTGGGGATATAAAGCTGCACACAGGTTATGTCTCTGGACTCGTGAAAATATTTGGGATGTTTGAAATGAGTGACAATACACTGTAAATACACTCTAAAGTAAAATATCTACTATTTATGATCTTAAAATACACTTATTGCCTTTCATTTCAGATAATGCCTACTTGTTTTCTTTGGCTTTTTATTGTTAAATTAAGGATATTTACATATTTTAGAAACAATGACATCTTAAAATATAATCTCGTTGATTCCAGGTAAGGCTGAAACTGGGGGTGTAAGTGTCATGGTTTGTACATTTTCTACGGAAAGAAATGCAAAACAACATGGAATAGTTTAAATGACTAAACAGAATACACAGTAACCAGAACAGTGGCTAATAGCCCACAATTTCCTGAACGAAGAATGTGTTTTTAAAAAACAAACAAAACAAAAAAACAGGAAATAGTTATTACCAAATAATTCTCAATATTGCTGCACGTACGACTAAACAAAACTTGAAGGCAGTGAAGACGAAGATTCTCAAATAAATACAATTATCAATTATTGTGCAGCATGTAGAAAATAATGTGAACATTTTCAGTCCCAGTTGTCACTTTCCAAGCACATATCTTTCTTTGTTAAATATGAAAGGGAAGCCATAACAGAGTAGATGTATTTGATGCATACATCTACATGCATTTGCATTTGCACATAATTTGCACTCCGTTGTTTTCCTCGTACCCATGATAAAAACATTTGGATGATGGTGTTTCAAATCATTTATGAGGGTTAGTGACGTCATGTTGTCTTAGTCCTGTTCACTTGCCTTTCCTCGCTGCTACTATAGTTCACTGAGAAACCATCGTTTTCCCAAACAGCAGACCTGAAGGAGCTCTGTGGCTCCTGAAGCTCTGTCTTGTTCCATACGAGGCTCGTCTGTGCTAACGTTACTTCGGGATTCCACTTAATACTCCATCTGCCCGGTGGGTGTTGTAGGGTTGGAGCACACGCAGCAACAGTGAAACAGAGAAGTCATTCCATGCAACATGCATGTCGTCAAGTGGGATCCTATTCTGTCACTTCCGTATCGTGGTTACTGCTCGGCATATTTTGAAAACACCGAAAGATTTGTTCGGTATTCGTTCCAAAGAACTGTTCGGTACGAATACATGTACTGTTGCACCCCTAGCTGAAATTATTCCTCGAATAACTTGAGTAATTTGAATATAAAAAAAACACTGAGGCAAAAATGCTTTGCAACGAGGCAACAGTTGACAACCGTTTAAACAGAGCACTGTGTTTTGCTTGGAGTTAACGTAACGTGGACACATCGTAGGGAAGGCTGTGCGTATTGCAAAATGAAGTGGGACAAAACAAACGGTGATGAGGGATGAGAAGAAGAGCCAGTCCAAATACAGCAGACTATGCAACATGAGCAATGCTGACAAAGTCGTTGCTGTGCATTCCTGGAACCTCCACACTGTCAGAGCAACTGTTTTCTGCTGTGGTAAATACGGCATCAAAGCATGTTGATATGCTTACTTTCCTTCATTTTAACCACATGCTCATTTAAACGCGCACACACACACACACACACACACACACAGTCACAAGCACCTGAGTGTTATACAAATCTTACAGACTGTAATCTCCTCACAGTTCACAGCGATAACAATGTGATGTTTACATGTGTTTCAAAGATCATTTAAGAACTGCAGGGAAGCATTAAAAGAAAAATGTATAGCTCTCAACAGTTTTAGTTAAGATAAACGCAGACAGCTGCTGTGCCAGTGCTGTTTCACTGTGTTTCTGTTTAATACTGGGACTTAACTCAAGTGTTTCAAAATAAGGCTTATGTTAAGTCTGCAGCACTGCTTCTGAAAGTTGACACGCACAACCTAAAGTCAATTGTTATTTTTTATTTATTTTGATTTTGTTTATGTTCTGTTAGTATTTATATCTGTTTTAGTGTTTTAAAATTGTATTCAATAACGTAACTTATTAATTATTTTTTGATCTGAAATAGGCAATGAAACAATTGAAATATTTGCTTTTGTAAAAAAAGAGATGTTTGAGGTTTAATTAAAAAAAAAAAAATCCCAATACTCGATTAATTGACAGATCAGCAGAATACTCGATTAGTTAAATGATTGATAGTTGCAGCTCTAATTCTGTGGTTTCTTAATCAACATATAATATTTAATCTATATTATTAAGTGTATTTCACAGTTCTATTCAATATCATGAATATGATAATTATCAATGCAACAGCCTTTAAAACCAGGAAAAGTCTGAATACCTTCTCACCATATGACAATATTCAAAATCTAAGACCATATCTTGTCTCATGTCACCATAGACAATATCCATGTATTATCCAATATCCCAGCCCTCGTGTATAATGAGATTAATATCATGCCAACTGCAGTATCATGATGACAGAAAGTGGTGAGTCAGATAGTGCTGTAATAAATTCATCTAGTAAAGGGTTGGCCCCTGTGACACGTCTTGCTGTTGACGCCTGATTGGGTCTCACCCAGAGGACACACCTGTTGGTTAGCAGAGCTGCCGGTTTCTGTTAGTGCCTCACATGGCCTCGTGTCAGTTTCAACACTGACCTCGATCATTTGACAACGTATCCACTCAGAGGTCCTTTGTTCCTGACTGAACTGTTGTACATTTCTGACACCTGTGGGAAACACCTGGGAATGGATGTGCAGTCTGAATATGATTGTGAGTAAATCTTCTATGTCTGGATGTTAGATTTTGGATATCATCGTATTGTAAGAAGCTATCTGAGACTTTTCCTGCTTTAAAGACTGTTGCATAAAAAAGTAACTTAACACTTAATATCTGTCGATTATTTTCTTGATTAATTGCTTGGTCCGTAAAATATCAGAAAACCTTAGAAATTTTTGATCAGATTTTTTTAATGATTTCTTTGTTATCCAGAGCAAAGAAATTAAGAAAATACCAACATTTAAGAAGCTTAAACAATCAGAATTTGACCATATTAATAGGAAATGTCATGGTTTCTAACACGGAAATATCCTTTATTTAACATTAAGAAGACAAAAAAATACACCAGGTGTTATCTGAAATGTAATACAGATCATAAACGGTAGATATTTTATTTTTAATGTAATGACAGTGTCACTCTCCTTTGAGAAGCACACATCTCTCAAAAGAAAACTTTAAGAGCCCAGAGAAATAGCCTGTGTTCAGCTCGAGATCCTCATTCTCCATGTATCTCAGGATATAGCCTAAAAATATCCAGAAGTTATTTAAAAGGATATTGCCCAGCCTTACAGAAATATTGATATGATTTATATTGTGATGTATATCAATATCGAATTATGTAAACAAAAGATTTTTTTCTAGAACCACCTGGTCCTAGTATGTTCTTTAGATGTGTGGATTGAGGGAGATACAACGAGATAAGATAGGGTTTAGTGGCTAAGGAAGCTTTTGCTGCTCACCATTGCCTGGCTCTGTGGTCAAGAAAGTGCACTTCCTCCCTGCTGAAATTCTAAATGTTATATTTCTGAAGTGAAGTCATGGCTGTTGAGCAGCTAAATGATTGATGTGTCCTTTTGTTTTGATCTAAAAGTCATTCAGCGGGTTGGCTCATGTTGTATGTTTTTCAGGTTTATCATGACTTGTTGTCGTGATGCATCGTGATTCTTTGTTTCAAATCCTTTAAAATCGGTTTGACTCCATCTGCTGCTCTTCGGAAAGAGGTCTCGGTGTTATGACTCATAAGTTGTTGTTGTTGTCCCTGTTGTCCCCTATTTACTTTTTTTTGCTGTCCTAGTTATTGGCCTGTACTCTGACATCCACACATACCTGTATTAGAGTGGTTCCTCTGCGCTGTAGCTTTAACTGGACTGTAGAGGGAGCAACAGATATGTGGTATGTGATGCAGTGAACTTTATGATGTCGATAATAAGGCCTTTTTCTTCTCATCAATTCTTTTCTAAAACTTATGAACTTGAATTCATAGCTATAACATGCTATTCTTAACTTTATTTTGAAGATAGTTAATGATTCAGGTGTAGAAAAGTGACAATATTACAGTCATAAACACAAATATAAATACTTATTCTTTCTTATTCGCATGCTTTTAACCCTCTTTATTAAAGTTATCTCTTACATGCACACCGCTGATTACAAAGAACCAAATCACACAGTGCTCTGTAATACATGTGTACAGAAGTGGGGCAAGCTAATGGCCAAAAGGAACGGTAACTGGGCTTGTAATTGGGGGGTTGCCTGTTTGAGTTCCCACTCGGTCAAAAAGGCCATCGCTCCCTGCATGGGCGCTACCCAAGTCTAGGAAGGTTCCTAGTCACAGATGGTTTAAATGCAGAGGAATTTGCTGACATGGATTAATAAACTACCGAAAGTTAAAAAAGTGAAATTGAACAGAAAAATTACGCACTTCCAATTTGTATGGCATCTATTACCACAAGGTGGCAGTGGAAGCGGCAGCAGGCTTTTGCTGAAAGAACATGCATGTTTGTGGTAGTGATGGGAGTTATAGGAACTAGTTTTGTACTTGTTCATCTGATTGTACACTGTTTGCAATCTGTAGGGCTGCAAATAATTAATTTCACTATTATTTCCTCAATTAGCTGTTTGGTCCATAAAATGTTAGAACAAACCAAACTGGTTTTAATGAGAAACCAGAACCTTTTTAAGAAACTGAAAAACTTTTATTTCAAAAAACAAAAACAGTGAATACATCAATTACAGTCAGAGTACAGAGTGCATCACTCTCTGATTTCAGAGTGGGAAATGCGGGCTGGTTGTCCACTGTACTTCAGTAATAATAATAATAATAATAATAATTATTATTATTATTATTATATTAGGGTTTGAGCACAAGGTGCATAGAACCCTATTGGAACTTTAAGAGTCATTATTATTATTATTATTGTTGTTATTATTATTATTAATAATAATAGTAATAATACTAATATACTCTAATGATATAATGAATACTAATAATGATGATAATATTTCTTCTTCTTATTATTATTATTATTATTATTATTATTGTATTAGGGTTTGAGCACAAGGTGTGTAGAACCCTATTGTAACTGTAAGAGTCATAATTATTATTATTATTGTTGTTAAAACAATAATTATATATATTTTTGTCATTGCAATAATATGAATTGCAGGTATTTTGATCAGTCTAATTGTGGCGTGAAGTTTTTCTATCATTCCATGCAAATTACATTGTAATGAGTATTTTTAAAGCAGGGCAAGCTTTTGTCAGGCAAACTGCTAATTGTAGCTTATACATTACACAAGTCTCAATCATTTCTATATGTATTTTACAGTTTAAAAAGGCAATCCCTCGGGTGTCACTGAACACCTCCGCTGTGTCATTTCCTCTTCTCAGACTCTGATCTCCATCTTAGCCCCAGCTCACCTTCCACTTCTCAGGTTACTTCACCCTGCAAAGGCCTGCCCCTTTGCCCTTCAGGGGAGTAGTGTATGTGTCAGTCTGTGAAAAATGTTGTTAGCAGGGGGCCCCCACTGCATCACAATCCCTCAAGGCTTGATGGCCAGTCCTGTCCAACCTCAGAGCTTGCTTACTTCGAACTTTGCCCCTGAAAAAAGTCCTCCTCCTCCTCTCAGGAATGAGAAGCATTCTTAGACTGCCGGATTACCTTAGTGGCGTACCTTATTTATGAAGTCAGAGCTCAAAGAAGGGAGGGACCAAGAACTGAGTGAGTGTGCTTGTGTTTTAAAGCAAAAGAAGGAGGGGAGGATAGGAGAGAGAGAACAAATAACACAGGCTGAAGGGAGGGGGAAGCCTGTAGAAACGCGACTGAGCAGCCAAGACAGTCTTGAGTAACAGGAGCTTGATGGCTAGTTGGAGAAGACCGAGGTGGACTTAGGTTTTTCAGCTCCTGCTGCGGGCCTCGGGAGAGGCAGGGCCCGGGCAGGCCAGTGGGGACCTGTTCTGTAGCATGGGACACAGTGCTAGCAGTGAGACAGTGGCCAAGCAACCAGCCCAGCACAACACGGGTGAGTCAGAAGCAAGAGGCTCAGCAGTAAATGATACACAAGGACATATATGTTTAACTCGTTTTTACAACTTGTTGAGCATTATGTAGAATAGAAGGCCAACATTAGAGTGTCTATATTGTATACATGTATATTGGCAGGTATCTATAAAGCAGAAAGGAACCGGGGGCGGCAAGCACAGACAGGTGTCAAAGAATGCATGTAGATGGAATGTGGAGATTGTGAAAGATACAAACTCAAACTTCTCTCTGTGTGTGTGTGTGTGTGTGTGTGTGTGTTGAGGTTACAAGTCACCAACCACCAGCAACTCTCCACATGTGGAGCCCTGTTAAAGTTTCAGTCACTTTATTAAGTCATGTTGTTGTTGCACAGGTGCACTGTGATCCATAAAAGCCCCCGAGTGTCTGCTCAGTTCAAACACACCGGAACCAGTTTTTGTTGTCAAGGATCCTCTCTGCTCTCACATGTTGCATTTGCACATGTAATTCCTCTTAAAAATTCAGCTTGCAGCTGTTGGAATCAGTATTCATTCCACCAGCTCTTCTCAGCCTAATATCACCCACTTAAATATAAAGCAAATATTGACCCAACAATATGTAAGCCATTATTTCTAGTATTATTTAACTGTAGGGTTTCTGTTTAAGACTAGAACATTTTCTGTTACACATTTGCTTTCAATGTGATGTATTTTTACCCATGGTGTGATATTCTGTGTAGCGCCTGTCACTGTATCATGTGACTGCCATGAGTCATATGGACAGCTTGACCAGAGCAGTGCAGGGTTATTACAGCCTTCATGCTTTTATTATGCACATTTACAGAATAGAATGTCTTAGATCCAGTGTGTTAATGTAAATCTGTGTCCTATGTGTTTTTCCCTCTTTCTCTATAATTAGTTTGTGGTCTAAGTCTTTGATTCTCCATATTTGTGAGAAACAACCCTCCCAGATTGTTGTGCTCTACTGTAGGTCACCACATCACACATGGATTCCGTTGTAGCAGAACCACATCTGTGTAACCGCAGTTCCCTGCCACCCAGCCACTCCCTGTTGTGCTGGTGTCTGGGTTAAGCGTTGGTAATATCTGGGAGGGTCAGTCGGCTTCACAGAGTTCACTGTGTGCCTGCATTTTACCATGGAATTTCACACCCACATGTCCATAAATTAGCTTTATTTCATGCAGTAAATATCAAAGCAGTGTACATATTTTAGAAAGATGTATTTGTTTGGAAATGACTTAATGCACTGGTCAGCATCTGACACTTGTGCTTATCTGCTGTGTATCAAACACCCTTGTTTTTCACACCGCGGGCCTGTGATGCCTTTCTACTGAAGCAGTACTTTTACAGTAGCCAATAGTATACAGTAAAAGTAGCCTGGCTAATACCAGACTTCATCTCAATCACATTTGAGGATGTTGTTACTTAGTTGTTACTTAAATTGTATAAAACCTGGATCTCTTAATGACCCCAAATTATTTACATTTCTTTTTTGTATTTCATATGAACTCTACAGCACAGTTGAATGATAATAAAAATATTAGAGCTGCAACTGACGATTATTTTCACAATATAATTATCTGTCGGTTATTTGCACGATTAATCGAGTAATCGTTTGGTCCAAGAAATTTCATAAAATGCAGAAAAATTTTGATCAGTGCTTGTCAAACCTGGAAATGATGTTCTCTAATGTCTTATTTTGTCCACAAACTAAAATGGTTCACTTTTTATTGATTTCTTTATGTGGAGCAAAGAAACCAGCAAATATTCACAGATCTGCAGACTCAGATGTTAGCTTAGCTGTTCAAGCTCATGACTGCTGACAAGACTGCTATAGTCTCATGTGATTTGTATAGTCTTGCAAGATTTTCACACCATAAACAGGAAATGGCATACATTAAATGATCAATCTAAAAAATGTATGACTTGATATCGGATCTCCCAAATAAACATAATATCCAGCCTAATTGGGTAGTTGCCTGTGCTGGTATATTTGCCTAACATGATTTGATTAGCTGAAAATTGCACTGATGCTTCTTCCACGACACCTCCGCTCCGGCCAGGCAAACGTCCTACAAATCCCAAGGACCAAGCTCCGAACGATGGGAGACAGAGCCTTCTGCCATGTCACTCCCAGTTTTTGGAACGCTCTCCCTGACGACCTGAGAGCACCACTGACCCTAGACACTTTTAAAAAAGGCCTAAAAACCCACCTTTTTTAGAAAGCTTTTGAAGTTTAATTGGAGATATTCTCTGTCCAATTATTTTTTTTTTTATTTTTATTTTTTTTATTTTTATGTATGTAGCACTTTGAGATTGTTTGTTCAATTTAAAGTGCATTACAAATAAAATTCATTATTATTATTATTATTATTATTATTATCATTATTATTATAAAAGGGCCTGAGTTTGTTTTCTGACTTCTATCTTGGCTCCATGTATCTGTGACCTTGAGAAAACATTTAGTGTAACATGTGTGGTGAACCTGCAGAAAAGCATATCTTCTCTACACACTGATGACAGGCAAGGTTAATATAGGCTGACCAACCAACCCCAAGCAAATTTGACTTATAATGACAACAACATTTGGCACCAGCTAAATGTTTAGAGCTGTGGTGTCCGTGTTTTTTTTTTTGCCACATTATGTATGCTATCTCTATGCCCTGTATTTGAAACACTGTTGTGTAACTGCTACAATACAACTCATCAGCTGAAAATTACAAGCATTTTCTTTACCTTTTGAGTCATCGAAAATCAACTGGGGAATGTTGACTCATGGTTTCTGTTCCAATTACTTATTTGTCTCCTTTCTTAGTTTTTTCAGAACATTTTAGAAGCATTTGCCTGGTATAATGTCACATAATCCTTTATGTATCACTGCCATATAAAAAATCACATTCACTGTGCCCACAATTCATTGTGTAGCTTTAATGTGACAACTGAGACAGAGAGGCAAACGGTTAGAGCAGCATTTGACCGTTTGGATGTCTGGTCTCAAGCTTTGACACATAAATAAAGCAGCAGTATTGACTTGAAGCTCTGGCCCATGTATGGACATGCTACTCATATGGTCAGAGAACCGACTGTTAAAAAAAGAATTCAAAAAAGATGGATTGCTTTGTTTTAGTGCCTTGACACTATACCATTATTGAAACAGAAAAATCCCATTTAGTAAGGTTGCAATTTCCTTTCTTTTGTGTTGATTCTGAGTATAGACCAAGAACTGAAGAATATGTGTGGGTGTCAGTAGTGTAATGTAGCAGGGCCTTATCACTTCACATGATCACAGTGCACTGTGAACAAAGTGATCTATGAGCAGCGCACTCTTGTAGACATATTGTCCATTTACCACAGCCTATTAAACAAGTGTATTTGATGAAAGAATGTGTGGAGATTGCTTTTCTCTTTCTGGGCACAGATGGATTAAACTATTCTACAACAAAAAAAAGCATAACACATTTTTTTGTGAAATAATCGTTTGTAGAGATAAGAGTGGGAATCTTAAAGTACCACACAATTCGATTTGATTACGAGTCTTAAACAATTCTAAATCCAATATATAATTGCATCTTAATGAGTTTTATGCGAACAACATATTTCACTGGAAACCAAAGAAAAACAGAAAATCTAAATCCTTTGCAATGAAAATAGCAACAGTTTGTGATGAGCTCCATGTTTTCTCAGTTTTGTGGAAGATTTGCCATCATTTGCAAATTTTTTGCAGCAACAGGAGCCGTTTGTTATCCTTCAACTTCAGGTGGTAATGTGGCATGTAGTTGTGCATGTTAGTTTGTTTTGCAAAAGCATTTATTTTGGTTTCATGCATCGTACATATTGCTTTTGCCCCGCTTGCTTCTTCCCCATAGAAGCCAACATTTTTATATACATCAGGTTTACACTTTTATGATAGCTCGCTTTCGCCCAGCTTTGTCTTTGATGGAGTGACACACATTGGGCATCTGTGCTTTCAACATTCAGTTGATTAAACCAAGCACAGTGTCAATGGTTTTTCTGCAATGTTGGTCGCATCAGTCAAAAAAACATGCTCTAAAGCGTTGTCTTTTTTTGTCACTATGTCACGTTCATGCAGATGATGAAGTCAACCTGCAAAACAGCACAACAGGGGGCGAAGAAGCTAACTCTGGCGGGGGAACACCTCCAACCAAACGCAAAGGCAAGTTTTCCAAGATGGGGAGGATCTTCAAGCCCTGGAAGTGGAGGAAGAAGAAGCCAAGTGAGAAGTTTACTGAAACGTCTATAGGTATGGTGTATCAAACTTAGTATTTACACTGTTCTTTGTGTTTAATGACCCTTTGCTTAGTTTTGTTTTGTTTTTTCAGCTTTGGAAAGAAAGATTTCAGTCAGAAAAAGTCGCCAAGAGCTGATTGCAAGAGGACTTCTAAAGGACATTACAGAGAATGGTATGCATACCTTACTTCTTCTTCTTGAAGAGTATTAAAAAAATAATTTGAGCGCCATTTTGTAACAACACTTATTTTATTGTTTGTGTCTTTATGTACAGAGAGCAATAATGTGACCCACTCCAAAGGTCCACCCGTGAAAAATGGGCACCCTATGCCAATGGATGTGGACAGGGTGTCTGAAGCTGGGGTGCGAGTGTCTAGAGGGGAGTCTGACATGAAAGTGAATCCCCCCAGGCTTGCTCCCGGAGATGAACGGCGAATTAGAGCACCATCTGACGCCTCCCGCAGTAACCGCGCACCTCTGGATGTGGACTCTCACGCTCGGTTTCCTGTGGATGTGGACAGACGAAGCCGTCTGCCGTCAGATGATAAGAGGGGAGGATCTTTATCCCGAGGACCACCTCAGGAAGATAGATACCGCAGGGAGGAGAGAAGAGAAGGGAAAGACGACAGAGAGGACAGGGGAAGGAAGGACCGGGAAGACACGGAGAGACGGGACTGGCGTGAAGACCGGGAGAAGGATGGGGCAGTCGACCGCAGGGAAGATAGAGATTTCAGAGATAGGCGAGATTGGAGAGATGACCGCGAGAAGAGGGACGAAAGGTCAGACCGAGACAATAGGGAAAGGAAAGATCGTGAAGAAAGAGAACGACGAGACAGGGATGAGAGGGAAAGGAGGGATCGCGATGAAAGGGAACGAAGAGATCGCGAGGAGCGAGAAAAGAGAGACAAGGATGAAAGGGAACGTAGAGATCGTGAAGAGAGAGAAAGGGATGAGAGAGAGTGCAAAGATCGCGAAGAGAGAGACAGGAGAGATAGGGATGAGAGCGAGAGAAGAGATCGTGAGGAGAGAGAACGGAGGGATCGAGACGATAGAGAGAGGAGAGACCAAAGAGAAAGAAGAGAAGACAGGGAAAGGCGCCCTGAGAGGGAAAAGAGAGATGAAAGAGAAGACAAGGACAGGAAAGATGCACGCACAGACAAAGATGATAGAGATCGGCGATATGACAGAGACAGGCGAGATGAAGGCGAGAGGAGAGAGGACAGGGACAGACGGGATGAGTGGGTCAAAAGAAATGAAAGAGAACGGCGAGACGAGCGGGAAAATAGAGAGGAGAAGGACAGGAAGGAGAAGCTAGATGAATTGCGGCCTCTTGTCAGACCTGTCTCTGACATAGGCTCGCGGCATCCTCTACAGAAGAGCTCCTCAGAGGAAAACAAGAAAACTCGTCCTGCCTCAGAGACTGAATGGAGGAGTACACTTCCCAGATACCAACCAGCTCCAGACTTCAGAGAGCGCTCAGGTAAAACGTATTTGTCTATCTGTGACTGTGCCAGGATTCTTGAGGAAGTGTCTGTGGAGTTAGTGGAACTTTGTCCTCCACCATGTAGTTTAGAAACATACCACAATGAATCACATGTAAACATCAGTACTGCAGTTACATTTGGAAAAGTTAAGCAACTCTTGATATTTATATTATGATAATTCCAACTTTGCTAACTTTTTCCAACTGTCCTAACTAATGATAATGAAGCCTTCAGCATCAGATGATTACACCACATTATTGAAAAGTTTCTAGTCTTGTTGACCACGCAAAGCTGCTTTACACTACAGTTTTGCCATTCACACATTCATATTGCACATCTACGTTCTATCACACATCTTTCACACACTGCTGGCGCAGCCATCAGGAGCAACGTAGTGTTATACTGTATGTCTTGCCCAAGGACATATCAGCATGTAGACTTGCGGAGCTGGGAATCGAACCCCCTTCCAGAATTCTCACTGCCACTCATCCACTGTCGCCGTCATTTACTATCCAGTCAACTCGACACAAATGCAACAGTGTAAACGTGAGCGAGTGTGGTGTTTGACCTGCAGCAGTATCAGCTCCACACACCAACACTGCACTTGTAAAGCAAAAAATCACTCAAAGTTACATAACATACTGTAGTTATTGTATTTGGTGTAAAATACTTCTTGTAGATGAAAATGGTTGCTCCACAGCTCTATAGCATCTTTATTTATACAATTTATACAATTCTTTAAAAAGAGGATTAAACAGGATCACAAGCATCCCTCCAAGGAGGGAACACAACAACACAGCGTTAAACAACAATTTCCAGATTGTTATGGTAACTGACAAAGGGTGAGGCCTCTATTGTATGAATTAAAGGCATAGTCTGGGCTAATTGAAATTACAGCCACATGTTGAATGCTGACTGCTTTGTGCGCAAACCTGCCTTGATCCTTCCACCTAGAACCAGCTTGAGACAAGGGGCCTTGTTCTCATTGAAAACACAAGTCCACTAAATCTTAAAGGTCCAGTGTGTAACATTTTGGTAAATATTGAAGTTAAAATAATTATACTTATGAGTGTACAATCACCTGATTGTATGAATTGTTTTTTTTAAGAATGAGCCTGTTTATATCAGGAGCAGACTCCGCTCCATGGAGGGTAGCCAACAATGGACCTTTGATGCTAAGTGAAGGCTATGTAGGGTTCCCAACATATTTGGAAGTGAAGGATATTTGGCTGCAACATGCAACTTCACCAATAAATAGTACTAAATTTTACAGACTGTACCTCTAAGAATTTTCTAGCAACTGTATCTCACTGGTAGATAGACTTTTTCGACTGTAAACTGATGTTTTGAGGACATGTCCTTACCTGCATTATAGAAAAAAATCAATTTTCACCATTAGTCTAACCCTCACCTGGCTGGTTCTGCCACAGCAGCATGTTGAATGTCCACCCTATCCTCCTCCTCCTCCTCGTCTCGCACATCTCTCTTTTCATTAGTTACAAATACACCCTCCCCTGCTGCTTTAGCTTCCACAACAGCACTGTGTAAAGTCTAGAAACCTTCATAACAAACTAAATGGATAAGTAAGTAATAAGTAAGACTTTTTCTCAATTATTTTGTTATTAAGTGTCTAAGATCCTGGTACCGGGCACCGTTGGTTCAGACTGTACCTGTACCCCGCATCAGAGTTTGACATTACTAATATTATCCTTCAACTGTAACCTCAAGGGTTTGATTCCCAGCTAGTCTACTGGCCGATGTGTCCCTATTACAATTTTGGTATTGTAATAGGTCGTCACAAATCAATGAATGGGGAACAATGTAAAGTGAATTGTGGAATGGAAAAACAGCTGCTATGGTTGTTATAAATTATTGCAGACTCCACCATTCAGCATAGTGATGATGCGCTCACAGTAAAACTGGGAACTCTGGCATTATTACCATACTGTTGTTCAGCTCTATCATCCTTCTATAGTAAGTGATTAATACATAGCTCCAGCTTGTTTAGATTCATTTATTCCAATCACAGTCATGGGCAGCACTAAGGATAAACAGATCTTAGGGAAGAACTTGTGAACGTTGACATGTGGGGAAGTGAACACTGTTTAACCAACAGATTACTAAACAGGTAGACAGAGCTGAACTTCACATTCAGCTCAGAGTATCATTTAATTATAAGGTTTCATTTTCTGTGCTTCTGCTGACCTGACGCCATATTTTCATTGCTGATCAAATGGAGTCGATGCAGTAGGCTGCCTCTGTTTGTCCTGCCCTAACCCTAACCCTACGACATTCAAACACAAATAATTGTGGATACTAGCATTGCTATTTTTTAGTTTGTATGGTGTCGGGATTCAATTTATTCCTGAGTAAAATTAAACATTGCAGTCCTGTTTGTTCCAACATGAGTTATTGTACTGAGAGCCAACACGCGCTCACACTGAACCTGAGGCATTTTCTTATTCAGTAGTCAGTGGGTGTTTAGCTATGATAAAATACCAGCAGTAGGTGTTCAAATTGCAAACCAAAGTCTCCTGGTGGTGCTGTGAAGGCATTTAGCATAAATGATTGTTAGAAAACAGGGTTTGATACATGGACTTAGTTCAAAAAATCAAAAGAGGAAGAAACTAATCATTAGGATTCATTCTGTGCTTCTCTGATCTGGGTCGATGCATGCTGTATCTAATGCATGCTGTCTCTCATAAGCTCTCGATTATAAAGCTCTGAAGACTCTCTAATCCCTGTGAAGTGAAAACCAATTATGTCTTCTGACTTTGTCACCCCTCAGACAAATGTGTTACTGACCACCATGCCAAATTTTAATGATTAAAAAGAGCCCACAGGTGTTTAAGAATTAGGTTTCAAATAATGTAAAAATTCATGACATCATTACATTACATTACATATCATTTAGCAGACGCTTTTATCCAAAGCGACTTACAATAAGTGCATTTAAACATTTGGGTACAAATAAGAGTAAGCCAAACTATGAAGTGCAAGTCATAAGTGTCGCCGTCGTCGTCTTAGTCGAGGTAGAGTCGGAAGAAATGTGTTTTTAGTTGGCGGCGGAAGATGTGGAGGCTTTCCCCTGTCCGGATGTTGATGGGGAGCTCGTTCCACCATTTGGGAGCTAGGACAGTGAACAGTCTCGAGTTCTGCGGGCTGACAACATCCTCTGTTCCAAATTGCTGGGAGCAGTATGTGTCTTCTCTCTTGAACAAGGACCACTGTCCGTCAACGTCAGTGATTTTGTACATAATATAAATGTTAAAGCAGTTTTATTAAAGTCTCTTTTCAACAAATATGTAGAGAAGCGACGTTCACCTGCTTTTGTGAGTCCATGTCCACGGAAGGTGTCCTGTCCGCTTCTCCTAAAGCACTATTACACACACATTTGGTGCTTTTCCATTATACAGTTCTAGCAATACTCTACTCTGGGTTGTTTATGGTTATGGTTTGAAGATAATATGTGAAGTTCATACTCTTTACACTTTAAACATACACTTTAATAAGCAGCTATTATCATAAATGAAGTAATATAATTGAAGTGATCACCTGACCGTGCTCTTTCACTCGAAACCTGTGCACACATTCACAGCATTCATGCGCGTTCCTGTGCCTTCATGGAAAGTGCGGTAGGTTTGATCATTTCTCAGAGTGAGAAATGTAATGTGTGCCGTGAAATTCAATGCGATACTATGCATGCGTTTTTTTTTTGTTATTTCCATGCTTCGATACTGGTGTAACGCTCTGTTACACTGGCGTGATTAGATCACAGTAGCCATGAACAAGACATGCTACAGCACGCAAATTATAGCATAGCGCATAAAACTGCTAAACTGCGCTAGATAGAACCCTGGAAGGTACTATGATACCAAAACGAGTAGAGCTGAATAGTGCTAGAACTAGGGATGGGAATTGATAAGAATTTAACACCAATTGTTTAACAGCAATTCCAATTATCGATATTGCTTATCGATCGGATTCCTTATCAATTCTCCTATTGATTTTCATTGGGTGAGGGAATGAGTACAACTTTGTTTGTATTAACTCTCTTTATTGTCTGATTTTCACATTAATTGGTCCAGACAAAAATAAATGTTTGGCTTTTTAAGCCCAACTGCCATTATGTGCCATCAAAACTAAAAACACAGACTGCTCGGTGACATTGGTTTATTCTCGCCTCTGTCATTTTATTCTTTCCTGCCTCTGTGAACGTAGTAGCTACAGGTGCACGAGAGCAACTTGCTGCAGCCTCTGAGCCAGCCAGACTCTGGCCGTCATCATCATCTAAATTTGATGGACAATGACAATGGAGATTATTCGTATATTCAAGGTTTTACACAATGAAATGGTGCTCACATTAACAGTAGTCAGGGCCTGTCCTGCCTGGAGAGTTGAAAGTTACCTTCGGTATTAATAACAGATGGCGTTGACTCATCGCAAGTAGCAGTGTATCAATCAAGCGACAGTCCTGCAAATGAATTGCATGCTGTTTCTGCATTTTGGACAAAATGGAAACTTTACAAGTGTTGCAAGTAACCATCTTGTCGGTGTTCTGAACCAAAACAACATAGCGCGTGTGCAACGTCATGACGCATTTGCATGAGCGGAACCGATAAGTGGAATCATTAAGCAGGCATACTAACTAAACCGGTTCTCGATTCCCATCCCTAGAACTGGAAGAGCTAGAACTGTGTAATGGAAAAGCGCCAATTCTGGTCTTAAATGAGAACCAACCAATTCTGTGAACGTTGTTGTTTGTCAGTGTTGCACAATATCAATGTACCCTCTGACATCAAACCTCCGTTCGACAAACATGTAGAAACGCAACATTTTCACCACTTTGGTCACAGTTTAATGACTTACTTTACACAAACAGAGCTGGATTAGCTACAGTCCTGCCCTCCATCTCCCTCTGTCTCTACCAGCCTCACAGCAGGAGTCTGCTCCTCTTTCTGTTCTTCTCTACTCAATTTCCTCATCTGTAGGAATTTTAAATAGGGTGACGGAGTGTTTCTGTGTGTTTTTACATCTAGGTAAGACAAAGACTGTAGTAAAGACCAGGAGCAAGTACTCACAAATAAAGAGGGGGAATTGTTGATAAAGTGTGCTGACAGGTTTCATGTCATTACAGCGTTTGAGGACTACCTATACTAACTGTGCATTTGCTTTGCAGTGTCTTTAAAGTGACAGTAGAATCTCTGTTGTGACCTCTCCTGTATTATGTTTATTGATCCCTTTGTAGAGTCTGCTGTTGCCCGCTTTGCACCTGACAATCATTCAACACAAGACTCCCAGCATGACCCTTCCAAACCCAAACAAGCCCTGCTTCCCCCAAAATTCCTCACCACTCCTTCCACCGAGTCAGGCAGGAGTCCGACCCCCTCCTCATCCTCCTCCTCCTCCTCCTCCTCCTCTTCTTCCTCCTCCTCCTCTGCCCCTGTAGCTGTGGCCAAACCACCCAGGACCGTCTCCCTAATAGTCGACGATGCCCCTCGACCTTTCATCCCCGCTCCTTTCTCTGCTGACTCTGACACGCCACCTCCTGTCCCTCCGCATGCCAAGCAGCCTCCTGTGCCACCACCCAAACCCACCAACCGCAACAGCAACCCTGCACTGCACGGTGAGTTTGTTAATGTCTGCTCCTGCAGGTAGAGGCAAATTATTTCTGGCATGAAATTTGCTTCTATCTCCAAACAGCTGCTTTTGCCTTTTATGGTATTTTTCTGTGTTCTGAATCAAAGAACGAGGAAAGATATTCTCACAAGATCTAGAATGTTGGAGCTCACTACTGCTTCACTTCAAACACACTGTATTTATCATCATATTTTTCAATGTATTTGAACATAGTTACACTATAGACTTTATATACACACTGTTATCCTATAAATGGATAACCCCAAGTTGCTCTAAACAAGTAAATACAAACACAAATTCAGGATAGGAATGAAAATGTGCACAAGTCATTTCAATTTCAAAAAAGAATTGTATTAAAAATAGCATCTTCTCTCTCTTAAATAATCTTTAAATTATTATGCTCAGTATTTCTCCTGCAAGTCTTTTCAATGACAAGCCAAAACAGTGTGTCTCAACTACAGAGATACTTTTAATTAATTTGTAACAGCAGCCAAATGAACTTGTTTTTTAATTTTATTTTATTACAAATACTAATTAATGGATCTTATTTGCACTCAATTCTCCAATCAGTGTCCAACACAACAGCCATAGATAATCTATTTGTCTCTGTGAGATACATAGAATATAATCATCAGACATTAGTTACGTGTTTTTTGTTTTATTTATTAAAATTAAATTTAAGCCATGGTGCAGGAATGTTTTATTTTGGCTCTCTTTTGTCTCAACACTGTACTGCGTGAAACATTTTATAAGAATTTGTTTTTGATGATTCATCACTCTGTGAAGGTGCAGTGTAAGGTGATAATGTGAAATTGAACACAGTGGTGTATATTAGGGGTGTCACAATCTCGATTGTAAACTGAATATTGATTTAACCATCCCCCTGCAGGTGTGCTAGAGGGGAAAACAATTGTTCTGGTTGTATTTGGAGCAAAACTTGCTCAAAATTCAACTTGTGCTAAAGCAATAACTAGTGCTATAACAGACATGAGACCTTATTATGTGGTAGAAAACCCTGGATTTAAGCCAAATCGAATAATGGATTTGGAGAATCCTAGGGTATATAGTGTTGTTGTTTTTTTTTTTTTTTAATTGTGGTCGTATGAGATACTGACACAGCAGTGACTACGATGTACACCCCATCTTACAGAATATGGCCACTTAACAAAAGGCTCACCAAATAAGAACTATGCCTGTTTGAAGTCCATGTTTGCCACTTTGTCTGGACTGGAAAATTAAATTTGGGAATTTGGAACTGCTCACTCTGCACTCTCCTCTGGGTTTTTAGTTTGCACAAACTAGTCTACTGCTGCCTGGTGTTAAAAGTTTAGTGATGGAGACAGGAATGGCTCATTTTTCCTGTAGAGAGTGTTTACAGTTTACACACTTCAGTTTCAGTGTCTAACGAAAAAGATATCTTAAAAGACATACTTTTAAGATATCATAGACTTTAGCAGGCGTACATTTTATGATACAAACCTTTTATGAAGTGGCTAAAATCAGTTTTGACATGTCTCGGATGCAACAAGTGAGAGTTGCATCCGAGTTGTTCCAAGTGCAGTCAGTGCCTTACACAAAAACCTGAACTGACCCTTGAATGGTTACAGTGCAGCAGGAAGTGTTTACGTTGCCATTGAACATAGGATTAAACTAATGTTGAGCTGGTGCAGCCGGCTGCAGGTCCATAGCAACAGTGTATCTTATTGAGGTCATTGTCACAGTCTGAGTAAGAGTCAAACAAACAGCTTTCGTGTGGTGTCAGCTAAGGTTCAGATTTAAATGGTATGTGGGTAGTGTGTGTCCATGCCTATTTAAAAGGCAAGACATAGTTGTGGTGTGGCTGTAAGCTTTACATGTGTAGTTATTGTATAGATTACAAAAATGGAGGAAGACTCATTTGTGAATGATACAAAACTAACAGACTCACCACCGTCTTTGAAAGTTATTGATTGCATTTACTCTGGAACAATAGATGACTTATTGCAGGATCAGTGTTGGAAAACTGGTAAAGAAGAACATCCTTTACGTGTTGATAATAGGATATTCGAGTAACGCTGCCTGAATTAATATTTGCTTTATTTTTCTGAACAAAAAAAAAAATCTGTATCTGTATTTTCAAAACTTTTAATACCACTTTCCTAAATCCAAATGTGAGTCTAAAGGGAGTCCTGTAGGTGTTTTCCATCATGTTGCTACTCTGGAACAACCACCAGCCTCTGGGGGAGAGGACATGCTCTGGCTTATCTGTGCACCATTTTTGCAAAGCCAGCACTTCTCTGGAGGGCAGATAGAAACTGATTTGCTTTTATTATTACATATCTCTTGTCCCAGCATGCCTCAGCTGCTCGTGTTTACAGCCCATCCCAGTTGTATTCTGTTTGAAACTTTGTCAGGGAAACAGGTCACTATGTTGCTACATTTGGTTTCACACTGGCACAGTGTGTTTTTTTTAATACAGAGAATATTGCCTTACTGTCTTGAACTGCAAGTTCTGAGTTTATTGGACTGTGGAAACTATGTGCATGTATATAAATACATTTGCACAGTTTATAATACATCATGTCAGATCTAATTGCTGAAACCCTCTTCATGTCCTGATAGTCATCAAAAAAAGTTGCCTGGGGGTCATTAACTGACAAGATCTGGTATCATACAACCTGTTCAACAAACATGTACAGAGGCAACATTTCTTATGATTTTGGTTGCAGTTTAATGACACAGTAGCACAATATGTTTACCTGGACACAAGTAATCGGAACATAAGCCTATCAGAATAACAAATATGTCATGTTAACATGCCAATCTGAAAACTCTGATTTGATGCAGCCCATTCCAAAAACAAATTTCATTCCCAATGAGAGGGTATAATTCCGATCTTCATGCAGCTAGGTGTTCATATAAACAGTCAGTTGGTTTGGTGCTATCACGCGTCTAACATATTTCCGTTTTCTTACTAGGGATGCACCCACCCACCGATTTCACAGTCTCGATCTGGACTTTGCGTATCTGCCAATAATAAACTGTATACCTTACCTGGTGGAATGCAACCAATTAACACATGAACTGAAATGTTATTAATTAAAATAAATAATTGTGCCCCAGTAGCAACTTAGTCAGCATTCAAAATAAACATGAATCAAACTTAGTTGTCAACATGTTGTGCTAACAGGAAATCAAAATACAAGAATGTAACATTTTGCAGCAATCAATGTCATGAAATTTTGCATTTTTGTTTCTTTCCTCTACCACATTGTTGGAGACTGTGCTGAACAGGTGATCCTGTCTTTTTTAAGGAATTCCGCATGCTCTTTAGAATGATGCTTTTGGAGGAGCTTGATTAAGTTACTAGTGTTGTATTTTGTGGTGTTACCACCACCACCACCACCTCTCCACCTCTCCTTACCTTGCAAATATATATATATGTGTGTGTGTGTGTGTGTGTGTATATGCACACCACAATCGGATCATTTAATTATGTCTCCATGTAAGCAATAGAATTGTAAATTCCAAACAGAACAAATCTTTTCAGAATGAAGACATTTTACACATGTAAACATAGCTGCTGTACAGAGCCTTGGTCTCTATCAGTGGTACTGCAGCTCTGTTCTTCTCTACTTCATTCTCTCATCTTTAGGAATCTCAAATGCATTGGTGAGGCAGTTCTGCATGTTTTTGTTGTTAAAGACATCTCAGCTACAGTAGCTAGTAAACCAAAGGCAGTAGTGCAAGAGCAGGTGCAGTTACTCATGAGTGAATAGTAACCTGCTGATAAAGCTTGCTGAGTGTTTTAATTTTATTATTATTATTATTATTGTTATTATTATTATTATTGTTTTGCATCATATGCTAACTATGGCTCTGAGTCATCATGCCATATTTTAGATACCTAAAACAATCCTGAAGAGAAATAAACTGAAAATAAACTATAGTCTACTAGTCTATAATTTCTTTCTGTAGCTGTATGTGTATATATACACTGCATTGGTATTTGGTTGGAGGAGTATTCTTTATCTTGTCCTGCTCTGTGTACTCTGATTCTGGACAGCGTAATGCCCAGACAAATATCTTCCCAAACACCACTCTTGTATGCTCTCCCAGTTTGGAATGTAAACCCAGCCCTATCCCCTGACATCTCCACTCATTTCTACCAGCTTCCTCACTGAACAGGAGCTCTCAGGCCCAACAGCCTTGTTACTGGACCAGCTGGAGACGTCAGAGTGAGCTTGGCCTCTACCTCTCTCTGCCTGTGTACCTGCGGCACAGAGCTGCAGGGACCTGCACAGGTATCCAGCAGGGGCCACATCCCAATCTGCCTTAGTAAAGTCTGCACACGGGTGGTGTCGATCCACCAGCTTCAGTGCATATCATGGAACACTTCACCTCCCATTTTAACACCAGCACTTCATCGCATGTGCTTTGCAGCCTGTGGAGCTGTTAGCTCGACTAACTAATATTCTACTAGTCTCAATTCTACCAAGAAAACATTGCATGGAAACGATGAATGTTAGTGTGCTGGAGTGCTTTGATCTCAGTGAATGTTGATTGAAGACTGTTGATACGGTTACATAATGTGTGTCTCAGTCACTCTCCACTGACTTACCCTAATGGCATTGTGTGGAAATGTTTTATCTCGATATACATTTTGTCAATAGCTATCGATATATATGTCAATATATAAATTAAATCACTATTTCTGTAAGGCTGGCTGATATATCTTATAAATAAAATATCAATATTTTTAGGCTATATCCCGATATATGAGATATATGGTAGTATAAAGATTCACACATGGTTTCATAGATGTTTGAGCGACAATACACTGCAAATACACAATAAAATAAAATGTCTATGGTTTATGATCTGTATGACATGATCTTAAATACAGTTATTACCTTTCAGATAGACATTTCAGAAAAAAACTGATTTATCTTTTTAAAAAAAACATGAAATTGACGATTAATATGGTCAAATAACACATAATAATTAGGCTTAGAATGTAATTAAGTGACTTTTTCATGTATAATTTCATCAATTCCATATATATTGTAATCAATATATAATATGTACAATAATTAGTGTGTTTCACAAATTTATTAATATAATAAATATGATTATTATCAATGCAGCAGCCTTTAAAAGCTGGAAAAGATACCTTATCATGATCAGAATACTTTATTAATCCGCGGGGGGAAATTGTTTTATATCCAAAATCTAAGACAATACATATACTGCAGATATAATGTCCATACAGTATCCAACTGCCCAGCTCTCCACTGACTAAACAAAAAGCTCTTCACCTTGTTTTTTCTCCTTGACTAAAACTATTGATGACAGATCTGCTTTATTTTTATTATTATTATAATTTCTTTTATATAAAACTAACTTCAGTGTGTCTGTGTGTCTTCACAGTCTGACAGTTTTTTGTCGTCTTGTTTATTCACTGCAGAGCTTTCACAGTCAGGCAGTGGTGTCATCATTGTCCCGGCACCCGCTAAACGCTCTCCACCAACACCACCGAAGAGGATGACGCCCGTCACCAAGCGCCACTCTGTGGATCCCTCTGCTCCTGCTGAGGTCCCAGAGTCTTCCACCACTCCCGCACTGGCACAGCCTGCTCTCCATAAAGCAGACAACAGTGAAGTCAAAACAAATGCAGCAGGTCCTCAGGCCATCACTGATTCTTTGCCTTCACCACCGACTCACATACCTCCATCACCTCCCAGGGTTCAGTCACTCCAACTTCCCAGCACCACCTCCACCTCTGCTCCTGTGCCCACCATACAAGCAGATCCCCCCAGCCCAACCACAGAGCCTCCCAACCAACCTCCAGCCATCCCTCTACACATACTCATCCAGAGAGCTTTGGCCAGCCCCGGCCCACCTCAGCCTAACCAGGATGGTTCTCAGAGGGCTCACTCACTGCTGTTCGAGTCTCCTCCAGACTTTCTAACTGATGGGGGTAGCTCACGGCATTCTCTCCCCGTCACCATCGAACCTCTCAGACTGTAAGTGTACCATATATTGTACATATGTGCATCCCTAGTATTGTATTGCTCACATAAGGAATCCTCTTCATCCACACTTTTTGATCTTGACAAAGGGGAGCATCTAGTGCTTCTTAGAGTGTGGTGAGCCTGGTTGAGCCCCAACTGGTTATCACTAATTATAGTGATAACCAGTTGGACAATAAAAACGCTTTTTAAACATATATTTTAATCCATATTTTAATTTCAAAGTTTGTTTTTTTAAGGATGCTGCAATTAACAATTATTTTCATAATCAATTAATCTGTTGATTATTTTCTTGATTAATCAAGTAATCGTTTGGTCCATAAAATGTCAGAAAATGTTGAAACATATTGATCAGTGTATGTCAAACCTGGAGATGACGATGTTCTCAGAATGTCTTGTTTTTTTTGTCCACAAACCAAAATGATTCAGTTGCAATGATTTCTTAGTGAGACAATATTCACATTTAAGAAGCTGAAAAATAACAGAAACTGGTTTTAATTCTCTAGAAAACACTCAAACAGAATAATCGCTTATCAAAATAGTTGACGATTAATTTAGTAATCGATTAATAATTGAGTCATCGAGTAATCGTTTCAACCCTAATGGGCATGAGTATTTGATTATTCACTTTATCATAACAAATTAATCATTTACTGTGACTATTTGTCATACATTACATGTCATTTAGCAGAGGCTATCATTTAAACATTTGGGTACAAACGAGCGCTAGACGTAACTAAGTGCGCAAACTATAAAGTGCTCGTCATAAGTGTGATGTACAAATAAGTGCTTTTTTTTTTTTGCTTTTTTGACGCCGTCGTCTTAGTCGAGGTAGAGTCAAAAAACAAAAATCTTTCTACTCCAGTGACGACCTAATTTATTGCATAACTGCAGCAGCAAGGATTTAGTCAGTGGACTGCATGTGTTTTTGCAGAACTGAAGATAGTGTTTAGGGTCTTTGAATCATCTCATGAGCAGCTCCCGTTAGCTGCGACCCCTACAATGCTAATTTCTACTATGTTTTACTTCAGTCATGTGCTATATTGTTGCAAATCAATAAATGTATTTTTAGGGGCCTTACACTTCTGGGGTTTGGGAAGCTCTGGTTTAGACTGTTCTCATTCAAACCATTTTCATTGTCATCATAGCTTCATTTTTTACAAATGTGTGTATGTCTTCAGCACTGTCACAGCCATTGTTTTTCTCCTCAGGCCAGAGGATGATGACTTTGACATGGAGGAGGAGATGAGGAAGCTCCACCCTCAGAGGCCTCCCCGCCAGCCTGAACTGGAGCCCCGCAGCCGCAGGGGTCTGATTGGAGACTCCCGAGTCAGCATCATTCATGAGGGTGGAGCCCCTGGGGACAGCGAGGAAGAGTCAGACTCTGATGGTCCCATCCTGTATAGAGATGACAATGATGATGATGAAGATGACGACGATGGCCCTCCAAGTAAGTTTTCTCTCGCATTCATTGGTAGTTTAACTACAACTAAATTTGTGAACAATAATAGATCAAATGTTTGAGTTGTTAGTCAAAATATTTGCCAGGAAATTATAATTATTCATACCATCGAGCATTGACTTAAAAGAAATGGCTCTCCGACGCACTTTGAGGCTGAGATTTTTTGATTTGAATTTCCTTCCTAAGGCCAGCCCAAAGTCAGTTAACTGACAGCTGAAAAAGAAAAGGTTAAAAATAGTAAAAAAGTAACATCAAATAATAACATTAACAAAAACTGTAAAACAGTATTTTAAATGTAAAATAGAATACATAGTATACACAAATAACACACAAATAAAAAAAAACAACCAATATGAACTGGCTGAAACTATTAATTTATTATTAATGACTATATTGTCAACTATTTTGATTATCTTAAATGTGAATATTCTTTTTTTTTATTTTATATAACAAAGAAATCATAAATGTAGTGATTTTCTTGTTTGAGGAAAAAACAAGACAAGACATTTGACAACATCATCATTTCAAAGTTTTAATCACCATTTATCAATACGATAATAAATGAAAATCCATTTTAATTGTGGCTTGACTGCATGTTTTTTTTGAAGCCTATAAAAATCACCGTGCTGGATTTTGTTTTTTGGGGGGTTATGAATGTGTGGGTCAAATTAATGGGTAAAAACCTGATCTTTTAGGTGATCATTCATACAATGCTCTTGAATTGGCAACCTATCAGCGCAGGAACGTGCATGAATGCTATGAGGGCGTGCACGGGTTTGGAGTGAAAGAGCAAGTTCACGTAATCACTTCAGTTATGTCACATCCTTTATGATAATAGCTGCTTATTAAAGTGTAAGTTTGAAGTGTAAAGAGTATGAACTTAACGGCATCAAAATCTGCCACAACACACAACACCATTCATAAGCTAAAATACACTCGTGTGTGCACACACAAGGAGCGGAATTTGTTATTTGTTTTATTAAAGGAGACATATTATACCCTATTTCCCCAATTAAAATAGTTCCCTGGTGTCCTAATGAACATGTCAGTGACATGCTTTGGTCAAAATATCATAAGGATGAAGCACCATAGCAGTTCAATAACCCTGCTAAACCCGCCCCTGTCAGAACGCTCTGTTTTGTGCATGGTCCCTTTATATGCAAATGAGACACAGGCAAACACACACCCACTTCTTCCAGGGAGTTTCTGATTTGTCCACTTTACAGCGCTCACTTGCTCAGCTTCTGTTCTCTCTGCTCCATACCTCTGGCGATCAGCGGTGCTGTCCCTAAGGGTTAGGGTTAGGTCTCTTCCTGTGACGGCACTCTCTGTGAAAATCAGTGAAGAGACCTCCGACACATGGATACTTAGGGACAGCACCGCTGATCGCCTGCGGCGAGCTGCATAAACTGCTGCTGTATGTGACTGTATCAGACTGAGTCTGTGCTCCGGTCATGGAGGACGTACTGAACAAACGTTTTTAATTAGGACGTGTCAGAATGGTCAGTTATGAGCTCTATGTGAACTTTTCTTAACAATGTGTGTGTTTGTACGTAGCTGACTAAATACGGCGACCGCTGGCCGCAGTCTGATGTGAAGTGGTGCGAACACACAAACACACGTTTGCTGACTTTATCCGGCACATTAGCTTCATATATAAAATCCTCTGTAAAACACTGTGCTCCACTGTGCAGCCACCAACAGCACACTTGTCCCTCCGCGTTGACATAATACCGCTCTTCCTCCCTCACCTGCACTCTCGCAGGGACAAGGTGGAGCTAAGGTGGAGCTAAGGTGGAGCTAAGGTGGAGCTAAGGTGGAGCTAAGGTGGAGCTCTCTAAGTACACTTACTGGTGGGGCGGTAACATTCGCGGTGAAATAGCGCATGCTGCTGTCATGAGCGCAGGGAATTCAACATTGAGTGTTTTATCGCCCATACTTACACTAAAGGGGACCACGAAAACATGACTGAGTATTCTTTTTCCACACTTTGGCGACTGGTAGGGCCTCCAGAGTCCCAAATATAAGTATTAAAATGGTTAAAAAGTTGATTCTGCATAATATGTCCCCTTTAACATATTATCTCCAAGAGTCCAGTCTCAGGCCTCAGCCTTTAATAGTAGCCCAGGTTCAAATCCCAGTGTGTGAACGTTTCCTGTCAAATAAAGGCTGAAATAATGCTCAAAATTATTTTGTAGTATAAAAGTAGTTTGTCAATGGCTAAATGTGTAGTATAAAGTGGTTTGAGTTGGTATGCACTTTATGAATTCAGACCATTTACTGTGAAGATAAATTTAGTGTAGCCATACACCAAACAATCTTCTAGGAACACCATAAGTTACAGTAAAATTGAATACACATTTTTCCACTCTTTACGCATATTCTCTTTTGAATGTGAGTGCAGATGTAGGAGCAGGTGACGCTGAAGTCTGTGTGTATATTTGTGGCGTGTGTAATAGGTGGACTGGCGAGTCGTGTGAAGAGGAAGGACACATTAGCCCTGAAGCTGGAGAGACAAGAGAGAGAGGAGAGGGATGCACAGGAGAACCATGACAGCATGAGCTGGCACAGCAGGGAGCAGTGGTTGGCAGTGAGGAACAAGATCGGCACTGCACTGACACGGTAAAGGACTGGCTGATGTGCAACATAATCATATACACTATGTCTCTATCATAAAATTGCATGTGGAAAGTCGATGTTGTCAGTCTGACAATAAAAGCTGTCACAGAGAAGGATAGATTGCATCCATTATTCCACATGTAATTCATACACTTGAGAGGCTCTCCATGCTCCCTTCCATCTGTCTTTAGAAATGGTTAGTCAACAGTTTTCTCCACCTGCAGGCGACTGAGCCAGAGACCGTCAGCAGATGAGCTGGAGCAGAGGAACATTCTTCAAGGTGAGTGTCACCCTCCATCCATCTCCTTTATTCCCTCTCTGAGGTGTAGGTAGTTATTTGTGTTTGTGTCAAAAAGATCTGATCGTGATATACCTTTAAATACCGATATAGCAGAAATATGGACTTGATTGCGATCAACCGATATATACTGCCTGGCCAACCTAGAAAATGGTCACACTAATACTAATATTTGGTTGGACCCATGGACTCATTCTCTGTGGCATTGTTTCAATAAGCTTCTGCAATGTCACAAGATTTATTTCCGTCCAGTGTTGCATTAATTTTTCACCAAGATCTTGTATTGATGATGGTAGAGTCGGACCACTGTGTGAAGTCTTCTCCAGCACATCCCAAAGATTCTCAATTGGGTTAAGGTCTGGACTCTGTGGTGAAAATGGTGTCTCATGCTCCCTGAACCACTCTTTTACTACATGAGCCCGATGAATCCTGGCATTGTCATCTTGGAAAATATGCCCGTGCCATCAGGGAAGAAATAATCCGTTGATGGAATAATCTGGTCATACAGTATATACAGGTAGTCAACTGACCTCATTCTTTGGGCACAGAATCAGTGATATTTTCATCGACGATGAGGAAATTATTGCGTTGACGCCCTTTTTTTTCATGACGATAACGGGACGAGGGTTACGAGACGAACATGGATCTTTTGATGACGAGAACATGACGTGTGTAAGCTTTTGTTGACGAGACGAAAATTGACACAAATGTTTGTGGGCGGCCTGTCAGATGTTCAAAATGCATGACATTAGTGCGTTTTGTGTGCGTAATCCTTGGTCCGTGTTTCAACGCGGGTCAGGTGGGTTGCGCGATCGCCGCCGACCCCTCGCTAAATCAAGTAAATATGGACTCAAGAAACTTTCTTTTAAGTTGTTTGCGCTTCTTGAAGGAGAGCGTTAAAACACTGTAAATATACTCAAAAACTAAATATTTACAATCTGTATGACATGATCTTAAAATACAGTCGTTACCTTTCATTTCAGATAATACCTGGTTTATTTCTTTGGCTTTTTAGTGTTAAATGAAGGTATTTAACATTAGATGTGTGTTAGAAACAATGAAATTGACTATAAATATGGTCATTTTCTGCGATAACACAAAAAACAAGGCATGTTATTGGTGTTATTGACTGACATTAAAATATGCATTTAATAATCAATATGTATACAATATTAAATGTTTGTGTATTTCATTAGTTTAACTTGATGACTATCAGTGTAATAGCCAACCAGGAAAAGTCATTACAGATACTTTATCATGATATGATGGTATTTAAAAATCTAATGTCAGTCACATACATCAGACCAAAGATGTATGTACAGAGGACGTTTGTGCATTTAATATTTAATATTCTTTTAAGCTGTTTCACTGAACAGTTACATTTATGGTTATCAAAAAAAAAACAAAAAACACATGATAGCCTAACATATAAAAATAACTCTGATCTCCCAAAAACCTCATGTTTAAACAGATGGAAAAAAAAAATCTACATGTTTTTAGACATATTTAGAATTCTAAATAGTATTAAGCTTAAGTTATTTGGTTTTATTTTGTTGGAGATTGCTCAGTGCACACTTACCCATCTCTTCTAAGTTTCTAAACCAAAGTCATTAAACTGAAACAATGACTGGATTATTAATTGATCACTAAATGAATGGGTTAGAAGCTTTTTTTCATTATTAAAACACAATTTCTGATGGTTTCTGCATCTTAAGTTTGAATATTTTCTGGTTTTGTTGCTCCATGTAACAAAGAAATCATTCAAACTAAATCATTTTTGGTATGAGGACAAAAACAAGACATTTGAGAACATCATCATTTCCAGGTTTGACAAACACTGATTGACGTTTCTCAACTTTTCTGACATTTTATGGACCAATCGATTACTGGATTCATCGGGAAAATAATCAACAGATGAATCGATTATTTAAAAAAAATGTTACTTGCAGCTCTATGACTTACTTAAGGGCTGCACTGAATGATTATTTTCATGATCAATTCATCTGTTCATTATTTTCTCAAGTAATTGAGTACTTGTTTGGTCTATAAAATGTTTAACTGCTTCTAAATCTGGAAATGATGATGTTCTCAAATGTCTTGTTTTTGTCCTCATACCAAAATCATTTGGTTTTAATGATTTCTTTGTTACATAGAGCAAAGGAACCAGAACAATATTCAGATTTAAGAAGCTGAAAAACCAGAAAGCTTGTTTTAATTATTGAAAGTACACCCTAACAGATTAATGGATTAGGGTCTGATTAATATTTGATTAATCAAATAAATAATTGTTTACTTGTTTAATTCAAGTTCCGAATCATCACACATTGTATACACAAGTGCAAATGAATACAAAGCCACTTTTACACATCTGTCCGATTCAATCATTCACATCCTTCTCCAACTGTGTAGCAAATATTGTGAGAAATAAAAATGAAGCTCAGCTAATATTCTTTGTGATCGTACATCGCGACGTATGTGATGTTTGGATTGTATTGGATGTAGCATTTTACTCTTTCTGATATCCAATCCCGTGACTTTGAACTCCCTACTTTTGATACAGGTACTGACAGGTACAGATACTGATGTCACAAAATTGAGTATACCGATATCAGTTAGACCTTCTAATCTATGAAGATGTTAACAAACATTTGCTAGCCATTTCAAAGACATCATTTTCCAACTGTGTCACAAATATTCTTCTCTTATTGAAGAAATAAATGGCCCACAACATGACATCTGTCCATTTTAGTGATTTCGAGAATCATTTCAACTCGTTTCACTGTATGTTGGGAACATAAACAAGTGAAAGGAGTCATTGTATCAGATTTAATAAGTGCAGTATGTTTTATGACGTGTGAGCACGGGGCTCTGTGTGAGCCACTTCAAAACTGTGTCTTGCTTTCTTAGTGACACAGGTGAAGAGGTCTGGCTGCACAGCAATAAAAAACACCGCATTATTCTGTCCAGTATAAAACCAGTAGGGATGCATGATATTGGACATTTTGAGTGCTGTGGCTTATAACCAGTAATGATATAAAGTTTTATGTTATGAACATAAATATCATGAATACTTCGAAGCCAGCTCGCTGCAGTCGTGCACTAAAGTAGATAGAAGTCAATATTGTTTCTTGGCAGAGCTGTGAGTTCTACCAGAGCACATTTTCTACTTTTCTGTTGGATCAAATTTGATAAATTGATGAGAGCAGACGCTCTCTATATTTCTTTTATCCCACTACTTTTCATGCCTTTGGCTTTTTACAATTTATTTGTTTAATTGTCTTAAGATATTTACACACATGTATCGAAAAGGCATCATTTTGATTGATCTATATTATTTTAAAATGTAATATTAGCTAAACTTATGCTGTGTTACATTTGCATAGGAACTGAGGGCGATGTAATAAAAACTTGATCGAGGAAAACAATCCAACAACCATCTCAGCTGACGTGAAGAAGTAAAGGCGTGAACATTCAACATTTTCGAGGGAAAAAACTGGACTAAAATACAAATGTACAAAAAACAGGAGGTTAATGAAACTTCAAATGTTAATAGTAACTGATGAAATAAAAAAAAAAAAGTAAATCAGTACATAAAATTAAGTAAATGAATGAATAAAATAAGTACCATAAGCAATGAAGTATAAGATAAACTAGAAATTGATAAAATAATAGAATAGAAATGATATTCTGTAAAAGGAGAATAAAGTCATTTGTTTCTGAGTTTGAAGTTTAAATGAATAATAAAGATCAAGTAAGGTCAGGTTTAAAAGGTAGGTCTTTAAAAAGTGTTTTGATTTTACAGCTGCTCCCTCAAAACATGGAAACTATGAAGGATTTTACAGATATTGGTCCAAATAGGACGGCGTCTAGCTTTGGATCCAGACCTCTCGTCTACATGTTGTTTACTCTGATCCTGTGTAAAAATGACTTGGTCCAAGTACACAACAGCAGACCAGCAGACTGTGTAGTGTAGTACAATCATCTTTGAACCCAGAACCAAGTATGAAGCTGATACTTGTGAGCTTCTGTCAGCACATTTTGATCCAGGACTCGCAGCGGCGCGCTGCTTCTCCCTCGTCCTCAGATGACCGCACCGAGACAATGCTTCGCACTTTCACTAAAACAATGCCGTGCCTTGTGTGGAGTGAGTCAGCGATTTAAAGATTCCCGTTCCTTCAGTGTGCCGACAGCAGCTCAATTGAAATGTACCTGACTGGCTGCAGTTTCTTCCCACTCTCAAATTGAATGTGTTTTCTCTCTGAAGCCAAGAATGAAGCAGATCGACGATTAGAGAGATGTGAGATCAAACGGAGGCTCACCAGAAAGGTCAGAAAGATACAGTGGAACTTTTTATCATACACTTTTTTACAATTTGTAAACACCTCCGTTTGTTCCCCCATCAGCTGTCGCAGAGGCCCACAGTGGCCGAACTCCAGGCCAGGAAGATCCTGCGTTTCCACGAATATGTGGAGTGCACCCATGCCCAGGACTACGACCGTCGAGCAGATAAACCGTGGACCAAGCTGACTCCTGCTGACAAGGTGACACATGACGCGCACTCACGAACTCAACACCCAACAAACAACATAAATGATCTGTTTCTTTTCTATTCATTCTTAACATTTTCCTAAAAGACAGCATAGTTTCAGGAAATGTCTCTTAATGCTGTCATACATACCGTTTACATACACTATATAAATGATTTCATGTCACTGTATGACATGAAATCAGACACTCACTTTTCCTGTTTTAGGTCCGTTAGGATTACCAAAATAATTTCTATATCATCTGCTAAATGCCAGAATAATGAGAGAAGGATTTTATTTTATTACTTTCTTCATAGTCAGAAGTTAAGATTATTATGCCTTTTTTTATTATGCCTCTTCATTTGGGAAAGCCCAAATGAAGATGTCATGTCTTTGGAAGCATCAGTTAATTAGAGACACACCTGTGGATGTATTTTAGGGCACACCTGAAACACACTGCTTCTTTGTGTAACATCATGGGAAAGTCCAAAGAAATCAGCCAAGATATCAGGAAGAGAATTGTGGACTTGCACAAGTCTGGTTCATCCATGGGTGCAATTTCCAGTTTGATTCAGAAGCAGTATGCTTCGGGTCATTGTCCATTTGGAAGACCCATTTGCGCCCAAGCTTCAACTTCCTGGTTGATGTCTTGAGATGTTGCTTCAGTATTTCCACATAATGTTCTTTCCTCGTGATACCTGGTGTTCTCAGGCTTGCAAGCTTCCCCCTTTTTCCTCCAAACGTAACGATGGTCAAACAGTTTGATTTTAGTTTCGTCAGACCACAGGACATGTCTCCAAAAATGAAGGTCTTTGTCCCTGTGTGCATTTGCAAACTGTAATCTGGCTTTTTTATGTTTCTTTTGGAGTAATGGCTTCTTCCTGGCAGAGTGGCCTTTCAGCCCATGTCGGCTCAGTACTCGTTTCACTGTGGATAATGACACACTCTTACCAGCTTCAGCCAGCATCTTCACAACGTCTTTTGCTTTTGTTCTTGGGTTGAGATGCACATGTCGGACCTAAAACAGGAAAAGTGATTGTCTGATTTTATGTCAGACAGTGACAAAAAAAGCATATGTGTCTTTTTATATAGTGTATGTAAACTTCTGGTTTGAACTGTCAACTGTATGTCAGACTTGAATACATGCACACTGTGCACATTTATTATTATTTTTTAAATAAAGCTTTATTCTTTTCATTCTATTTATTTACTATATATTTCAATGTATACACTCACAGAAACGGAGACAGAGCTAAGGAAAGAAAATAAAACAATCTCCACATACAAAAAGAGGAAGACGACAAAGCAAATGCAGGTGTTTTCTCTGGTTGTCTTCACACAAATGCAAGGGTGGTGTTTTGAGATTTTCAAAAACGGCACTTTGTGCTCCCGAAATGCTGTTTCCGTGTGGATAAAACACCAATTATGATTAAAAAAAAGACTGAAGTGTTTTTGTGTGGACAGTCCCTCAGTTTTGAGAATAATCTCAGAAATGTTGCTTCATGACTATGGCGCTAGACGTGGGAACATAAATGTATCTAGTACTCTAGTAGTGTATGTGTTGAGTGTGAGTGTTGGTGCAGCTACGGTGAGAAATCATCTAAATATGCACACTGACTTTGATAACACCTGCTGAAGTGCTGTTTCTCTCATGTTTCCTCACAGGCTGCCATCCGCAAAGAGCTTAATGAATTCAAGAGTTCTGAGATGGAGGTTCATGAAGAAAGCAAGATCTATACCAGGTCAGGCTCACACACACACACACACCGCCCCATCAATAATTCATTTTCACTCTTTTCTCCATTTTTTCAGTAAAACCCATCAATATTGGATCAGTTGTGTTTTCTTGTTTTGCTGCTGAAGCGTGGAGAATAAAAAAAATTCTCTGCTCTGTCCTCCAGGTTCCATCGTCCTTAGCTTTCCTCTGTAAAACACTCAGACTGGGAAGAGGTACTATACAAACCTTCCTATCCCTTCCTTTATGAGCTCAACACATGTGACCGGAGCTGATAAACTGGAACCAAAGCAAGACAACGCCACAATCATTCTGGCCAAGCCTGGTCCCCCAAACAGACTGTTAAGGGGACTGCAGTATTGGAATCACTACAGCAAGAGTTTGATTAGCACCCGATGCTAACACTAATGTGAGTGAGGAGTCCTTCCTCCATCCCTCTGCTGGTGCTCGGTAACGTGGGGAGACTTTGCTCTTCATTCTTTTGCCTGCCTCCATGAGCAGAACAGGAAGACCATGCACGCACCGACACAAGTGTACTTCCTGTTAGCATCACTGACGTTAGCAGCGGCTCATTCTGGAGTCAGATTAAACACTGTTGATAAAAATATATGTATGCATGTTTGGTACTACCACTAAGGTGCTATGTTGCACTAGCCTTATTCCACACGTAATATTACACTGTCATTAATTGACAAAATGTGAAAGATGCTGGAACGACACTGTTTTCTTTTTTTTGTCTTATTTAAACCTCAGTCATAACTGTAGAATCAACGGTTGATCGACCTGCTGTCCCACCACCAACTGTATTTTCATCATCATTTAAACGATTGTCACAGAGCACGTATGACTAAATTATCCTCTAATAAGGCACCTTGTGTTCCTTAATTGAAAACAAAATTCAAGGTTTTGAGCATATCTCCTTTTTAATAATAAATTATCCAAGCAGGAAAATGTACATATTTTTATTTTCCTCGTTTGATGATGATCCTTTATGATATATGTAAGTGTATAGATGGATGGCCACAAATGTATAGCTCACTATGTAGATTTGATTATTGACTTTATATTGTGTATCTACAGTAATGCTGACATGTTTCAATTGTAAAGTATTTCTCAAATGTCTTTTTCAAGCGCAGTGGTACAAAGGTTCTTTCTTTTCTTATTTTGATACAGATATCTTTAAAGTTTAAACTTTTTTGCAAGAACACTGTACAAATGGAAAATCCACTCAGAAATTAAAAGAAGCAATGATTTTCATTTCAGCATGATGTGATTATTCACCAGTATCCACTCCACCAACACGTATTCCTTTCAAGGATGGTGGTGATGAGAACATGAGTGATCTCTTGAAATGACCAGATGAGGGCAGTGTAATATAAAATTCACAAAGCTCTCATCAGCATGGTGGAGCCTGAATCTGCTCTGACACATACGCACTTACACACACACATGAGTAAACAGATGAGTTTCTCTGGACCCGTGTGGTTTCTTCTGACTGAGGAGTAATTTGCTTCTCCAGTGCAGCTGACATTTCTCTTGAACAAATATTCAGTGGTGTCTCCTTAACCTCCCCCATTGTGCTAATTATTGCTATAATGACATGGAATTATGGTGGAACGAGCTCCCCATCAACTTCCGGACAGCGGAAAGCCTCCACATCTTCTGCCGCCGACTAAAAACACATTTCTTCCGACTCTATCTCGACTAAGACAACGACAAAAAAAACAAAAAAAACAAAAGAAACTTGCTTATACATCGCACTTATGACTAGCACTTCATAGTTTGGCTTACTTGAAGCTCTTACTTAATTCTAGCTCTTATTTGTACCCAAATGTTTAAATGCACTTATTGTAAGTTGCTTTGGATAAAAGCGGATGTGGCCAAGGGGGGAGGAGATAGATGATGAAGAGAAGGGGCCCCAGGACAGATCCCTGGGGCACACCTGTATTGACTGGGGAAGGTTTTGAAGTGAAAGATTTGAGCTGTACAAACAGAGTGCAGCCTGTGAGGTAAGAGTGTAACCAGCTGAGGGGAGTGTGGGAGAGGCCAATGGAGGAGAGTCTACTGAGGAGGATGGGGTGTGAGATGGTGTCGAAGGCAGGATGAGGATGTAGACAGAACCAGAATCAGCTGCAATGAGGAGGTCATTGGTGATTTTGATTAAGGCGGTCTCTGTGCTGTGACGGGGGCGGAAACCAGATGGGTGCCAAATGGGGCGGAGGTTATCGTAATTGTTGGTCTGAATTGGGTTTCTTTAATATGGGGGTGACAGCGGCAGTTTTGAAAAGTGAAGGGACTATTCCGGATGAAAGTGAAGAGTGGATAATAGCAGATATGAGGGGGAGGAGCAGGATTTGACTAGGGTTGTGGGGAGGGGATCGAGCTGATTTATTTATATGTTTATTTCGGTCATGACATTTAGACCACTCATCACCCAGCAGTGTAGTTCACACAATACACATAACCGAAAGGGAAAGCGGGAGAAGCCAGAAGCTTATCTCGTCCCACTCCCATAATCTAGTCCCGCTCCCTATAAAGAACCGGTCGCTCTTTATAACACCTGCCTCACCAACACTCTCACCTCTCTCTCCCCCCTGAAAACCCGGTCTGTGTCCTTTTCTGCATCTGCCCCCTGGTTTACCCCCGAGCTTAGGTCCATGAAATCCAAAAACCTGTGGTGGGCTTTGATTTAGCTTTGATTTGTGTATGAGGTCGGAGATTTCGGAGGTAGTGGGAAGAAGAAAACTGGAGAAGAGATGACAAGGAGGAGAAGGTTCAGATGGGGAGAGAGGTGGCGAATTGTGATGTACAGTAGGTGCTGATGAATGTTATGGATTTTCTGGTTGAAATAGTCCATTATGGAGTTGCAGATTTCTGTGGAATACAGGTGGAGGGGTAGAGAATTGGGTGGCTGGAGGATTTTGTTCATAACAGCGAAGAGGGTTTTTGAGTTTCCTTCGTTGGAGCGGATGAGGCCAGAGTAGTAACTGGTTTTGGTTTGTGAAATTAGGTCCTTATATTGTGTGATATGGGTGGTGTACATTCTCCTTGTGGATGGTGAGACCAGTTCTTTTGTGTAGTCGCTCAAGCTGTCGGTTTTTGGATTTCATGGACCTAAGCTCGAGGGGTAAACCAGGGGGCAGATGCAGAAAAGGACACAGACCGGGTTTTCAGGCGGGAGAGAGAGGTGAGAGTGTTGGTGAGGCAGGTGGAGAGCAACCAGTTCATCGGGGTTGGAGAGAGAGTCCGGGATCTGAAAACTGTCAATATTGGAGCAGAGAGTGTCGATGTTAATGTCCTTGATATTACGAAATGAAATGAGACGGGGGGATTTGAGAGTAGAAAGGTGGCGTATGGCGTTAAAAGTGAGGAGGAAGTGGTCCGTTACAGGGAAAGCATCAGCAGTGGGCTTGGAGGGGGTGAGACCAGAGCAGCAGACTAAGTCCAGTGTGTGTCCTTTAATGTTGGTGGGGAAATCTATGAGGTGTTGTATTCCAAAACTGTCCAGACAGGATGCAAAGTCTCTGGTGAGAGGCAGGTTGGTTTTGTCCATGTGTATATTGAAGTCCCCCAGCAGAATTAAATTAGGTGAGAGAGTAGATATATAAGTGAGTAGAGTGGAAAATTCACTGATAAAATCACTGTGTGGCTTGGGGGGGGGCGGTAAACTGTGGCGATGATGGTTGGTGAGGGTCCAGGAAGCTTAAAAACAAGACATTCAAATGTGCTACATGCAGGGACAGAGACGGGCAGGACTTTCCACTTCTTGCAGTGAATTACCGCGAGACCTCCTCCACGGCCGTTGCCTCGGGGACGGCAGATGTAAACAAAACCGGGAGGAGTGGATTCGTTGAGTGCGGAGAAGTGCTGTTGCCAAGTTTCTGTTAAAAAGAGAAAGTCAAGCTTACGGTCAGTGAGGAGATCTTGGCTGAGGTGTCCTTTGCTCGTGAGTGAGCGGATGTTGAGCAGACCAAAGTTGACAGCGGAGGTGTCGTGTTTGACCAGGCCGGCTAATGCGTGGTGGTTGACGGTACGGCCGGAGTTTCTGGGAGAGTGACGAGAAGTGGACCAAGTAGAGTTGACTGTACTGGAGCCATTGTGCTGGAGATTTCTGCAGGACCCACGGTGGATCTAACGCTGGTGGGGTGGGCGAGTGATGTCCGAGTGATGGTGCAGCTCCGGTGGTGGAGGCTCCAGTGCATTCCAGCGGATCCGAAGAAGGTCTGCGACAGAGTAATGAAGTAGTCCTGCCACAGGATGATGGCAGAACGACAGCAGTATCCAAATGAGACCAAACCGGGTGAGAGAGTTGTTGGGCCACATGACGAGGAAGGAACCGGAAAATAGCTTGGATTAGAAGCTAGCTTTTGGACAGAAGTGCCAGAGCGACAGTATTTAACTGTGTGAGAGAAGCTGTCTTAGCTCTCGCGAATGAGTGGAAGCAGAGTCAGTTTTGTCACAAAGAACCATAAGCCATAGCAGCGATAAAAACACTTTAAAAACTACCGGTGAGCAGCGGCAACATACATGCCAGCGTCCACTCCAATAGCAAGTCACTGGAGGAGTGTCAAAGATGTGTGATAGAAATGCTACTGCACATAGATGTGCTGTATGAAAGTGTGAGTGAATGGCAGAACTGAAGTGTCTTGCTACGGGCACGAGTAAGTGCAGTGCCAAGTTTGACGTTGTTGGATAGTTATGCAAAAGATATTGTTAAATATATCGGTAAAAGAAGCACTACTGCAGCCACTCCCCTCTCACTCACACAGCACTGTGGGCTACATGAGAGGATAAGCAGGCCCTTTGGCAGACTTGAATCTGTGGGTAAAAAGTGATGCAAGTGCAAGATGTGTTGGTGATTATTATGTCTGTCCTCAACAATAAAGACTCCCTGAATGTGGTGTGCCTGAATTCAAATGAGTTAGCGGATTTCGCAACAACACACTAAAAACACAGGTATGCAGTGGCTATTCAAAACTATGTAAAACATGATGTGCAATAAAATGTCTTTAGAGTCTTTAGACTAGAGTTAAGTAAGTATGGTGAACTAATTTCCTACACCATACCATTGTTGTGTGAGTGGTGTAATATGTGCGTGGATTCTCTTTGGGTTCTCTGTTTTCCTCCCACAGTCCAAAGACATGTAGAGGTTTAAATGAACTGAAAGTGTGAATGGTTCTTGGCTTCTATGTGTTTGCCCTGCGATGGACTGGAAAGCTGTCCAGGGTGCCTTTCACCCTATGTCAGCTGAGATTGGCACCAGCCTCTGTGACCCTTGTTTGGAATATCAAGTATGCCCCACATCTTCCATGTAGGAGGGAAAAACGAACCATGCTAATCTGTTTAAGACCTTTATCAGGTTCTGGAGTTTTGATCTGACAAGGGAAAGTATCATTAATTTAGAGATTTTTGCAATTAAGGGGCTACGTCATTCTCACTTGCAACATGGTTAATACCGTAGACCACTAGTGCCATACAATAGACCAAAACACAATGCATTCTGGGGGTTAAAGGCAAAATACCGGTAGTCCCAAGCAAGTGGTGTGACTGTTTACTTCTTTTTTTAGCTACTATTGAAGCACACAAATGAACACAAACACGAAAAAGGACAACAAATGGAACGGGCGAAGGCGAATGCAGTGGGTCCATATCGAGAGAAATTAAATGCAAAAGAAAAGGCGTGGTATTTGCAGAAGATAGAAGGAGTGAAAGGGCTAGACTCATACGAACCCTCAGTGTGGATGTCTGTTGTGAAGGTCCCACCGAACTTTCAACATACGACAAAACAACCTAATTTCATAACTAACACATCACGCATAAAGTAAATGTAAAACGACTGCAGATTTTTCTCTTACTGAATGTCATTCCCAGTCAAACACTGTTGTTGTTGCTGCTGCTGGTGAGTTAAGCACTCTGCCGAGTGTGCAGTGGTGACTTGCTGTAACATTGATGGATTTCTTCCTTATCCAGTTGTTGTTACTAGTTACTGTGATGAATGTTACTGGAGCATTTGTAAAATAACCTTTTAACCAGTCCCTCACAGGAGAGCTGCGTACCGCCGTGTATTATTAACTACATTATTTACTGTTCAATATACTATTGTATCTTCTACAATGGAGGTACATGTTCTGTACTTTTACAAACGTTTTGTTGTGTGAACAGGCCCTAGAGGCAAAGTATGTTCTTCTTGTGGAATTGATGTGCCTTACTCATCCCCTACCTCGAGGTGTCATGTCATTTTACATATTGTACATTTAATAACTGTATGAATTCAGTTTCGCAGTCTGAACACTGTCTGTTCTTTCAGTGCCATATTGTGCAATTTTTCTTTGCAACTTATTTTTACAAATAAATAATTTTAATAAAAACCAAAAAAATAATTTATTTACATATAATGGGTAAAAATCATTACATGTACAGTACATGAAGGTGAAAGGCATGACATGAAAATATAATATGGTGATTAAGATATATATTTACAAGTCAGTCAAGGTTTACATTGTAAAATGACAGCCTCATAGCAGCACTTGGGCACATATTGGTCAGAGCACAGAATATAACAACAGTCTTATCAAGTAAAGTCTTCCTCGCCTTCATATTTGACCATGACACCAGGCATATGGTCCTATTTAATGTTAAACTTGGTGCGCATACAACCAATAACTCGCTCCACGTTGATCCTGGTGTGAGCTCGTTTCCTGGTCTGTTCCACATCTTTTGCATCCAGTTGATCCCTGGTGAATGCAGGGAGTTTCAGTGTCACCCTGCTGTCCACCTGTGTTGTCCATTGGAGCAGCATCCTCCTGACATGTCTGTGCCTCTTGATCAGCGACAGATGATGGTGATAAGAATAAGAAATATTGTTGTTTTACAATATCAAAATTACAAGGTGCTGTAATATTTATCATACAGATGCATTGATCAGTGAATTATTATATCAATTAATTAAGAGATAACAAGTACCAAAACATTTACCTGAATTTACCTGCATTGTCCTCATTATTCGCTTGTCCTGCTGATGCTGTTTCCACCCAGGTGAGAGATTGTTGTTGTGATCTTTTCAAAAGGGTCAAATGTATACTATATTGAAATTGCCGTTTTGTTGTTATTATTATCATTAGCGTTTTTATTATTTTATTTTTTTCTTCATTTGTTTATTCATTTTCATCTATTTTGATCGTTCAAAATAAATCTATCAATCAATTTTCTCGTCCTGGCTCTTAACCGGTTAAACCTCAATGTGCATCTGAGACATGGCTTGTGCAGTTTCTCTTCCAAGCTGGAAAACGATAGAAGCCTATTCGTTAGTTATTTTCATTTGTGGCAGTCATGAACGTGACTGTGACAATTTACTACGCAGCAGCTCCTCGTCATCTCTTAGTATACCGCAGACAAAGTATGCTATACAGCAATAACTGTACGCACCACTCCCGCCGAAGACATATGTCATGATATATGTCTGGGCAAAGAAACCTTCCGTACCCAGAATGCACTGTGTCATTACGTCACCTTGGAGAGCTCTATAGTATAACTGTTTAAAGATGTGTTTCCTTTAATTAAGAGCTCTAAATTAACTCAAATGAATCTATCCTTATGAACTGGATATGTGCCCCAAACTTTTTAAAGTAGCAGTTATTAAACCCCTTCTCAAAAAAGCAACCCTCAACCCAGATGTTTTAGCTAATTATTGACCTATATCTATATCATATCATATTCTCTTGTCAATCTTGTCAATCAATCATGTGAATATTTGCACATTAATGGCCTGTTTGAAGATTTTCAGTCAGGTTTTAGATTGCATCATAGCACAGAAACAGCACTAGTTAAAGTTAGTAACTCAGATAATGGTCTAGTCTCTTTACTTGCCCTTAGATTAAGATCTTAGTGCTTAGTTTAATTAGCCTTTAGATGTTAGATCTCAGTGCTGCATTTGACACCATTGATCAGAATATTTTATTACAGAAACTGGAGCAGACTCTTGGGATCACAGGTACTGCCCTCTGCTGGTTTAAATCATACTTATCTGATTGATTCCAGTTTGTTCATGTTAATGATAAAGTGGAGTTCCGCGAGGCTCAGTGCTGGTGCCTATACTTTTATACCTTATAGATGCTTCCTCTAGGGAACATTATTAGAAAGCACAACATACACTGTCATTGTTATGCAGATGACACACAGCTATATTTATCAACAAGGCCGGATGAAATAAATCAGGTTATCTCACAGACGTTAAGTCCTGGATGACCTGTAACTTTCTACTTTTACACTTTTATACTCGACCCTAAACCGTAAAACAATTTCTGATCACATTGTCACTTTAGATGACATCACCATGGCTTCCAGTTCCACTGTGAGGAACCTTGGAGTTATTTTTGACCAGGAAATGTCATTTGATTCACACATAAAACTAATTCTCAAAATTCTGCAGCATGAGTTCTGACAGGAACTAGAAAGACAGACCATGGAACTCCACTTTTAGCTTCTCTACACTGGCTCCACCCACAGCTGGAGGAGAGGGAGGAGTGGCTCAGCCGGTGATCAGACAGCTGGAAAGAATCAGGTAATCAGTCAGCTATATAAGCACACTTGTAACGTGGTTCTGATCTCTTGCTGTAGGCTGGGTCCGGAAGGAGGAAGCAGGAGCGAGAGAGCGAGAGAGAGAGCGCAAAAGAGACAGACTGAGACAGAGACAGACACAGAAAGGCAGCATTTATTTTTGTATGTTTGATGGACTTTTTCTGTTGGATCAAAATAAAATATTATTTTCCACCACCACACCGAATTTTTCCTTCCTCTGGACGAGCTGGGAGTGGGGAAGCTGCTTTGGAGTTTTGGAAAGCATTGTTCACACCCTCGACCAGCTGATCGTGCTGAGGGAGTCGGCTGATCACAACCCGGCCCGAACTTCCGAAGGAACGGAAGCGAAAGCGTCGGGGCTGCAGAGCCAGAGCTAAAGTGAGAGCCAAAGCTAGGAGGTACAAACCAGCCGTACCTGCAATAAACACGGGGAATGTGAGATCTCTGGGGAATAAAATGGACAAACTTTGCATGCTTGTGAGGACCAGCTGGGTGTTCAGTGAGAGCAGCCTCATGTGTTTCACTGAGACATGGCTGCACTCACACTTCACTGAGCACAGCATGGCAGTATCAGGCTTTAAGTCTGTGCGGGCGCTGCTGTATACGTGAATGAGAAGTGGTGTCACCCCGGAAATGTTTGTGAGAAGGAGCGCCTGTGCAGCCCAGACATGGAACTTTTGGCTGTGGGAATGTGCCCATACTACCTCCCCAGGGAACACACCTCTGTGATTGTTGTGGCGGTCTACATCCCTCCCTCAGCTGATGCAGCGGCAGCAGTAGACGGCAGCAGTAGACTCTGCTGTGTCCAGATTACAGACACAGCATCCCACTGCATATGTCACCATAACTGGGGATTTTAACCACACCAACCTGGACTCTGTTTTACCAACCATCCACCAATATGTCGACTGCCCCACCAGAGAAAATAAAACAATTGACCTTTTGTATGCAAATGCAAGGGATGCATACACAGCTACTGCCCTTCCTCCTCTTGGCTTGTCTGATCACATCTTGGTCCAGATGACTCCCAGGTATGTCCCTGTAGTGAAGAGGCTTCCTGTTGCCACCCGCTCAATGAGAAGGAGTACACAGGAGGCTGACATGGCTCTGCAGGACTGCTTTGAGTCTACTGATTGGGATGCACTCTGCATGCCACATGGGGAGGACATCAACTCCATGACAGACTGCATCACGGAATACAGAGAACACGGAGTACAAGACAGTGGTAGCTGACTTTATGAAGTGGGCCAGTGAGAACCACCTGATTCTGAATGTGACCAAGACCAAGGAGATTGGGGTGGACTTCAGGAGCAAGAGGACAGCTCTGCAACCATTGAGGGTGCTGGGGGAGGACATAGAGATGGTGGAGGACTACAAATTCCTAGGTGTGATGCTGAACAACAGACTGGAATGGAAGGCTAACACCAGTGCTGTGTACAGGAAGGGCAGGGTTGAGCAGGCTCTTCTTTCTGAGGAGGCTGCAATCCTTTGACGTATGCAGTGAGAAGTTGGAGGTATTTTACCAGTCTGTTGTGGCCAGCACACAGTTCTTTGCTGTGTGTTGGTTTACATTTAAGGATCCTAGCCTCTCATACCTAGGTGGCGTTGTCGGCACCTTTTTAACAAATTAATTAATTTTAGACCAATTAAACCACAATACATCTACCTGCCTAAATGCACTGACTTACTGCCATGTGATTGTCTTATTCAATCAGTGTGTTCATAATCAGAAAATGTATACCTAATAAATTGGCAGATGTGTATTTAAATCCAACCAGGAAGGGAAATAGAAAGCAGTTTATAGTAGACATGTAGTTTTTCCTCTACATGTATAAGTGGGCGGAGTTTGCAGCGCAGCTTGTGTGGCATTTGTTTGTTCACCATTGTTGTCGCTCTCTCACAGTGTGTAAGAGTGTGTCAAACGTTCATGTTGCAGCTGTGGAACATGATCCCCATAGTTCAAAGCTACTCTTCATTTATAGTCATGTCCATACAGAGGTGTGAAGTGAATCACTGTGTGTTTTCAGCAGCATCCATGTTAGTGACAGACAACAGTGATTTATGCTTTCATTCAAAATGAGCCAGATTTGTGACATTTGAAGTGACTCTAATGCTGTCAAATACATCAATATATTTGTGATTGTTTCTCCTTACTGGAGCAGCGATGGAGAGCAGGACTGCCTCACACACATGCAGCAGAGCACCAACACCACAGCGTCAGACATCATCATACAACAAACTCCAAACAGGATGAAGTGAAATGTTGACTGTGGCTTTAACAGCACATGAAGGAAAAGCAGAGGATTGACCTGTGAAAGGAGATGATGAGTCTGAGCTTCATGTGATGATATGATATGTGAGGGATAAACTCATGCTGTTTTTCTTCTTTAGAGGAGCATAGTATTTGCCCTTTGAACCCTCAAAATGTCGGTCTGGACCATAAAAGGACCAGAGAATGTCCTGTAACTAAATGCTTTTGTCCATTTGTCCAGAACATCTTCCAATATCTGTCAGTTATTTACAATTTACTGCTTGTTAAAATACTGTTTTAACAATTTAAGATGAAGAAAAACAAAAACACTGCAGTTGTACACATGTTAGATTTGAAATTGGAACAGTATGAAACATATTGACACTGACATTTTGTGAGTGTTTGTCTCTCAATGTGCAAAAACTATGTCCAGGGGGTATTCCATCAACGTAGCTAAGAATTGCCAGATTTAGGCGTAAGCTTGAAGCTTGACTAAGCTCCACTTCCCAATCTAGCTCCAAGTCATTCCATCAAGTGAAATCAGCTGGCTCCACCTGACGCTTAGTGAAGCCTCAACTTGTGCACACCCACAGGGAAAATAAAAAGCCCATTCTAGTCGAGCATGAAAAATGCCGAAAAGCAAGGGAAACGAGCATGCAGAGATGTTCTCCGCAGCGGAGCAAACCCCTCCTCATGGAGGTATATGAGGATTACAGCCACATAATCTGAAAGAAGGGCAATACCCCGGCAATCAATAAAGCGAGGTATATTGGCGTGGCAGAATATTGCCGACAGGCTGAATGCGTAAGTGACAAAGAAAATGAAGTATTTCAGCATCATCATGTTATATAAATCCTCCATCAAAGGGACAACATATATGTAGACAATACTGGTGGACAAAAATAATATTGTAGCACCTGAGAGACATAACAGTCTATAAACAGCAAATATCTAACTACATATGTTTTTTGTCAAGTGATAAATACATATATCAACATTAAATCTTCTGTCTGTTTATAAAATGTTACTCTGTCCTCGTCAACCTGTAAACAAAGATTAACAGCTCACATTTGCTATTACACATACCTACAACACCATCACAGGTAAACACTGCCACCTACTGGCCTGTAGTTTTGTCTGTTGATGGCTTGTTTCCTAATTACAATTTATCACTTCAGCACATGTATTGTTTTTGGTGGGCCTGTGTGTGTTTTTAATGAGTTTGTAACAGCTGTGAACTTTATAACCCTTCACAATGGGTGAGAGGACATTTTGTCAATGGGAGAAATTATAGAAATAATAGGTTCAGTTTCTATGGAAACCGTACCAAACCACATGACGGGAGAGAGTGAGAGAGAGGCGATCTGAGCTTATGGCTCATCACTCTACATTTATTGTATAATGTAGTGGGATGTGTTTGTGTCTGTTAGTGTGTGTGAGTGCGCATGGACTGTCATTCGACCCTGAGGAACCCCAAAAACAATGCCACCCCCCACTGTGTCCCCCCAGAGACAGGAGACGTACAAGTGTGTGATGTATTTAACTGAATCCTGTGTGTCACCAAAGAGAACAATTACTATAAAGAATAATATCAAACTTTTAAAGACTCATTTATACTCACAGATTAAACACATGGGAACATTTACAATCTGTTACGGCCGCTGCTGGCTGCCGATTAGTATATGTTCATTGTGTGTTCCCATGAGTGATTCTGCCAGGCATGCAAAGCAAGCTGTGCGATTCCCTGATGAGGATTGGTCCGGCTGAAGCAGAGGCGGTGTACTTCCTGCATCCTGTTCACCTGCATCTGTGATTGGTGTGGCTGTGGGTCTACTGAATCTACCAATCGAGACTCTGCAATCAACTCCAGCTGCAATATAAATAGCTTGTGTGCCCTCAGTTCATGGCGGCTGTGAGACAGTGATCAGTTTGCCTCGCTGGTGGTTACATACTGTTGTGTTAAATCTTATTGAAATTGAGTGTTTGTTTAGTTTGCCTGGCTGGAAACTATATGAGTTGTTTCAGCCAGTGTGTTAAATCTTTGTATATTTAACCAGTTCAGAGGACCTTGATGGTCTCTCCTTCTTTTGTTGAGTTTCTTTTGCAGGATAGCTGCTTGTTTGTTTTGTGGTTTCTTTGTGTTTGTAAAGCTTATGGGTGCTGACCACCTTTAGTTATTTGGTGTTCCTTTTTTTTAAGAACAAAATAGTGGTTGATGTTACTTTGTGTTTTAGTTATTTGTCAGCACCTGTACAGCCTCCTTCTGTTGTGTTTTCTTGTGCATGTGCACTCTCCTTAGTTAATTAAATGCCTGACTTTACCCTAAAACCAGTCCAGTTGTCCCTTTCCACCTCATTTCTGATTCCCAATGTCTTGTTACTGCTCTCCATTAGTGATGGGCAAATGAAGCCCCGTGAATCACTGAGGCTTTCCAGCCCATTGCTTCACCAAAAAGTTCACTCATCGAGGCCTCAATGAAACAGTGAATACTGCCATCTGCTGGACAAATTAAATTACAGTCAATGCCATTGTACCAAGACTTGAGCTGAAATGTATGATTTACTTATGTGTGCAGAAACAATAAACAATGGATATTTCTATAGTATGATCATGTGTAAGTATGTGGACAACAACACAGACATGGAGCTCTGTTCTTAATTAAAATACCAATGACAACATTTCAAGAGTTTGTATTCTTATTCAAAAACACTAGTTTTTCCAATGTTTTTGGATTCAGGCGTTTCCTTTTTTTAGACAACACTTCTCCAGCCTTCGAAAAAACCCTCTCACATGGCACTGAAGACGCTGGCGAACATAACCAGGTTACTGCCAGTTTGTGAAGGTGTGGATACATAGCTTTATGTCCATGCCAATATACGAGTGGATCCTCATCCCTTGAAATATTCGTCTCTGCCAAGTAACGATCCACTTCAATCACGGCATCTGCCACCACACTTGAGCTGCTCCCGCTGCTGTTTATGGTGTCATCCAACAGCCGCCAAAGTTCACCTAATAACAAAAAAGGGGGGTGGGGTGTCATGCACAATACCACTGTCATAATCAAGGATACAGATGGGGTTACTTACTATTGCCACCAGATTGAGCCACGCGAGTGTTTTGCAGCTGGTCTGGGGGGGCAGATGAGGCTTCATGCCTTATTACATTTGCACACTCATGTTTCAGCCGGTTCACTGCTTCTTGTCTCCTGGTTTTTTTTTAAATGACATGTAAAAAAAAATGACATGTAATGGTTGCATTTTCGAATCCTAATTTTTTAAATCTTGGATCCAATAAAGTTGGCATTGTCAGGCCACCTGCTGACTCCAAAGAACTCATGTGGTCCCTCAGACGTCGAACAAGGTTGTCCCCCAGCTGCCTCGCAATGGTGGATGCATTCATTGTGTGCATCTTGTTTGTTATTGCATGATGCAACATCTTCATGAGAGGTATCACTTTTGAGGAGGATACCCTCTTCTCAGCAGAAACCTCAACTGTTGCTTGGTGGAATGGGGCGAGTACACTCAGAGTGTTGTTCACAGAGTCATACTCAGCTGCTGTAAGGGGGGTAATGTCTGTTTTCAGTGAGGCTAGGGCTGCCCCCACTGGCTCTCTTAGCTCATACAGCCGCTGCAACATAAGGAATGTGCTGATCCAACGCATGTCTACCTCTATTATCATTTTGTAGGGCTGTCTTCCCATATGCTCCTGCACTTGGACCAGTCGCTCTTTCGCAGTAGTGCTTGTGCGGAAGAGGGTCACCAACCTCCTACATTTCTGCCTTAATTCATTTAATCCTTCCACATCATCGAAGGACTTGCGAACAATAAGGTTTATTGTGTGAGCAATGCATATTGCATGCCTCACATTTAGCTGTCTCACACAAGCGTTCATGTTTGATGCGCCATCAGTGACAAGACACTTCACCTTATCTCTGATGCCCCACTCCTCCATGAGCTGTACATGCCCCGCTGCAAGGTTTTCTGCTGTATGGGCCTTTGGAAAATGTTGCACCCCAAGCAGAGTAGTGCAGAGCTGGTCTTCATCGTCAATGAAATGGCACGTCACTGCCAGGTAGGCGTCCATATTGATGGACGTCCACATGTCAGACGTGAGACTGCCAGCCACAGCCTTCTGGACCTGCTCTCTGGCCTTCTCCTTGGCCTCCTGATATTTTATATCCACCATTGCTTTCAGAGCCTGAGGGTGAAAATAAGAGCTGTTATGATGACCAACATAAAAATGACCACATTGGCTCTGTTCACACACCTTTCTACTGGGGAGAATATAGTTGGGATCCATTAGGTGCATGAGCTCCCTGAAGCCCACATCCTCCACAACGGAGAACGGCTGGGAGTCCTTGATGATCATGTTGACCACAGCCTCATCCACCATTGCTTTTCTGGAACCTGTAACAGTTATCAATTAACAGTGATGCTGGTGTGTTGTAGGAGCTGAACACGAGATTTTGACAACACGCAAAAAAATATCTGATGGTACTTTGGCTTGTATCCGGCCTGTTGGCAGGCTGGGCATGCTCATGCAGTGCTCTGTAATGGCGAAGCATGGAGGAAGTGTTGTTGCTGTATGGTAGCTGTTTATCACACAGCAAGCACCTCACCTTTAAGGAAGTCATACATATTAGGACTGATAGTTCAGTGTATAGCGAGTATACAATATTCACTATTTTATGTATATCATTACACATACAAACCTTATTATGATCAGTCAACTCAAAATACTCCCATACAGGTGAGGACTTCCTCTTTCTTGCTGGCTCCATCTTTGTGAAAAGGAATTTGTGGCAAAACAAACAAAAATGGAACTGGCAGGAATGTTAATGCTCCTACAGTGCTTTGTAGTAAAATCACGCTTAACATATACATGCACCATCACATGAATAAATCATTCCCCAACACCAGTGTTTATTTTTTCAACTCATTTTATTAATGATACACAAAACAGTTGTACATATTTCACTTAAACATGTCATCTTTAAGAATGAGTAACACAACACTGCTGTCAAACTGTGGCTTCCCAGTGACGTCTTTACATACATGAGTCAAAGTAGAGTGTATGTGACTGAAGAAAGTGACAGAAGGTGCACATATATACTCAGGAGTGACATTTACAAACATAATAACTGACATACACACAAACAAACACAAACCAGTGTAAAAGGAAAGAAAAATATATATCTCACATCAAAGCCCTACAGTGGGGGAAATGATCTACACTACTCCTTCTACTTCTCCTACTCTCCTGCTACTGCTACTCTTATTCTGACAAACTCTCTCCAACTCTCACTAACTCTCTCTAACTCTCACTAACTCTCTCTAACTCTCACTAACTCTCTCTAACTCTCGCTAACTCTCTCCAACTGTCTCCAACTCTCTCTAACTCTCACTTACTCTCTCCAACTCTTCTCACCATAAACGCCTACAACACCCACAGCGTGCCTCGAGGTTTGAAGCGTTTTATTGGGAAGTGATACGGTGAACGAACCAATGACGTGATCCGTCCAAACCGAGGCCTCGTTTGTCATCGGTTACGTCATTTTCCAGAATCGATACAGGCCTCGAAGCGCGGCTTCATTTGACACGCCCACTTTTACTCGAGACAAGCCTCAATGCCTCAGTTCATTTGTCCCATCACTACTCTCCATAACGGGCCGGGTCGTAACAAATCACATCAATCATCAAGTATTTACATGCATGATCATTATTATTATTGTTGAATAAAAACAAGCACACAGCACTTTGTTTTAAAGTGCTTTATAAATAAAGTTGGATTGGATGTAAAATGTCTTTATTCATGCTGCTGAAGGCAGATGATCTAACATTAAAAAGTGCAAATGTACTATTGCATTCATAATTCTCACAGAGGTTTAATGTATGGCTAAAAGTATACAATATACAAGTGCAGAATTATGACTATTATGGAAAATAGAAATCTATGTTTTAGATATTAAATCTTTGTTTTTAATCTTTAATCTTCTACTGGAGTAAGTTTGCCAATGAGATGGAGTGAAAAAAGTTTCTTGTAACAAAACTAAAGATTCAAGTCCCTTAAAAGTCCTTTAACATCAGTGCAAGTGTGATGTTGATGTAAAATGATCTTTTTGTCAACTGCATCCACAAACTGCCTCTAATTATTTTATATCAAGTTGTTATTTACAACTTAGCACTTGTTTATTTACAACATCCCCTTTTCCTCTTTTTGAAGGGGATGTTGTTTCTTTGTCAACGTTTGTGGAATGTTTTAAATAAAGTTATGGTTAAAAAAAATCAGTCACAGCGCACCTGTTTTCAATAATAAGCTACGCCCCAAACAATTAAACCTTTCGCACCTGATTGGCTGACCATTCGTGCCAATATTCAAACTCCTTACAAAAGCCGGAAGTGTTGACGTTCGCACCAGAGGGAGAGGAGATGCTGACAGATCACAGATGTAAGTTTGATGTTACGGTGTTTCCTTACTGACACCAGTCTAATTCTCATTTCTTGTTTTTAACTAAACTATCACAGTCACGTGTTTGTGTCTCACTCTCTGTTTGCAGCAATGATGCAAACCTGCTACAAACCCCGGACTGGATTTTATGGATGGTCTGGACTGGATTCTGTTTGCTTGCGTGAGTACAACAGAAGGTCATCACAACCAAACAGAAACAAACGGCAAACACTCTTAACCCTTAAATGTAAGTGTACAATCAAACTTTAACACTTTGATTTTTATCATATGAATGAGTATCAAGTAAAACCTGGAGTGGAGCTCCACTGAATATTATTAGTACTAAGTTATTAGGGAAGAAAACCATGCCAGTATTTTGTATCTTAAGAAAACAAATGTGATGTAAGTCATTATTTAATGGTGTATTTATTTGTTTATTTAAATAATGAATGACACATTTAAGTAAATAATGGTGTATTTATGAAATTAAATGAATGGCAAATTAAAGTAATTGTTGAATTAAATAAATGACACATCTGGTAATTATTTAATGGTGTATATATTTATTTAAATAATTAATGACAAATTCAAGTATTTAAGGGTACATTTATTAATTTAAATTAAATAATTAAAGATTCCAAATCAGTGTATAAACCTAGTACTAGCCTGCCTAGTCAGGACAAACCTCTTTATATTGCATTTAAATACCTCTTTTATTTTTTTATGATTTCAATATAAATATTTTAGCTCAATAGCTTCCAGGTCATGTGACCTAAAGACACCAAATGTGTGTACAAACATAGTACTAGACTGCCTAGTCAGGAGACACCTCTTTTATTCCTTTTTTGTACCACCCATATTTTTTTTTCTCAATTTTTAATGTAAACATTGACATGTAAATGGTATTTTGTTGATGGTCCCTAAATGAGACCGCAGTAGTTAAGAGCGATGAGTTGGACTTTGAACAAGATGTGATCGTGCACCTATCTCAGGGTGAAGAAGGAGGAGGGTGCCGTTGGATCTGGTGCAAATGTCTGTTGAATATCCAACCTGAAACTGATTTCAGTGCGGTACAGTGTCGGAGGTGATCGGCTACTCCTCCGTGGACGCTCGGTGCTCACAATGCCCGGTGCAGAGCAGCGTTACCTTGGCGTGTCCTGATGAAATGATCCGCTGCCTCAGACATCTGTCATTAGATGCTCGGTGTGATCCATAGAATTGTGGTTGACATGTTGTTTTGATTTTAATGTAAATAATTAAATGTATTTAATTACATTGCTTTTTTCATGCGTTCACAGAACCCAGCAGCAAAACACATGGACTGGATTTCACTGACTGGACTGGATATGATTTACCTGTGTAGTAGACAAATGGATTTCTTTCTATTTTCTTTCTTTCCTTTCGGTCCTCTGTCATCCTCTTATTGCTTTCCTTTTCCCCTTCCTACTTTCTGTGTTTCACCACTGACATCAGTTATCTTCTTATCAGTATTGGCGTATTTCCACTGGATCTACTTGCCTCGCCACAACACGGTTTAAGTAGCGTTTCCACTACCACAGTACCTGGCAGCAGGTGCTATTTTTAGAAGAGAAGGAGAAGAGATGTCTGACACGGAACAAAACCTGACAGAAATCAAGCCGAACAGCGCCAAACTGTAGATCAGTTAAACCACTTAACAATCCTAAAAATCTGTGTTAATCCCAATTACTGGTCTAAAATCTCAATAATTAACAGGAGTCTGGTATGCAACTGGCATCACACTGCCGCTGTGTTTCAGTCCAGCGACTGTGTCAGATGGCGTCTGTGCTCTGGTGATGGAGGAAATACTGAACAAATAGTTTTAATGAACTAATTCTAGTGATTCAGTGACACTGCAAACAACTGATACGCCACACACACGAGTGACTTGTAGAGCAAACGAAGACACCGCAGTTTCATGCCACTGTTGCCAACTCCTCATTAAGGAAAGTCGCTATTGGCTGTCCTAAAAGTCGCTAGTAGTCGCTGCATTCACGCCATCTCCTGATTTGCATCATTGACAATTTGCCTGATTTATTAGCAGCCTGGACGTGGAGTGGTGAGGGTCTAAATCTCTCAGATTTAGTGACAAAGTGGCCAAGTTGGCAACACTGTTTCACACAACCGTGCAGTGATGACTCTGCCCACGTTGAGTGGGTACTTTTTTGTAGTGGAGATGTGACCTGTATGGAGGACAAAACCTGACTGATGTAAATAAATGTATAAAAAAAATGCATGAATGAATAAATAATACAATAACTAACAAGCTAATAAATAACTTATATTTATTTATTTCTGTGTCCATATGCTAATCAGGTAGGAGGTCCTAACCTCAGTCAACAGCATGAATGGTCAAGTAGGCGACCCAGACAAACCCGATTCCAGATCCCAAGCCTTCCTCTCTGTAACGTAACATTGCAAAGTAGCTCCAGTTAGTGTAATGTCCTTGACCGGGAGGTCACTGGCAGACCTTCCCAGTGTTGCCAGCTTTGTTATACAACTAGTGACATCTAGTGACTTTTTCTGGTGTATTGAAGATTATTGTAGTTTTTGGAGACTCTCACGTGAAAGCACATATCACACTGCAGTTATCAGGCGATCAGTCTAGCCAGTAGTTATGCATTTTGTATTTTTTTCTGCATTCATTTATTTTTTTGTATTTATACGTGAGTCAGGTTTCATCCTCATAACCTGAACCCTGCTGTGTCGGGGAAAATTAATTTGGTGGAATATGCCTAAATAAATGCTGACTTTTGTTGACATTACATGTCATTTAGCAGATGCTTTCATCCAAAGTGACTTACAAGGGGAATTGAGTACAATCAGGGGTGGAGTCGAAACTTGCGACCATGATGTCTTTTGCACACAGGGTACCGTTCTTAACCACTGAGCCACTCCACCCCCAGGTCCTATGATGTGGTTTCAGCAACAGTTTTAAAATTTATGCTTTAAAGGTTTACAAAATATTTCAGGGGTTTTAATGTATCAAGGTTTCTCAAGGGGTTTGCAGCACAAAAGAAATGACTTTCAACATGACCTTAAACCGCACTTAGCTGTGTGTAGAGTGTGTGATGGTGTGGTGTGATTTCTGTGCAATGTATTGTTTTGGATTTTGTGCAATGTATTGTATTGGGTGCTGTCCAATGGAAATGGATCTGCAACACCTGAATGAAAAACCCCAACCCACCTGTGGCTTAAGTGACGGATGTTTGTTGCTACTTTGTGACCGATGCAATGGAACTGGATCGGATACAATGCAATGGAACTGGATCGGACCCAATGCAATTGAACTGGATTGGACTATACTTACCGTCGCATAATCTCTTTTCTCAAAAATGTGTTGTACATGTCGTCCGTTGTCTCTGTCCTCCCATTATGTGGCAAGTATACCAGACTCCTCCTGTGACCTAAATGACTGGAATGTTTGCTGCTGTTTTTCTTTTTTCTAACCCTATTCCAGAATAGAGACCTCCTTGTGTCAAAGCCCCCCCCCAGGCAGTGGCCACCATGATACATAAATAACCTATGGTGGTGATTATCCGAATCTCCTCCTGTGACTTAAATGACTGGGATGATTTCTGCTGCTGTTCTTTTTTTATTTTTCTAATCTATTCCAGAATTGAATCCCACTTGTGTCAAAACTGCCCCCCGGTCAGTGGCCACCATGATACATACATTCTATTCCAGAATGGAGACCCAACATGGTTTTGAGCTCAAGGCAACGCTTGGCGGATCTCCAAGACAGCTCCAGGATATGTTACATTGTTACATCTGTATTAATGTCTGCTCGTACTCAAAATGTTGCACTAACCGATGACACCATTAAAACTTCGAGGTTGCTGCCACAGCAACATAAAGTGTACACAAATGTTGGTGCAATGCATTGGGTTCTATCCAATGGAAATGGATCTGCGACACCTGAATGAAAAAGGGTGGCAAATGTCCCCAAACCCACCTATGGCTTAAGTGACGGATGTTTGTTGCTGCTTCATGACCAATGCAATGGATCTGGATCGGACCCAATGCAATGGATTTGGATCGGACCCAATGCAATGGATCTGGATCGGACACAATTCAATGGAACTTGATGGGACCCAGTGCAATGGAACTGGATTTGACCCAATGCAATTAAACTGGATCGGCCCCAATGCAATGGATCTGGATCGGACCCAATGCAATGGATCTGGATTGGACCCAAGGCAAAGGAACTGAATCGGACACAATTCAATGGAACTTGATCGGACCCAGTGCAATTGAACTGGATTGGACAATACTTAGGTTAAAGAGACTTTTATCAAAAAAATATTTTGTATATGTCATCCGTTGTCTCTGTCCTATTATGTGGCAAGTATAACAGGCTCCTCCTGTGACTGAAATGACTGGGATGTTTGCTGATGCCGTTCTTTTTTTCTAACCCTATTCCAGAATAGACACCTACTTGTGTCAACCCCCCTCCCCCCCCAGTCAGGGGCCACCATGATACATGAAGAACCTATGGTGGTGAGTAACCAAATCTTCTCCTGTGACTTAAATGACTGAGATGTTTGCTGCTGCTCTTTTTTTCTCATCTATTCCAGAATTGAGACCCACTTGTGTCAAAGCCCACTTGGGTTTGTTTTATAATTTTTTTTTTCTTCTACTCTTCTCCAGAATGTAGAACCAACATGGTTTTGAGCTTGACGTTCGGCTGATCTCCAGGGGGGTATTCCATCAACGTAGCTAAGAATTGCCAGACTTAGGTGTAAGCTTGAAGCTTGACTAAGCTCCACCTCCCAATCTAGCTCCAAGCCGTTCCATCAAGTGAAATCAGCTGGCTCCACCTGACGCTTCATCAAGCCTCAACTGTTAAGCCTCAACTTGTGCACGCCCACAGGGAAAATAAAAAGCCCATTCTAGTCGAGCACGGAAACTGTGAAAAATGCCGAAAAGCAAGAGAAAAGAGCGTGCAGAGATGTTCTCTGCAACGGAGCAAACCCTCCTCATGGAGGTATATGACGATTACAGCCACATAATCTGAAAGAAGGGCAATACCGCGGCAATCAATAAAGCGAGGGATGTGGCGTGGCAGAATATTGCCGACAAATTGAATGCGCAAGTGACAAAGAAAATGAAGTATTTCAGCATCATCATGTTATATAAATCCTCCATCAAAGGGACAACATATATGTAGACAATAATCTACCAATTGATTTCTTGATGGTTTTTGTTTTAAACTAATCAATTATGTGGATCTATTAATGCAACCAAATCCCTAAAATTAAAAGGAAAAGACAACCCTAATAAGTAACATTCATATGAACATAATTAAAATAGCATTATTGTTTCACTGCAATGTATGTGAAATCCTCCATATTTTATCGTTTGATAGCCCTAGTAGTTATGTTAGAACGTGATATTCATCACATTTATCAACTGAATGTTATGCAAATCGATGAGATAGCTTTCATTTATTTCCTGCATGGCCAATTGTATAGAATTGATATCATTTTCATTTAAGTCTGTCATTTTTACATGCTGTATTTTGTCCCACATGCTATAAGTTGAATTGTTGTATTTTCATTTTATTTTATGTAAAGCACTTTGAATCACCTTGTCCTAAAATGTACTATATAAAGTTGCCTTGCCTACATTTTTGATAATAATTGGCTACATTTAATTTAGTCATGACTCATCACATTTATCATACAATTGATGGTAGATTATTACATGAAGAAATGCAATGTTGGTTATCATTCTATAGGAAATAATCATATGACAGATCTATTGATTATTTATCTAGAATCATTTAGCAAATCAAGCAATTCAATGGAGACGAGGACCCCTATTACAGTAAGTGAATGCAGGTGACAGCAAATCAATCATCTATCTCCTATCAATCGGAGGCCCTAACCCTTGTTACATCAAAACAATGATGATCTCTTTAAATTTCCTTTTATTATATTTTTTTGCTAATTAGTTTAATTTTGTATTTATTTGTGTCTTATTTTTTATTATATTTTTATTTTGGTGATAATGTTCTTTAATGTACTTAATATTATATAATATATAATTATTAGTATAAATAATTTCTTGAATGCATTTTATTATATATTTTATGTTTATCATATTATTTTATCATTCCATGACAGTTGTGTGTGTCTCTGTTTCTGTCTATTGGACATTCTTTGATCATAGATGGTGCTAAGCTTCACTTTTAGCTTGCTACAGACCAGGTTTGCCCGGCAGCATAAGTTACCATGGTTACTTGGCTGGCATTCACATTAGCCACCTTGGTGGAACAGGGTTGAGGCTCCGATTGATGGAACGGAAACCTGAGCCACAGTTATGGCTTAGCCATGGTTGAGGCTTAGCCAGAGTCATAGTTTCCATGGTTACTGAGTTGGGGCTAATCTCAGCCTCTTTGATGGAACCGAACGCTCACGCATATCAGCCAGACTTGGCCATTTAAGCTTGGCTTTGCCTTTAGCCTGCTTGATGGAATACCCCCCAGGACATGTTACATCTGTATTATTGTCTGCTCCTACTCAATGTTACACAAAGCGACGGCACCATTAAAACCTCGAGGTTGCTGCGACAGCAACACAAAACGTTACACAAAGCGACGACGCCATTTAGACCACAAAGTTTCTTCCACAGCAACACAAAATGTTTCAAAAAGCGACAATGCCATTTAAAACTCAAAGTTGCTGCCACAGCAACACGAAGCGTACACCAAATAAACATTAATTGACACTTCCGCAGCACAGCACAAAATGGGGGCCCCTTTGTATGTTTTATATTTCTGTAACATGTTTTGGTTGATGTATTTCTGTTCCTTTTTTCTCTTCTGTCTCTACCGTTGTCCCCCATTTTTCCTTTCACCCCAACTGGTCGAGTCAGATCGCCTCACATCTTTGAGTCTGGTTCTGTCAGATTTCTTCTGTTTTTGTTTTTTTTTAATTTTTTTATCCACTGATGCCTAGTTTTTGCTCATTTTGTGAAATGTTGGGTTTCTCTGCTCTCCATGATGTTGTCTGTTTACAGTGCTTTGAGATAGTGGTTTGGTGCTATTCAAATAAAATTGATTTGAAAATAAATCTGTGTCAGTGTGTGTTTGGAACCAAAGTAAACCATGTGTCAAAAAGTGAGTTCATTTGTGAAAAGGACACTGTTTAAAAGAAAAGTTTTGCTTGTTAGGATATACATGCAATGTCTCTCCTCCTGCTTCCTTTCCTCTCCTGTTAAATGGCTCACTTTCTCCCTGTCTGCATGAGTGGATATGTTTGTGGGTGTGTCTGCTTGTCTTTCTCCCTGTAGGCTTGCCAGGGAAACCCCTTTACTTGGTTTCCATCCAACTCACCTGCTGCAGATTACTCTGATTGCCACCCTTCACTCAGTCAGTGTTTGCCACATTGTTTTGTCTTCCTACCGGTAACACTCAGCCTTCATCCTGTCCTAATAAGCTTTTGATACCAGCCATGGTAAGTTATTTTGCGTTACATTTTTTTTCCAGGATCACTTCCAGCCTGCGTCTTTTGGTTTTGTTGTTATTGGACTGACTCCTTTTAACTTGCATTTTTGAAATTAATTTTTTTTTTTTTTTTACTGTTGACAAGGGTTAGGTGAAGGAAACGTAGCTTGTCTCCCGCATAAGGTCTAGAAAAATTTGAATAATTAATCTTGCTATCTTCGACGGCAAGATTAAAGGCATCATCCCAAAGTCCATCATCCCTCAGCAGGACCAAGAACCCCACACTCACATCAGGTCTGGGTCAAAGCCAGAGGTCACGCAGACCAATTTCCAGGACCAGTGACAATAGTCGTGATAATAAAAATCCCAGTCAGGGTTATTATAGGCCAGAATTAGGGCCACACATTCACACACACTCATACCAAGTCAAGGCCGAGGCCAGAGGTCACGCAGGACCAGTAATAAGGATGATCATACTAAGCCGGATCAGGTCTATTCAGGATTGGAATTAAAATTAGGGCCAGAAAACAGTTGGATTAAATTTAGGGTCAGATATTCTTCAGGCTAAGGTCAAAACTTCTCCAGGTTATGGTTAGGATCAGAGGATACTCAGGTCAAGGTTAGGGTCAGAAATTACTCATGGTTAGGTTTAGATAAGGTGAATCTTGCCGTCGAAGACAGGGTATGGGGAAGGGGAAAATAATTTCGTGAAATTCGTGCACACTCCATCCAGTCCTATGCAGCATCACAACCAAGCCTCATTAAGACCCTGTGGAACTAAAGTGCCTAATTTGTATATCTAGACCCTCTCGGCTCTCCGTCTCTGGGTCGTGTTCCAATTTGGGTTAGATTCAAGGACGGAGACCTGAACCGCATCCCAGCCGTGCTGCAAAAAGTGTTTAACCAGGTGAGTATGGATGTCTTTCTTTCTTAAGATATTATGTCTATGTCGTGAGAATCTGGTGCGAATTGTGCTGCCAGTCTCACCGATATATTTAAGGCCATATTGTTTGCAAATTATTACATAGACACAGTTTCTGGAATTAATATTTCCCTTATTATCAATTTGGTATATTAATTTGGTTCTATTATTAGACACCCACACTTGCTGTTTAAAAAAATTATCCAGTGGCTTTTGTTTGGGATCAGTTAATTTAGGAATTTTCGCTTTTACCAGGTAATCCTTCAGATTTTTGTTTTTTTCTGAATGCAGCAATGATCCTGTGATTATATAAAATTCCCCTTTCTTTAAAAGAATTTTCAAAGTTTTTCCTAATTTCTCTGACCAGCTTCACCGTGGAGTACGAATAAGTGGTGATGAAAGGCACCACAGAGGACACAATTTGAGGTTTAATTTGGAGGAACCTTTTGTAACAATTTCTAAGGAAGGACCTAGAGTACCCCATGCTGGCCAAAGCAGTGAAGAGTACTTTAGTCGCTTTCTGAAAATCATCTTTTTGTGTGCAGATCCTATGGAAACGTAACAATTGCGATTTAATTAGACCTTTAAAAGTATGTTTCGGGTGAAAGCTGGTCTTATGCAATAGTGCATGTGTATCCGTCTCTTTAAAGAAAACTTTAACGTCCAATCGATTAGTTTGATTAAAAGTGGGCCCCTTAAATGTGGTTGTGTCCAAAAAATCTACAGAATTTCGATCCATGGTGGATTTAACCTTAATAGACGGATTGTAATTATTAAGAGTGTTTAAGAAAATCTTAAAGTCATCCTCTGAATATGTCCATACGCATAAAATCACATGTGCCTTTAATGTAACTAGGGTGCGTAGTGGACAGTGGATTCAGGAAAAAGTCCAGTTACTCTGCGGTTCTGTAGGTCTCACTGCTGCAGTCAGAAACAATGGGGCGACCTGGAGGCATAATGTGCGGCTTGCTCCACTTGACAGGGTCCTTTGTGTATCTTTGGCAACATGTAAAAACGTCTAGGTCAGGGTTCTGGATCACCAAGTAAATATAGTTTTTGTTCCGAATTAATAAACTTCTTCTCATGAAGTTTATTGATGATTTTAGTCACTAATGGGATGGTGTCCAGATATATTGGTTTTTGTAATTTAACGTAATAGTTTTTATCATTTAGTTGTCTACATGGCGCCCCCCGTGGCTGACGTGTTTGCTCGCTCCGCTCTCGTATGCCGGCTTTTTTCTAGTGTTTTAGTGTGTTTTCTTTTTTCTTTTTCTCCGAAATGCCATGCACTGGTAACCTACAGCAGGCAGGCACTTCTGGACATCGGTAGTTTTCATAACCATCTGGATTTAACTCTTCATATTCCACCGGAGCTACCGGAGCTTGTTCGCTCTCGCAGCCGCCACCACCACCCCCATGCAGGCCCCGAAGCCCCGAGCTCGAGCGAGTACGCTGACCCCAGGAAGGTGCTCCGGAGACGGCGACGTAAGCGGGGGAAGAGGGCTGGGCTACACGCTAGGCTAAAAGCTCGCGCTAGCAGACCATCGCTACCCAGCCTCCTGCTCGCTAACGTGCGGTCACTGGACAACAAACTGGACGAGCTACGAGCCAGGATCTCAACCCAACGGGAAATGAGGGAATGCTGTGCTCTCATTTTCACAGAGACCTGGCTTTCGGACAAAATCCCGGAGTGTGCTATTCAGCTAACTACTCACTCCGTGCACCGAGGAGACCGGACTGCAGCCTCCGGTAAGGCAAAAGGAGGGGGTGTGTGTGTTTACATTAACAACGCGTGGTGTGGAGACATACAGACTGTTCAGAAGCACTGTTCACCTGACGTGGAGTTTTTATTACTGAAATGCCGTCCCTATTATCTACCGAGGGAATTTACTGCTGTGTTTTTGGCCGCTGTTTACATCCCCCCGCGGGCCAACTCCACCGCAGCACTCGGCACACTCCATGACGTCATCAGCGCGCTGGAGACGGCTCATCCCGATGCCGTTTTCATCACTGCTGGAGACTTCAACCAGTGCAACTTACGGACTGTATTCCCCAAATACCGCCAGCATGTAGACATTCCCACCCGCGAAAAGAACACTCTGGACCATGTTTACAGCAACATCCGTGGTGCATACAGGGCTGCACCCCGCCCCCACTTCGGACAATCTGACCACATCTCACTGTTTATGTACCCCGCTTACAGACAAAGGCTGAAACAAGCAAACCCAGCCACAAAAGTCATCAAACTCTGGAACCCAGACACCGAAAGCATCCTGCAGGACTGTTTTGCTACGACAGACTGGGATGTTTTTAAAGCTGCAGCCACTCTGGAGGACTCCTCTGTCAGTGTACAGGACTACGCTGAGTATGTGACTGGGTACATCAGCACGTGTGTTGACAACATCGTGCCCACCATACATGTCAGGAAGTTCCCCAACCAGAAGCCCTGGGTAAACACTCAGGTACGAAGCATGCTGCGTGCTCGCTCCACTGCATTTAAATCAGGCAGCGAAGCTGAGTACAAAACTGCCAAGTACAGACTGAGACACGCCATCACAGCGGCAAAGAGGCAGTACAGAGAGAAGCTGGACAGCTTCTATTCCACTGCTGACTCTGGGCGGATGTGGAGGGGCCTGCAGCACATCACAGACCACAAGACCACCACCAGCACCATCAGTTCCACAGACAACCTGCCAGACGACCTCAACACTTTCTACACCCGCTTTGAGGCTACAACAAACAACACAGGGACACACACACACACCTGGACCACTGGACCCCCCTCACCACCACCAACAGTCTCTTCAGGTCAGGTCCACAAAGTCCTGAAGAAAATCAACCCCCACAAGGCAGCAGGACCAGACAACATTCCTGGCCGTGCACTCAGAGCATGTGCTAACGAGCTGGCTGATGTCTTCACATCCATATTCAACCTCTCCCTAAACCAGAGCACCGTTCCCTCCTGCTTCAAAACAACAACCATCGTCCCCCTCCCCAAGAAGAGCCCACCCACTTGCCTGAATGACTACAGACCAGTAGCACTCACTCCTATCATAATGAAGTGTTTCGAGAGAGTGGTGCTGGCGCACATTCAGAGCAGCATCCCGGATTCACTGGACCCCCTGCAGTACGCCTACCGACCCAACAGGTCCACCACCGACGCCATCACAGCTGTCCTCCACCACTCCCTGTCCCACCTGGAAAACAAGGAGTCCTACATCAGGATACTCTTTGTAGACTACAGCTCCGCCTTCAACACGGTCATCCCCTACAAACTCACCCACAAGCTGTCCACCCTTGGCATTCACCCCACCCTCTGCGACTGGCTCCTTGACTTCCTGACTGGCAGACCACAGACTGTCAGGATTGGCAATAAAACATCAGCCAGCATCATCACAAACATTGGCACTCCACAAGGATGTGTCCTCAGCCCCATCCTCTACACCCTGTTCACACATGACTGTGTCGCCTCCCATAAAGACAACATCATCCTGAAGTTTGCTGACGACACTGCAGTGATAGGATGCATCACTGCGGCGGACGAAGCGGCCTACAGGACGGAGGTGGACAGTCTGGTTTCTTGGTGCGAGGACAACAACCTCACCCTAAACACAGACAAGACGAAGGAGATGATAGTGGACATGAGGAAGGAGAGGAGACCTCACCAACCACTGTTTATCCGGGATCTTGAAGTGGAGCGGGTGAGCAGCTTTAAGTACCTCGGGGTCCACATCACTGAGGACTTCACATGGACCACCAACACAACACAGCTGCTCAAGAAAGCACAGCAACGGCTGTATTTTCTGAGGAGGCTGAGGAAGTTTGGCATGTCGACAAAGATCCTCAGCAACTTCTACAGCTGTGTCGTGGAGAGCAGTCTGACCAACTGCATCAGCGCGTGGTACGGCAGCACTACAGCCATGGACCGCAAACGCCTGCAGAGAGTGGTAAAGACAGCTGAGAGGATCACCAGGTCCCCACTGCCCTCACTGCACAGCATCTACCACCGCAGAGTCCACAGGAGAGCTGCCACCATCATCAAAGACAGCACCCACCCACAACATGGACTGTTTACACTCCTGCCCTCAGGACGGAGGTACAGGAGTGCCAAATGCAGGACAACCCGTCTAAAGAACTCTTTTTACCCCACTGCCATCAGAATCCTCAACAGCTGAACGGGACTACAATAATCCTGTCACCTGGTTACACTGTCACTTTAATCTGTTACCGTCACTTTAAAACCTGAAACATGTCACTTTAAATCTGTTAAATTGCACAACCAGCGTTCACTTTATGTACAGTTCTTATTTCTTGTTTATATGCATATGTTTACACTTATTTTATGCATATATGTTATGTTAGTTTTTTGTAATACTCTTATTCCTTGTATATATGCATATGTTTACACTTATTTTATGCATATATGTTATTTTTAGTTAATTTGTAATATTTATATTTTTCTTATGTATATTTATACTTTTTTTTTCTACAAAAGCATCTCTTTTCTACTTTATGCTGGTGTTTTTTGAGTGGACAGCAAAGTAAGAATTTCATTGTACAGGGAAACGTGTTTCTTTACTGTGCATATGACAATAAACACTTTGAATCTTGAATCTTGAATCTATATCCCTCCCACAAATATTGCACTCGGTCCATAACTACCACTACACTGCCTTTATCTGCAGGTTTAATAATTATATTTTTATTATTCATTAACTCTTTTATTGCTAATTGTTCTTGCCCTTTCAAATTTGGAGTCACATGCTGGATCCTGAAATGACGGTCCAGATATTTTGAGTCCTTTTTAATTAACTTAACAACCTGGGGGGGTAGTTGTGCATCGGGAGGGGCCCAATCAGATGTGGGAGTCAAAGGGAGTGGGCTGGAATCACCCTCATCACCATAGAAAGCTGCCAACTTTAATCTTCTATGGTATTTTTGTAAGTCGAATCTAGACTGTTGCCTGATATTACTGTTAATTTTAATAGTGGGTGGCAAGTGTACTTCAACGTCATGGTTTCCCACACTTCATAAGGGAAGAAAATAGACCAGACTCAGGATTTCACTCTCTTTCTTGAATTTATTGACCAGTAACAAAGTGGTGGTCGTTGTAGGTGAAAAACCTTTAAACATACAAAATAAAACAATTTCATTAAATAAATAAAGTTCTATTTGAAGTACAGTATTTAAATAAACAATTCAAATCAATATTCCCACATTTAATTCAAACATTTAAAGTAGGCAAATACTGTATAAATAAATTAAATAAACTAGTTCCACTTTTTAGAACCATTGCCCTTAATCAACCTGACATTTTATATTTTAACCAAGATTATTGTACATATTTATCATGACATTTTCAATTACCATTAACTGAAATAAATGAACAATAAGCGCACAGCGCATCAACATCAGTCCATCTCTGTCCGGAAAAGAGCTGCGAGCTTACCGGTAGCCTCCTTGATCCTTTCTGCTTCCATGCGTGTTTTAGTCCTGTGATTATTCAGCTTTTGTTTCTTCTGCTGCCATTTGTTGCGTTGCAAGCTACTGACTGAATGCTCACTCCTTATTTTGTTTCCGGGGTTTCTGCCATGCGTTCCTAATGAGTGCGATTGTGATCACCTGTTGATGCGCTGCGTAGCCGTGCGCTGCGTAGCCGTGCGCTCGCTGTTGCGCGCTTGCAGTTGTGAGCCCGTCGTCACATGCACCCGCTCGTAGGCAGAACCCGTCAGATCGGCGAAACAGTGGGGATGAAAGTAAGGCCTCTGTCAAGAGGAGCAAGCTGTGTGGTGGACAAGTGAACAGACTCACACAACAACAACACATTCTTGAACCCCATCTGAAAGGAGAGTCTTGTGGGGACCCTCAGTTTAAATGCTCACACCAGTGGTCGAGCATGGCAGCCGCCGTCTCCTTGGACCAGTGGACCTGGTCAGCCTCAGTGCTGAACTTCTCCCTTGGCAGAGGTGGAATAAAATCACAGTATTCCTGGATGTGGCGATTAAGAGCCAGGAGACTGAATTTCTCCTGCTGTGGCAAAGCAGGGGAGAAGTTGATGGCCGGGACAAGAACTCTGGCATGGGGAAATCTCAGCTTTGCAGCTCTTAAAGCTGCTTGCAGCTGCTTCACAGAGGTCTGGTGAGCTCTCTGTGACCTGTGGTTCAAACCAAAGGCCAGGACAATCAGTTCTGGTGGTGTGATGGCGATGGCTCTGGACAACAGGGCTGCAGCCTGATGAAAGTTAGCCCCCGGGTAGCTGTCCACCTGCAGGTGCTGATCCAGGAAGGGCGGGAACCTGCACACGTTGGAGTCCCCCACAATTAGGATCTTATTCCTCACTGTGACATGCCAGTCCTTCATCTTATGCAGAGTGCTGATGTGGCGAGTAGCTCTGCGTCTGCCCGAAGAGGGGGGCTCCAAGAGCCCGGCCAGTGTCCTCTGCCTGGTGGTCGGTGTCAGCCATGTGAAACTGGCAGGGTGACTGGCTGGGCGTGGGAGGGCTTGGGGGGCCCGGACGGGCTGCAGCAGTGGCAGTGGTGGGACTGTTAGTCTTCACCCTCCGTGGCCAGAGAAAAGATGCTGTCCACATCATACAACACACATCTGTTGCTGGAATGAGCAGCAGGTGAGCGTGGCCGTTGTTCGGGCTCTGGTGTGAACACAGTTGTTTGTGTTCCAGCAGCTGGCCTCCAGCTGGAAGGGTTAGGGTTAGGGTTAGGGTTAGGGTAAGGGTTAGGGTTAGGGTAAGGGTAGGGCAAGGGTTAGGTAAGGGTTAGGGTTAGGTTAGGGTAAGGGTAAGGGTAGGGTTAGGGTAAGGGTAAGGGTAAGGGTTAGGGTTAGGGGTTAGGGTAAGGTATAGGGATGAAAACCACCATTTTGCGGTCATTTCGCGAATAACTTTTGAACGAAGTGTCGGATCGACTCCAAACCAACGTCCGCCCCCACATTTAGGCACCCTCCGGAGCCCCTGGTGAAACCCCCGTGATTGTGGGACAAAAGGAAGCCGAGATATGGAAAAATGACCGAAAATTCTTCGGTCATTCTGGACTTATCTCGAGTTAGGAAGGTGCTAGAAAGCCGAGCTAGGTGTCCAAGGATGCGTCTCGAGGAGCCGCACTTAGCCAGCCTAAAACACCCCATGACCAAACGTGTAGTTTTTGAGTTATTTCCCAAAAACCGTGAAAATCTGACTTTTTCGGATTGACTTGAATTTTTGCCGTACCCCCTAATGTGGCCACGGGCTTTCCAATGCACTAGGAGTGGAGTCTCCCAAACGTTCGCGGGCGGAGGTATGGCCCATTGAAAATCGCCATTCAATGCGAAAATTTCACCAAGTGCCAGGTCCAACATGTACCTGACAAAACCCACTCAGGAGCATGTTTCAGGCCATTTGGAGCCTATCTGAAGCCAAACCGACATTGCTAGATTTAGTGACCCAGGAATTCATACTATAGTTTGTCGTCCAATTCGGCCCAAAAAGTCATACTATAGTATTTTGTCCAAAATCAATCAAAAAAGTCAAATTATAGTATGTTGTCCTTATATCGGTAAAAAAAGTCCTACTCTATACACACTTCATGGTGTGTGGACGGTGAGTTCACTGTGAGCGAGCAGGATGATGAATGGACGCTCACGGGCACAGGGTAACAAGATAAACACTGGAGCATCGCCAAGACGACAGTGAGAGGCGGGGACATCAATCACACCAAGGTTTCCACGACAACCTGTCGCTGGTTTGTCGCCAGGTGACCGCTCTCTGTGTGACACCACAGGTCCCTCAGAAGACACACAACGACAAGGATGCAGGACCTGACTCATCACCGAGTTACAAGAGACTAAAGCGGAGACATTTTTGTCCTGTCTGGTCCCAAACCTTAAAGGGCCTTTGAGGGTTGAGACTTGGTTTTAGGATTAGTTAGATATTTAGTGGTAGATGGTGGATGGTTAAGGTTAGGGTAAGGGACTTTGTCTGTGGGGACATTTTGTCTGGGGCCCCACAACTTTAAGGTACTTCTTCAGGATTAAAACCTGGTTTTAGGGTTGGGGGTCGAATCGGGTTTAATTTTAGGGTTAGATATTGAGTTGTGATGGTTAAGGTTTAGGTTAAGGTTTGCATGTGCAAGTCACTCTTTCTTTCCGTCTCTCTCTCTCTCTGTTTATTTTGCATAAAGAAAAATCACATTTACATAATCATGTCTGCATGTGGTCTGTTTTCAGAACTGTCTCTCATGCTGTTTAATGTCGCCGAGTAATTAGTTTGTTAGTTTTCATGTAAATTTGCTGTGGAATTATTTCACCGTCTGCGTCTTTGTTTGTCCGTGAGGGACCCTGCACTGACGTGATAAGACAACCTCGTCCCACCTCTTTGTCTCTGTGTGTCCCTCCAGTCGTCTTCTCCTCGTCTGTGTTGCAACAGTTGGCGAACATTAAAGGGATAGTCTCCCCGCCTCAGGTCTCAGCTCACTTTTTGGCATTTTTCAAAGTCAGGGATTGGGGTTTCGTTTTGTGGCGAATGGTCGGAATTTGCCAAATTTCCGATGGTTGCCGTGGCCACGCCTTTTTGAATCCGCTAAACCTATGGATAATGTTTAGCCTTTGATAAGTACAAACTGACGCGTTTTTTTGTTTATGTTAGTACGACAAACACGCTAGATGTTTGTGTCAATAAAGTGGCCAGCACATGTGTATATATATATATATATATATATATATAGAGAGAGAGAGAGAGAAGTGATACTCCAGCTGTTTAATCCACACGGGGCCACAAACACGTTCAGCTCCAAGCGTCGGTTAACTTACATTTAAGCTCAGGGACGTGAAATTTACAGCATGGAGAAAAAACTCTGATACAAACATGGAGTCATCAGGAGAGATTCTGGCGTTTAATGGAGCATCTCGTTAAGAACGTGCCGTCGGCTGCTGGCGTTTCCTGTTTTCTGGCCTCGACCCATATTTGAAGTCGGGATGTCTCGTGCTGTTGAGTTTCCAGCTGGAGCCGAGCTGAGATCTCACTTTTCAGTAAATTAAACAAGAATAGACGTCAATGAGCTTCTACTTCTTGCTTGATAGTTTTTATATCATTTTTAACATTTGACGCCGCTGAACCTCCGGTCGCAAGTGGAAGACGACGTCCAGAACACTTTATTTTGATAGTCCATCATTGACTAATGCACTAAAGTGGAAAATATTTGAAAACAGGAGATGTATATTGATTAGAGTCAAATTTAAAGATTCAGTGAATAAAATGCAAGAACAGCTTTCTACAGCTTTTTATTAGAACATCCAAAATGGAAAAAAACAAAGAACTTTACATAATCCATCACTGACAAAAAAACTGACATGTTTTATTTTATTATTTTGGAGATGCAGAGATAGAGGAGTGAAAAAGCCGAGTCATCACACACTCGAGTGGACTGAGGAGGGTTTTTTGACGTAGAAGCTGGAAAAAGCGACAGATGTGAAGACGGAACACTCTGATCATGTTTCTGACCATGTTTCTTCGTGTGTGCGTGTACTCATGTGTCCTTGTTCTGGTCCTGTTCACTGCGTGAGGCAGCGCTCGTGTTTTCATGTCCATCCACACGCACGTGTGTGTGTTATAGCGCGTTTATTTCTTACGGTAGTCGTCTGCGTATGCTCTGTGATCGCCCTGCTCTGGGTTCTGGTCTCCATAGAGCCTCAGAATGTCCTGCAGTGAGGGCATTCCCTGTGGCATGGACTGGTAGGACATGTGAGGCTCCTCCTGGCCGCTCTGGTAAGGCTCGGCCTCGTACTGATCCTGCTCCTGCTGCTGCTCTGGGTGATGCTGGCTCTCTTCCGCCCCCTGGTTGTGGTGGTCGTCGTCAGCGTGATGCTCCGGCTGGGCCTCGGCGCGGCCCTGCTCCGGCTCGTAGCGACGCAGGCGGCAGTCTCTGTCGTACTCAGGGTCGCAGTCCAGGTTGGCGGGCTCCAGGACTCCGTTGCGCGAGCCGTCACTGTTTAGGTGGGGCTCGTAGGCCTCGGCGGGGTACGGGAGGCGGTGGTGAGCGCCGGCGCGGGGCTCGCTGGGCTTCACGGGGTAGCACTCGCGGTCGTAGCCGACGAAGCAGTCATAGCCCTCCTTGGTTTTGCCCGGGGGGCCCAGAGGGTGGCGCTCCTCTTGCGCAGGCTCCTCATAACTTGGGCTGGAAAAGGGAAACTGCTGCCTTGCGCTGGGTGGCCCGCGGCGGTGCATTGCAGCTGCCGCCTCGCGCATCGCAGAGAAAGGATCGTTGGGGTTCGACTCCGGAGCGGCTTCCATACGTGGAGCGTACGGGTCAGTCGCTTGAGCCTGGGACATGAATCGGCGCAGCATGGCGTACGGGTCGTTGGCGGGAGGTGACGGCGGAGCGCTAGCCTGGTGGTACATAGCGTACGGGTCACTTGCTCTGTTGGCCTGAGCGTAAGCGTCTCGGAACATGGTGTAGGGGTCGCTGTTGTGCTCAGCAGCAGCGGGAGGAGGAGCAGCGCGGATGGCGGCCGCCTCGTCCGCCTCGTCGCGCGCGTACGACTCTGGGGGCGTGGCAAATCTGGTGGCGGTGAGAGGGTTACAGCCTTCCTCGTAGAGAGGGTTGCAGGATCCGGGTCCAGCGGGGGCAGGAGGGTGAGGAGCACGAGGAGCCTGGAGGAGGTAGAGAAAAAAACACCTTCAGCATAGATTTACAAGGTTTTACACACACTCCGAAAGTGCTCAGTCACTCAAACATCATTTTAAAAACACAGTTTTTGCAATTCTCTTAAAGGAGCAGTAGAAAAGGTAAATCGTATGTTCATCACATCACGCTTGGATTAATGTGATGCTCTTATACTTTGGCGTAGATCAGTTTGTTTCTTCGCCGTCTTCAGCTGGTCCCGTGTATGTTGACGAGGGATGTGTTGTTCGCGAACGAGCCGGCTCTGAGAGACGATTCTTTTGAGCGAAAGAGAAAAGCCGACTCCCGTCGGAGGAGAGCTGACTCTTCTACCGAATCCAGGGGCGAGACTTTATTTTGATTGACACACCATGCGGGGACAGACTAGGATCATACCATTATGTAAAAGAAGGAAGGGGGGGGCAGACACTCTGAAGACAGCCAGTGTATTGGTACAGGCCAGGTTCATACAGAATATTGTACTTTATTGCTTCCTTTAAATTTATTTAAGCATGTAAAGCACTTTTGGGGGCAACATGGGGTTGTTTTTGACGGTGCTATATAAATAAATTTGACTCAAATTTGGTTCTTACCACCAGAGAGGCAGCGTAGGCGCAGTATGGATCCCGGAGCGGGTCACAGTTTGGATACTGCATGTAGAGACCGGATGGAGCTTTCTGCACCAGCTTGGGTTTGCAGGACGGGTCTTTCTTGGGGTCACAGCCGAGGTGCGCGTACGACGGCAGGGGACCAGCAGAGGGCACGTGTCCATACGCGGCCTTCACGTGATACTGCAGACACTCCACGTCGTCTGCGGCGCAGATCCTCAGCAGCTCGGCTTTCTGTTCCTGAAAGTGAGAAAAGACGGAGGATGATGAACATTTTTTTTTTTTCTTTTTTTTGCCGTGACCCAATTTCCAAGATAAATTCATAAGATAAATCATGATTTCTGTCATTTTCTTTCCAACCATTTCTGGCTATTTTTATTAAAAATTATGTAAACAAGGAATGGCTGATTTACTGCATTATGTATTTTAAAGGCACTAAATACATTTGATCTTTTATATACATGTCATTTTTTTAACAAAGCTTCCCAAACCTCAGGTTTGAGACCCCGAAAGTTAAAATAAATAAAAACATTCCAGAACCAACATTTGAATTTGTACCAATACCATACCGAGTTAGAGCAGGTCAACTAATCAACCAATTACAGGTAATTTGGCAGCTATTTTGACCCAGACATATTATTTAATTAACTCACCAATGACTTATTTATGTAAAATCTCTGATTTTTTTTAAATGGCAGGAAAATAAAACCATGTCTTATCTCAAATTTTTGAGATAAGAAACACATTTCTGTTCTTTCGAAACTAAAATCGAAGTGAAGATTCTTCAGAAACCACTTTATTATTTTTATTTGCAACCATAATATAGGGCTGAAATGTGAATAACATTACATATTATTATCAAACAAAACAAAAGAATATATGTTTTGGATAGATTTGTTAAATAAAATAATTGTTATACTCTCTGGGACCCACCTGCAATACTATCAAGGCCCACCAGGGGGCCCACGCTGTTTTTAAACTGTTCAGATCAAAGTCTGTTTCTTTTCTCATTATGAGTCAGGCAGAAAGCTGCTGTAGCTTCTCTAGAACTACCACAAGGGGGCACTAAAAACCTTCAAACCCTGGTGTGGGATTGGTTTACCTTTGAGAGGAAAGGTGTTGCAGACGGAGCGTAGTAGTAGTAGCCGGACTGCGGGTCTTTAGCCGGAGCGGCAGAGCGGACGTACTGAGGAGCCGGAGCCTTGACTGGAGCCGGAGCAGCAGCGGCGGCGGGAAGAACCAGCGGCATGTAGGGACTCTTCCCCTGCATCAGAGCCGCGTACAGGCAGTACGTGTCCTTGGTGGGGTCGCAGGTTTTCACCGGTGCGGGTTTGGGTGGTTCAGGCTTTGACTTGGGTCTGCTGGTGTAGGAGGCCACGCAGTTGGGGTCGTCGGAGTCGGCGCAGGACTTGTAGACGTCGCCCAGGTGGCGCAGGTAAGCCTTGTAGGAGCGGCGGCCCTCGGCGCGGTTCTTGTTCTGGAGGTAGGCCAAGTAGATCCGGTCCATCTCATGAACCTGAGAGAAGAGAAGAAGAAGAAGCAGTTAGGAGGAGTTAGGATTGAGCCATGGTGGCTCAATGGTAGGGAGAGTTGTCTTTCAACGGGAAGGTTGTGGGTTCAATTCCTGGCTCTGATAGTCTATGTGTGTCCTTGAGCAAAGACACTTAACCCCATGTTGTGTGTGCGTGTGAATGGGTTAAAACTCTATTGTAAAGCAACTCATCAAGACTAGAAAAGCTCTATATAAATACAGACTATAATACCAACTCTTCTTTTTCTGATTTTATTTTGTAGTAACGAGTAACAAAGAGAGTTACACGAAATGTAGTGGGTTAAAATGTTGGCTGCTCAGCCAACAGGTGGCGCCCTCTCTCTCTTTCTCTGAATTGTACTGCAACGGTTAAAATCTCTCTCTTCTACCGACCTCTCCCCCCTTTCTGTCCCCATCCTCTCCTCTGACCCGCATTTTTCCTTTCACCACAACCTGTCTTGGCAGATGCTGCCCATCTTTGAGTCTGGTTCTGTCTGAGATTTCTTCTTCTGTTAAAAGGGAGTATCTTCTCTCCACTGATGCCTAGAGCCTTGAGATGTAGGTGACAGGGACCATGTACAGAACCAGGTCTATACCAGAGTTAGCTGAATAGCTCATTTGCATCTGTGGTCAAGTTAATGTATGTTGTGATTTGGCGCTATACACATCAAATAAAATTGAATGGAATTGAATGAATCAGTGTGTGTTTTTTACTCACTGCCTCCTGGTTGCCGTTGTCTGTGAAGAACTTGTACCAGTTCCAGAAGTCAGAATGCTGCTTGTACCAGCTGATGTTCCTGCGGTGACGGACCAGCTTCCTCTGCGCGGCCGCAGCAGACGATTTCTCCTGGATACTTTGCCCCGCTGACGGCAGGAGAGAGAAAACTAAAAGACTCTGCTTCCTCCAGACTTACTCACAAGTCATCAAAAGCAATGACTTTCCAGTGACAAGGTTGTATTTCCAGGTGCATCATTACGGCTTTAGGTTAACATTAATTATCGATCACACAGTGATGTGATTAAGTGCTGGAGCAGGAGAGGAGCGGGGGAAGGAATCTGGGTGTTCCTCCTAAATCAAAATGAGCTTTAATAATAGACTCATTTTTCAACAACTTTCAGGGTCTTTCACCTCAGAAAAAAACAGAAAACACCAGTGAGAACGAGCACACAAGTCTGGCAGAGTAAGAAAAGTACTCCCAAAAATCTGTATTAGGACTGCAACTAATGATGATTCTGGATTAATTGATTAGTAGTTTGGTTCCAAACCCTGAAATCTTTGTTACACAGAGAAAAACAACTAGAAAAAACTGAAATTTAAAGAAGCTGAGAAATCTGAAAGCTTGTTCTAAGTAACTTACTGAGGGCACCAGTATGTGCAGTGCCGACTTTAGCGAACACAATAAATAATGAATAAATAGATAAAAGAAATTTAAAGTCCATTCACATTCTGTTAAACCTGATTTAAGGTTGTGCTGTTGTTTTTGTGGTCATTTTTATTCAATCCCACTTATTCTGGTGGGGATAATCACGACATAAAACTTTATTGTGATATTGTATATGTTATATATGTATATGCTTAGGTTTAAAAAAGCAAAAGAAGCAAATAAACAACAATATATTTACCATCTCGTTTGGTCTTTTTCCCGATTGGTCCAGCAGACGCGAAAACTGCAGAGAAAAAGAAGAAGTCGTCGTTGAAAACACTTTCTCCACCTGGTCTCACTCTGCTAATTGCGTCTTGATTGAACAACACACACATGATAATAATAATAATAATAATAAAAACAACATGACATCAAACCTGAGGCACTCTCACACAGGTCATTATTCATTAAACTGCTGTAATTGGCTGAACCCGAGGCGCCGGCGACTGCAGCGCTTTGTAGATTTTTACAGGAGAACCTGTAACATTGAACTCATGCTGTGTTTTACCAAAGAGCTGCATGTGCATTTACTGTTAGTCTCTTTCTCTATGTGTGTGTGTGTGTGTATACTGTGTATATATATATATAGTGTTTTGACCCCATGCTGCTGAAGGTAAGAGCGGACAGAGCTCTGCTGCCGCTTTCTTTCATCTCCACAGGGAAAAGGTGTTAATGCCTCACAGGAGGAGGAGGAAGAGGAAGAGGAGAGAGGAACTGAAGACGGCTTTAAAAGTGACATCCAGGGGGGATAATTCAGGGTTGCACAGCACGTGTCATAATATTCTGATGGAGAGCGATGTGGCGTCTAAGGTCACAAACGTTTGAAAGTGCAAATATTTAATAGAAGAATTGAAGAAAACACTTCTTAGTGGGAACATCTCACAAGAGCTGGAGCTTCTACAAAAATAAACAAGAAAGAAATGTTCATTTCTTTGACTGATGGTGAGTTAATGCAGGGACTGGGAATTAAATATGAGATTGTAACTGGGAAGAGGAAGAAATATGTTGATTTCAACTTGTAAATGTATATTTAATGTGTTACTTAAAACCTAACACAACTGACAAACCCAAACATAACCAAACTCCCTGCTTTTTTTCGTCATTTATTTCTTGCTTGTTTTGCCATGTTTTGTTTTTATTTAGGGCCTTGAGTATCCAGTATAGTGACAACCTACTAATTGATTGTTTTTCTGGCTATAATTTTCCTTATTAATGTTATTTTTTTGATCACTATATCATCCTACGCATTTTTCCCTTCTTCCCCGATCACATAAATATTACTTGGCAGGTTAAATGTGCACAAAAACTCATAAAACTTAGCCCAAAATGGACAAACCAGGCAGTTAAAATACAAATTATGCATACATGTCAAGTTATACAAAAAGAAAATCCATGAAAATGAGACAGTGAAAATGTGTTCATTTTTCCAGTGAAATTACTGTGTTTGTAGTTTGTTTAAGAGCAGAAAAATGTATGTATATCATTATTTTAAAATATTCAACTTTTTCCCTATTGAAAATGAATGGAGACAGACTCTGGACTAAATCTGCCTCACACGGATCAATTTCATATTATAAAACTTGTTTTGTGTCGTGTATCTCTTCTTGTTATGTCACATGATCTGTCTACGTCCTCTGTTTACGGTATGTTTGTGTGTTTAAATGGAAGGATAAAAAGAAGAATAGTTAAACGAGTAGAGGAGAAGTGAAGGGTGATGGAGTGATGATGAGGAGGAGGAGGAGGAGGAGTGTAAATGATGCTGCCTCAGTATCCTCTGTATTGTTTTTTTACGAGCCTGTAAAAAAAGTGTGTGGCACATCTGGAAACAGAAGCGAGAGAACAAACAGAAGGAAACAGAGTTTTTAAAGGGGCCGAGCAGGAGGTTGATGCTGACAGGCCATAATATTTTACAGGAGCAGCAATGATGAAAGGGAAAGAGAATAAAAATCTGTTCTCTTTGAACCATCAGAAGGACGGACAGTAAAGTTTTTTAGGAGATGATGAGACTCGTCCTGGAAACAGGTGGTGCTGTCAAATATGTAGTGTAGATGATTATATGTATATATATATATACTGTATAAACATATATACACATATGTATATACATATATATATATGTATATATACACATACATACATAACAACACAGTGGGATTATGACGTATATGTGAAGCTCAGGTGAGTTATAACCACACTAAGTGTTGAATGAGTCCATGTCCATGAACTGGTGAAGGTTTAGAACACGTTTAAACTCTGCAGTTAAAACCTCAGTCTGACGCTAATAAGACCTTCAGAGAAGAGAAATGTGTTCTCCTGCAGGAGAAGGTTTGAGGAGGTGAGTAAAGTAACAAAATAAACATATATACAGTATATATAATACTGTATGTATAAAAACAACAGGCGAGCTGCTATAAACCAGCATGACTCAGCTTTTTACTCCACATCTTTGATTTGAGAGATTCACTGGGTTTAGATGAGATATAGAGACATTATAAGATAAGATACAACCATACAACACAATAAGATAAGAGGAGAATTTATGATACGATATTATAAGCAAGATGAATAAAATTAAAAGATAAGGTGAGTAAGATAAGATGTGGCTTATGATGATGACGTTACGATCTTTTCATACACAAACACTTTATTAAGATCTGAGGGGTTCATTAAAAAATGTAACAGAAGCTCTATAAGAACTTCACAAACCCAAAATAACTCACTGTTATTCAAACCGTTCTGTGGAGCTTTGAGGGAAAACATTTTAAAAAATAGTAACAACTTTCATCACAGTTTTTAAGTCACATTTGTGATACTTAAGTAATTCTCATTTCATACTTCTATGGCTGAGGAGAAACATAAACCTTCTTTAAATACCTTTAATATATTTTATTTTTACTCCATCAAAGTGGCAATAAGCCAGCTTTAAAAATATAGCATTATATTACTTGTTTTCCCTTTTTTCCATCGCAGTAAACATCACTAATTTATGGACAGTTTTCCCACTATTTCCAGTCAATTTAAACACTAAATGAATCATATATTCCTTAAATGAATCAGCTTACTTTACTTTGGCCCATTTTGTGCTTTACATTACACAATTAAACACTACTTTCACAGCTGGTGATGACATGTCCGTGTTTACACAGTTTATCGACAGATCATTGACAAACTGAGATAACGACATGTGTCGTGCACTCACCGGGCAGCAGCAGCATCACAGCCAGAGCGGCGGTGATGAAGACAGTGGGGAAACTGGTTCTCCTTCCTCCAGCCATGACGTCTCACACCTTCTCCTCCGTCCCTGCGAACACCAAAGACACAGACATCGTCACAGAGGTGGAGCATGTGTTAAAACTGCTCAGTAGAGCAAACAAAAAAGACACAAACCTGATTATTATTATGGTTAGAAACTAATTAAATTTGCGCTCCTGAAACCTCAGAGTGGAGCTGGTGTTCATCAGCAGCGCTGCAGAAGTGACCCCCGCAGCTCTGAAGGTGAACGTTTTAAACAAACATGTCGCCACACCTCCAGCTCCAGCTGCTTTGTCATTGGAAAACAGAACCAGCTGTTTTGCTGCCAAACTTGACTTCAACCTGAACTTGAATCCACAGGTAAGAAAGAAAAAAAAAAATCACTGTTTGTGTTTTTGTGGCCTGCTCTCACCTGTGGTTATCTCCTCCTTGGCTGCCTGCAGATCCAGATGTGGTCTCCAGAGAAGATGACCACCTGTGGGCCTCAAACACTAAGTGTTTGTTTGTTTTTGTGTGTGAGAGACTTCCTGGAGCACAGCACGTTGCTCCTGTTGTGGCCTCCTCCTTCTGACAAGACTGCGCCGGTGAAGGGATCCCGCAAGGTTTTAAACCGGGCCCCTTTCATCTCTGACGCACACCCAGCAAGCGTTCATTAAAGCAGCGCACACAGCGACCACCTGAGGGGGTGAAGAGCCTGATTGGCTGCGACTTTACAGAAACTCTGGACCAATCGTTGGCATCGTAATTAAGAACAGGAAGAGTGAGAAAGAAAGGGTGGGTTTGGAGGAAAACATGGAGACGTGGAGAAGTCTTTTTCTGTTAATGTGAAAAACACGATCTTTGGATGTTCTTAAAAGTCTCTTGCTTTAATGACGCAGGTAAAAAGAAAACTTATTCTAAATGACGTTAAGTCCTCAACGCTGCATGAGTTTGTGTCTGTCGTTCATGTGGAGAAATTGCACTCGAGTAACTTAAAATTGCTGACTCTGTTTTTAACTGTCTTCCTTTTTATTAATGTTTTTTGTTGTTTATCTTGGGCTCTTACTATGACACAGTTGAAACACGAGATGAACAGCTACCGATGAACATATTATTGATTTCTACACTTGGAAATCATCTATTAACTATTTTGGTTGAACAGATGGCTCCATAAAACATGTGTGAGTCTGTGTGAACGAGGACAAATCTTATTGAGGTCATGAGGATTCTTTTTCTACTATTTCAAAAGTGGCCTTTTCCAGGATTAAGACCTGGTTTTAGGGTGAGGGATAAAGCCAATTTAGTGTCCTTAAAATCATTAGCCTAATAGCATAATTGCCAAAGTAATTTCTTTGGTAATTGTTTTATCTGCCTAACTTAACTCTCCTACCACTGCTGAATCACTGTGCCTTATTCCCTATGTCCAACGTTCAGATATGACTTAGGCAACTGTGCTATTAGACTGTTTTTAATTGCAAGTCCACATCTAAAAAGTGAGAGATCAGAATGTGGACAGTGTTTACAGATGCAGCAGTAACTCCAGAGAGTGAGTGAAATAATGACAAACGCAGGGGGAATAATGAAAACCTGAGGGAGTGATGGTGGTGACGCCTAGGTGCCACATAAGCACTTTCCACTGAGCTGAGCTGAGCTACGGGGCCAAAACCACAGCTCCTGTGTTTCAGCCTACATAGGACACAGCTGGTCCACACATGAGGAATCCGATAATCTACAGTTTCCTCCTCGTTTTTAACTGTGTTCAGACATGCCAGCCTCATAACACTCACACACACACTGGCAGCCAGGTTTAGTGTCTCTGAAAGTCATTTACTGGAGCTGAAACTGTGGATACACCTGATATTCAAGAGATATTTTTAAAGCAGAGCTATGCACAATCTTTACATTGTCTTTACAATCTTTTCTGGATTTAATAGCTTTCGGAGTCACTGTCTCCACTGCCCCCTACTGCCGACCCTGGGGTCTGCTTCACTTACACGCCATAGCCAGGTTATTTTAGACATAGAAGGGGATAAAACTGTTGTCAGAGGAAGCAAGGAAGCATCGGACCTGCTTTTTTTTCATCCAAAAGGAGAGGATTGAAAAACACAGAAGCACGCCAAACAGATGTGACCGGCATGGACATGACTCCACGGCTCATGTTCACCGGCTCTGTTGAAAAAACAAATGCACATGGACGAAAGCGGGGAGCGTCAGTGGTTGACGTTTGGAACTCCGTAGTGAAAAAGGCTAAAAGAAAAAGCGACAGGACTTGTACATTTCTGCTTTAAACATGCCACTTTTTCTTCTGTGAGTTTGAGGAACTTGAAAATACCCGTGCACATACAGTCAGTAAAACTTGGGGACTTTCAGAAACCATGTTCACAGTTTGGTGCGAGTCTGGCCTTGCTCCCAACTCCTTCCACAGAGTTTTTGCTATGACCAAACTTTTTTAAAATTGTTTTAATGGTGGAAATTTTGAAAAAGGCAAACACTTTCTTGCTCTTTTGTCTTTGACACCTACACATGCAGCTGCTCCATGTGGGCTGGAATTAAACCAAAAACTATAAAGAAAAATAAGAGTCCTAGCACTTTTTCCTGAATTTTACGGTTTCTTGTTTTTTTGGGGTTTTGCAGCCTCCTTCCTGTCCCGGCCGAGCATGTCCGTGGTCATGTTAACACTGTATCTCGTATGTAATTATGTTTTCAAACAGGTGTTTCGTGGAGCCAGCAAACCTACAATCCAGCGCCGAGCAGATTCAAACACGACGACGGTCAAAACCATACTCATAATTTTCTCTACGGCAGGAATGTGAGGGATTCTCAGAATTCACAGACACCTGGTTCACCACTATTCTGTAAAAACAAAAAAGGATTTATTTTAGAATGTTTTTGGGGGGTTGACATGTAGGAGGAGGAGCTGTACAAAATAAGAGAGGCCGATAAAGAGAGGGTACAGTCAGAAAAAGCCCATTTTCACTGTTTCTCTATATACACAAATCACACAGGTGTTCAGGTCACTGCAGGTCGTCGTCGTCGAAAAGATCCTCAAAGTCTGAAGAGAGGAGACAGAGAAAAGGAGAGAGGGTTAGAATTAGTCCAGCTGTTTCCAAAAAAACTCCCACATTCTCAGCTAAAAACACTTCTCAAACTTTTCTGATAGAATCTCCTGAATCTGGTAAACGCTGTGAAGAAATCATCTCTGCAAACAAAGCCAGACTGTTTTAAATTCCATTTTTGACATTTAACTTTAGGCTTTAGCACTTTGAAGCTCTATTTTGAGAAGAATTAGTGATGGACCTTTATTAGTTCCACAACTTGGAAATATACAAGTGGAAAATGTGATAGAAATAAAGTATAAATGGTGACTTTCATAGTCAAAAATTAAAAGCAGGACACTGTCTGCAGCTAATGAGGCTCTGGTGAAGAGAGAAGAGAATCTATTAATAAAATCTCCATTTGCAGCTGCACAAAATGCCTGCTTTTACTGTGACTCATTTAGATTTTTATTAGAAATAAGATTTTAAGAATTCTCTTTAACTGATATCGACTCAGAGACAAAGAACTGATGCATTAAATCAAGAGGAATAATGGACAGCTGAATCAATGATGAAAATTAATTGCCGGTTGCAGTAATTAACATTGATCACATCTGGTGATCAATGCTGGCTCTGGAGAGTCATGTAAATGTGGTCATTTTGACTCACACTCTAGTCATGTGACGTGCTTGATTTTACAATAATCGGCGTAAAATCCTTTATTAGTATGAAGGAGGATGGACTTGTCTTCACGAGTCAGGACGTGATGACACTGGAGCATAAATACTGCACCCGAGCCACAAAAATCCAGAAACGATTGCCGTACCCTGGGTGGGTTTGGTCACGTCAATGGACTCTGTGTACGGAGCGACGCTTACAACGTCGGCTAAAATATAAACCAGCTCCTTAACTTCCTGTCTCTTGTGGGGAAGCTTAGTTACATTAGTGATTAAAACTTCCTAACAGGTCCAAAAAAGTAAAAAGACATTCAAATTTCCGTAACCTAAACCCTAATAATCGTTAGCTGCAGCTATAAATACAACAAAAGTTGTTTTGCATTGCAGTAGCTTTGTTTGCAAAAACAAAAACTCGAAATTTTCAAAATTGAAGGTTGGGAACCTAAATATAGTTTAGAAAATAATATACTCTAGCATCTTTGGCAAAAACAATCCGATTTGATGCAAATACTGTGCAGAATATCAATACCCTCATGCACGGATGATTTCTAGAAAATATTGAACAACTGAAGCTACACATTTGAGCCCAAATACATCATAAAAGTCAACTAAGCTTTTGACAATATAATGAGATAGATATTTGGTCTGTGGTAACTACTAAATCAAAATGTCTTACAGGCATCATTTCCAGTAAATTCTCAATAATTCCCATAAAGTCTGATGAATTCCGGGAATTTTCCAACCCTTCCAACCCTTCAAACCTATTTGGTCGATGCAAACATCAATCTTTAGAAATCATGAGTATGAAGTACAAAGTCAATTTTCCTTTATATGTCGGGTGTTTGTTAAAACAGGACGAGAGTCTGATTCGTGTTAGGTTGAGTCAATATTCTCTCAGATTGTTCGGGTTCATACAAACAAAAGTAGTCTCCGCGCATCACTCTAGATCCCACACATACAGAATTCCCAGAAAGTCAGTTTCAGCTGTGCCAACAGCCTACATTATTTAAAGCAGGGACTGTCACTGTGTGTGTTTTAAAGCAGCTGACTGGCGAGGCGTCCCGCAGGGTCTCAGTCTCACAGCGGCAATAAACTTCCTTTACCGTCTTCTCCTCCTCTTTTGCTTCTCATTCCGCTCTTTTTAACAATCAGCTCTTTTCTTTCTGGGTCGTGTGTGTGCTGCTGAGGCTGAATTGTTTTGCCCGCAGTGAACGCTGCTGCAAGATATAAAACACATTAGCTCGGTGCTTTTGTGTGTGTGTGTGTGTGTGTGTGTTCCAGCACATTAACCGGTGTTTAACAGGGGAACGGCTGGATTTCTGTGGGTTAATTTGAGCAGTTGTGTCGATGTGGTTAAAGTAATAATAATAATCTGCTTACACTTACGCTCCAGTTTCCACGCAGCTTGTGGGTAATCTGGTTTCTCCCCTTCATCCTTTCACACTACTGAACCAATATTGGATTACTTTTGAATTTACACTAGTTCACGTGCATGATGGAATAATCACGTTTCTCCAACAAATCTTGCGTTTGTACGTTTCCCGGGGGTTTAATTAAAGATGTTAATTAAAGCTCCCGTGTGTAACTTCTGTCAGAAAACACTGCTCGTGTCTCTACAACACCAGACTCATGACCCATGACTCAGGTCAGGCTGTAGAACTTTCTGAAAGGACGTATCTAGGAAATACTCAACGTTTCAGAGAACAGAGTTCAATTCCTTAACTTAAAGTTAAGTACTTACAACACTAGTTTCACCTCACTCATGTTTCAGAGAACCAGGGTTAAGGCCCTGTATACTTCCACACACCGTGCACATGACGTGAATTGCATTATCTGCTCAGCAAGCAGAAAAAAACATTTTAACAACAGAAGAAGTAGTCGCCAAGGTAAGAGAGCAATGAATTAGAAAGATGAGAGGCTGGCGGAGAAGGTGAGGTGGTACCCTGCCCGACGGGCCTTTCAGCTGTGAGCCGCTCAAACCAGACGTGTCTGAGGGAGTTGCGACGATGGGGGAAGAAGCTGCGGTGGGGGATAAACCTCAGCCAAGAGGAACTCCATCCTCTGGAAAGAAGAGGAAGAGATCGGCCTCTGACACACTCCTCAAGCGACTCAAGGACATATAGAGCACTGGACAGATGCACGGTGAGGCTAAAAAAAATGCTATGCTATTATAACGCTTTTATATTCTTACATTTGGCGTAAAGTCAGAGACCGCTCTTCTTCTAGTAGTGCCCTTCTCGTTCCTATTGCACAATGAATCGGAAGTGCAGTCGGAATGCGACGTGCACTGTGGCATGTGTGCGGAAGTATACCACAGGCTTTTATTTCTTAACCAAATCAACATTTGTTACGGTATCTCACTAGCTCACGCATGTTTCAAAGAGCTGGGGTAAATTCCCAACTAAAGCTCCATTTGAAAAATCATTTCACCTCACCCATATTTTTCAGAGAACTGAGGTTTTATTTGTTTACTTATCAGCATAACTAGTATCCTTCCACGTGTCCACCATCACTTTGCATCTCCACAGACACAAAACCAAACCAACAAGTAGCAACCGAGAAAAACAAAACAGAGAGATGCAACCATTCTTCTTCTTTTTAAAAACTCTGGTGTGGAGTTAGAAGTTTACGCAACGACCACAAACTGGTAGCAACACAGGAAAAGTTGTAATTAAACAGATATGATCCTTAAAAACAGGATTACTTTGTTGGCAGTATGGTTCACGCTTTGTCATTTTGATTTCTTTTTTTTCTCCCCCCCTCCAATTATTCTCAGTCATGGTACGAATCAAGAACTTGTGAAGCTGTTTTCACACCAGATTAACATGTCCAATCAAGCGAGATTTATGTTTCAATAAAAGCCTGTTTATTTTTGTTCCGCTGAACTCTGCAACACACAACACACTCTCTCTCACACACACTTATGCTGACATTAATAAGGAACAGATGAGTGAAGTGCTGACATACTATAGAAAAGTGTCAACATAAAAAAGCAGTTGTGAACAGATCAGCTGTGGTAAAGAACCAGAGGACTGTGGGTGTGTGGGTGTGAACGTAAGAGAGCGTTACCATTAAAAAAGTCTGAGTGAACCGCTTTTTCATTGGCTGCCAGGTCCATCAGCAGACCACTGCTGCCCCCTGCCTGTAAACATACAACAATACAAGTACTGAGAACTGAACACATGCACAGTGATACTGTCAGTAAAAACAATCTGCAGCACAAGCGATTAATTAATTGAAACAAAGATAATCAGGGGCTCCATCTTACTACTAAAATTGTCTAAGTCTCTCACTTACTTCAACTTAAAAACATTTTGAGGAGGTAACCACGCATTCTGCAATACTGTAAATAAGCTTTAAATTTCTCAAAGACTGATGATAAAAGAAAGATTTTAACACAATTAAATGCTAAACTAAATAGGGCTTATCAAACTAAAATGTAACTAATGCCACACACTAATATCTCCACCTCAAGAATGATTTTCATAATACGGAAATACAACTAACAATTATTTTAATAATTGATTCACCTGTCAATTATTTGATCAATTATTCAATCAGTTGTTTGGTCCATATAATATCAGTAAATGTTGGACAATGTTGCTCAGGTGTTTCTCAAACCCCCCCGTAAAGATGATGTCTTCAAATGTTTAGTTTAGTTGCTTTGAAGTAAGACTGTCAGAGTTTGAGTCGCGATGACGATAATTCGTACAACCGTGCTTTCCATGTAATGTAAACACAAAACATCGATAAAAAAACGCCAACGTTAAACGTCTTTAAACTATTTCGTATTACTCCAGAGCGGCTATAAATCCACTATTTTACAGAATATTTTCAGCATCGCATCCGCGTTTAATCCTGGCGTTAGCGCACTAGTTAGCATTAGCACGAACTACGACTGATAATAATGTCGTTATTTATTTCTGAACTCACTTCGTCCAGATCCACATACGGACCCGCTCCTTCCGGAAACATCTCATCCACTGCAGGTTTCATCTTATTTGATTTTTTTTGCTTCAGTTTCCCAAAAACGTTACGGCTTTAAAGCTTAGTTGCGACCTGGGCTAGCTTATCGTAGACAAAACAGACGTGAGTCCGACACCGAACTATGTCCGGCTGTCGCTGCTAGCGTTGTGTGCAATGGGTCCGCTCTTTTACAAAGTGAGTTCCTAAATAAATGTGTATATTACAGTATATCCAGTTATCCAATAATATATAATACACTTATATTAATAGGTATTGTATTTTACTCAAATGTTTAAAAGTATCATGTGATATTATTTCAGTCAATTAGTTGCACAGACTTTTGAGCAAGTTGAATAAATGTAGCTAACAGAGATACGTCAATAAATATTAGTGTAAGAATTTAAGTGATTATTTACGAGTATACTGTTCGTAAAAAGTGTAAAACAGCATAATAATAGTGTGGTTCTCTTGATTTCCACATGTAGTGACATTTTGACATTTTAGACAATGAGTCACTAACGTATTCTACGAATTAGTTTTTTATATTAAATATGTTTGGGTTACTTAGTACAGAACTTCTTATAATTTAAAATTACAATGACTTGAGGCAAGACGGTTATACAGTTTAATAGAAATCGTTACATATTTGAAACATTTATTTGTTTCATATTACAGTACATGAATATGTCATACAGTATAATTCTTATTCTTCTACTTTCCTCCTTCCTACTACCTCTGGATTCTGTATGCTACAACATGAAACAGTGTTAGAAAAAAAAACACTTTAATCTTATTTAAATGCCTGAAATTTTATTTATTTAGTTTATTTTCCTGCTAACTAAGAAATACATGCATTATTTTATTATTGGAATGTAAAAGATCCTTTTCTTCACTTTCAGCCTCTTCTGATTTCTCTGCACCCTCTTCAGTGTTCGTGTCCCTGGTTGCTCTCATATCCCAGCGTGTTTCCGATGGGCTGGTGGGCAAAGAAAGTGCGTGCCATCTGGTTTATCTGGTTGTAGGCGCCGATGGATCTGAAGTATTCGATGTAGTTCCAGAAGTCAGAGGTGGAGTAAGGCCAGTAGGGCATAGCTGCTGGTTCGTCGTATGGCACTGCCGAAGCAAATCAAGACCGAGAAACAAGTTAAAGGTTGAATCCACACCAGAGCAATCGCTATGTTATAAAAAGCAAACCATTATTTATCATTTAAAGGTGCTAAATGCAAGAAATACTAAGACATAAAATTACCATGACGTGTCATCAGAGAATGAGGAAACATGGTAAACTGCAGCAAACTGTGTTTTTTTATTGTGTTTTGGTTTCTTTTGCGGCTCATAACACTTTAGCACACAGGATGCTAGCAAAGACGCGCAGAGAGAAGCTAGCTGCTAAGTGCCATAAATATTGAACAGTAACAGCCCTAAAAAGCAACTTTTGTTTGTGCATAATTAACGTCAATAGTGTTTTTAAGTCTGTGGGGAAATTGTAGTTTTTCTCTTGTATTTAGCTTAATGGTGACTAAGTTAGTTTAAATAGCAAATAACACACCACGAGAGCAAGAGTTTATGTGAAGTCATTAAGGCATTTTCTAGCAAATGGGAATACTGTTAACAATAATATGAAGAAAAAAAGGAAGGCACAGTGCCTCCTGTTAACCCGTTTAGAAAAAAACAAACCTGAAAAATAAAACAGATGGTGGGACAAAATGTGTAACTTGAACCACACTCTGTTTTAAACACTAACGGTCACTGCTATACATTCTTTGTGGACTAATCCACTCCAGAACAATGGCTGTGTTACATAAGAAGAGTTGAACTGTCATTTAATGAAGGCGTATGGTTATTTAGACATAAGTGTTAGTTCCATAAAAGCTGTGTAAAGTTCAGATTCATAATAGTTCAGTCCTTCCATTGTTGGTTCCTCGGAAATTCTTTACATAACCTTCACACAACGTGCAGATGAAAAGACATAAAGAACCCGTTTCTACTCTCAGGAGAGAGAGTGAGTGACCACACCTTCACAACAAAGCACCTTGTAACTGTTCTTTATGTTCAGTTTCACATTGTAGTTCAGAGTTTTGTTAAGTGTAACTAAACCCCTTAACCCCTTTTTTTCAGGTGAATCCAGTCTATATTAGTATCTAGTAATTCAAACTTCACATTTAAGGGTTAAGTATTGATTTCTACAAACACATGGAAAAGAGGAAAGGAATTGGGCTTGTATAATGGAGGGTCGCTGGTTCTAATCCCAGGAAGGGGGAAAGAGCTAGGGTGACATGTGACATCTACAGGTGCTACAAAGTAAAAATCTCACCCACAAAATTTAAATAAAATCATGATAAAATAAAAGCATCAGTGAACAAAAACAATATCAATTTTACAATATTATACAGAATAATGGTTGAAAATATGAACTTAAAATAAAAAAAGTGACACATGGATCTTGATTTTATATTTTTACACATTTGGCAAAAGCTTTCGTGAGGGACGGTCACCAAAGATCTAGTCCAGTTAAGTTTAATTCTGCTTATTTATAGCTAAGATTGAACTTCAAATGTTTCAACTCATAAATTGAGATTGGATATTCAAATAAAATAAATTCGGCTCAGTGAAAGGTTTTAAGTTGAAGCTACACAGACTTGAAATGTGTGGCCTCGCTCGCTGTAGGTTTGTGTTCAGATTTTGTGGGAAAAGAAAAAGACCTGAAGGTTCACACACTGAGAGCAAATCTGATAAATAAGACCATGAAGAGGAGGAGGAGGAGGAGGAGGAGGAGGGACATGTGGGTGAGGAATGTTGCAGCGAGCAATGGTTTCTTTGTGTCTTTCTTTGCTTTCAGACATAGTGATACTTTTTGTGTTTACCAGAGTAGAAGGAAATAAAGCTGCAAATCTCCAAAAAAAATGTGTCCAAAAAAGCAAAACCTCATTTCACCTCCTTCTCTTCTCCTTTTATGAGAGGTGAATCGTCTCTGTAAGTCCAGTCGCTACTGAAGAGGAATGAGAATTTACATAAACATCTCCAAATGTGATTTATATCCTTTGAATATTTAGGTATTATTTAACTGACTGCTAAACTTGCACTCAAGTGAATTTATTTTGTTGATTTTATGACCTCTTTGTTGGATTTGTTGGTTGTAAAGCCCTTTGTGCTCCATCATTTTAAATATTAAGATTATTATCCATATGTTTTGTATAAACTATACAACTGCATGTGTTTTTATGGTAAAGATGAATCTTGATGAATATTTCTGTGTACATTACCTCCTTCTGGGATGACTCTGGCCTCTGTGAGGAAGACGGAAGAGAGAAAAACAAATGAACATTCCATGGCTTTCTATGTACAAAGACAGGATTCAGGTCCTGGAAAAAGTGAAAAACCCAGAGGGGCGAAGGGAAACCGTCTCCCTCCTGAAATATTACTGCTGACCATTCAAACACAAACACACACAGTCTTCTTTGTACACGTGTAGAAGCATCAGTGTCACGTCTTTCTTTAAATAAAACATCTACACGTATCAAACCCTCTTCTTATGTCACGTTTTCACTGTTATCAATGAATCAGTGCAAGTGTAGTTCAAACCACTAAATCGAGGCAGTTATTTTTCAAGCATCAAACAATCTCACCTGAGAAGTGACACACGATGAGGCAGAGGACGAACCCGGCGCACGCCAACAGCTTCATCTTGTCCTGAGCAGCAAACGACAACAAACACGCACGTGTTGAGGAAGACTTTTGTTTTGTTGCATTTTTGTGTGCAAAATTGTGCTGATGTAAATTTACCTGTAAATAGTTTTGTGAAGCTGGTGCAGAGAAGAGCTGCTGTTCTGTTCCTCTGCTGGTCCACTGTGGTCCGTGGTCTGTGTGTGTGCGTGTTCTCTGCTGCCCCCACCCCCCCAAACCCCAAACACACACACACACCCCAAACCCCAAACACACACACACACAGGTTGGCACAACTAACCATTTAAGGACTCGCATTGACTTCCGTTAATTTGAACAGCCCAAACCAAGCGTCATCCATCAAATTAATCTAATCCAATTCCTTAGAAATGAGGTTCTGCCTCATCAGGACCAGGTTCTGTTCTCCATGGGGACTACTGGTCCCAACAAGGTCAGTGTTTATGCCAGAAAAAAGGAAAAGGAATACAAGACAACCCACACACGCACACACACACACACACACACTGTGGGATAAATGAAATAAATGAACAACAGCTGCTGAATAAAAACATCTTTAATAAACTCAGAACTAAAAAAAAGTAAGTAACTTTGTGTTAACGTTTGTTTTAACAAAATCACTGTCATATTAAAAGCATCAGGCAGCTGATTATACATTCAAAAATGAAAATTAATCTTAATTTTTTTTTTTTTTATCTTTATGGAAATAATATTCCGACAGTAATATGACTGGGAGACATACAGAGGATATACGGATATAAAAGTTAGGATATAATACTATATTATAATTCTTTGTTCCCATAACACCAATTTTACTGATTGATTTCCCCTAAAATGCAATAATTACAATAATAATAATAATAATAAAAGTAAAAACTCATGTGAGCACAGTTTCGGGGTCTAGTCGTCTTTGCAGCCCGTCTGATCCGTGGCCTTCATCCCTGAGAGGTCGATGCCCTCGTCGATGAGGACGTTTTTGGCGTGTCTCAGAGTCTGTTGAGGCAGGAAACGCGAGCGGCTGAGAACCCAGGCAAACTCAACGTGGAATATACGCAGGATGTCAGTGCAGGAGTAGACCACGGACACGCTGGTGTAGTCCGTGGTCAGGATCCAGTACGTCCCGTAGGGAGAAACTGGGAGTAAAACGAAATCACAGAAAAAGAGAGAAGAAAGTGATCATTGTAAGACGATTGATCACATTTCATAATGTGTTAATTGATTTGCGATATTTGTTCAACAGAACACGTGAGATAGAAAATGAAGCCAAATATTTTAAATTGCAGAATGTAACGTTTGTATTTCACCTAAAATACTGTTTTTTACAAGACTTTTTTCTTGGTCCGAACACCTTTAAAATGCTCCATAACTGTACACTTTTAAAAGACAATTATTGCTAACTCAAAACAGCAAAACAGAAAATAACCAGCATAACCAACATGTCAAATTAGGTCATATCTAACATAAATGCAAGTGTCATCTGCATATGGTGTGACACATCAGCAGCAAACTCTACACTCTTTCATTCTTTAGAGGGAAAATAAGGACATGAGCTTTTACGCAGATGCATGAGGACAAGACGAAATACTGATGCAACGATTTAAGACAGACGGACTCATTGTCGAAGGACATTACAAATAAAATGAGGCGGTTGCGTCATGTATCGGACGATCGTACTGTCATTCATGAGGTATGTGCACTCCTTCACCAGGATGACCTCAGATCATGTGAGTGAAGCTAGAAGAATTAAATAAAAATATCTCCTATGACTTTGTCAGCCCACAGGATTTGATATTTGAATGATTAAAACAGTTAAACTTATTTAACAACCTTTTAACTGGCCTTTGACACTCAGGTTAAAATTATACATAAGGGTTTCAGTTTTATTTATATTTAATTTGCATCTTGGTATAGGACCAATTTTATTAAAAAAAAAGGTGTTTACTTCTGGCACCTCCGGGTTATTTTTAGATATAGGAGAATATCGTCTGCATAGCATGTGATTTTATGTTCCCCCTTTATTTATTCTAATTCCCTCAATTTTGTTATTTTGTCTGATGTATTGGGGCATATATAAATGCATATATAAATGGGTGAAGAGGAGAAATGTCATATCACACCAAACCAGGAGATAATGACAGATATATATATAAAAAAATATAGGCTAAAAGGCAAAGAATTTTTCTTACAAAATGAGAAGCTGACGCCAAGTTGGGCAGGTTCTCTGATGTCGGGGACAATCGCTGTCCCCTCGATCGGTCTCATTTTGCCCTTACTGAAACAGACAAAGAAAGAAAAACACAATCCACTTGTTCACGTGTACATGTCTACAGTTACATGACTTTGGAGTGCCACGCCTACGACACTTGTATAAGCTGTTTTTTTGTCAGGTGGAAATTCCACCCTTGACACATTTGACTCCACTCCAAGTTGTGTGCTATATGATTTTTTTTTAAACTTTCATATTAATGCTATTTACTTTGATGCAAACATGTTTTATATCTTTGCTTTTGGCAAAGGTTACCTCACTGCTTTGAAGCTGCCGTGCACTATTTTGATTTTATACATACATACATACGTACAAATACAGGATGTACCGTACACTGCAAAAACGACCCTACTATTTTCTTGTCTTAAAACATATTTGCTAGTCTGGAATACTTAAAACAAGGGGAAAAACTTGGCCAAAATGTAAGAAATTCTTCATTTTCTTGATTAATCTGATTTTAAGAGTTTACAGCTCAGAATTGCTCATATTTGCACTCACACACTAATCAGTGATAGAGAATTTTACATTTTGATTTTAACAGGAGTGGAGATCACAATACGATTATCGATATATACTTGCGCCACGATACCAATAATATCACAATACGACAATTCTGCGATCGTCAACATATTGCGAGACAATCATATACATTGCGATATCTGTCTAAGTAAAGAAAACCAAGTGTAGGATTAAAAACGCCCTCTTCTTCAGCCAGGTAACTTCCACCCAAGCAGCGCCATCGTGAGGAGACATGAAGTAGTGACGCTCGGCGAGTCAAACTGGCAGGGACTGTTTACTTTAGACCTTTAAATTAAATCTGTATTTTGTCCCACCCCTCATCCTCAATACACACCAGAAGTGAAAATGTGCGTAACTTAAGAATATTTGTCTTTTTAGGTAAATAAAATAAAAACAAGACGTTATTTTACTCACTAGAACTCACGGTTCAGCACCTGGATGGTTCCGTCCTCCCTCAGGGCGTAGTTTGCTTCGATACACTTTCCTTTTTCAAAGGAGGCCGGAAGCTTCTCAATCTCATACCAGCGACCCAAATACTGTAAACACAGAAAACACACGTACATCAGTGCTTTGTGTGTGTTTGTGTCAGTTCACTGTGTGTGTGTGTGTGTGTGTGTTTACCTGTGGCAGGTTGAAGTTGGGCTGTACTTTGGGAGTGGGACACGGACCCCAGCGATAAGTCTGTGCCGACACCAGAGGAACCAGCAGCAGGAGGAGGAGATTCAGGGTGGCCATTTTCCCTTCAACATTATATTTTAAAAACTTGTATACAGTAGTATAATGTACCAAATATGGACAGTACGACAGTGTAACTACACTTATAATGCTACAACGTCAGTAGTTTAGTCCTGTACCCACAATATTACTCTTTTTACTGTTGATTTAATTTTATTGTAATGGAGCTTGTAAAACAAAAAAAAAAAACTGGTGTGCCAATTTGTGGAGATAAATACACAACTTTGACATTATATAAATTCTTGTTTACCTGGAAACAACCATTAAAAAATAGTTATATGATATATATTTGTGATGTTGATTTGGATTAACTGTGGTTTTTGTATCTGCGAGTAGTTCCATGTAACTCTGTGCTGACTAATCTCTAAAATCATTGTCGTGCGGACGCTGCGTTCCTGACATTATTCACATTTCATCTTGTATTGTTCCTTTAGAAATGTAAACATAGCATAGAAAAAAAAGCATAGAAAAAAATACATATATGTATATATAAATATAGATGTCTATATATATATATACACATGTAAACATTATTCACCTTTAGTCTCTTCTTTACAAGTCACACACACACGTTACCACACCTGTTCTGCTGGTTTCACATAACACTTACACAGCACCCACGTACAGACCAGCTTCAAGTGTTTTTCAAACAAAAGCACCAAGAAAAAGCCGTTTCATTTTAAAGATACACATGTCAGTTAGGATAAATGACTCATTTATCTGAATAAAAATGTACATTTCTAAAACCTCAGACGATGAAACCACATGGAAAAACAGGTTAATTAATCAGAGAGTGATTCTCTCACCTGCTGCTGTTTAGTCATAATAATAATAAACGAATAACAAAAGTATGTCTCACCTCAGGTGTATGGAGGGTAGAAAGTGCCCGGTGTTAAGTCTGAGGCTGCAGCTCAGTGTGTGTGTGTGTGTGTGTGTGAAAAGCTGGAAACTGACTGACTGGCAGTTTGTATTGCATTGTGTTTTTGCTGAGTCATTGCAAGAGCACGACACCAGGCGACTCATTATCAGGTAATTGTCATCATGTGCATGCACACACACACACACACTTATTCATTCAGTTTCTGACTGTACTAACTTAGTGCACACTTTCATTTATTTCATTTTCTGACTGTACTTACTTAGTGCATACTTTTATTTATTTTATTTATTATTTATTTGATTTATTTACTTCATCGTCAACAATTGATATTAAATTAAATATTATTAGGCATGAATTGGGGAGTTCAGTTTTGCAAGTTATGTTTATATTTTCTGTTGTCATCATGTAACTGATGACAAAAGTGATTCTAAAATAATAAAATAATATGTGTATTAGCCAGTGTAGTTCCTGATTTTAACCACTAAGTAGCGCCAAAGCAAAAGTATTGAAAATGATAATTCATTTCAACAACAGAATCCAATGTAGACTTTATAAGAATACAACTTCATCTTATGATATTATTCATGTACTTGTATGTAGTGTACATGAGAAGAATAACACAATATCTAAATATCTAAATATATGAAAAATACAAATCCTTTAGTCTGCTTTAACTTTGATTTTTTTTTTTTTATCCCAATAGAAAATTCAGATTGAACCAGAATGATATACTTTAAAACATAATACATGGGTGTCATTTGTCACTATATCTATTTTTATTCTATACCTTTAGGGGGTGCTGCAGATTTTTATAATGTGAATATTTACTTTTGAAAAAAGAAGAAACGTTACTGAGAGCCGATAGTGATCTTCACTTCACTGATGGAATATTAAATAACCAGAGAAAACAGACAGACAGAGAATCTAATAAAGATTATTTATTTCCAGTGTTTGTTGAGGGAGGCCATTGCACCAATGTTCTGCCGTACACAGACGAGATGTTCGGGGAACAAACATTGTCTCATGCAGTTTCAACCATAACTTTATCCTTCATTTCTTTTCTTCCTTTTTTCTATTTAACTCCTTTTTCTCCCAGGTTTTAAAAGCGCTCATGCATTTGAACTGCACATGAAAAACAGAAAGAGAGGGAAGAAGAAGCAAACGTGGAACAAAAAAAACAAACAGACACCAACATTCATTTGAATTTAACCAAACAAAACAAAACAGAAATGGGAATGCCTGTGAAACATTTTCCAAATTATCGCTGATTCTGTCGACTGTTGGTGATTTGAAAACAGATTTAAAAACAAAGAGGCACTTTGAGATAAAAAATATGTGTAAAAACTTCATTTTTTTGGACTACTGTCTAACTTGACAAAGTTTTGGAAATAAAAAAACTACTGTACCAAGCATTACATACTGCAGTAACAGTACTTTCTTATTGTTTTTCAGTCTTTATTTGATAAAATTATAATAATCATAATAACAACCTTCCAGTCACAACAGCCAGATATGGCTGTTATGACTGTGTTGTGAAACCCCCACCACAAACTTCCCACAGCACGCAGCTCAGAAAGCAATGACAGACACAAACTTCAAGTACAGGCAAAATTTAAAAAAAAAAAATACAAACAAACAAAAACATTGGTGACAAAATTGTCACAAGCACAACTAGTGTTAGTCCAAAAATGGAGCGAGTAATACATTCTTCATACCGTTTATAATCGGAAGAACCATAATTTCTTAATAGAGAGGTTTCCTCCTCGGTAAATTACCGTTTTTGTCCACTTCTGTCCCGCTAACGTCTCACGTCAACAACAGAGTCACACATTCTCGCATTAGTAGGGATCGGATATTCCGCAGGACGTCGTAAAAATGTTCCAGTATGGATCCGAGAAGTCTGCGTCAGCGGAAACTTTCTCTTCAGCATAATTCCAGTAACAATCATGTAAGCCTATATACACAGTCTGTACAATAGATACATAAAGTATACTTCTGTAGAAAAAAATATTGTGCAGTAACCTTCGCGAAAAATGACCACAACATTCGTACATTTTTTTTTTCTCGCATTCACTCCATGTCGTCGTTTCACAGATACTGGTAGAACCGCGAGCGGACGACTTGCGCTCCAGAGAGTTTGTGTGGGTGAGTGTCGCCCCCTAGCGAGGCTTTGTTTTTGCCCTGTGGCCCACTTCCGTTGACGTGCTCCCCTGCTGGCGGTGGTGCCGGCGGTGCGCCTTGGGTCGGGGAAGGCGGAGGTATTTCAGGAGCGACCGCCTGAGTTTCCGCGTGGTCCTCCTCGGGGACGGCTTTTGGTGCGACACTCAATTCCGAGAGTCTGCACCGCTCTTTGGAGATCCAGTCCTGGACCGAGAAATCCTCGGAGGAGCACCGGGGTTTGATGTGGTCCAGAGTGGACAGATCCACCACCTGGTCGACCCCGCCTTTCTCCCTCCAGTCGTTAATGACCACAAGCTCTGCAAAGTCTCTCTGCCCGCCCATGGTGTGCCGCCGCCGGATGCTCTTCTTCTTACCGCGAGCTTCTGGAGTTCGGTTCTTCTGCGTGAACATATCATCGGCGGACGTTCGTAACCGGCACTTGAACCTCTCTGTGATCTTAAGGTGCCAGGCCGGCTCCTGACGCTCCGACTCGCTGCGTGATGACGAACTGAGGCTGCTTGTGGACCGACCTTTCTTCATCACCTCAAGCACTCGAGACAACCGCGTGGAAGACTCCGCCCTGCCTGTGCTTCGCTCCGTGCTCCCAGCCACACCCTCCATCGACGACTCGCTGTCCGTTTTCTGTCTCAGGGACCACCTTCTGGAGAGGGTGTCGCACTCGATCATCCTGTGTGTCGGGAAAAGACGGCGTGCTTCGAGTTTGGGCGTGGTGTTCCCCTCAGGTGCACCACTACCACCCCCACCACCTCTGGCTTCAGGCTTGTCCTGGTTTTGCTCCGGACAGGGTGTGGACTGACTGTTTCCACCTCCTGGAGCAAAAACCGGGAAGTCACTCTCACTGTCCGTTTCCATTGGTCGTCCCTCGCTGATGAGCTCGCTGCGTTCATCGTCTGCCTCCTCCCCGCCCTGCAGCTCTGGGCTGAGTGCGCTGGACTCTGCTCCAGTCAGGAACGTAATGGAGGACGTGGTGGAGTAGTCCGAGGTGATAGAACTTACTTCTGCGCCAGCAGACGCCCCAGCACCTGCTCCCACCCCCATACCTGCTCCTGCAGGCAGGTCAGGTGACGCTCCTGTGATCCACTTTTTTGGTCTTGACCGTGGCACTGACGCTCCGGAGCTCATGGTCCCGAGATCTGACGTGTTTTCATCCAACTGAGACGGAGGATCTGACAGTGAGGACTTTCCCTGAGGAGCAGTTTGGTAGTTGATGTTCGGAGAACCAGAGATCTTTGGGGATGGTGAGGGGGACGGTGACGAGTGCCTGGTTGGAATCTTCTCCTTTAGGAATAAAGAGTTCCTGTGGTCCCTCTTGGCTTTCGGCGTCAGCTCCACAGTCTTCCCGTTCTCCTTCCTCTCCTCAGCCCGACCCTGCTGCTTCGCGTTGGTGCCTGGGCAAGTCTCGCACTGTGCCTCAAGCTGGAGATGATGGTTCTGCTTCTGGCCAGAGATCTCCTTCTTGGGGAACACAGTGTCTAGATCATCATCCGAGCTGCTGGGCTGCGGCTTCTCCTTTGACTTCTTTCTTTTGCGGTTGGCTGCAGCAAAGATGGAGGAGACCAGGAGGTCTCGGTCCTTCCCTGAGCCCCAGGAACCCTGAGAGTGAAAAAGAACAAGGAAGCCAAAGTGAGGATTTTTGATGCTGGAAATGAAGAGGGAGCGCCACAGAGAAACCACTTCACCCCTGTCTGGAGACATAAACCTGTTCTCCAGCTGCTCCCATGAAGCACCACAAAAAGTGGACAGAGAGAAGAACATTAGCAAGTTTTCATTAAAGGGGGAGCAAATAATTGTTGTTTCCATGCTTGAGTCAAAGCAGCAGTAGCAGCAACAGCAGCAGCAACATTAGCATCGGCAGTAGCAGGATGAACCTGAAGCTCTGGCACCATGTGGTGATAAAACAGAAGAGAAGCAGCCACGAATCAGCAGCACAGTGATGGAAGGAAGCTGCTTCTGCTCATCACATGATCATTTTAGTCAAGTATCAGGTCAGAGATAAAATAAATGGTTCGATTATATCCACAGAAAAGATCGTTTCACACAAAATACAAAAAATTTCTTTTCTTACTTTGCCTCCATTTGCTCAGGTTTTTTAAGATAATATGACAGAATATGGCCATTAAAGCTGTAGTATGTAACTTTTAGACACACACAAATGCATGTTGGACAACGCAACTCATTGTCAAATGAGTTCAGCTCGGCTGTGTTTCTCAGTGTGTTGCCCAGTGACATTTCTGGGGCTGCACACAGGAAGTGATTTATTCAATGTCAAGATAGACAGAGGCAATGGCGACACTGATCTAGTAAAGTGAGACAGCTGCAAACAGGTTGGAGTTTGACTGAAAACACAAAAAAACTGTTTCAGAATTGAATTCTTCTGAATTATGTAAAACTAATTTTACATAATTCTTGTTCAGGAACACCTAACAGAGGCAGAATAATAACCACTAACAACAAAAGTTATGCACTGCAGCTTTAATTCTGCTCCCAAATTTAACAGATGCTTCCCGAGCCAAGTAGAATTTGCATTATCCTGTGAAAAGGTCACATGAGCCGTTTCTCAATCCAGGGTCTGGATCCCCCCGAGTGTGCAACCCGGGGAGGAGATGACTCCGTCCACTGTCCACTCAGGAGGAGACAGAAGCCCTGTGCTGTGTCAAATGAGATGATCTAACTCTTCTTCTTCTATTAAATTCCATCAGGATGTACACCAAGAGGCTAAACACTGCCCTCTACAGTTCAAAGTCCTGAATCACAGTTGTCCTGAGTGTTGATTTAAGCTCTAATCAGCCAAAAAAATCCCCAAAAATCTGGTATATTTATTTACACATATCTGATGTAAGTTGTAGAAGTAATAGTAGTAGCATTTAATGATTTTTTTGTGTTTAAAAAAATCTAATAAACCAGTTTATTAGTTTTGAGATTTGTTAGTTTTGATGGAGCCTCCTAATATTATGTTTGTAAATATTTCATGTAATACTGGAGTAAATGTGATGTGAAATAAATTAATTCTACAACAATGGTTTATTAAAGAAGAGGTTTCTTAATGCTTCTCTTTAATCCACAAAAAATATACAGGATATAAATTGAATAATACGAAGTATAATCTGAATTTACTTGGATTTTAAATGATATCTAATTAAATCATGAGTATACCTTATTTTTTCAATGTTCTTATTTTGGAGTTTATTTTATTGTTTATTTTTTGGGGGGATTTGTGTTTGGTTTTCAATTATCCAGACTTTTTTGTACAGAGACACAGCTGGAGTGTTGATTTCATCTTTGAATTCTGCTTATTATTGTTGGCTGATTTGTTTTTAGAATACTTATTGTATTTTTTAATGTAGTATTTGGATTTATTTATCTATAACTCTACTTCTAGTGTTTCCTCAGCTCTTTTTCCATGTAGGATTGTGCATACATGTCACTGCACACATAACCTTGTGTAGCAGAAACAATGAGTAAGAGAAGGTTTCGTCATCGTAATTTTGGGTGAAATCAACCTTTAAACTGCTAATCTGATCCTGATCTTGACTCGGTAGGTGCAGGCGATCGTTGCCGCTCACCTACCTCCCTTCAATCCTACACAAGCTGAGAGTGTCGCCACTGGACACACACACACACACACACTCACCTTTGATTTAGCCGAATCACTGGTCGGTGAATCTGGAAAAAAAAGAGAGAGAAATGATGACTTTTTTAACAACAACACGTGAAAAATGATTCAAGGTAGAAGAGCGTGTTGATGAGAAGGAGCGGGGAAAAGACAGTGGGAAACGGTTTCATGCGGCACACGACGGATACACATGAGCTGGACGTTACACTCAGGTCCACCTCTAGAGGGCGGCAGAGACCTGAACATGGGAGTTTATGAGTGACGCTGAGTGCAACCAGAGCCATGAACTCATGAAAACACAACAAACACGGTCAACATGTGCCATGCAACACAAACATGTGCAAACCCAACTGTCACATTTACGGACGAGAACATCTGAAAACCACACACAGGTGAAAAAATGTGAATATACAATACTCCTCACTCGATCTGTTTTTATTCATCCTCTCGTGGAGAAAGACAATGTTTTTTCCAGCTGTTTTCATTTTTCTTGCGCAGCATTTTTTGGTGAATTTCCTCACCGCGTGAAGCAACACTTAATCCTCCAGTTTGTGGTTTTGCTTGGACGTTGAACAGCGAGTGACACACACTCCTCTGTCAGACTGTTTTAAGTGAGTGTTGCAAGGAGAGGACGAAAAATGTTCACTGTCTCAACTCCTCAAGGGTACAAAACCCCCCAAAAAACAACATAACTCTCGTTTATTTATTGTCCATTGTTTCTTGGGCTGATAATAATCTCATGATCTCAGGAATTACTTTCTTTTAAAATAAGAACTTTGTGACTGGAGTCGGGCCTGGACTCCAGGCTAACTATGGCTAACACTAGCTGTGTTAGTCCTAGTTAGCAATATTACTCGAGATGATATTTCCCTCACACAAACAGCGTAAGACAACAAGTGAAATTAACAGCGGCAGCATGTTTTTGCTAGTGACTCAAGTGGCAGCCATCTTAGAATCCAAAGTCCGGGGTTTGTGAGGTTGCTCCGACCTGAGCTATATATATTACCTTTATATACTGTATATTACTGTTTATATACTATAGTATGTTTATATACTGTATATTACTGTTTATATACTATAGTACCGTTTATATACTGTATATTACTGTTTATATACTATAGTACCGTTTATATACTGTATATTACTGTTTATATACTGTATATTACTGTTTATATACTGTATATTACTGTTTATATACTGTATATCTGTGTTTAATGAAGTAAGTCTTGCATATAGTGACACAAATGTAAAGATTTCTATGTTTGCTGCATATAATTATTTTTTTTCTCTTTATGAGTTCAAGTAAAATTCATTTTCAATAGGTTGTGAATCTCTCGTGTTTCTATTTTCTTGGTTAAATGAAAGTATTTTTCTGATTCCGATACGAGGACGAAAACAAATTTACATTTCCACTGAAATTAGAACAATAAAAAAATAGATTAGATAAATAAATTTAGCAGATACCCAACCACGAGGACAGACTGCGCACAGATCACAGTGGCACTGGTCAAGCGGTATGTGGAGGTGACATGAGATGCCATGACAACAGTGACAACGAACGACAACAGCTATGGAAGGAAACCAAAAATATAAATAAATAAATGAGTAAATGAGAAGTGACGGGGGTCACAGAGGGGCTACTACATGGACTACATGAGAAAGAGAGTGTCAGTGTGAAAGAAAAAAGCCTATAATCTGTGTATAATCCTGCTTTTTCTCATTGAGAATTTCCTTTTTTGTGTGTTTTTGTTGGTTTCTTTTGTGTGACATAGCCAAGCCCCCCTATACACCCCATACAATACAGATGACGGGCAATATGCAGGTGCACGCGGGGGTGCAACGTAGAAACCATACCGTGCCGTCTCTCCTGTTGTTGTTGCGAGCTTGTAGGACAGTGAGGAGAGACAGCGGAGAGAGACAGCCTTTGAGACAGTAGCACCGGCCTGTGTCAGATAAACCCACAACACAGCACAGTCTCCTGTTTTTCTTTTCTTTTACCCTCTTTATCATCGCCTTCCTTCCTCTCTGTCTGTGTTCGTGCTTAACAGAACTGCGGGTTCCTGCAGACTAGGCAGCTACACTGCGGGCAACAATCCTCCTTCTTCCTACAGTTCCAGCTGTCCATGGCGGACACTATAGAGTCCATCAGTGACATCACGGCGTGACAGACTCCTCCTCCCACTTGGCCTGTGTCAAGATCAGTATGTGTGAATGCTGTGGAAAGCCTTTAGGACACCCGACAGAGCCTCACTAGAGACAGAGGAATCACAGGTCGCCTTTCACTGTAAAAAAAACATCTCTTCTCTGATGTGGGGAAAGAACATGGACGTGTTAGTGCAACAGTCAGCAGGAGGAGGGGAAAAGAAAGTGCGGAGAGGGAAGTGGCACAGCCCGGAGAGCAAGTATCAAGAGGTCTATTAAAGCTGCAGTAAGTGATGTCTTTGTTAGGGTGACTCCCTGTCTGTTGCTGCGTTTTGATGAAGGAACAGCATTTATTTTGATTTTGTGGCTGTAGAATTGTCAGAAAATGTTCCATGAGTGAGTGCTTCTGCCCCTTTTTTCCAAGAACTTTCCATATCTTTCAGTTATTCAACTGTTCAACTGGAATTACGGTACTGAGACGCTGACGTCACAAACATGTGATGCACTGGTGAATCTCGCTTGTTCTGCAGACGTTCTAAGGGCTACCGGAATGACAAGAACATGGGCGCAAAGCTCTACTTATCCGCTTTTCAGTAATCTTCTAGATATGGTCTAGGAGTTAGGGCAGGAAGAAGTAAGCATGCCAAATCCTTACGATATTGTAAATGGAGGGTTTTATTTACCATTTTTTCATAACTTCATACTACATCACAACTAGGGCTGTCACTTTTTCAAAAGTTGTCCTCCTTTGTCACAGCAAAACAACTTAACATCACCCTTTTCTTCTTCTCTTGATGCAACAAAGAGGACACGGATGCAGGCAGAGCTGTGCTCACAGTGTCCTCTGCTGGACAATTTGGTAATTAGTTCCCACACTCAGAAGCACCTGTGGAACTGTGTATTTTTCAAACTACAATAGGATTTTATGGATCGAGTTTGAAATTTCCTACCCAAGTTTGAAGTGGGAAAGTTTATGGATTGATTTTGTGCTCCAGTGATTTTGGACTGTGTCAAACTTCAACAGATTAGCGAGCATTGTATTGGCTAATCCTGAAAACAGGCTGTAGGAATATATATGTTAGAAAAAGGTTTCTTTTAGATTTAATTGTCCTGAGAGTGAAAATAACAAAAAAAGATCACTAACAGCAGCTTTAATCTGTTAGTGAAGATTTTTGGGGAAAAGTTTCACTGAAAGCAAAAAGCAAAAAAAAAAAAACGTGACAATTTTTTTGCTTCCTCTAAATGACGCAAATAAATTTTCGGCTCATTTGTGTCTCGCAGCAACAGCTGAAGAAGCAAAAAAAGGCAGGAAAAGCTTGGCCTTAGGGAAGAAGCAGAGACATCTGTCGCGAGTTAAAACACCGCCGCCGGCGTGTCTTTGAGCACAGCACACAGCAGCAACAGGGCAGAGGGAAAAGGTTAGAAACCCACCATGGGGTCATTCTGCCAACGGCAGCGCGTTACCTGATACTTCACCCTGCGACGCCGCCGTGCGGCCGATGTTGGGGAGCAGGTGGTCGATGTTGGGGACGGGCTGAGACTCCACAGCGCTGTCCTCGTGGGACACAGTCTACGGGGACACAAATGTAGAGCGGTTATCCACCGCGTTTGACCAGTGCAGTCAGAATAAATATGTAGTTTGGGCACATTTATGAATTACGTATCCCAAAGATTTGGTCTAAAAAACGGGTGAAACATTTATGTTAAAAGCAAAAATGCACTGAAATTAATTTATGTAACAGTAATAAGAGGAGACTATTAAATATATCCCATCTTTTGTGATAAAATTATTCAGTAGATATCATTAATTATTACATTTTCACACAACTTCTTCACATTTGATTTAAAATGCCATATTTTTTGATTATTTGTTGTGTGAATGAATAAATAAAAATGGTCCAACACATAAAAACACCACAAGCACAGGACATTTGATTAAATATAGGATGTGAAATAAAACCGAGAGTATTTATTAAACTATTACTGACAGTTAAAAAATAGTCTTCACTTGTATCTGTTAACCAAAAGCAAATAATAATAATAATAATAATAGTAATATCAATAATAATAATAATACTGATACTGATAATGATGATGTAGACGTGTTGAGGGTTGGTCTCATGTGTCATGTATGACGTTTTTTGGCAATCAGTCAATGTATGGCGAAGTTTCAGGGCACTTCCTGTTTTGTTGGCGAATGGTCGAAAGTCGCCAAAATTTCCCAATGGTTGCCGTGGCCACGCCCTTTTGAACCCTTTTCGCAAAACCTTTCCAGTAACTTCTTGCCTTTTATGTGTTTGGTACAAACTGATGCGGTTTTTAATGTTGGTACGATAATCGTGCTCAGGCTAGCTTGTTCATTTACGAAAGCATGTGCAAATCGCCAAGATGGGCGCCAAAAATTCAAAATAGCCCACTTCCTGTTGAGTTGAGGCCATCAACTTTTTTGTTCGTCTTGGGCTGTAACAACTTCCCACCAAGTTTCAGGAAATTCGGTGGAACTCAATTTTGGCTTGGTGTGCTAACCACTAAGATGGACTACAAAATTCAACATGGCCCACTTCCTGTTGAGTTGAGGCCTTGGTCCCAACTGACTTTCTTGTTTGTCTTAGGTTATAACAAGTTCCCACCAAGTTTTTGGTGCAACTTCATTTATGGCTTGCTCCATCCACGTTTCACCTATTCTAAATTTTGGCCGACCTTTAAAGTGACAGTACAAAATTCTAGAATGTTAAATACCCACCACTGGATCTCCGTTTCCATCTTCCGTGAAAAACCAGTCGTACTAAAAGTAAAAACAAAAACATGAAGAATTATGTTTTTTTTGTTTTATATTCGAGAATCACGATCTAATGCATGTAAAGATCCACTACGCACGTTCTGAATGAGGGTCTCCACGATCTTGTACTGGTCCGGCATGTGGGTCACCATGTGGGTCATGTTGTCCTCGGTGGTGCGGACCAGAGTGGGACCAAAGACGATGGCCAGGTTCCTTGGCTCCATCTAAAGACACAATGTTCAGTCACTCTCAGTCACTTCTGATTCCACAATTAAAACTAATGAAAGGAAAATAATGAAGTTTTTACCTTATTCTTCTCCGAGTTTTCCGCCACAGTTTTCAGATGAGCCGAAAGAAACTTGAGGGTCTCGTAGTGATGATCTGGCAGCTCGTGGAGCTGTCAAGAGTTATTAAATGTCATTTTTCTGTGTGATTAAAGACTATTTTACAGACGTATAAAAAGGGGGAAAATCCACATTTTAAAGTCACGCACCAGCCTCTTCAGCACTTTGAGTCTCTCCACTGGATCATATATTCTGTTGGCATCAATGAAATCTGTGTATCGATCTGTGGAGAATAACAAAAAAGAAAGAAGAAAACATGAAAATCAAAGTCTACTCACACTAATTGTGGAATAATCTTTTTTGGGCTGTGGATCTTGATCACATGCTGTCACCGCTTCATATTCATGCTTTATTTTTGTTTTGTTTTGTCTTCTGTGGACAAACTTAAATTCATTTTCTTTTAATTTTTACCTGGGAATAATCACGGTGACACACTGAAGTCACTTGCGGTAAGGTATGGAGTCATTATCAGTAAGAGACACTTAATTTGGCTTTAATCGTGTTTTTTTTCACCTATGTCACCAGAGAGGCTCTGTAGAAAATTTAAAAAAATCAAATTTGTAGAGGGTTGTTTGTGTGTGTATGTGACACTTTTGGCCACTAGATGGCAGACACAAACTCATGAAAATCTTACCGTTGGTGAATAAGGGATCGGGAAGTTTACGGAAGAATGACTTGAGAAGACTGCTGATCACGTTCAGGTCCCTCCATTTCTGTCAAACACAAATAGAAATAAGATTTAGACAAATTCTTGCAAGAAAGAAACATGAGTATTTATCTCCACAGAGTTTGATTTGAAAGCAGCAAAGGAATGGATGACGCGGCACTCACGTCGTCCTGGACGTCGATGTCGTTCATGCCCTTATTGTTGAGCTCGTCCTGCATGTTGGAGATGGCGGCGTTGTTCCCGGGGACGCGGTAGATGCCCGTGTACTCCAGCCCTCTCTCCTCCACCAGCTTACAGCACACCTCCACGATCAGAGGCACAAACTAGACGACGCAACGGCAACGAGGGAGACATGTTTAGTGAAGAAGATGGGTAAAAGTCTAAAACATATTCAAGTGAAATAAACCAGTAGAGACCTTGTTCGTCTGTGCGGGAGGACAGTCGTCCAGTCTCACACCAAACGTGACGCCGGGAGACGGTTTCTTCTCGAAGGGTTTTCTCATGAGCCCCGGGATTCCCTTCCTCCACGTTCCTTTATCCTTGGGAGGGCTGGTGTCATCTGTGACAAGATTTGAGTGGATTGAAACTATAAAAGCTGGCTGCACAAGCTCCTCCCCCTCCCTGATCCTGCCCCTCCCCCTTCCAAACACCTGTTTCTAACAGTCCAGAACCAGTGAAAAACAGGGAAAGTGACGTGTTTCAAAGTTGTTGTATTTCTAGAACGGTTGATGACATAGATTAAAAGTTTGGTTTGTGAGTGTCAGGTTTTTTTTGTCAAAGCTTCTCATCAGGCTGAAGTTCTGTGCATTTTTCATACCTTTGTGCATGTTCTTCCGCTCCGCCTCAGGTTTAGGCGAGTGTTGACTTGTCGCTTTGGTCTCTCCCTTTCCTCCACGCAGCGTCTGCCTGATGCTCAGCGTCTGGCGAGAGGATCTGGGCGACGGCTCCGTCTTGCTACCGGTTGGACTGCGTGTGAAGAGAAGACATGGACGTGAATGTGGTTCGAGTCTACGACACAGTACCATACTCTCTCCTTACTCTTCCTCTTACCTCATCAAGGTGTTGTACTCCTTGATCTTCCTGCTGATGAGGTCATGGCTGGTGAAGACCGCGTTCTAAAGGAAGGAAAGAAGAGGAGGACAGAAAACGACATGAGACACAAAAGATGGCGCTTCGGCAAAGACCATAACTAACTATACGTAACGTGTCTTTACGTAACATGCTACAATCAGGTGACACGGACTCAAATTTCTATTAGAGTGAGAAAACGACCATGAAATATCCACTGTTTCATTTGGAAGTTACTGTAAATTTCAATATCAATAATAATAATTTTACTAATATAGCAAATTTAAATGGAGCTTAAAGATGATCTACATATGTGTAAAAGTCATAAAATCAAACACAGGCAAGAAAATGCATGTAGAATTCTGACTTCTTGAATCCCAGAATTCTCTGATTTTTTAATCCAATAATTCAGATTTTTTTTAATCCCATAATTCTGTCTTTAATTTTAGAATTCTGACTTTTTTAATGCCAGAATTTTGACTTTTTTAATCCCAGAATTATCTGATTTTTTTTTATCCCAGAATTATCAGATTTTTTTATCCCAGAATTATGTGACTTTTTTAATCCCAGAAGTCTGACTTTAATCTCAGAATTCCATGCCATTTATTTTTTTTTGCTTTCTTTCAAAAATCTTTTTACACATGTCAGTAATACTCCGTACTGATTGTATCTTGTACCTAATCCAAATTAGAATTAGTATTAGTTTGACAGAGTTGTGATCACATCATCATCCTGCCTGAGATGGAACAGACTCACGTTCTCACACGTTAAATTTAACAAAGTGTGTCCACACATCAGCACTTTACTGTGACAGAAAAACAGGCTGTGACTTTAAGAGGAAAACAGACAATGGAGCGTTATATTATTCAGTATTTTCACAGGTCATTTTACACAGACAAGTGTTATAACAGAGGATGTTCTCTGGCCCCGAGGCATCCGTCCTCCTGAGGAAAGAAGAACTACATGTGTCCTGCCAAAGAATTATGATACAATATAAAAGTGATCATAAAACTACAGAATTACTGCCTTATTGTATTTGCAGGGGCCACAGTTTTCTACTCCTGAGTTACGATGCTGGACAAGTGTTTCTGCAGAAGATTATGATGTCACAGTGAGGTTGACATTATGGCCTTTGGGATATAATATTTCACTGCATACTAATTTTTACTCAAAAATCCATGAATCTCTGAGTTCGAGTGGACGTTTGTGCCTGAAATATCACGTTCACGAGAACAGGGGAGACAAAAAATTGAAAATAGAAAGACTCCAGGTGCTGTTTTCACTGTCGCAGGCATAAAAATCAATAAATTGAAATAGCACTCAGTGACAAAGCTGGAAATGTTGACATTATAAAAAGCAAATATTGAGTTTTATGGGATTTTTCCACGGTTTAATTTACTTTTAAGCATCTTGTCTCATTGAAATTGTAGTGTTGCATCTCTTATTAACCTTTTACTATACATTTTTATAAAAATATCTCTTTTATAGTCCTTAGACGCACTTTTAATTGCATTTTACTTGATTCAATTATTGCTAAACTCTTCCTACCTCCCCGTCCAGGTTACTGTTCTCCTGTATGACCCTGATCCAGGCCAGCATGTCCTCCCTGTCCTCGGCCTGGAACAGGTACTCGCAGTCGGACGTGGTGAGCCGCAGCACGTTCTTCCTCTTGGTGTCGCTGTAGGAGATGTCAATGAGACAGGCTTTGATGCTGATGGGCAGCGGCTCGTCCGCCGTCTGGCAGTTGGTGTGAGCCTGGCCATCCCTCCTGTCCTTGTACAGGCAGAGGTAGTTGCCCCGCAGCACGGCGAACATCTGCTTCCACTGTCGTGTGCCACCAACCACGCGCTGCAGAGACATTAATTCAAAATAATACTGACTTTAATCTCAGAATTCTCAGATTTTTTTTTGAATCCCATAATTATGATTTTTTTAATCCCAGAATTCCGTCTTTTATCTCAGAATTCTGGATGTTTAAATCCCAGAATTATGTGACTTTTTAAATCCCAGAATTATGTGACTTTTTAAACCCAGAATTCTGACTTTTTTTTCTTAGAATTCTGACTTTGATCTCAGAATTCTCACTTGTTTAATCTCAGAATTCTGTGACTGTTTTAATCCCAGAATACTGACGTTAACCTCAGAATTCATGCTGTTTTATTTTGTTTGGCTTTCTTTCAAAAATCTTTTTATACGTATACTCTTCTGTACCCACTGTATCTCATACCTAATCAGAATTAGAATTAGTATTAGTTTGACTCTAATCCAGTGTATAAGAAGTCTGAGTTATGATCATATCCTCATCCTGCCTGAGGTGGAACAGACTCATGTTCCCACATGTTAAATCTCACAATCCTTTTCCATGATTATCGTGCAGCTACCGTGGAAAAAAACCCCACCACTCACTTCTGCTTCAGTGAGCCATAATTCACATGAAGTTATTATGAGCCACATGAGTCAGGTGGGTTCGACAATATGGTGTGAGTGACTGTACATGATTCTGTACCTTTCCCTTGTCTGTGTTCAGCTGCTTGAACTGCAGTAAACCCTCTTTGGTGGCGTCACAGAAGACGTCTGAAGACGAATCTCTCCTGGATCCGGAGTCTTCTGAGGACCGATCCACTGCCTGTGTCACCAGATCAGGGAAAATTAGGAAAATGACCACCAGAAACACAGTCACAGGTTTCAGAAAATCTTTCCAATATCTTTCCAATAAGAATTTGTATAAAACAAGGGTTTTACTAAGGTCAGTGTCACGCGTGAATCAATCATTAATCCTAAAAATTTTTAAAGCTGTCGTTAGGTAACACAGCCAACACTACAGACTTCTGTGGAAGCTCTTTTATGATCTGGGTGTGACCTACATGAACTTAAAAAGATACAATAAACTCACCTTTCTCAGACTTTTTAGACCAGGTATTAAAGACCTCCTAAATAGAAGGGAGAGAGAATATTACATAAATAAAAAAAACACCTTAAATTAAGTGTATTTCCACCCTAACAACTGATTCTGATTTCTGAACAAACGCACCCTCGGTTCTCCTCTCTGTAATTATCCAGACCCTCGTCGCACGACTTGGACCGCTCTGATTTGGGACCAGAATCTGACTCAATAATCGTGAGGTGAAGAGAATCTACGAAGGACAAAGTCAAATTGTAATCAACTGGGAAAGAGCCCAAAAACTTCACAATGTATATACGGAAGAGTATCAGTGACACATATGAAAAGATTCTTTGAAAGAAAGTAAAACAAATAAATAAAACAGCATGACGATGATTTCTCTGAGATTAAAGTCAGAATTATGAGAAAATAGATCTGATTTAAATTTCAGAGAATTCTGACTTTTCTTTAATCTCAGAATTTTGACTTCTCCTTTATCTGAGAATTCTGACTGTAATCTGTAATTTGGAATTTTTCTTTAATCTCAGAGAACTGACTTTTTCTTTAATCTCAGAATTCTAACTTTAATCTCAGAATTTTGACATTTTCTTTAATCTCAGAATTTTGACATTTCCTTCTCAGAATTTTGACTTTTTTTTCAGAATTCTGACATTAGTCTCACAATTCTGCCTTCTTCCTTGGAATTCATGTTGTTTGTTTTACCTTCTTTCAAAAAATCTTCATAAAAGTGTCCCTAATCCTTTTCCGTATGTATCATCATTTACTTTAAAATAAAGAAATCACCTTGGTCGTGTGAAAGGTGTCGCCGGAAGAGTGGTGAAGGTGACGGAGGACTGGGCGGGACGGTGGTGATGATGATGGGAGTCGTGGAAATGAGAGCAGAGGCAGGAATGTGGATGCTGTCCTGGTCAAGGCTGGGACTCGAAGGTTCATCTGAGGAGACAGAAGAGGATGAATATTATTATACAAAATAAAGACCAATTTTTGCCCAGAAAATGACAAACAATTCCTTCACTGTAAGACTTGATATCCTTGAATTTATAGTGGTTAAGTGCAGCATAAAAACATCATGACAGTTAAAAAGTCTAATTCATCTGTGTTATCTCAGCCTCAATAATCATGTGAGCAGACAGCTGTAAAAGTGCCGTGATAAGAGTGCAGGGAACAGAGACGCAGTCAAAACGCTATGAAGATATGAGTTTCTGTGTTGATAATATGGTTCTCTGTCGGCAAACATGACATCATCATCGGAACATGTGTCATCGTAACGTCTGATACACTGTATCAGCAAGAGAACAAGCCCGAAATACAAATTAACAGTCGTCCACAAGTGGGAACAGATATGATACGGGAAATGAATCATATCTGTGTATAATATATCTTATGTTATTTTTGTTTTTATAGTATGGCTGTTACCCATGTTTTATGTTACGGGAGAGGATTAGGACCACATTTAAATAAAACATTGGAACAAAACAGAATTCTGAATCTTAATTAATTCAGACTTTAGTCCCAGAATTCTTTTTTTTCACAGAAAATAGCAGTAGCTGAATACATGAAATCTCTCTCCCAAAAAAAACCTCCCACCTCCCTTGGTACGTAATCTTAATTTCTGCCAAGTCAAGCAGATTCCTCTCTGATTTAATCACTTGTTTGTATATCTATCCCCCTCTTTCAGTTTCTGGGAAGACTTATATGGCGGCAACCAGTGATGTCTGACACATACGGTGAGTCAGCTTTAGACACACAAGAATGAACTTTACACAATAGCTGCACATTTAGGCACAACAATTATAAAACAAATGCTATCAAGTCTTCCTTGAAATTAGTTGCAATTAGTTTTAGTTTTTTTTACATTTTTGGACTTAAATTAAAAATATGGAAGAGAACTGCATGTACACAAATATAGAGACAGACATTTCTAAATCCTTGCTTGTTATTTATGTTTTTGTATCTGTTTTGATGCCATTTTTAAAAGCAAGCTATAAGAACATTTTTACATTTTATAACCATTTGGCATTATTTTATTCTGCTTTCATTGAGATGATTTTCCCATCTACATCTGACCTTATTATTCATGTCAAATACTGTATGTTTTTGTCATGATAACACCATGTTTTTAGATGGTATTTGCATTATTATTTTATTTTTGTGCAGTGTCACATACCAAATATGACAGCATCTGGTGGAGAGTAGTAAAAATTATCAATTCCAAGGCAAAAGCCCAGATTGACACCCAGATATAATGTATTATACTTGAATGGACATTTTTGGAGCTCAACGGCATGAGTGTAACACTTGTTTGTACACAGTGTATTTCAGCTTCACTGTAGGAGCTGAGCTGGAAATAACAAGATCAAATAAAAACACATCTTGCCAAAATTCATGCCATGCGCATGAAAACAGCTAAAGACATTATCAAGAAATGTGCACGTAACGAAACATTCACTGGCAGTACAACAAAAACTGGGAAGTGCACTGATAAAATCTAAACTATATCTCAACGCTTTGTATATGTTTGTGTATACGGGGGGATAATGAGGACACAATTAACCCCAGCAGACGGAGGGAAAACGTCAAACACACACACACACATACACAAGCTGCTCTCATTGGCTGTTTATGAGTCACTAATAGAGACACAGAGCGAGGATGTGAGTATTTGTTTGATGCCAAGTTGGCACAGATGTCGAACAACTCCAGTTTCAACACGGCACACTTGGCTCTACCGCGCTGAATCCATGAAAAAAAAAGTCTGGAGAACAGAGCAGAAACATACAGCAAATTGAAAAAATATGGATTTCTTACCTCATCGTAAAATTGAGGCGACGTGACATTTTGCATGGAGTGCAAGCAGCAGCACTGCTCTGCTCCACGAGTACAGAATGTTTGGCGGACGCTAAACGCAGCACTTGTTCCACTTACTGTGTGAATGATCTTCTACTACGAAGTGTAATTGAAGCCAATTGGTGCATGTATGCTGTTATTTCTCTGTTATGTCACAGCACATTAGGGTGATGTTGTAAGGTTGTAAGGACTGAAGCTGCACCCCCAGAAAGTGTGGTTTGAAGATATCCCGCTCATAGACACACACCTGACACAGCGAGTCACAGGGAAATTGTGTATATACTGTATGTTGTGAAACTGTAACTACTCCTTGTTGTATTTTCCATTTAATCCACTCCTACTCCAACAAAACTTGTGGGGGAATTTCCCTCATTACTTGTGATCGTACCACATTTTATGAGAGTCGACACTTGGATGTGACGGATTTCGTTGTGTTACAGGCATATGAATAGGCTCACTCATGATTTTTTTTATGCATTTCTGTGGTTGAGTCGTCCTGACAAGAATGTTTACCCTCGCACAAGGAGACATATTCAAGTGTACACATATCGCCAAAGATAGAAAAGGAACACAAAAAAACAGCTTACAGCATTTACTGCCCCCGACGTAACACACACTGTATACAGATGATCCAGTTTTCCTCTCATGTGAAGGCTGTAGCTCTGGGGACATGTCTTATGCCTGATAAAATCTCATAATGGAAATACAACAAGAACAAGCCTATAAAAGCAACACCCACTTGTCAACTTTGACTCGGCCTTGGCTGCATCTCAGAGAAAAAGTATGTAGGGCTCAATGATTTAAAGAATGTTTTCGGGAGAGGCATCGTTTCATACGACACAGTCTTTGTACAATACGTCAACAGCATTGGCAGGTTAAGAAAATATCAATTCCATACATAGAAAAGACTCGAGAGTTTGAGGTAAGGTTAGTGCACACTTACCGATAAAAGGGATCGAATCTAGGGAGACATCCAAGTTGTCGGAGCCGGACTTATGTCGTGTGTCTCCCAGCCTCCTCAGATGCATGTCCCTGCAGCCGTCATTAGACGTCCAGCACATTGCTCCATCAGCAGATCCCGCCTTCACCAGCGGCGGCGACTTACGGATCACTCTATCCTGGCCTTCATTAACGGCAAGCACGTACGACGGGGGGCGAATATGGGGGGTTTCAGATTTTTTGTCTCTTCTGAGGACCACGACTGTTGCATCGGGTCCTTCCACGCCATCGGCAAGACCGCCATTAGTCCGTATGGGTGTGTGGGTAGAACTGACCTTTGGCATTTGGGTCACAGCTCCATTAGTAGTGGAAGTACTGGAGGATGTGGAGACAACTCCGCTCTGGAGTTGTCTCTGTGTGAGCAGCTTAGAGGACGGACCAGAGCAAGAGGAGGACCTGGCTGCCAACCCGGCCTCCATCCTGTTATCCACTTTCAGACTGTCAGCCCTGCCCCTAAGATGGAGATGTAGAGGGGAGGAGTAGCCAAGGTGGTTACTCATGATGGTAGCTCTTTGGTCTTTAAGAGGGTCTGTCGTTCTATTACTGGGTAAAGCAGGCAAAGAGTCTGAGATTGAGTTTTTGACAGGCAGTCGCGAGGGTCTCATTATGAGACCATCTGACCTTGACGGTGAATCTGCTGTACCTTTATTGAACACAGAAGCAGCCACAGGTGAGTTAGATAATCCACTTTTATGTCCTTCCTCCTCCTGTCCAGTGAGAGTCCTGCTAAGATGAGGTAAAACTCGTGGGCCTGCTCCCTGCCTACTGGCACTGGTTTCTTCTTGTCGACAAAGCAGCGGCCTGTCCTCAAACTCTGCCCGGTGAACGCCACCCGGCTCTGCAGACAACTGGCCCAGGTAGTCACATGAACGTGCTCGAGGTTTGGTAACTCCTGTTGGAGAGGAGAAGGGCAGGGCGTCCTGGGAAGCACTCCGAGGCCAGTTCCTTGTCGTTATCATCCTGCCCGTTCCACCTTCAAGCCTCTCTTGGGAGGCGCTACGCAATGGAATCGCTGCCGTACCCTGACTACTAGCATCTGCTCCGCGATCATTGGATATGCTCCTCTGTCTGACCTGGGAGCCCAGTGGCCCTCGCTGACTCGTGCCAGTTGAAGGTGGCGTACGCTGCTGGGTGTAGGCGGAACTGGAATTTGAAGCTGCGCGTAAACTGTCCAAGCGCTCCTGAATGGTGCGACAGCCGTACGTGTGCAGCCTCTTGGCGTCAATGTAGTCCTTATAGGTGGTGTAGTTTTTCCAGTCAATGTTTTGGTGTGGCGAGGTGGTTGGGGCAGTGGGGGAGGGCGAGTAGTGGTTGGCGCTGGGTGAGACAGCAGAGGAAAATGTATCAGGTGACGCAACAGTGACGGGAGCTTGCGCAGCTGGGTTTGAGGGGTCTGGATGCAGCGAGCCAGGTCTGGAACTTGAGAAAGGGGAGTAAACTGAGGGTTCTAAGGAAGATGGGTACTGTAACTTTGCACCCCCAGGTACTGAGGGAATAAGGGGTCTGAGTCTAGCTAATCCAGAATCTGCTGGAGAACTGTACCGATTCTCTTCTGTCCGATGGCTTGGGCCAGCCCGAGCCACCCAGGGACCCCTGTCAACCGGATCAGGAGGCATGGCTACTGTCCTCTCATTACAGACACACACCACAGTCTGAGGCTTTGAAGTCTGTTGGGGAGGGGTGGTTGGCAGAACAGGGACCTCCACCCGATAACTCTTCTCAGTGGTCCCACCTCTTCTTCCCGGTCCCTGAGCTGGCCCTCGGGAGGTCTCGCTGACCGGGGCAGGCTCTGATGATGCCACAGATTTAACTTCTATCCGAGGGTAGCATATGGGAGGAGGCTCTGGGATGTTCAGAGCATTTCCGCTGTACGCCTCGTTCCCCTTGAGGTATGCATCCTGGGAATACGCCTGCAAGAGATTATGGGACATGTCATGAGTGCTGAAACAGTAAAATCTGGATTACATGGGCAGGATACATTTACTGTAGACTGAAATTGGGATACAATAGTCAATGTGTGAACCTTTGGGAGTACTCTACTGAGCTTTTTTCTGGCTCTAAAACAGACACAGCTCATAAAAATCCCCCCAAAACAGCCATGAATACCAACACTGTTCTATTAAGGCCAATCAGTTTTAGATTTCTCTCCTGCTTTCAGCTGATGAAACATTTTGGACACATCTCCCACTGACAATCTATCTTCTGTTTGCAAAACACATCAACTGCTCACATTTCTGAGGGGAGAGAGAGAGAGAGAACGGTGATCCCTGAGTGTCATTTATTGACAGGATCATTTGCTTGGGATGACGAGATTATCAGGAAGACAAACAGTGTCACTGTGTTCCCTCAGAGAAGTGTAAGTGACTGAAGCTGAAAATACATTTCTGTATTTACAGAAAGACAGCAAAACAATAAATATTTATTCCCATGACAACGCAGACAAATGTTATTAATTACAATAAAAAAGTAGTAGGGCAAGAAAGCCGGACAGTCAAGAATAAACCCTTGGAGGGAAGAGGTCTGTTGACAGAAGCTGACTCACCTTGGGTACAGGAGAGTGCGCCCTGAGGCACGAGGACAGACTGAACGGAGGACGTCTCTGCCTGTCTCTGCCAGCTAAAGCTACTTCTGTCAGCATGGTTTCGCCAGCTCTACTGTCACAGTCACTGTATTTAACTTTAACTCAAAACTTTTGCTCGAAATAACCGTGCTCGCTCTCCACTATCATCACCTCCCAGTTGCCTCGTGAGTGAGTTATAAAGTTCCTCATCCTGTCAGCGCAAACACTCCGGAGAAAATGAAAGGGAGAGAGAGTTATAGTGCTGGACTTTAATCGATTGGCACTCTACCTGAGGTGTCGAGTTACAACTGCACTGAGAGCAGCAGCAGCAGCAGCAGCAGCAACAGCAACTCTAGCTCTCTTGGCGCCGCCCCTTTTTTTGGATTGCATAAACAATCAGGGACCAATAGAAAGTCATTTCTCGAATGAGGAAAGTACAGAGCACAAAAATGTTTGAGGTCTGCTGGCAAGTTACACTCCTTTATTTCCATGTTATTCCCGTACACATGCCAGTCAGGGAAAATAACCGACTAAAAAAAATAACCTGTGTAAACTCTGCACTTGAAAGACAGGGGAAATAACGTGGGTATTTTTTGTGTTTGCCACTTTGTGCCTATGAGTTTAGAAAGTGGTGCATCACGTCTGGAAAGAGAAGTAAGTAAAAGGGAAAGTGATGGCTTAGTTTCCCTTCTTACCAGAGCAGTGATATCCCTGGAAAACTGCAGTCCAGCAGAGAGAAAGGAAGACAGAGAAAGAGAGAGAAATGGGGAATAAAGAGAAGTAAACAGGTGAAAACTCACACAGTGGCAGCAATGAAGGTGAGACATGGAGTCAGGATTAAAAGAATAAAATACATCCTGCTGTAAGAATGTAGAGCAGAGAAGTCACAGTCAGAGGAGAAGAGTGGGGAAAGAGGTCAAATTCTGCTGGTTCTCAACACACTTAGCATTTCATCTCTGCTCTGTCACTCTCACCTGCTCACACACACACACACACACACACACACACACACACACACACGCCGCTCCATCACATGTTCAATCTTCATTGAGCACAAACACACACACACTTGTGAACCTGAGAGGTTCAGGTCAGCTGACTGCAGCCAGCATACAGGTTTGTCTCAATCGATCAAGTCACACCAACATTAAACTTAACTCATATAAACACTAAAACAAAAGTCCAAATTCAACAACTTTGACCAGTGTGTAGCATTTACATGGGTTTACTGACAAGAACTGAATATATTACTCGCACGTTTGTTTGTTTAAGTGTAAAATTGCTTTCGAAATAAAAGTCAATTGTGATGGTTGGCATGTGGTAACGCTTTGATGATCTTTAAATCTATTATTAAGTGAATATTGAACAGAAATGCAACATCTACAGTCATAATTACGAATAGATTTTCCCCCAAATCGAGTCCAGCTCCGTGGGAGGGGCCTCCCTCCTTCACTCCCCCAAAGAACTAAATCACATCTTGTATGACTTTACAGTTTAATCCCATAACTCTGGCTGAAGGCAGACACGCTGTAAACGACTATTAAGTTTAAAATAATCATTCCTTTGTACTTTAATGTATTCCAGTGGTTCATTAGAGATCCTTCACCCCCGAAAGTTCTCTCAGTTTCAGTTATGTGTGAGGAAACAGAGTGAGATCTGAGTCACTGAGTTTCTGCTTCATGAGAGAAATTCACCCAAACAAAGGTTTAAAAAAAAACCCTGTGTGGTGTGGAGACTGATGATTAGACTGTTTTATCGTCTGTCAAGCTCTGGAGCCTGACTGACGCTGTGTGTTCTTTCAAACTCTGGGTTTATAAAACGTCCTTCAAGCCCACCCAGCATCCACGTCGACCTGATGTGGAATTCTAGATAACGCGAAAAAATGTAAACCCGTTTCCACACAGGTGAAATAAGACAAACTGGTCCTTCACATTATTATGAAAACCTTTACATTATGTCACAGTTTTAAGTCACTGTCCACTCAATCTTGTCACTACGTTACTTTGAATAATTTTGCAGAGACTTTAACTTCAAACTTTCTCATGAAAAAGTGATTGTTGCTGAATAGAAATCGTCCTAAAAGTTAAGGAAGGGTTTAATTGAAACATTCTTCCCAAGAATGTTTTTCCAGAAATAAACAGACAATTCATGTCTGTGCTTTAAACTAAAATAATGATTCCCAAAGCATGGGGCGGGGACCCACAAATGTGTCGCAGGGGATTTTTTTGGGTCCCAAAACAAATTTTTGCAGAATCTTTTTGTCAACATTTATGCATAAAACTAACTTTTAATGAGGTTTAATGAGGTTAATTATCTATTGTGATGATTTTATTGTGAATTCTTTAAAAAGTGGATCCCTTTATTAAACATTTTTTAAATGAATGATCCAAAATCATCCATCTTTTCTAATTTCCACAAGCTAGCATAAAGTTAAACATACACTTACACTCGATGCACACTGTGCTATCTTTTCCCAAATAAGCAAAACCAATGAGACATGCGAGGCATTTAAACACAAATCATGTTAAAATAACATTATTTAATGGAAATAAATGGAACCTCACCAGTTGCAGAATGTCCTCGTCCTTGGGCATCACACAGAGCTCCAGCGCGGCGTCGCTGAGACACGAGACAAACAAACATGTTCTTCAATAAGCTGCGTTTTAAACGGAGTGAAAAAGGTTTTTGTTTTTTGTCTTATTTTCTCTATCATTAGTCCAAGTGATCTGAGCGCCGGTGGTGAAGAGATTAGATCTCAAGTCTGAGTCATTCAGACGGCAAATATTCCCTTTTAATTGAAGATTTCTGATTAATGTCAGAGGGAGGGCAAATATTTGTTGTTGGACCCAGACGACCCCCGAGACTGCTTTGTAGTCTACAGATTAAATATTACATCAGTGAGTCATATAAATATTAAGAAAATATTAAGTGAATTCGCTGCTAGGAGATTTTCTCGGCGATCAGGAATAACACACATTTTTCCACTTTTTTGTGACATCTTACATGTGATACTAACTTTTTTATTTAAGAAAATAACAGTCAGATGGTTGTAGACTTGTTACGCGGAGTAACTTTGTAACAAATCACAATCACAAAATTAACTTTATTAATCCTCAAAACACAGATAAAGTGTGACAACCTCTTTTTACCGCAAATGTTTTATGACTAAAATGGAAGACAACATAAAGAAGAAGACAAAGAAGAAGAACGACTAAAACCAAATACTCAAAACTACCCTGACTTGTTTTAACAGGAAGTAGAACGAATAAATTATTTCCTTAACATTAATATTTCCTTCCTCTCACTCTCATGTTTACATGGAGTTAAGTGACAGCAGATTTCATTAAAACGCCACCAAAATGAAAGAGCAGAAAAAAACAAAACAGATTTCCAAGTGATTTTTAAACAGTGTTGGAAAAGTTTTGCTGCAGAAATGTTACATATCGTGTCTTCACCTGTTCTGGATCAAAGCGATGACCTGTGAGTACGTCTTCCCGATTATGCTCTCTCCGTTCACCTTCACGATTCGATCCCCTGAAGGAAGACAAAGAAGAGAAATGACCATGCTGCAATTTTATTTATTACCGTCTATTTATTCCACCCTGAGTTGTTTTTTTATTTGCATTTTTTAGTATTTTAAAGTTAAAACAGGGTTTTAACCTCTTGACTTTCCCATTTCATTCCACCCTGTGTTGTGCTTTATTGTTGTATTTGCATCTCTTTTCTTTTTAAATTTTTATTTTCCTTTTATTGTGAAGCACTTTGAGCTGCGACCCTTGTATGAAAGGTGCCATACGAATAAAGTTTATATTTTTGTTTCAGGGATTCAGTGAAATAGGCTCTGAATTTATGTAACTTAATGACTGAGACTTTATAGACTTTACCAACGTCATCTGAGCACTGTTAACACCGAGTGAATCGCAGACGACACGTTTGTGCAAACACTCTTTGCATCACCGTAATTCCGGCGATCAGAGTCTTTGTCGCCAGAGAGGAGCGAGTAGGAAAAACGCCTGTACATACTGTGGTTTCCATGTTTTGTCCTGTTTTTGGACATTGAGACGAAAACTCGAATAAAATATTATTTTAAATATGTTTGATTCTGTTCAAGTTTCAAACTGAACACTCACAATCTGGTGTTTGTGTACAACTACAGTGTTTTTCTTGATTTTAAATTGTCAATACACAATTTAAAATGCAGTAAACTGTAAATATAGAAAGTTTTTCTGGAAAAATGGGCAAAAGCACTTAGTTACTTAGTTTCTGGACCTTTTATGGTTAAAATAAGCAAAAAAAAATAAAATGTCCAGACGGACATTTTGAGGCTTCGGTGTTAAAGGCTTAACGCTTTTCTGGGGTTGTTAAATGGATTACTGTTTTTTAAAGTCATCTGCATGTAGCAGGTCGGCTCGTCATCGTCGTCATAATGAGTTTAAACTTGTTTTCTATTATCTTCAGTTCACCATTTGTAATATTTTCATTTATGCTGTTGATGACGCAGGAGGAGTGGGATAATGTCTGTGAATCTGTAAATCTGAGTGACGTGTCCACAGTCAATACTATTATTGAGCAGGTGAACCAGCACAAAAGGACAAAATTATTAGGATCTACGTCCACTCAGGCTTTTCTGAGGACGGACGTCTTAGAAGACGGGGAGGTGAGTCGAGGAGAGGAAACGAGATAATTGTGGGAAAACATTTACAGTGGCTCATCCCAGGAGAGGAAAGGAGAGTGATGATCATCAGATAAAAGACACAGAGAGAGAGATTCACAGGGTTTGTCTGAGGCCACTTGACATTTCCAGTAACGCCGTGTCCAGTAAGAGCTTCAGCTATCAAATACTGACTACAAAAAACTGCTGATTCATTTCAATTTCTGCAGGATTTTTTTTTTTTTTTACCCTTTAAATTACAAAGTGAGTCATGGATTAATAAGAAATAATAACACAAAAATGGGGGGAGGTTGGAATAACAGTCGCGCAGATTACACTTTGTTCAACCTCCCACAAAGGAAGCCATCTGTTATTCTGTAACTCATCTATGTTTTGCCTGGCAGCTTCACAAGGAAGTGGAATTCTCCAGAGAGCCGACGTGAAGAAATCCTGGCACCGGGAGCAGCGAGAGCGGGTCAAACGTGAGGTGGTCAGAGTTAATCGTCAAAGATCTGCCAGTTACCGGGAGCTCAATCGTCTCCAGAGACTCTGTGTGTGTGTGTGTATACCTGTACAGAGTCCAGCTCCGTGGGCGGGGCCTCCCTCCTTCACTTGCTTGACAAAAATGGTGTCCATTGGCTCCAGACGGTTTCGCTGTCTCCCTGGTAACCGGAGAGAGAGAGAGAACATGGTCACACAGTGAAGAAGAGCAGCAGCAGCAGCAGCAGCAGCAGTGACATGAGAAAGTATGACACACTGCACTGGGACAGCACACATTTCATTTAGTTTTTATTTGTGCTACTGATCCAGATTTACTCAGCAAAGAACTATATATGCATTATATACTGTAACAAGCATTTAGTTGTATGACTGAAAATAAACTAACAATTAAATTAATAATTTGAGTAATTCAACACACAGAAAAAAATCTAAATACTGTACGTGATTGTTCTAGGTTCTCAAAACAATGTGGATTAACTGAGTGTAGGACAGAACTTTTAAAATGCAACTTAAAATCCGTTTTTACTCTTTAAAACATGTTGGTTTTATCTTTTTTATTGCATGTTTTTATACATTCTACAGTATTTTGTTTATAGTAGTATTTCTATTATATGTTTTTATTTTATTCATTTTATTTATCTCTGATATACAGCACTGCAGCACTGTTTCAGCTGTTGTTTTATAAATAAAGTTGGATTGGATTAGTACAAATCTGGTTAATGAATGAATAATTTTATCTCTGTAACATTCGTATAAAAAGTAAAAATAAAGTGATGAATAAAGTTTATTTTTAAGCTTTCTTTTTTGCTTGGATAAATATTGGATATCCCAAAACCCAAAGATTGTCAAATAATCTCTAATGAAATACAGGACAGCAGGAAATCACATCATGGGAGACTTCTTCTTGTTTTCTAATAATGGATGTACGCTTGGCTATAATCCAGTAGGGGGCAGTAGAGGACATGACATGTCTTCACTCTCACTTGCTGTGAGTGAAAACTGTGGTATGACAACACTGTGTTTTCACTCATACTGCACATGATGCTGATGTGAGAACAGGACAATAAAACGGAACACAGAGACTGACTGATGCTGGACAGGACCAGAATAAGGTCCTCATGGAGACCATGAGGCAGAGATGCGAGATCTTAAAAGAACAGCTGCATAAATCTGTTTATGTCTCGTCCATACGTCTTTATGACGACTATTTTTTGTGAAAGTGAGGACAATTTGGCTGCTCCTCAGTTGACTGTTTATGGATTAAGACTTGGTTTTAGGAGGGTCAGAGTTAGAATTAGGTTTATATAAGGATGAGGTTTGGGGGTTAGGTATTTAGTTGTGATGGTTGATGGTTAAGGTTGGTGCAGTGGTTAGCGCTGTTGTCTTTCCAGCAAGAAGACGAAATAAGGGCCTTTCTGCATGTTTTCTCTGGGTTCTCCGGTTTCCTCCCACAGTCCATAAACATGCCATAAGGGGATTAGGTAAATTGGACACTCTAAATTTACCGTAGGTGTAAAAGTGAATGGTTGTGTGTCCCTGTGATGGACTGGCGAACTGTCCAGGGTCAGTTGAGATTGGCACAGTGCCCCCTATGACCCTCATGTGGAGGATAAAGCGGTAGAAGATGGATGGGTGGGTTAAGGTTGGAGTCGAGGGTCAGGGAATTCATTATGTATGTGGGCGTTCTCACTAGGCATGCTGAACCAGAATGTGTGTGTGTGTGTGTGTGTTCCAGGTATTAGTCATGTTGTGGGGACCTAAATCTGTTTACACACTCACTTTATGGGGACAAAAAGCAAGTCCCCATAACATAAATTATCACATTTTAAGCTGAAGACATGGCTAGGATGAGGTTAGAGCAGTAGTTATGGTTAAGGTTAAGTCCCCAGGACATTAATGTAAGTCAATGTGATGTCCTCTGAAGTCATGGAAACCAAACCCTCTCTCTCTCACTCTCTGTGTGTACCAGATTCCCATTTCCAGAGCCAATCTTTCTGAGCCTCCGACTCTGCAGTGGCACAAATTGGATTCTGCAAGTTTCCAATGGCGCTACAGCTGGATGAACAGGATTTATTGTGGAAATCTAAAGCTTTGGACATTTTTAATGCTCCCAATCGTCTTATCAGAACCATAAACTATTGTGTGGATTAACCAAAATACACACACACACACACGTGTGTGGACACGGCTGTTGAATACGTAGCTGTCGGAGCAAATATCACAGAGATGGCAGTGACATAACGTTGCCATTTTTCACTCGTATTTCAATCACATATGAAGCAAAAAATAAGCATTTTCCCCTCTAGTTCAGTTCAGCCGAGACTCAGTCCACTGCCGTCTATTGGCACGGTTGAGTGTCAGCTCTGCTTTTTGGCCTCAACAAGCCTCAGTTTGGCTGCCATCCCTGGCTGCACAGCTGGGCCTGGTTGTGTGGGCCTGCTCCCCTCTCCCCCCCCCTGTTTTGGGTTAGATAATGTTATTCTACAGAGGGCTGGGCCCACTGCCCACTCCCTGCATTAACCGCCGGCGTAATACCTTCACTATGTCCAACGTCTTAGGCATTTAAGTGGCTCTCACACTCACAAAACACACCCAAACACAAATGTGCCAGTAAACAAAAACACACTGATGCCCACGCACATGTGTTGCTTGCTCTGATATGTTTCCAGACACAGTCAGATCTTTATGTGCATCATATAACACCCCGGAAAACAAGCACTATCGATTTACTGAGTGTACTGTGTCCACCTCCACCACACTAGATGGCGACCACCATTATGTATCGTTAATTCCAAAAGTATTTAATTCTTGAAGCTTAATCGGAAAACCAGTCTGGATTTCCTCCTTGAACCACCACCCTATCGTGGTGGATGAGTTTGAGTGCCCTAATGATCATGGAGCTATGTTGTCCAGGCAGTTTTGCCCCTGGTAGGGTCTCCCTTGGCTACTTGGTCCTGGGTGAAGGGCCAAAGGCAGGAGCCTTGGTCTGAGTTCCATGTTCAATCAGAACATGGAACGTCACCACTCTGGTGGGGAAGGAGCTGGAGCTTGAGGAGGAGGTGGAGAGATACTGGCTAGATATAGTCGGCCTCACCTCATCTCGACACATGGTGTTGGCTCTGGATCCCGGAAAGGAATTTAACGGTATGGAATGGTTCGGATTTCCCCGTGTTTTTTACCATGGTTGCCTTCTTCATCTATTATTTATGGGTCAAAGCCCAAGTTTCACAGTTGCGTGTTGAGCCATGATTCCACCGAGTGGAAGAGTTTGGTTCAGTACAGCACGATACAATAGTACCAAAATAACCCAACTGTTCAATCCTTTGGTACTCTTCCCTTGGGGTACCAGAGTACAATGGTATGGTACGGTAAGACCGGCTCCACCCACGACTGTCTGATTGGGTTGATTGGGCGACAGAAAAATGTAACTTGTTTGCAAACAAAGTTTTGACGTCTTGGTGAGACAAAACATCCAAAAACCGGTCGTTTGGCAGTTTTCAAATTTGGGAGTCGACTTATACCAACTTTTGAATAAGAACTCCAAGGAATGTCTGTCCATCAGAGACCATTCAAACCCACAAAAACTGGCACTGCATGAGTCATGCAAACACACTGACTGTAGAGGACGCTTTTCTACTTTCTCAACATTTCAAAGGAGGAGCAGTACTGTGAGTGTGTTTAGATAGTTGTCTATCAGGTCTCTTACAGCAAAGGAATATGAAAATGTGAGGCATCTGATCCTTGTACAAGAATCCTCTGCCCTCCCACATAGTGAGGGAAGGTCAAAGCACAAGTACACTTCACATAAAACCCATAAACTCCAACTTCCTTCAGAAAGTGCAGCGTGTTTGATTGTCAAACCTCGGCCCAAAGACACCGGGGTTGCTTCAAAGACGGCACATGAAAAATAAATACTGTCGTGTAATTCTGCCTTTTCTTCTTCCAGATTCCCATGAATTCCGAGTCCAGTTCACACAAACTTGTCCAAACACAACTAGGCTCGGAAAACCTAAACCTGCGCTAAAACACCTGCGTACCTGACTCCTGACCTGGGTGAAATACTCACACAGGCCCACCTCCTCATAAACTGTGTCAACAGACTTTTGTCACATGATGTAAGGGCTTTTTTAAGGTGCCGGTCTGAAAACAGACAGGTCTCCTTACACTAATCGCTGCGCTCTGTAAACAGCGGCAGCTTTTACGTCAGGCACCTCGGCACACACTGGAGGAGGGAATGTCAATATGCCTTTAAAGCCTCTGTCATCACGGCCAGTGTGAAGTCAGAGGTTTGACCTTGCTGTAAACACACGAGTAAAACTTTATTTACACAGCACAAGTAGCAGCTCCAGAAACAAAAAGGGGGAATAAAAGCTCACTGCTAAGTGACTTTGTGTAAGATTATTCCTGCATTTTTATTTTATTTTAATGCCAATAAATAACTACCTCAGATTCAATTTGTTTTTATTGGTTATTAGAATTTTTTAAGGATACCGAGCAAATTAAGTCAACACAACCGATCATCGGATTCACATTAAACAATCAATAAAGGAGTAAATTTAAGTAATATTTTTCAGCACAAAAGAAAGTTAAATTCACCTCTGTCAACAAATCATTATGCAAAGGCAGTAGTGAAAGTACAGATTATTGGGCGATTAGTACATACATCCCATATCTCTCCATCTCTAACTATCCCCATTACACTGTACAATCAGATTGAAGATGACAATAAAATATTTTAACCTCAGAAATGTCTCTATTCAAGCTTAAAATTGTTCAAACATAACATTTGATGTGATTTTTCAGAAGCCAATGTGTTTAGTTAGTTTTCTACAGTAAAGAATTTCATTGTACATGGAAAAGGTCAACTGTATAACCACAGTATCTGTTCCATTACATGGTGGCTGATGACTGAACAAAGGTCACCTGCTGAGGAAGAGCTGCAGTTCATGGCTCAAAAAAACAGTGCAAATGGACACTGTGGTATTTGCTCTCCTTGCACATATTAGTGAGGAGAGGCTGTGCAATGCCACACAACACATCAGCACCACTGACTACGGCCAAAAAACAAACAAAAACTAAACAAAATACTAAAGGTGCAACAATTTAATGACTAATTAATCAGTCAGTTCTCAGATTTCAGCGTCTAAAACCTACTACTTAATAAAGAAAAGTGTAATAATATACCTAAAACAGGACGATTTGGTGCAGGATTGTTGCATTAAACTGCATTGGTGGATGTAACCAATCATAGTAATTCAGTGTATATTTAAATGTAGGGTTACATGTATGGGATCTGGGGTCATTTCACAATAATTCACTGTCATGACTGTAGCATTCCTCACTGTGGAGAGAGAGAGATATATGTACAGAGGTGGTAACCCACGCCTGACACCTCCACCACATCTGATCTGCTCATCACACACACACACACAAACACACACCTGGTGTTTTTTTCCACCACACACAGGAAGGTGGTGGAGTACTTTCCATCACGTTTTTTCTAGGAATTGCAAATACCAAAACCCACCCAGGGGAAAGAGGATATGTACTGACCGCATTTCAACAAAAAGAGAGAGAGAGAGAGAGAGAGAGAGAGAGAGAGAGAGAGAGAGAAAAAAAAGAGTTGATTCAGTGTTTTGTTTTCTTTCTGTAAAACAAGCCAAACTATCTAACTAGGCAATTAAATTTCAACCGAGGGAACAAGTGACAAACATCTGGAAACAGATGGGTTGATTTTAAAATACTTTCTCATGCTTCAAGAAAATGTGTTAAATGAGCCAACTGGCTGCGATTCTCTTCAAAACAGAGTGGAAGGGTGGAGTCTGTTTATTCTGATCCTTACAAGACCAAAAAACACACAAGCAAAAAAAGTGGAAAGGAAAGAATTAAACATGAGTTTATTTGCTCCAATGTCAAGTATGTCGAGACGAAACTACAAAAAAACAAACAAGTAAATACACCGGAGATTATGTTCCATGACACAATCACAACAGTTGTGATTATAAAAACTTTTTTTGGGGAAACTTTTTGCTTAATTGAAGTGATAAAACAAAAATGGAAAATGGAGACATTTCATATGGATAATTTTGCCTGGGTTTATGTAGCTTTAGGCTAACACTGCTAAAACTTAGCATATCTTGTTATCCTGTAAAAACTTCAAGAAAAAGGCTTAAGCCTTGGAGTTATAACAGGATATTATGCACCAAATCATGATGTGAATATACAGTTATCCCTTTACAAGACTATTATTGAGAAACAAACAAGCCAGACACATTTATAAAGTTAGTCAGACAAAGCTTTTCAAACATTAGCTGGATTAGCTAGATAAACTCTACATTAGCTAAAGTTGTTTTTAGCTAATCTACTGCTGCCGGCGATAATGAAAAATCCAACTTATATCTATTTATGTGTGAAATTGAAGACTAGTGATAAATCTGCCTTATTTTTATTCACATTTGTGGCATTTTAGCCAACAAATTCTATTTCTCGCTTTCTCTTGCTAAGTTTTAGCATATTAAAACATTAACTCAATATCTTCAATTATCCCTTTACAGGACCATTATTTAAAAACAAATGAGCCAGAAAGATAAAAGCGTCAGATGAGGCTTGTCAATTCTGTCATGGAGTGGAGGTTAGCTGAAATAGCTAGCTAAGCTAACAACATATATATACACTTAAGTAGCTAATCTACTGCTGTCACATTGGTAGTATTTATCTAGCTAAGCTAGATAAGCTGCCAAAATACACTATTCTAAATTCGTTTTGGCTAATCTACTACTGCCAGCAATCATGAAAAATTCGACTTTTGTCTATTTCTGTATAAACTGGAGACTCATGGTAAATTGGTTGTCATTTTATTTAGATTTTAGTCACATTTGTAGTATTTTAACCAGATTGTATCCTATTGCTTGGTTTCTGGAGCTAATTTAAGTCAGTTTAGGTGTTTGTAACTTGGTTTAATGATACAAAGTTCATTACTTGTGTCATTGTTATTATTATTATTATTATTATGTAGTATGTGGCATGCTAGAGGAGAGGTGAACTGTCAGTTGTGTTTGGATTTCTGCCTGAAAAAAGTTTTTGTGACTTGTGTCACAATGTTAACGTCTTCTACGTGGGTGGGCGTACATTATACAAAAGACAAAACAACCTGTCAGATTTATAATTACTTACACTTGACTAGAAAACATCTGTGTGTGTCTTGACCTCTCATATGAAATGAAAAGGAAAATAGCGCACTAATATAACTAGATCTCATGAGTAAACGGACAAGGAAATATGCCAAGAAAAGCAGGAGAACATCAAAGAAGTCGAGGAATTTGTTCTCTGGCCAAGAAGTCGATTAGACAATATTAATATTGAAATTCTCTTTATAACTCTGCAAATTTCTCAGGTTCAAGGCTATACTTCCTGGAGTCTTTTGCATATTTCTGAACGGAGCCGGAATTTAACTGGCTCCCGGGTTTCCAGTCTTAGTGCTACACTAAGTTGACCGTGGCAAAAAGAAAAGGAGACAAAACTTAAGACACAGCTTTGTTGAAGAAGGTGGGGCGTTAAAAAGGGCTCACTGGAGAATTCAGGGGAATTCTGTTTGCTTGTGCTGCTCTAACGTTCCCTCTGCAGACTTTCATGGGAACAAACCAAAAATCTGATACACACACAGAAAAGAGAGAGAGAGGGAAATAAAAGTGGTATCTGCAGAGGAAAGTGTTTCACATTGAATGAAAAACAAATATTTGAACAGATGGCCACATTTTTATGTTGCTTCTCTCGCTGCGCTGAGGTGCCACAGCTTCATAAACGGAGCGAAAAGAGAAAGAGAAAAAAAAATGACTCAATCGGATTTTTACCCTTTGATAACTCGCTAAAATACACAGCTGAAAAGAGAGAGAGACACAGGAAGGAGGGAGAGACAGGGACGAGAGGAAGTGAGATAGAGGGGATGATTTGGGGATAACGGCGGCTGTGTGGTATGTACACAACCACTGTGAAAGGAAATAAACACGTCCACACTGAGTGGAGCACATCATCCCTATACGACTACACAGACCATAGATCCATGATGACGCTTGTTTATCCGTGTATCCACGTCGCTGTCTGCTTATGTTTTCAGAGGGTTTAAGTGTTTCTAGCGACAACACCCAGCTCGTCAAACACCACCACCACCACTTCTCTCTCTCTCGTTCCAAACACCAACAGCCTCATCACACACTGGCTCCGAGTCAAAAAAATAAACTGCTCTGCAGCGAATTTCACAGAGCTCGACCCGGACAGAATGCAATGCAAATGCAAATTTTTCCTTCCTTCATAAGCATTTAAATAAGCTAACACATGGGATTCATTATTATCTGTCTGCGACTGCGTGTGTGTTTGAGTATGCGTGTGTTCAAGTGGTTCTCCGATGATGTGATGTTATGGGTGTCTGTGTCGTTTGCTATGATTGTGACCAGCAGTGAACTTCATTCTTAGCTCGTAACGTCGACAGTATGTGGGCATCAGAAGGAAATGAGAATCAGATCTTGTCAGCTAACTATTAACATATAAATAACAATATTCTACATCAACTATACCATACCCAAGAAGAACTACATTTATTATAAAATGAAAAAAAACCAACATAATAAAGTTGCTCTGTCACATTTTACCATCGTCTGTGACTCATCAATCACTCAATCACTTCACATCTGTGATCTTTATGGACAAAAGTGTCAAAATGAAACCAGCCAAATTCACTGACATCACTTCCTGTTTTCAGAGAACCAGACTTGCGAAGATATTCTTCGCTTCATTAGAGGGACCCAGACGTCAAGTTAAAAATACCAACTTTCTCAATGAGGTTCTGAATGACATCATAGACGATGATATCACAGAGCTAACCTGTCTGAAATGTACTTCAGATGTGATATCAGGTTATCCGGCGTTCACAGGAGTTAATGCTCAACTGGACCCTGAACTTTGTCTTTTGGGGAACTTTCGAGTATTCGTCGCTCTCAAAATAGTGTCATGGAAGTCAGATTCCTCTCTCTCTTGGGAGATGAACAGTTGTGTTCACTATTGTCTCAGAAATCAATATTTTACATACATCTCTGATGCCAAGTACTTAATGTAGTCTTTTGTACTGACCTAATGCACTGTCCGATTGCAATCAGATCACAGAAAACACACTTTAATGCCAGGTGTAAAGACGACCATAGTCTCAGACGTCGATCTGCTGTTTCATAATAACGTTAAGAGGATAAAAGGTCAAGTATTGAGGTTGATTTCAAAGCATAAACTGTTAATTAACTTGCCGTAAACAATGGCAAACTTGTGAGCTTTGCGAAAGACGACGACGACGATACAATGCAGTCATTGAATCCATGAAGTCCATGTGAATGGAATTCCTACACACTAGAAACAGGTTATTAAGGAGAGACTGGCTGTCGCAGGGTGTCACGGAGAGAAAAATTATAATATTCACAACTGTAGGAGTGATGATTTAGGTGTATGTAGTAATATCATTTGACATTTGTTGGAGTCTGTCAACAAACAGATGTTTTTCATGTGAAAAGCAACCTTTTCTGGGCCAAGGAAACCTCTTTCAGCTCTGCAGTAAATCATCACGATGCTGTTTTATTAGAACACGTCGTAACTTTATTACACACTGACAGTGTCTTTTGATTCATTCAGCATTTACTGGTTCTCCACTGCACGATCATGGAGTTCCACATCACTCACCACGTGAGTACGACACTAACAATGCATTCAACCAGTCCTTCTATACTCACTCTACACAAGAGACAACATATATTGAATATGCAGCCTGGACCTTGTGACCACAGTGAAGCTATGGAGGACACAAACAAAGTAAAATGTCCTACTGAGCAGACAATTACGACACCAAAGCATCTGAAAACTAGTATATTTCTTGTTTCACACCAAAGACGGCGAAAGTAACAAACAAATCTGTGTTAACTCTATTTTGTTTAAACCCAGCATTCATCAGTGTGACAGTAAATGCAGAAAATTAGCAGCAAAAAACATCAACACTGTTATAAACAACAATCATTATGAATACTGTCATTATTCCATGACAGGACGAATAAGACTTATATTGTTGTGTGGATGACATGTATTTTTCCGCACAGTGACTTTAGAAAACAAATTAGGAGCCGTTTAAAGTTGTTATTATTGTTTGCTGATGTTTGAACCAACACCAACCTGCTCAACCACCTGAGCTCAGCTCCAGCAGCAGCTGCAGGTAAAACAAACAGAAACAAAGCAGCACAACAATCTTCCTCTTAAAGAGCCCCCGATCTCCTTGCAACAAGACTTCCGCGAGAGTCAAACCTCTTGAATAAATTATTCCCCACCTCGCCTGAGGGCGGCGCTGCATCAAGAATTACTGAAGGAGAAGACGAGACAAGCCAATGAACATGAAAACTTCTGTTTCCTCCGCATAAGAGCAAAGCATGGAGCATGGAGCTGCATCAAATCCTATCGTTTTATGTCAACATATGAGATAATATAAGCTGCAACAATGGGCTCAGACATTTCTCCTGGCTATCGTTCTACACGTGCGTAAGTTTTGGTTATGTTTACCCACAATGCCATGTGTTGTAGTCCACTTCCTGCACTTGGTTCACTTGAAGCGAACCAAGACCTATATGGAATTAGATTTGTGTCAATATTTTCAGTGTATTTTCAAACAACAACATTCAATATATTTTGAATGATTAAATCGATATTTTATTTGCTTTTTAAAAAGTGTTGTTTGCTTCATGAAAAGTGTTCAAATCTAATTCCATGTTTTTAGGCGAAACAGAGCAAACGAACTAGGGTTCGATTAAGAAGGAGCTGGTGTGAATGAATGCACACATCACAATGACTCTGACTCAAAGCTGTTAAATAAGGCTAAAAACCCTGCATGGTTCTGCTTTAAAGGGCAAAAAAAAAGGTTCCTTACATATACATAATGGCAGGGAATCACAGGAGCCTGCCACTGGTAATGACGTCTTTCAGGTAAAGTCACATTAAGAAGTCGTGAGTTCATGAAAAGTGTATCCACACTCACTCTCTCAAGGCTTTCCTCCTCCCACCACAGCAGGGCCCCATGTGTGTATGTGTGTGTTGTTTAATGTTGTGAGGCCTGTGTTGAATGAAGCGTGTGGATGTGTAGAGGCTAAACTGGGTGGAGGGGTTTGGGGAAGTGTGAGGAATGTGACACCGAGAGCCAAGAGGGGATGATGAGGGACACTTTCGGGAATCTCTCAATTTCCTGCAGGGATGCGTTTTTCCAGGGTCGGAGATTTATGGACTAAAAAAGCCCGTCGGTGCTCACCTTGCCTTCATGTTCACTGTCCACTCAACAGTTTTGTGCTGAATCACACCTGGCACTGACAGGAGTCTGGACGCCTCACAAAGCAAACAAACAGACACTGAGGACGATCTCCTCCCTTTGCTCATTGTATATCCGTCAAAATAATCGAACACATGTAGAAATGTGTGTAAAGTGGGGTGCAGGTTACATCACAAAGCTGAAAAATGACATTTTAGGGGGGCTAAAATTTGTCAGAATCTTAAAAGTGATGGCATAATAGAAAAATGACACCATTCGTGTTTATATCAATCCTGTATAAATCCAGATTACGTAGAAAAATGATGACACAACAGAACAACATACTTCTGTGTCCAAAACAAAGAAAGAGGACAGCGTTCACCTGGTATTTATAGTGTATTTTCACATGGAGACACATCACAACACAACACAACACTGGCTCTGAGGACTGCACTGACTAAAACAACCGAGTTCAAACTATCGTCAAATGAATTCACACAACGCTGCTCACTCAGCTTTGCTTTAAAGGGGCAGAAACACTGAGCGTGTTTCTCAGTATAGCAGTGTTTGGGTCTTGTGTCGCCCGGTGACTTGTTCAATGTCAACACAAACGCAGGACAGCAATGTTGTACTAGAAAAGTCAAACAGCTGAAAACAGACTGAAGTAAGACTTTGTTATTCTACAAAAACTTGATTTACCTGGAATTGCTAATGTTGTGGGGACCTAAATCTGTTTACACACACAATATGAGGACTTGTCTTCCTTATGGGGACAAATATCAAGTCCCCATAACATAAATTACTACATTTTAAGGTGAAGACATGTTTAAAATTATGGTTGCATTTAAGGTTAGGGTCAGGATTAGGACATCAGTAATTGTGGTTAAGATTGGATTAAGTCTCCAGGAAATGAATGTAAGTCTAAGATTTTTTTCATCCAAAAACAGGACGGGATAAATGCCTCTTGTCCCTGCCCGCCCCTGCTCTGCAGCTGTAGACACACAAATGCTCCTTCAGTGAGGTCTGATAGTCGTGCTACACAGCGTTAAAATAATATTTGTGAAGAAGAATACGAGCATTAAAGCACAACAAAAAATCACCAAAAGTTACGAAGTGCAGCTTTAAAAAGTGGATTCTTTCTTCGGTAATCTGTGTTTTTCTGCTGTAAATCTGCACGAGAAAGTGCTACAGTGTTGTTTAAGAATCCTTCTGATAATCCTCCTGCCACTCTGAAGAGTAAAGAAAAAACCTGAGTAAAGAAAAAACCTCCATCACCACCTCACAGATTTAAGATTCTTCCCCTGTTGTTTATCTGCAATTCCCTTAATTTAAATTCATACCGTCACAAAACAAACAGTGTCACCGAAGTGAATGGCAATGACACGGGGTCATCACAATGCATCTTTTTCCACCCTATGAGTTCAATTATGGGATGTCAATCATCCTTAAATCCTAATTCTGCACATGGACCGATGAACAGCTGAGACTAAACGGTTTCTGTGTTCACACCTGAGGTCTGAGCTCACGGCGCACGTCTCTAATTCACATTTAAAATCGGAAAAGTTCAGTGATTACTCACCTCGGCTGCCGTTCTCTTCATCCTGAAAGAAAAGAGTAATTTCATTAATTAATTATATAATACATAATATATAAATGATATAATGAACACACTAATTGATTAATTAAGCTAGAAAATACAGTTCTAGCACGACTCCACTTGGCTTGGTTCGGCTCAGCTGAGCCGATACTAAAATGTGACATCAACAGACTGATTGGTCAGAGTGTCGTCACTGGAAGAATTCATGAGCACGACGTCTGACACAAGAATCAAAGGCAACAATGTCCAACTGTAGATCAGTTAAAAAGACTTAAAAATCCTACTTATAATTTCAAAATCTACTAATAGTTCCAAAATTTAAAGTTCCAAAATGTACTTATAATTCCAAAATGTACTTAAAGTTCAAAAATGTACTTAAAGTTCAAAAATGTACTTAAAGTTCCAAAATCTTCTTATAGTTCCAAAATGTACTCAAATCCCACTGATTTATCTGAGAGTGTCGTCACTGAAGAGTCATGAACATCTGACACAAGAATAAAAGCCAACATTGCTGAACTGTAGATTAAAGTTAAAAAGACTTCAAAATCCCTGAAAACATGACGTTAACCTCCAACATTTAGCAAAGGAAATGTCTAAAATGTCAATATTTAACAGAGGAGTCTAGTGTATTTAGCGACAGCACTGCTGAAAGCCGACAATCGTGATCCGAATCACAAAGTTTTGTGAGATAACGGAAGCTTACATTGACACACGTTGGCCCTTAAAGTGGCCAAAAACAAAACTGTGAGACCAAAGACGTGCGGTGAGAGAAGCTGCCCGTGTCTTTGGTTCCACACATTTCTCAAAGTCCTAACATTTGCGCTGCACTCTCTCCCTCTTCTCTTCAAGCATGCACAACTCCGGGCCAAAAGCTATAAACTTAACGTACTAAGCAAGCTTTGTAGGAAATCCCTTTGTGCAAACACGGGAGGTTGTCAAAATACACTTCAGAGAAAAGCAAACGCAAACTTATCCTGAATTATCACTTAGGAAAACTCATATGAGCGAGGCCTTGATAAGCTCTGAGGGAGAGCCGACTTGAAACGACGGCACATTTTCCCATTAAATAAGTCCTGTGGTGTTTAAGCAAAGCCCTTTAGTCTGCATTAGTCTGTGCCCGTTAGGAGGCGGAAGTGTTGTAACGTCGGGATTAAGACTGCTGGCCAGATTGATGCTGATGTTATCCAGAGGACAGTTGGCAGACGTCCCAGGTGGGATGATACAAGTCAGAAATAGACACCAGGGAAAAAAAACAAAGACAGAAGTACACAGAGACTTTAAGTCTTTGTTGGCTCATTAATTCAGTCAATATTTGTCATCAGCTCTATAATCATGATTGGGGCCAAAAGTCTGAACATGAAAAAAATGATCTGTAAGCAAAAAAACATCTGAAAAAACAAGATTTCAACCTTAAAAAAACAAAAAACAAGATTTGAACCTGAAAAAACAAGATTTGAACCTGAAAAAACAAGATTTGAACCTGAAGAAATAAGATTTTCAACCAGAAAAAAATCGAATTTCTTTCCTCCGAATTACAAGAAATCATGGAAACTGGATCATTTTGTTTTTTGGACAAAACAACACCTTTTCATAGACCAAACATCATCAATTAATCACACAAGTCACATGATTTTTGAAACAAGAATTGAAATATTCCAACCAAATATGTTTGATGCTAAAACTTCTGCTTGATGTTTCGTGTGAAGGACGCAGTAAAACTTTGCCAGTGAAGTGAGCTATGTGAACCTGTTTCTAACATGACTTCCATCAACGAGTTTATTTGCTCTGAAAACGTTTTCTTAACCCTAACTGTGAGACACTCTCCGTCTGAAGGTCGTGCAGATGTCGTCAGACGCTGTCCTCTCACCTTCAGTGAGTTGTGGACTGCAGACTCAGGAGGGTAGACAATGAAGTGCCGCAGTGTGAAGCCGAAGCCCTGCGAGGTCCGGCACAGGTGAAGCGTCTTTGGCCCCGGCCAGGAGAAAGGCTCCTCCTCCTCTGCCCCGGGGGAAGCGGCGGTGGCCGACACCTCGCTCTGATCGCGCCCATCCTTCTGCTTAGCCTGAAGAAAAAACAGGAATATCCATGTCAGTCTTCTAAACATTACACAGGCCGGTAAACTCATCGCTATGTAATCTGATGTAATAAATGATCTTCATGTCCCTTTACAGGAGGGTGAACCTCCCCCAGGTTTGGGAAACACAGCCCTGGGTTCTCTTCCACAGAGAAGTCAAATGTGGTTATGAAAATAATGACACACTGTTTTCACAGATGAAGCAGCCTGTGAATGAGCACACATCTCATTAATCGTCCTGATTGACAAAACAACACAGCGTTTCTTCCTGTATTTCATATGATGATGATGTTTCTGCTGAGTAACGCTCAGGTGTGACGTTGTGTTCTGACAAGATTTTCAATGGAAACAAGACCGAAAACACAGTAAGTGATGATTAGGGTTTAAGTAATACTGAATAAATACTGTGATGAATGTAGAATAGAAATTTTTTTTTTTCAAAAGTCTACTTTTGTGTATGGAGGCTGATAAGCCAAAAGTCTGAACATGAAAAAACAAGATTTGAACCTGAAGGAACGAGATTTGAACCGAAAAAAAAAACAGATTTGCAACCGAAAAAATGTGAAAAAAAGTTTTAATCTTAAAGATTTTGCTTTGAACCTGGAAAAACAACATTTGAACCTTTGTCTTCTTCAAATTTGTCACATGACATTTCTCTTTACAGTTAATGAAGCACTTATTTAAGTATCTGTACCAATGCCAACATTGAGGATTGTCACGGCTCTTCCCTAACATCCCTCACTCAAAACTATTATTAACTCACATTAAAAGAGATGAGGTCACGCTCAATGAGGAAAAACCTGAGATTTAAAAGGAAAATATAAGCTTTATATTTCAAAATATGTCACTAACCTGTAAGTATACTATTTATTTTACAACATATTTTAATTTCTCCAGAAATTCCATGCATTTTCAAGGCTTTCAAGCACCCGTACTAACCTGGAGACAGATAAGTGCCTGTAGTTTTAAGGTAAACCTCAGTAAAACTCACATGAGTTCTTCCTCACACATCACAGCATCACACATATGGCTTCAGTTATTACACATCCAGGGCTTTACGGGGTAATTTGGGCGAGTTTTTAATCTGATGGCCAGACTTATCTTCTACATTCCTGCAAATCTACCGTAATGAACACGGCATAAAAAAGAAACAACAACATTTAAATCTCATTACATTTACTGCATAACAGTAAACAACACGTGCTCCACATCATCGGAGCAAATGCCTGTAGAAAAGTCTGGAAAAATTAAGTCTACAGCGATTAAAACAGCAACTGATGCAAAGCTGAAAATACCATGAGACACACTGAGTCGTGTGTTCATGTGCCTCAGCTACGCAAACCAAGACAAACAGGGAAACTTTCTGCTGTTTATATCACATAGACTCAAATATATACAGCAGTAATTACTAATAATATCATCAACTCATAATGAAAGAAGACTTGGATGTGGATAAGCAGAAGACATCCGACACAAAAATCAAAGTGAACAATGCCAAACTGTAGATCAGTTAAAAATACTTAAATCCCTTATATCCCTGAAAACATGCGTTAATCTCCAACAATTAGCAAAGGAAATGTCTAAAATGTCAATTTTTAACAGCGAAGTCTGGTGTATTTAGCGATCTCAGGAAGTACTTAACGATTTTGTGAACAAAGCTTTTTAATCGACTGATTCTAACGATTCAGTTACACCCAGAACAACTGCTTTACAAGTCACTAGTTTGTCTCGCGTAGAAAACCACGACAGCCGTACTATGATGACTCCGCCCACGTTGAGGAGGAGCTATATCGTAATGAACCAAGGGTCGAGGCGAGGCAGGACCATGTAGTGGAAAAGCAGCATTAGCAACAGGAAGAGTCAGTTTTGAGAATTTCTGTTACTTTTCCATGAAACTTTTCAAATAACATCAAAATCCAAAACTTCAATGCACCTTTTATTGCCCTACAAAGCTTTTAAATGTCAAGATTTATAGCAAACCTAAACACATAAAAGGAAATATCCTGTAACATCTCTGTGGTGGAAAAAAAGAAGCCACCCAGATCTCTGCTGCCAGAGCAGTGAGATATATGTCACATCCATCATCGACGTAACAACGCAGCCCGAACCGCTGCACCGCAGGGCGTGCGCTAGTGGTCGTTGCTCGAACTACCATCGTGACTCTCACAAGCCAAGAGTTTGAGCCTCAGCCCGGGTTTTCTCACCCACCAAAAACATATCTTAGGTATGGATCCAACACAAAGACATTCTCCCCACCGCCCGCCCCTCTGCCTCTGTGAGAGCAGCAGATGTAGAGGCCTCCAGAGAATGCAGGATGGGTGTGGGCTTAATGCTATGACTGGTGAAATCACCACCAATACTCAGTGGAGCTGAACTGGCGCTGAGCCCCGGGTCCATAATGTAACTGAGGGAAGAGAGGAGAGGAGCTGACACAGTCCAACTCAGCTGTTTGTTTTGATTTCATGCTGAAAATTTAATGTGGCTATTATGCAATAGCAGAGCCATCTGACTCAAACGGCCCCGCGGCTGAAGAACACACACAAACACACACATTTTCCATCTCGCTCTCACTTTCTCTCTCTCTCTGTTCCTATAAAAAAATGTTGAATTATACAGCAGTTTACATGATGTAAGAAAAAATCTAATTATTGTGTTAGCCCCATTTAAACTAGACTTATGAATACATGTAAACATGCTGAAAATTGTATTAAATGGACATTCTCAAGGTTAGACCAACACCCAGATACTGCAGCCCTGTGTTCAATTAATATGCTGGTCTATCAGGATCATTATGTTGGTCTATGCTGGTCTATGCTGGTGCATGTTGGTCTATGCTGGTCAATGTTGGTCTATGCTGGTGCATGTCGGTCTATGCTGGTCTATGCTGGTGCATCTTGGTCTATGCTGGTCAACTAGCATCATTATGCTGATCTATGTTGGTCTTTGCTGATCTATGTTGGTCTTTGCTGGTGACAGTGACACAGATTTGATGCTTTGTCAGCAAAAAATACTTCAATATTTTGATGTAACTAAATTCGGGATGAGCCGATACGATTCTGATATTGGGTAAAAATCCTATATACTGCATGCTGCACTAGTAGAAATGTAAATACAAATCAGCAGGGGCATTTTAGCCGAGTCATGTTGCAGGCTTCTTCTGTATTTGTTGCACAGTTGGAGAATTCGACTATGGCAATGGCACAAATGTGTCGTGACCATATCGGACTGAAATCGGTATACTCGAGTTTGTGCTGTTGGTATTGGACAGGAAAAAGTGGAATCATATCATCCCTGAAAAAAATAGTAGCAATAGTAGTAAATAGTAATAGTAATAGTAAAATAGTAGTAACAGTAGTAATAGTAGTAGGACACAGAATGGTTTGTTTTGGTCTGCGATGCAATAGGTCAACCAGAAAACACCAAGTACCAGTATCAGTTCTATCAACACTGGTCAAAAATCACAAATATTAGAACGGGAAACAGCATTTTCTGATACTCGAGGTCTTCATGGCTCAGCCAGGGCAAAATATCATGAAAAACATGAACAGCAAAGTTGGTTCATTCAATAAACGGATTCACCACGAGTGTTTGTATACTTGGACAAATACAGTTGTTCACTTAAAAAGTTGGCATCTGCAAACACAGCTTAACTCGCCGAGTGTTCAGGGAAACTGCAGCTGCAACTATGCTTCTTTGGCCGTATTCAGGAGGGAACAATACTGTAAATGTGATCCAAACAAGCTCGCACAATTATCTGAGAAATGCTGCTCAATTATGCATGCAATCTGTTCATCATGAAAACAGTCGTGGTGGACAGGGGTTTGATTTGTGTGCCTCCATATGGCGCCTTTGCCAGCGACGAAGGTGCATTTGCATGACCTCTCCTGTGTCTTTATGTACGCAAGTGAATTTGAATGGTGTTACTTGTGGACTCAGCTTTTCTCCACCTTTTTTTTTTTAAATCTGTGAGTCACCCGTGAGTCGTCTGACTTCATGGCTCTACCTCGTTCACTCCCTCTGGTTCCAAACATCTCTCCTTCTGTGACCACATTAGTCATCCTTATTGAATAAATCATAGGAAAAATGTGTCTTTCATTTCCCTCCTTGGCCTCCTCTGGACAACCATTTCATTCCAGGAAGAGAGCTCCCCAGAAGCAAAAAAAAAGGGGCTAAAATATAGGTATCTTCTGGGGATGAAATTTGGAGATTGAGGCTGCTCCAAGTGGAAAATAAACATATCTTCCTCTGACAAGCATACAGCAAAGAGGCACTGTGAAGCCACAGAGGAGAGCAGCAATAACAATAAACAAAACTTTACTCCCCATGCACACACACTCACTCGCTCATGTTACGAAAGGTACTGGTCAGAGAAATGCTGCTCTTGAGGAGGATGACGCAAACTAAATTCCTCAGATGGCAAAACAAAGTGTAGCTGCCTCACACCTCGCCTCCCTGATCAAATGTGAATCTGGACGCATCTGCCAGACGCTGTTAAGTCCTAAAAACCTGTGAGTAAATGTGGCTGAAATGCCTCAGAAACTTAACACAACGTCCTTACCCGAGATCGGATGCAATTCTTCTTGGATGCTTCTCGCAGCCGAGCCCAAGACACGCTGCGGTTGGGACTGGTGAGACCCAACTCCACTTCACCCCAGTAGGCTCTGGCCAAAAGCTGGAACCACAGACAGTATGGCTCTGACAGGCAGCCGTCCACGCCAGCCAGCCGAGCCCAGGGGCAACCTCCGGACGATGGCGAAGGTGAGAGGGAGCAGCAACCGACGGCGTTCACGTCCACGTCGCGCAGGTCGGGGTGATCCTTCAGAGGAGCTGGCTTACAGCCTGGGGGTAGCCCATTCCTCTGGGCCAGCATGGCATCGCCAAGTCTGAGGTGTTTGGACCAGACACCAGAATGGACAGAACACTATCCTCAGTAAAACACTGCGTCCTTTTACTTCCTCCTCTCTGAAGTCTCCAAGTTTCTGCCCGAGCTCATTTCATTTCTCTCTCTCTTCCTCCCCGTTCGTTCTGGTCTCAGTTCGGAGAAAATGGGGCTTTTCCTCTGGGCGTCCCGGCGCAGACACATGATATTTCCACTCAGCTGAGAGGAGAGCACAGTGGCTCAGTGCTCTGCAGAGAGCCCAGTCCGACTGACTGAAGCACCCACCCACTCTCCACAGAAACCTCCCTCTGAAGTATGCACACACACATACACACACACCAGGCGGGCCTGGAGTGAATTCTGCCTCCCTCTAACTCATCTCTTACCCTGCCAACCTTTTAAAAAGCGCGAGCACTAACACTCAGTGACTCAGGCTGAAGCTAATCAATAAATCATAACAAATGAGAGGGGAAGACGAGATGCTCACAAGGAGTCAAAGGAGAGTTAAGTACAAAAACAAAACAGGCACCACACAAGCCGCTATCTGCCAGGAGACAGGAATAACCCGGGAATGTTTTCACAGTGAGGGAAACAAGTCAAGAGGGTCTAATGAAGATAAGGTGGACATATCGGTTCTGCAGAATCAAACAGCAAATGCCTGCGTGGTGCATATGGTGGTGGTCAGTCAGGGAGACGAGAGGAAGGCACAAAAAAACACACTATAGCTCCTGAAAATACTTATTTACAGGAACCATGCAGATTTTCACAGTTGCATAAGTATAACAAAAGCGATGCATGATCTCGGGACATGACTAATTTGCAGCCCATGCCTTTGGTTAACGTCATTAACAGTTGTATGTAACGTAGCAAAGGCAAAGGAAGTGGTTGGTATTTTTTTTTCTTTGTGTTATAACATAGAAACACTCAAAGAGAGCACAATTCCAGGAAGGACACTCAGTTTCCTACAGTGTCAATAACCTCTACCTTACAACTTTATCCGTGTCCGGATCATCACCAACATCTAACCATTTCTTGACAAATGTCATCAAAGCTCTCTCTCTGACAGACAAAATGTGTCAATTCTTCTCAAAATAAAGACAAAAAAATATTCTCCAGTGTATAGTGTCCAGGGTTGTGTCAAATCTTACCTGAAATGCAGATATACCTTCAAATACATGTGGGGGAATCTCTAGAACCTTGAAAACTTGTTTCGGGTTAAAAATAAACAGCATAGAAGCACATCACAACATCTAAACTAATGACCACATGTTCCAGCAGAGGGTGCAGTGACCCCTTCTTGGCCTTAGATACACTTTGTCACAACAGTGACTGTTCTTAACCTCAAGGACAACAGTTCCGAGTGGTAAACTAGTTGTGACACCAAAGCGTCTAAAAAGCAGCATTTGGAAGTATTTTGGGTTCTTTTTACTGAAGTGACAACTGACTCATCTTTTTAACTGAGCAATCGGCTCCGCCCCAAGTGAAGCAGAATCTAGCTTGTGTGACTAACAGTAAGTATAATAATGAAAAATCTTGTCACATGTGTTTGTGTAAACTGGCGACCGGGAATACCATGTCAAACCAGGGGTTCCCCCACCTTTGTTGACATCAAATTCAAAGACTTTTCAAGACTTTCCAGGACCAATTCAAGGACTGAATGTGCTGACACAGCTTACGATGTGGAGGACAGATTGTGTACAGGCTCCAGTCCGATCTAAACTGTACTGTCAGGTCATTGTGACAGAATGAGACAGACTGTTCTGAGACTTGCAACCAGCCTCTACTGCCCTGACTAAAAGAAACTAGCTTCCTCTTCCCAGTACCAGAGGTCACACTAAGGTAGAAAAATGAATTGCCATGTTTCAGCAACTCACAAAATACTTTTTCTATTATATCTGGATGTGTCTTTTGTACAATGTAATTATGTCACTGAAAGGCTGTCGGCACCACGTTTCTACATAAACCAGTAGTTCTCGACAGACTAGAAAGTAATGTAGAGGTTTTTTTCAAGGGCCTCAGAATTTCAAATTCACATACTTTCAAGGATTTCAAGGACCCATGGGAACCCTGTCAAACTTGAATTTTGAAGTGACAGTCTTCATGACCTTTTGATAGACGAAAGATAGTGTTTGTCCTAAAACATTACTCATCTACCAACCTTACCATCTGCATAATGCACATTTTATAAAGGACAAACATTTGCATACGTCTCCAAATTCTCAACTCTGCTTCCAGTTTATGAGTGGACCTGTGAAGGCTGACACGGCGATGACTCCACACTTAAAAACTTCAACCTGACATGCCATCTAATTAGCCAGAGTGATTGAAAACACAGGTCAAGTCGAACACGGTCCAAACTAATCCTTCACTTTGTGTCCGGGAGGAGATCACGGGCAACAACGGGGAGGAAGCGTCAGACATTCATACCTTACCATCAATCAATTTGCCTTAACGCGCATAAATTCAGACCCATTCTCTCCCTCCACACTTTGTGCCTTTTACCGCGTTACATAAGAGGTTACACGAGGGAACCTCCTCAATCCTGCAAGACAAACAAACTCCGCAGAGGCTTGGCAACCGCCTTTATTTTAAGGAGCAGTGAGATGTTTGGGAGCAGGAACAGACTCTGCTCCGATACCTTTTAGCGAATCCCCAGAGATGAGAGCGGGGGCCAAAACATCTATTTAATATTTAATCACATTTTCATCTCAGGGCTCTCTGGAGCATTTCTGCTGCTCCAGTAGAAACATCATTACACTCCGCTGCTGCTGCACGGCCTCCTACTACTTGTACGTGTTAAATACATCCCATGTATATCCATCTTTAGTCTGAATTTCAGCATCCATATACTATGTCTCCAGAGTGAGGACAGGTTGTCCCATAATCTTGAACGGTCCACTTCCAAGAACAGCTAATGCGGATCCCTCTGCGGCCCGCTGTGGTTTTGTAAAGTTGTGAAAATGCAAACACCAGACTATTTTCATTCTAAGGAATATTTGCCATCCATGGCAGCAGCAGCAGCAGCAGCGGCCATCAAAACAACATCAGGAATCCAGTCGTGGAATGTTCCCTCTCGGCATTTCGGTTATGAGCATCTTGTTACCACATTGACTCGACTGGATATAGCATGTGGTATTCTGTACGGAAAAGACGGGCAGAAATAGACGTCGCCATACGCGGCCCGGTCCAGACACTTGACCTCCGCGAGCCAAAACAAGGATTAAGCCGTTACAAGAATAGTACTGTGTGCGAGGCCACGAGCGGGTTTTCGAGGAAATGTCATTTTTTTGTTGTTATGTTTCCACTTTTACAAGGCCACAGTCAAACAATGCTTCTCACCTCCGCTCGGGCGTTTGTGACCGTTATAGGCTCCGTCATGTATGTCTCTAAATTCCTCTTAAATCTAAAACACATGATAAGAAAGAGAAGAAAAAAAAGACATCTGATGGAATTTCTGTTTTCTAAGAAATGGACCCCCTTTTCCCTAGAAAAAAAAAAAAAGAGACATACCACCCAGAAATATTATGCCGTTGCCTGGGAAACTAACCAGACCACAACAATGTCGGCCAACGTTGGCCTCGGGTGTTCCTCTTCATGAGCACTCATGTGACTTCACTTTTTTTGTGTGTGTCTACTTGTGTTTGTGGACAGATCAGTGTATGTACAGGCATAACTAAAGGACAGAAGAGTATTTTAAGGTGATTTAAGGGGTTTGACTTTCTCCTATTTTCTCTGGCATTCCACTTTTCATATGAGTTCATCCACTACACAGAAAGACCCCTCAGTTGTACCAAGTTGTGAACCTGGGTCTTCTCGCTGTTAGGCAACAGTGCTGACTATTCAGTCATGTGACACAACCACAGACTGGATATAAAAAACACTTTTCCACTACATGATCGCAACACGCCTCGGCACCGCATGTTTTTTTTGCTTTTCCATGAGCGATGGTACCTGCTACCTTGTGCCTGACACATTAATCAAAGCGAACAATGCCGAACTTTAGATAAGTTAAAAATCTAAAAGTTAATCTCCAAGGTTTAGCAAAGGAAATGTCTAAAATCTCAATATTTAACAGTGGAATAAGCAGCTACAGTCTTCTGGGTTTCCTCCTGAAGCCGACCAGGAAAAGAGAGTAATATGAGTCGTCATTGACAACTGGTGTTGTCTAGTTGGAGCCTGGTCGCAGGTGTCGCCTCAGAACTCATCTCAGTATTTACTTGACTTTCAATTTTCAACAACTTAAAATAACAGCCACAGGTTAATTGGATGACGGTCGTGTTCAAACACACAATAAAAGCAGCAGCAGCAGCAGCAGGAGATGTTGAACACCAAGAAGAGGAAGAGACTTTGAAGACCTTTATGAGATTACACTGAGGTGCAAATTGTGAGTGTTGCTGCAATAACTAATAACACTGGTGTGGTCCAGTCGATAAAAGCGACTGAAGTGTGGCCACAGAGGCGTGTGAAATTCTACCAATGGGTGCAGACGGACGGTGGTGGTGCCTTGTGTGTATTTTGTTTGGAGGGTCTCTGTCGAGCCCCTTGTTGTTGTTGTTGTCGTCATAGCTGGACTCCGGTCTCCGCGAGTCCTCCCTGCTGATAATTCCACAAATGTTTCTGTGGCTTCACACAACATCACATGCCAGGGCCAAGGACTACATCCAGACTGCGGCTGTGGTGAAAACAAAGACATGGATGGAGAAACTGACGAGCTATTTAAGGCTCGGAGTGGGTCTTTTAAGGCCAGTCATGAGTCTAATTTGTGGATTCAGAAGAAGCTAAAGAGGAAAAGCTGCATTTCCTCCCCTGAGCTGTAAAACTTGTTTCTGATGTTTGCATTTATGTAAGACAAAGATATTTTCATCCATGCTTATGTTAAGCTACAGGGATTCAAAAGTGGCAAAAAGGCCTGCCATCGTGCAGGAAGCAGCTGACAGGATCTCTTGACGGGGGATTAAAACCACACAAGGCAGCTAAAATGAGTGATTCGGAACTTTCCAAATGGTCCTTGTGTGCATGTGTGCGTGTGTGAGCAGCTTTATGTATCTGCGGGCGTGAATGTGTGTGGCACAGAGAGGGAGAAGAAAAGAGAAAGTACCGCTGGAGGATTAGACGTCGAGTTGGGGGGGGGGTTGTCTTTTCAGGACTCCCGGTGGGTGTAAGATCTAATCTGGACATGCTGCATCTGGGCTCCACCAAGTATGGAGCTTACTGTAACAAAGGACTAGCTAATGAGGGCCGAGGAACAGACGATGCAGCCACACCACTGCACAACTATAAAGCCCTTCTTCAAACCAACCGACGGCTGGAGACTCTACAGCAGACACCGGAGACTGCAAAGAGCCAATCACGCACATCTACTCCAGCAGGTAGATCTCGTTTCATGGGAATAATCTGGGCGTTGAAGGCAAAAGTGGAGTCAGATATTATACAAATATAAAAAGAGCCTGTGATGTAATTTCACTGCACTCTCGTCCGTCAGTAGAGCGGGAGGAGGCGGCTAGGGAAGCAGAGAGGGTGTTTTTGGACAGACACTTTCATTCCAGACAGTGGAGAAAAATAAAAAGAAAGTGAGTGGAGGAGGCTGTTTTTTTTCATTTGGGGGGGATGTTATTAACAGTTTGTGTAAATATTAAACAAGAAAGACACAGTGACAGCACTCCGCGTGACACTCATGTGTTGGATAAAGCGGGAGAAGACGGACAGATGGATGGATACCGTAAAAGCAGAGAAATAAAGCTTTAATTGCGCCCATATACTTGTCATTACGGTAGAGCCTGGAACGAGCCTAACAATCACAGACAAAGATTGACCGGTGCATCACACGTTTGTGACGTCGGCTTCTCAGTACTTTCCTAAACTGCCAGATATAGAAAGTGAAAGTTATCTTTGGAAAAAGGGACAGATGAACTCACTCATTTAACATTTTCTTGGACAATTCTACAACCATAAAATCTAAATCAATCCCCCCCCAAAAAAATCCAGTAGCATTTCGAGGTGTAAGAAAGTAACAATACACATTCGATGCTCTCCACCTCGTTCAACTCTGACCAGACAGAGAAAACTGTATTTTGTATTGTATATAACAGCTTTTAAGAGATAATTTGTGTCTTATTGTTTAGTTTAGGGCTGGATATTACGGCCCAAAATCCTCAAAAACAGCCAATTTTGATTAAATCGAGCTAATCGTCAAATAAGGTTTAATTTTTGTTCCCGAATGAATGTTGATGTTCTGACAACAAATGGAACACACCATTAGTACATCTCTTTCGTAAAAACCAGCTCTTGCTATGACTGCAAATGTTCACCATAAAACATAAATGTGGGTCTTTTAACTGTTACCCACATATTGACAAATCACAACCCAATGTTTCCTCAGCAAATAAGAGGTTGTGTTATAATAAATGTCAAAGCCACCTATAAAAGTTGTCACGGGGCAAAATCCAAAAACAATAAAATAAAAAAATAAAAAAATCTTCTCATGCATGCTTTGGTCGTGAGGACGACGCTGGCACCGGCACTCGTTCACTTTTTCAGACTCTCCAAATCAAACAGAGTCATGACGCAACTCCTTAAGCTACCAGTTTAACTCCCAGTGAGTCATGCCCACGACACGTTTATGAGCCAGTCCATCGACTCTGTTCCACTGGCAAAAACAACTCCAGAATTTTAGAATTCACAGTTTGCTATGGAGACCGTGTGTGTGCACGCGCGTGTGTGTGTGCAGCACGGAGGAAGAAAAGCAAAACAAAAGAAGAGAAACTCGGGGGATTTCCTGCCTTCAGGATGAAGCTGAGGCTGCAGCGAGGAGAAGCTTACGGGGTTTGGACATTCTTCCAAAAAACACGGACAGAGGAAGACAAAGCCCCGAGCCTGAAGGTGGGAGGGGGGGGAGGAGGTGGAGGAGGAGGAGGAGGTGGCGGCGGTGGCAGGGGTTGCATGTGCATATTAGCGGTGAAGGAGCCCAGCTTGATTTGGACAATTGTCTCCAGAAATCCCTGGACACCTCCAGACAAACGCCTGTGCCAATCAAGCATTGAGCAGGAGCCTCATTCACTCCCTCCACAGCTGCGCTCAGGACGTGAAAAAGAGAGACAAATATGTTTGTGATGACAGGACGACCACACCCCATCATACACACACACACACACACACACACCTCCATTCTGAATTTAAAAATGTTTCCAACTCACTCTCCTCAGGGACAAACCACAAACCCTCAGATCATGAGGACGCACTAATGAAGACACAGTTACTCTCCCGTCAGACTGACATGGTGACGAGAGGTCATGTGACATCTGACCTCTGACCTGGCTTTGTGACCCCCGCTGCTACTGTGCAGCGCCGACACCGGCTCAGGGATAAAAGGGTGAACATTGCCCATTTTTACGCTGTTTGTGCTGTCGGTAATCGATTGGGGGGCCATTTGGCCCGCAGACCGCCAGTTTGACACCTCTAGTGGAGAGCATTGGGTACCTTGCTCAGGGGTAGACCAGTGCTTGACCAGGTGGGGACTTGAACCAGCAACCCTCTAGTTATGTATACACATAAATCTCGACAAAAGGGTTGGTAAAAAATTCTGCAAAATTGTTGGGGATACCCAAAAAGATTTCCTGTGACCCATCTGTGGGCCATGACCCAGTGTTTTGGAATCACTGCTCTATAGGGTTGGGCTAAACCCCCAGAGGAAGAGGAGAAGGATTCACTCCGTCAGACACCACTATTCTGTCCAGAATCCACCCAACACCACCACGTCTGGAAATGTCCACATCAGCAGCTTTAATCAGACACTCGGACAAACGCTCGGTTCACGTCCATGGCTTCTACCGACGCGTGAGAACAGGACACAGACTAACCTGTCCACCCTGAATGTAAACTAAGTCGCTCGGCCTTTTCCAGCCTGGCTGAAAGGTTCCTTTAACAAGCTGCGACGCTGCCGTTAGCACGCGGCCGCCTGCGCTTCATAAAGAGCCCATATAGCAGCAGTCGGTGTAAGACGATCCCAGAATTCACCAGGGCTGAGGTTTGAGGTCGGGCTGCTGTCGACTCAGACAAGGGCGGAGGGTCCACTCGCTCCAGACACATGCCTCATGGATATATACATATTTACAGTGTGACGGATATACAGAGGCAGGCGAGAACGCACGTGCAGCTCAGCTCGGTATTATCACGAAACAAAACAATCTATGAATGAATGAATGAAACTGTATATGTGACACACTGTGAACCAAGGTTTATTTTTTAACGCAGGGCTGATGTGTGTTGTCAATCCTAAGTGATGCTGACATTGATACTTCAAGTGAGAGATGAGATATACATTGATATCTCAAATCATCTAAAAAAAACACAACATTAGAATCCCCGTGACTCAAACGTTGTCTCAACAAATGCGTTTTCTGTCAGTAGGTAATAAAGAAATGGAGCAAATGTCAGCTAAATAGTAAAATAGTTACCTTTAGTTACGCTTTTAGTGGCTCATCGACCACAAAGTAAAAGCAAACCGTTTTTTAAGAAACTCAACAGCTGTACAAGACACTTAAAGTAAGACTTTCCAAGACAATACAATTTCTTGAGGAGCTTTGCACTGTGGGTAAAAGATGAATTCACAACTGTGTCCAGTGGAGCTATTTCTAGTCGACGGGTGAAAAATTCACAACTGTCGTTTAAAATTCATGAACGACTACAGACGGACACGCTCTACGACTCCAAAAATAGACTTTACAACGTGTTGGAATATGAAATATTCAAGGCGATATGAACTCTTCATCCACATCTGCTGAGCTAATGTTCACACAGACCATGTGACCGTGTGAGTTTCATGCTTTCTCCATAGGAAATGGAGAAAGAAAGAAAGACACTTTGATATTCATTCATCAGAAAAATGGAAAAATTTGGTACTCAATTTCACATATTGAGAAACGCGCGCACGCAACGATGTAGCACAAACGGAACACCGTACGTCTTTGTACGTACTCTCACTGCACATAAATTCACTGTGTGTGTGTGTGATGTTTAAGTGTCACAGAGAACAGACATGTGCAGATAAATCAGTGTGTCAGCACGCAAGAAACTCCACAGCAGCCTCGGCAGAAGATCCTGCAGCTTCATTTCAGAGGAAGGCGTTTTCTCCCGAGTGCATTTCGCAGTTTCGCATTTCGTCTCAGTGTGAACACAGGTCTGATTTACGGCGCTGAGTAATTCTGTGGATCGGCTCGACTGTAATCACAGATTTTTTTATATCATCATCATCATCATCATCATCATCATCATGTCTGCGCCGCTGTCTGGAGAGTCACTGCGACGCTGAAGCCCAAGGTCACAGGGTGGGAACAGAGACTGGGAGACAAGAGCATGACGTGAGCTGCTGGGAACGTAAGAAGAAGAAGAAGAAGTGGGACACTGAGGGTCATGAGTGAAACCAGGCCATGAAATCAGGGTGAAATGAGGGAAAGAAAAGCAGATAAAATGAGAGCCTCGGGGAGGAGATGGACTGAAAAATGTCTCGGACAGAGAACGTCAGCCAGGAAGGACTGCTGTTCAAGAGGGTCGACGTGACCTGCTGCAGACACACAGAGAGGCGGGGAAGAAGAAGAAGAGGAGAGAAGAATAAGAGACGCCACTGTACGATATCACAATACGCTATTATCACGATATTTAAGTCACAGTACAATGTCACGATATTTAGGTCACTGTACGATATCGTGATATGATATTATCACGATATTTAAGTCACGTGCAATATAGTCACAATATTGAGGTTACGTTTTGATATTATCAGGTAATTCAGGTCACAGTACGATATTATCACGATACGATATCATCATAGTATTTAGGTCACGGTACGATATGATATTAGAATCATGGTACAATATCACAATATTTAAGTCATGTTACAAAATTATCATGATATTTAAGTCACGGTACAATATCATCACAATATTTAAGTCAGGATAAAATATAATCACGATATTTATGTCATGATACAATATAATCACGATATTTATGTGACGATACAATATCATCACGATATTTATGTGACGATACAATATCATCACGATATTTAAGTCACGGTACAATATCAATCTGATAGTTAGGTCACGGTACGATATTATCACAATATTTAAGTCACGGTACGATATCAATCTGATAGTTAGGTCGCGTGCGATATTATCACAATATTTAAGTCAGATATCACTATATTTGGTCATGATGCGATATTATCACAATATTTATCACTATATTTAGGTCATGATACGATATTATCACAATATTTAAGTCGCGGTACGGTATCAACGATGGTTAGGTATGCGATATTATCACAATATTTAAGTCACGGTACAGTATCAACACGATAGTTAGGTCACTGTACGATATTATCACAATATTTAAGTCACGGTATAGTATCAACACGATAGTTAGGTCATGTACGATATTATCACAATATTTAAGTCACAGTACGATACGATATTATCGTGATATTTAAGTCATGGTACGATTTTATCACGATATTTAAGAAAGGCCCTTGTCCCGCATCGGTCGTGAACTCCGGTCTTGTTGCTGCAAAGGCAAGTGTTTCTCAAACACTTTGAGCGTTGAAGTAACATTTGTTTTCATAAAGTCAAATGGGATTAAAACGTTCTCTCAGGACCAAATTTTTCCTGAGCAGCATCTCTTTTAACGGCTGACATCAGAGACTCACAGCCACTTAACTTCCGTCTGTTCAATTCTTTAATCTGGGTCTGTCCAACAAAACCCACTCATGTCATGATGACACAGGCCAGCACAATAAAAGATAATTTAGCTCTCTCTCCGCATGTCGCAGCTGAGTCATTCTTCACAGTAATGTTTTCATCACATGTTTGTCCAGAGGGTCTGAGCCCCCCCCACGGAGGACTGACAAACCAAGAAGAGCCCTGTCTGTTTGTACTTTGTTAATCTGGAGTAAATTAGTCCATGTTTCCTGATGAGTAACCGCTCTTCCCATCACACAAAAACAACACCACTGCTGCATGACGAGCAACTCACGCCTTGTTTGTCTATGAAAGACCAACAGATTGTTTTGTAATCCACTATCAATTATACTATTATAACTCATAACTATAACTCATTCACCTGAGGTTTAATACTTGCAAACTTTAATGTCCATAAAATGTTGTGTTTTGTCAGATTACCACAAAAACTTAACAGAAACCAAAAAGGTCATTGTAGAGACTTTAAACCAGAATCTTAGGCTCCACCAGTGGACATTCTGTGAAGATGGCATTTAAAATCATTCCCATTAATTTCCACAGGAAAGTCATCTGCATGTGGTTCTAGAGCCACATGCGGCTCTTCAGTGGCTCCTTGAACACCACTTATTTGGAGATGCAGACGATAAATATAAAAAGTGTTTTAATACATCGTGTGTCGCATCCATTTTGAGCCTGCGTCAAAATGCAATATTAAAAAAGCCTTGACAAACTTGTGTGTTAAATATGGGAAGCCATTCCCGACACTTAAATGCAGTAATGTGTAAATGAAGAAGTACACATTTTGGAGTCCTGTCCATCTTTGGATCCACATACCATAGACAATATAAGCACTGGAATCAGAATGAATCATATTGGCACATTTAAGTCAAAATTTCCATCTATTTCAGCTTTAACGTTAAAGAAAAGTGGAGTTTACTGAAGTCATATAAAAGTAACCAGCACTTTAAAATCATCACATTGTGATGCTGGCATGCATACACGACATGTGCGGCTTTAGGATGCTGTAAAAAAATATAGACTTTATGTCAAAGTCACTTCTTCTTTGAGGATTTGGGGAGTTATGGAAACTTAAAACACATTCCAGACACAAGCTTAAGCACAATTAATATGCACAACTGGAGCAAAAGAGACAGTTTTTAATCATCGTGGTTAAAAGAAATGATTACACAAACAGAATATTTTGACTCACTACAGGCAAGAACATGGATTTTTCCAAATATTTATGATGTCACTTAATTTGCTTGTCCCTGGAGGGGACACTCGTCTCAGAGCAGCCATTAAAAACACATATGTGACATGTAAAAATGAATAAATACGAATAAACAAAATCAACCAACCCCAAAAAAAAGAAATAAGAAACAGCTCAAGTCAAACAAAAACAAACCGATCCAAAGGCAAAAAACTCTCAACAAGATGATCCAAAAAAAAGTATTTATTTCTAAAAATAAAAGACTGATCACATGGATATTGGGTCATGTGACTCAGCAGTGTCCATTGTTTGTGGCACATGTGTGAGTCCATGTGGAAGTAAAGAGGGGGAGAGGAGCAGACTGATGAGCAGATGGTTTCACCAACAAACTCCACTGTCACTTACTGTGTGTGTGTGTGTGTGTGTGTGTGTGTGTGTGTGGAGGAGGGGCAGGAGTGTGTGTATGAATGAGTGTGTGTGTGTTTGTCAGTGGTGTGGCTGAGCTGGAGCAGCTGACTCACGGCCTGTCCAAGCGAAAACGGGATTGAATATGCATCTTTCTTTGGTCGGAGAGAACTCCCTCCACACAAAGAAGGCATTTTAGAGTGGAAAAATCTCAAAGTGCCGGCCTGAAAAGACACTAGATATCACTAGAATACATCCTGTCTTCAGAGGAGAAATCAAAAACCTATTTTTACTTGAGTAAACAAAAGTCTGAGTGTCCGACTCTCCGCCCGCAGAAAATATGGTTAGATGGATCTCACGCGTGCGGCAGAATTGTGCATTTCCTCCTCGCAGGTGAGTGAAGGACAGCTTGGCAGTCAGAGACGGCTTGCAAGCATTTAAGAGTCTGTCTACCCTTCAGGTGAAAGCACTGTAATCCTGTTAAGAGAGCAGAGATCAGCAGCTAAACTGAGCAACACCTCAACGCCGTCAAATCCCACACAGACAGAACTGTTCCACCGCGGACGGCATCAGGGAGTGTTATAGCAGAAGTCACACACTATACTATACCCCCCCTCCCCCCCGCTCTGCAGACTGAGGCCTTCGCCGCAGTTCATTAGTCGTCAAATCAAATCTAAGCTGAGTTCAGTGCAGTTTATATGATGAAAAACAATAAATACATAAAACATACATAAGATATTTGGTAAAGACATACAAATACAGCATAATCTAAATAGTTGTGGTTTAGGTTTGGCCAGGTTTAAGGGAAACCTGATAAATTTAGAGGGGAAACTGGTGTTAGACTGAGGTGAGGTCAGGGAGGTTAAAAGTGTTGACCATGTAGTTTGAAATGGGATTAAAAGAAGGCCATCTCCTCATCCTCCATCCCATTCATCCCCTGAAATCCTCCTTTGCTCGTGTTAATTCATTCATCGACTTTGTTACGTTGGTGTAAACTGACCTCTTGTTGCTTGTTTTACACTCACAAGGATTTAGCTACTAGCAGGTCCTCCTCCTTGTTCCTGAAACCGCTTCCTGTACCTCCTATTTCGCCCGTCATGTGGGAATCTCTTTGGCTCATGCCAACATTTGGAAACCTAAACCCTGATGTCAGTGTGAGGTCAGGAATCTCTCATAGTGGTTTTTGAGGAACAACATTGGATCCCGTTCCGCTTCTAAAGACCGTCCCAGACGTTTCCTGTAGCGCGGATGTGTTGTGACCTTTGCCCAGGGTGTGTGCCTGCCTTCAACAGATCTGTGCTGAGAACGAGGCGATGTCAGCCTCTGTAACGCGAGACCCCAGAAGTAAAGGGGGAAGAGGGGGAGATTAGTAGTATGGTATCCAGGTTACGATTGTAAACACTGTCAAAGCAACACTGAACATGGAGCGAATCAAAGCAAAAAAAAAAAAAAGTGGTATAATGACGTGCTGACAAAGGCCAGCTATTATGGTAGTTAAACGTAAAATGGGGGGATGAAATCACTCCGTGTGCCAGTGTGTGCACGCTGTGCTGTGAGCTGTTTTGGCTACTCGGCAAGAAAAGAATGTCAAAATTACACCTGACAGAAGAATCTGTGCCATCACAGTCTTTGAAGTGGCGGTACTTTCACATTCACGCAGAAACTGTGTGTCATCTTTGATATATTACTATTATTATTATTATTATATTAAATGGTTTTATAAGAGGAAGAAGAAATATCTGACAGAACCAGACTCAAAGATGTGCAGCATCTGCAAAGACAGGTTGGGGTAAAAGGAAAAATGGGAGACAGAGGAGAGGAGGGGGTAGAGACAGAACCTGGAACTTGAGCAGACAAATCTCTCAGCGGCCTTTCAAATCTCTTGCTTACTCCATATTTTTGGGCTTTAAATTAATTTAAATGACAGAAAATGTGTCAAAAATCACCCACAGAAAGAACAGTCAATCTACACGGAAGTCACAAAATGTTACTTTGTTCTTTTAAAGATAGTATATTTGTATAAAAAACACTTAATACATGACATTATCTTCATTTTATGGGTACCAGGTTCATTTTATTTGGGTGGAGAAGGCACAAAAATGGCTCTTTTCATTCTAAAGGTTGCAAGCCGCTAGTCTATGAGGTCCCATTCCTCTGGTCAGACATACATCCACAGAGATTCCTTACATATTTCTCTGTATGGTCCTCATGTCTGAATCCCAACATTCTGTACCCAGTGAACTCAATATCACAGCTAGCTTTCCTGAGTCTATATAAAAAAGGACACATCCTGCAGTGACACTGTCCAAAAGCACATAGTGCTCTTTTCAAAAAAAAGAAATGCAAGTCCTATGATGGAAAATGTTCACTTGTAAAAGCGCTGGAAAACTGGGAGCCTTCAGAAAAGCATGCACTGACGAAGAGGAACGGCAGGCAGGGCCAGTGCAGCGAGAGCGTCCAGCCCGGGTCTCTGAGGACGGTGACGCAATACAGGAGGGGAGGGGATGTAGAGAAGGGGAGGGGGAGGCACAAATATGTTGACTATTACAAGCTCAAGCCCCCCTCCTCCTCCTCCTCCTCCTCCTAAACCACGTCCGTGGCAGTCCCACCCAACGCTGAGGCCCATCTGGAGCCTCCTGACCCAACTGATTAAAAGCAGTTGTAGCCTTCGGTGAGATGTGGCCAATGGAATGTTGAGAGTGTGGAGAGGCTACGGAATACGGGGTTTGTGTATATGATACACGGCGTATGGATGTGTGCTCTATTTCACATGCAAAGCGCACGCGTGCAGCCGCATGTCCATTAGTGCCACTCGCCAGAAATCAATCAAACCAGACAAAGTAAATCCCCTGAGCTGAGCCAAGCTGTTGGACGGACGATCAGACCGGGAATGACAAGAGCATCGCTGCACCTGATTCACAGCTTTCCATTGTACTGTGTCATGGCCCCATTAGGGTTGGGCCACCTCACATTTCCCCGTGTGTACATAAATGCTTTTCTGCTCATTCTAAAATGCTTCTCACAAAGAGTTTACCCTCTTTTGTATTGTATGTCCCTGTATTCTTTCAGCACTGAGTTGCATGTGTGTGTGTGTGGGTACCAGTGGTTTTCCTCATGTAACCTCAAGCAAGTTTCCATGGTTTCCATCTTCTTTGCCATCTCTTTTGATCAAACCAAGGGTGCATCACAGCCTGGAATAGAGCTCCGGATGTCACGTGACTCCATCCACCCATCCATTTTCTTTATCCTACACAATCTCAAAGGGCGATATGCGAGGTCACACCCTGGACATATGACCAGTCCATCACAGAGACACACAACCATCCACCCACACTCTCACACCTATATGGTCAATTTGGAGTGTCCAATTTGTCTTTGGACTGTGGGAGGAAACCGGAAACCCCCCCCTCCCCCCCCACACACACACACACGGGGAGAACATGCAAACTCCATGTAGAAAGGCCCTTGTTTCCGACCGGGTCTTGAACCTGGGTCTTCTTGTAGCCGTCACATGACTTGGTTTGGCAAAAATGAATGGGTCCGGTGCTGGATTCAACCTGTGAAGAGTTCACCGTCACTTTAAATCCACAGAGATCGACCGATATGTCGCAAGGTTTGAAACAGCCAGAGAGCACATTATCTTTAACTTCCTGATTACCTTTCATTCATCTTTACTCCAGAGAGTCACTGAAAGAGCCTGGAGGGGGGGGAAAAAATGGATGCAATCTGGCTTAGTGACAAACATTCAACTCTGGAGTCCAGCGGCTAAAGATAGCGATGTTGTCACTGGACGGGTAAGTGTCATGTTGGCATGAGCAGTGGGCAGAGTAATGTAAATACCTGCCATGTTAACAGTGCTGTGCAGACTTGTTTGTCAGTGAGATTCTGTCCATTATTTACCAGTTTTCTTTCACCTCTGTCGTCTCTTTGGATGTGTGGGGGATCTTGTAAAAATGTTCTCCCGTTAGCTGGTGTCCTACTGTTCTGGCATCACAGGGCACAACTTCCAATTGTCACTTGCCGGTGTCAACACCCCGCACAAGACAATCCAGACCTTTTTCATGCATCGCTTCACACTGGTGGAATGACCTACCGAGTGCTACCAGAGCCAGGGGAGGCCCCGTCTGTCTTCAAGAAGCTCTTGAAGACCCAGTTCTTCCAAGAGCATCTTCTGTCACTGACCTTACCCCCTCCCCTGCATCTCCTTCTACACTTGGATCTACTTCTGCACTCTCCCCCTCTATCAGTCCACTGGTCCTAAAGCGTTTAGTATCCTGCCAGAGGCCGTTGCCTTGGTTGTGTGATGTCAGCTACCATCTATGGAAGCACATGTGGTCCAATAGGCTCTGTGCAATGTAAATTATATATATACCTGATGCAGAGAAACGCGAGCCCACCTCCAGTTTGAGTCTGCACGGACTCCCAACCGAAAAAGCCAATGTTCCAGACCCCAGAAGACAACTGTGGACATGTGCCTTGCCTCAACACAAACAAATGCACACTCGAAGGCTAATACAGATTTCACGCTTAGGATTATAACCATCAGCCCTCGACCATAACCACAACCAGTAGAAACCAAATGTCTCCTTCACTCAGAGTAATGTTTCTCCTCCTGGCTCTGTGGTTCCTTTTCTACCCATGTGCGCCTAATGCACCCCAGATCTGGCAACCTTGTAGTCACACACCATCCAAACAAAAAAAAGATATTTACTGATTGCACCCATCGAGTGGCATCACCCTCACCCAGCGGCAGTTTGAATGGGAACCAGAGCCTCAGCGCTCCTGACGGAGCACGATACAAGAGCCTCAGGTTGATCTTTATTGCTCTCGTCCCATCAGGGGACCCTTGGTGCGGTTAATGTGAACTTCAACATGTGTTTTACTACATAATTGAATAATGAAGCGATGAGAGAGAAGTAGAAACCACATGACCGAGGACTGCACCAACAGGCTGCCAGAGGAGGCCTGTGCGGTGAGGGCTACATACTTTGGGTTTTAAAGCTGTGTTTTTTTAAACGCTCTGCAGCTACGTGCATGTCAGTGACACTCTCATCATCGTCCATCGTCCATTCCTGAGCCCCCTTTGTCAGAGGAAGCAACTTTTTGCGTAATTGAATCCACACTTCCTAATTTACTTTGACTAATACAAGCTAATCTGAGCCACATTAAGTCACCAATGGAGCTTTTTTTTTTTCTTCAATGTCCATCTGGATCCCGGTTTTCTTCCCGTAACTGTTTGGACCTTTGGCTGCTCTGGATGCTTTTGTGCCATTTTCCACCTGATTATACATTTGTATAACCTCTTAAATTATGTTTTTAAAGAATGACAAATACAAGTAATGTTTTGAAAAACAAAGTCTTTTGTGTGTGTGTGTGTGACAGGTAATTCTTAAAACCAAGTAATGGAAAGACACAATACCGATGACTCTGTGGAGACGTGTGGGGTTGGACGTCGCACGGACCTGTCACTCTACCTTAGTGGACCCTCGGCGGACAATAAAACCTGTCAAAAGCTGCTGGTAGTCACAGCAAACAACAGGACTCACCGTGGAAGTGTCCAATTCGATTTACAGCCTGGAAATACATACTATTACTTTCTGGATTTTCTCATTTCTCATGGGTGCTGCTATGTCTTACATGTTTTTATCCAAACAACGTCAAAGTCTGCACTGCACACACTAGTGTCTTTAGTAAGGGCCCATCCACACGGAGACAGCATTTTAGGACCTGAAACGGTATTTTTTGAAAACATCGGCCTTGCGTTGACATCATATTCCCAGCTCTCTCGTGCTGTCATTCATTTTCTTGTGTCTACTGTCAATGAGAAGTAACTTAAGTCAGTCTTAAAAGACACTAGATATCACTAGAACACGTCCTGTCTTTAGAGATTTCAAAACAAAACCTATTTTTACTTGAATAAACCAAACAGATCAGTGTTCGGTGAGCGTCCAACTCTCCGCCCGCAGTAAATACCGTTAGATGGATCTCACTCATGAGTAAAGTATTGACATTTATGACAGAAAGTCGGTATATTTGTCGTCTGTAAAGTCACTAAAAAATAACACGGAGATGTCATGAAATGTATACATAAACAAACAGACATTCCTTCTGTCTCTGTTTGTGTTATTATATATGTAATGTGCAAAAGGGTCTTCTTCTTCTGTTTTCTGGTGTAACATTACAGTGCCAATTACAGTCCTGGCATATGTACTACAGCGTTTTGAGTCGTGTGGATGGAGATATTTCCTGAAACATGTTTATATGCCGTGTTTACGGGGACTTTTTTAAGAAACATCCCCTGCCAAAGCTGAAGACTAAAGTGGTCAGTTTAGAGATACATATCTCTTCAACTTCTTATCCAAACGATGTCAAAATTGACAACGAATGCAGCAGTGTCCTCAGTAAGTCACCTGCCAAGTTTGAGCCTAACCCTAACCCAAGCCTGTCAAGCGAACCATTGGACAGTTATGTGATCAGTGAGACCGACCGTTTGGATCGTATGGATGAAAATTGGTCACCAGTTGCTGCTCACAATCTGCAGCTGAGTCCTGACATTTAAATATTACGCTGTGAAATAATAACAGTATCACAACATCTCAATTAAATCGCCATTAAAGCAGACACGTGTGCGACCATATGTAGGGAATACAAAACAAAAATAAGACACACACGCAGAGAGAACACATTTGGCAGATGGGCCGGAGACTGTGAAGGAGGACTCGCAGCAGAATTGGACACAGCAGGTCTCCGGGCCACGGTGACCACACCCGGACTCAGCTGGAAACAATAAAAAAAAAAAGAAAGAAAAAATGTCATCTTTTCCTCACTTTCCTTCCATCTCCCATCGCATTCTGTTACGTCCCGTCCATTACACCTCACAGCACGCGGCGGCGTTCACCTCAGGGTCCCGAGCTTTACTCTCTGTGTCTCATTGCGTCCATGCGCACTGTCCTCTCTTTGTCTGCCTCCATCACACTGTTTTCTAATCATCCTCAGGGCCCCGTTTAACTGTGGAGGGAGTGTCCACTGCATTCTCTGTCGCCACAGTAAACAGTCAGTCAGACGGATGAGCCACTCTCTCTGGCATGTATGTGTGCACACATGCACGGGGCCCGTTTTAAAGAATAAAAGCCAAAGAAAAGGAAAAAAACAGCGAGGGAGAAACACATGGATGTCATTTGTGTTATAAGGACAGATGACGGCAGTGGAATGGATATGCAGAAGCATGTGGAGACGTACGGTAAAGGTTCTGTGTGACCTGTCACACATTTACCTTTACAACTGTGTGTAATTCATCACAGTTGAGGAGTAAATGAAGGCTCAGCTCGTCCCTTATCGTGCCATCAGAGGAACAGAGGTGTGGAACAACAAGTTCTCTGATTGTTCCGCTTCTTAGCGTGAATAGTTTCTTTTCTCCAAAATGACAAAGAAATCATTAAAACTGTTTAAAAACCCTTTAACACTGAGCGCACTGCAGACATTTCCAACGGTTCCTGAAAAGCTGAGAAGTTGCACGGCAAAGCCAACGTGTGGTTATTACGGTAATTTCAGTCGCGCCGCTGCAGGAAGCTGCAGAATCAGCATCTTTGTTTCCATTTTTTGTCCTGTTTAAATTTGTGTACAACTACACAACTTTACTTTAGTTTGTTAAAACAATATGTTAGCATGCAGTAAATTGAGCAACTGCAAAATATTGAAAGTTATTCTGGAAAAATGGGCAAAAAAAGCAACTTACTCACGGGATAATTTTCTGACCCTTTTTAAGGTTTGCGCACATTTTGAGGCTTTAAGGTGTTAAAGGGTTTATTTTGGGTTTGTTGATGTTTAAAAATTAGGTCAAGGAAATACTGATCCAACAGGTTTTTTTTGACATTTTATGCACCAAACAACTAAATCTATTAATCTGGAAATTAGTTAGGATGTTACATCACTGAAAAGGAAGCACATTAAAGCCCCCCTCACTGTCACACTGTCACTGCTGTTTCTGGAGCAGAAAACAGGAAAATAACTCAGACGCAGCAACAGTGTTATGAGAGAGCAGGAACGGCCGTGACAGATTTAGTCAAACATTGCTGCAGATTATTCTCCTAAAAAAATCGATCAGATTATTGTAAATAAGAAATGAAGATGGGTTTTGTTGTTATTTGTTGTGACAACAGTTATAATTGGAGAGGAGAAACGTGTGGGTCACTGATACACACCAGCGATCTATGGATTGATTTGTTTTTAGACGTGGCTCTGCAGAGGGATTCTCCCCACCCCCCCAGCCCGCTCCACACCGTCCTCTGACACCGTCTTACATGATGTAACCGCTCTGAGTCGGCTAAAAGGAGAGAGGAGATGTGCCACACACATGACACACACACACACGACACACAGACATGACTGCTGCTCCAGTTCTGGAAATTCTAATAATCATAACGTGAAAAAAAATCATCACCATAGCAACTGTGGGTCTGCCAATCTGCCGGTCATATTTTTACAACCTCACCTCGAGAGACCCAGAGTTTTCATTTACACTTGTAAATGAAAACAACACCTCACACACACACACACACACACAGGCGAGGCTCCTCCCAGCTCTGCCTGCATTGCACCAAAGAGCTGCTGCATCTTTTCTGAGCAGGTTTATCACCAGGCAGACGAGAGGAGGAGAGACTCCACTCTCTATTTCCCTCTTAATCTGGCTCGTAAAATAATAACCAGCTTGAAAACATTTTTTTTATGTGTTACCAAGGTTACACCCCAAGGACAAGGTGTCTCCCACTCTGTGTGTGTGTGTGTGTGTTTTGTTGACGCGAGACTCGGGAGGTTTATTATCCATTTTCAGAGGAGTAACCTCGTCACTGCGGTGCTGTGTGCACATACGACGTGGGGATTATGTCTCCATGTGGACGCAGTGGGGGGAGGGGGAGTGGGTGAGGGGTGTTTAAGTGTGGCAGCGTGAGGTGAATCAGCATTCTGTTCACGTCGCTTCTCACTACAACAAAAAAAAGAAAATCAGCTGAGGACTGAAGAATGCAGCGGGCTCAAATTTACAGCCACGGGCAAACGTGTCTGATGAAGAACCCCAACCTGCAGCTGCATGAGAGTGACAATGACTCAGCAAATATTAGACAAAGCAGGGGTTTTCTGACACGACTCGGCACATTGCACGCTTTTTTTTTCTCATTTATAATTTAGCCGTCTTTATAGATTAACACGTTCACGTAAGCACTCGTTTGTCACACGGCTTCTATAAATCATTAGACAGTGTAGAAATTAACTAGAGCACCAAAAAAACATGTTTCTAATAAGTGCTGAGTGCTGCGTGAAACCGGATCCTGTCGAAAATGTTTCAAGGTGCAAGTCAGAGGTTTGTGTATCTTATGTCACGGAGCTTAAAACTTGCCCTCTGTGTATAAACATTAACCTGTCGCTGTGGGAGGTGAGTCAAGTGATACGTCACGGTTTGCTGCCTCGGTGCATCTTATTTTCTCTCTTTCTCTTGTTTTGGCACATTTTGTGTCTTCATTTTCCCCACACATCTTTCTAATGTCTGGTGATTTTGAGGTCTCAAATAAGATCAGATCATTTGCATGTGAATCATAATGCAGAATCAGGTAAGGTAAGTCCTGTTTAATAAGAAAGGCTATAAGAATAAACATGGCAACAAAATAAAACTTTCCCTTTACAGTCTTTTTCTTGTTTCAATCAACAAATGTCTTCCTACAAGAAGATGTGCAACGTGCTCATGAAGCTCTGTGCAAACTATAAACGCAAGAATAAGACGACGACAACAGGAGAGGGGTCGGGCTATGACATCAAGTTGTGTACAGGTTGTTGTTCTCAAAAATGTTGAGATTTGTTCACTCTGGGTACTTGTTATTTAAAGATCAATAAATGAAAGTGTTTTCATATTTGGGCTACTAAAAATATGCAGTAGGAAGTATGAGAGCAATAAAAAAAAAAACCCTGAAAGAACATCATGTGAACAAATAGTCATTTATATCCACATACTTTAGCAAAGTAGGCCTACACGTGCCAACACTGTCTTTTTCTGGTGTTTTCCCATGTAAACAGGTAAAAACGGCTATGAAATGTCAATAGTTTGTCCTTTTAGTACTTCTTAAATGTCATAAATGCAGCAAACCACAGTTCTTTGATATCTATAAAACGTATTGCATGATGTCATCTTGCTTTTATGAGTCAATTTTATTGATTATATGATTTTTGTGTGAATTATATTGTATTTCATACAGTGTAGCAAATCCTTCAGATTCCTTGATATTTCAAAATCAAGAGCACAAATAATATCACCACCAACGTCTGGAAATCTGGAGTTGAATACAATGAAAATACAAAGTTTAAAAAAAATTCAAGTGTCCGAGAATAAAATCAGACGGACAAAACATCCAGAGCTCACCAATGGAGGAATTAAGAGCATGAAAGGCTTTCCTAAGGGAATTGTGTGCCACATAGACACATGTGCTATAGCATGATGCTGATTAAAGTTTTGATTTGGAAGTTTTAGGACTGTCGTGTTCCCTCCCTTTCTCCCCCCCTCGCCCTCAGGGCTGCTTTCAAATGCTAATGGGGGGACAATTGTGCGGACCAACAGCCTGGAATTCCTCCTCACAAAGAAGAAATGGAAAGAGAGGAGAGAGAAAAGGGGACAAACACACAGACAGACACCAGATGATAGTGGACTGATGCACATCAGAGGCCAGACTCGCTGTCCAAACAAGGGTTTTGGTACAAAAACACAGAATTCTCCCAATGATAATTCAGACCAAAAAATTTAATTTCTGAGAAGCTGGAATTCTTTGGTATTTCTGCAAAAACTCAAGTTGACCAAGTGGAAAATTGTTTGTCAAATCAGTTGTTGTTTTTTCATTCATCACTTCTCCAAGGCTACACCCAGACTATTCTGTTTTTGTTTAAAAACAACCTGATCTACATAAACCCCGGTTTTTAAAGTGTTTTAATTATGACCACTAGAAACTATGTTGGATTGTTATTGTTTCACAACATTATCACTCAAATTCTCATGAATAATCCTCTCTTAAACAAAGAAAGCACCAAAGACTGTATCATATTGGCTTTTTTACCCACATGGACGTAGCGTTTTGGGAGCACTAACTAACTTGTGCTATTTTTGGAAAACGGCTCCCACGATGAAAAGAAAAGTATATTTTTATGTATATAAACATTATATAAACTTTTTTTTATTATATATAACTTTTATATAAACATTTATATAAAAGTATATAAATATATTTTTATGTATATAAAAAAAGAATTTACAGCTTTATTCAAGCTCTTGTTCTTGCATTCGACGTCACTATCTTTGTCTTCTCTTGGCGCTTTTCCACTACATGGTCCCGCCACACCGCGCCTCGACACGGCTCGACTCTACACAGTTGGCGGAGTCATCACAGCAACACAAACACACAAACTAGTGACTTGTAAAGCCATGTGACTTAAAGCTGTTTTGGGTGTAACTGAATCATTAGAATCAGTGGATTCAAAAAGATATGTTGACAGAATCGTTCAGTACTTCCAGCACAGTCACTGAACTGAAATACCACTGAACGTGGTCGTGATTTGAACTCACGATCAATCACCTGCTTTCAGCAGTGCTGTTGCAGAAAACACTCCTATAGAGTCCTCTGTTAGATATTGACATTTTAGACAATCTCTTTGCTAAATGTTGGAGACTAAGGCACGTTTTCAGGGATTTTTTTAACTGATTAGTTGGACATTGTGTCAATTGTGTCGGACGTCGCGCTGATGACTCTTCCAATGATGACACTCTGATGGAAAAGCAAAACAAAAGTGCAGTGCCGAGGCGAGGCGAGTCATGGTGGGACCATGTAGTGGAAAAGCGGCATTATATTTGGAGTTTGTACACAGTGTGCAGGCTGTGTATAACAGCATTTTGAGTCCTTTTGGGGGTGGGGTTTGTGTTTTTAAGAACGAAAAAGAAAAAGACTGTATTGGGGAAAGTTCTGTTTCACGTGGATAAGGTCTTAGCTGTCGTCCGAGACAGCAATAAAAGGACACAAGGAAAGCCCTTCCTGCTGAGTTGGGTGTGGTCCATCACTACAAAGATGTCAGGCGACGTAGTCCTCACTGGGCGAAGCCGCCACTCCCCCCATTTTAAAAGCAGCGAGCCAGGGGAATCCAAACAAAGAGAGAGAACATGCACATCAAAAAAAAATCCAGCCAGCCAGCTACCTCGGCTCACCCCTCCCTGAGACAGAGAGCAGGTGGGCCAATTAGAGTCCCTAGGGCCGCCCACCCCACCACCGACCCACCCAGATGCGAGCAAAGGCCCTGTATAATTGGTTTTCTCATGTATGAATTATTAATCCCGGGTTGCTCTTTGAGGATCCTGACAGCGCAGGGTTGTGACAGTGCACCCTCTGACATTCAGCCGTTCTTGTTTAACCCCCATGCCTGAGCACATTCCACATAAATAGAAGTGCAGTGATGCTGTATATGGTTGTTTTAGTTAAAAAAAACCAAAACATTCTCAGTGAGATGTACGCCACTTGACAACAAGGTGACTCAAGAATAACTGGGCTTGGGATGCAGGCTCAGGACTGATCACCCTTTAGCTGGCCGCCTCTGGTGAGGGTGTAATAGAGTGAAAGATCTAGAGGAGCAGAACTGATGATGTCCCCAAATTTTCAACCTAACCCCCATTCACCAGTCAACCATTCACCAATGAAAGGATATCAACGTTGTTGTTGTTGTTTTGAAATGTCTGTCACAAAAAATGTGTGCGTGAACAATAAAGTCTATCCATCTTCTACTGCTTTATCCTCCACACGGGGGGTGCTGTGTCAATCTCTGCTAACATAGGGCAATAGGCAGGGTCCATCACAGGGACACATAGAGACAAACAACCATTCACTCTCACTTTCACACTTAAATTTAGAGTGTCCCCATTTTGCATGTTTTTGGACTGTGGAAAGAAACCGGAGAACCAGAAGAAAACCCACACACAAACGCAAACTCCATGCAGAAAGGACCCTGGTTCTGACTGGGTCCTAAACCAAGGACATCTTGCTGCAAAGGCAAGAGTTCTCATCTTTTAGTGTCGAAGTTGTGTTGGAGTAAACGTCAAATTTGAAATTATAATCCAGTGGTGGATCAACAAAGAATCAGTGGAGGATGAACTGGTCAAAAATCCACATGAGATTCTGTTTCTCTAATAACGTTGGGACTGCAACTTTCTCACCGTCTGATGATCATTTTTAGATTTTTGGACTACATCTGGATTGTTTTGTGAACATGTAACCGATCGAGTGCACCAACTCTCCACAGGGTGGCATATTAATAGAGCCGTGGCCTCACAGTTATTGGTGGCAGTCGTGTTGATTCCCTGGCTCCTGTCTCGTACCAGGTGTCGGCCTGTAAATATTTCATGAGGCCTCTGTCGCTGCTGCTGCACAAAGGCCGTTCTTTAAGGATCTCAGCTGGAAACAGAGGCCTATCAGTTTGGTCCTCGGACACAAACAATTTTCAACACTGCTAAAATTAAATTAAATTAGGGGAAAGGGACAGGCCTGAGAGCACTTTCTGGACCAGACTTTTTTTTTTGTTTTACTCCTCAACATCAGACATTCCATGGCAAAATGAAAAAGAGGAGGAGGAGGAGGGGGAGGAGGGGACGGGTGGTGCAGGAAACAATGACTCGTCTGTGCGAGGATCCAGTGAAAAAGCCAAAAAGGCATGTCAGAGATATGAAGTGTGAGCGAGGGTGCCAAGTCGACTTCAGTGCATATGGAGACAGATGGATGCAGACACGAAAGACACCACAAAGACCACTGTATGACAGGGAGGACACATTCATGTGTGCGGATGTGAGCTCCCAAATAAAAACTCTGACCTTTACACCCCTTGCACTTAACATGTCGTCTCATTAATAGAGGACAGATTCCACTGTAGCCAGGCTTTGATCACAACACTTGAATGTAATACTGGGTAAATATTTTCACTTTGGTGAAAGACGCAGTTTCACTGACAAAAATCTCTTCAGTTGTATTTGTAGTGGAGCCAAAAAAGGAAAGCGATTCCAGTCCAAGAATCACTTATTAAATGGTTGTGATAAGACTGAAACATTGAGAGGCTGAGCCACATGAAGCCTCTACGCCGGACTTGGTATGCGAGAGCAGGGACACTCAGGGGTCAGCGTGCCAAGCACTCCACAGTCTCCATTTCCACGCTGCACTACTGAATGAATGCCGGCTATTAATACTTGAGATGTCAGGCATGCCTTTCCTGGAGAACTCCAGGGAGCAGCAGGGGACACGGAGGGAGAAAGGAAGGAAGGAAGGAAGGAAGGAGAGCTTATGAAAAAAGACAGGAGAGGTGAAACAAAATCAAAATACAGGTAAATTAAACCCAAATATGTTGCACATTCAGCCACAACAGCAAAGACTCTTGAATACAAAGACTTTGTGTCTTTGCCAGTGTTATCGGGCATGTTGGCCCCCGCTCCCAAACTAATCTTTTAACTACTGAGTATCTGCCAATACCAGATCCTGAATCCGATATAGTATTTGCCGAGATAGCGGAGTCGTACAGCACAACTCGCCATTTGTTAGATAAACCAAACCCTGTGGAGGTGGCGCAACACGGCATTCAGCCAAAACGGCGGAGTGTTTTCACGTTGACTTTCTGCACGAATACCAATAAGAATTGTAAAGTTACCGCAGTGTGCGACAGCTCATTGAGTCAGTAATCCACATTCTAATAGTACGCACGTATGAGAGCACATCAGAGGGAACCGGAGCCGATCAAATGGAGGTAGCTTATGAAAATGCAACTGGGTGTGAAGACGTCAACACCCGATGCTTGTGTTTGCCGATCTCCAATCAGATAAAAAAAAGTCCAGATCAACTCCAACGCGACACTTAAGATCAGTATTGGGAAAACATACATCCATCCATCCATTTTCTAACGCTTTATCCTCCACATGAGGGTCATGAGGGGTGGTTGTGCCAATATGCTGGGTCACGCCCTGGACAGATTGCCAGTGCATCACAGGGAGACATATAGAGACAAACAACCATCCACTTGCAGCACTGTCACAATCAATTTAGAGTAACCATTTTACCCAGTCCCAATATTGCACGTTTTTGGACTGTGGGAGGAAACCGGATAACCCGGAGAAAACCCACACAAACCTGGCAAGACACCAAATTTGTGGCCCAAAAGCAAAAACAACATAATGACTTCAACTGAATGAATTGTAGGGTGAGCTGACCTGATCGTTCCAGGCGCAGTACAGATTGCAGATGAGGCCCCAGTTGTTGTTAATCATACAGTCGAGAACTTTAAGATGAGCCATTTTCACGTTAGACTGGAGAAAGCCACGCTCCACGCTGCCCCCAGGCACCTGAACCCGTCAGCTGTGTGTGTACTAAACCCCCGCTGTGCCCGGTGGTGGCACCCTGCAGGCAGCGACGCTCATCGCTGCCACCTTGACTGAGAGGTTGGGCATGAGGGGGCACAAGGGGGAATAATCAGCAGAAGGCGACCAGGGCATATTTGTGTCCGTCATGGAGCCCAGAGGGTTTCCTGTCAGCTCTGGCAGTCGCTCCCAGTTGTGCTTCATTAACACTGATTAACAATCCGTCCATCCATGCCGCACACAAAAAGCACAGGGGAATTATCTCGTACGTAGTTGTGTCCTGAGAGGAAAGCATGTGGTGCTGCTGCAGCAGACGGCAGAGGAAGAAGACGATGCTGCAGACTTTACTCGAACTTGTCATCTGCCTCTATCTACATTTTGGGATGTGTCCCTCTCTCTTTCAGCCTCTCTCCCTGCGACGATGGTGTCTTGTCCCGTCGGTCTGTGCCTCCCTGTGCTCGTCTCTGCAGCAGTACAGCCTGGTACAGAGGCAGCCGCAGCATCACAGCAGCAAAGACTCCTACACACACACACACACACACACTAAATCAACGCGAGTCTGGTCGCAATGCAGGACACAAGCGGGGACAGAGCCATCTCCATCTTCATGACACATCCGTCTCCACGTCCACCTGCTCGCATTAAAGTTCAAGCAAAGCTTTAGAAGTTGTTGGTTTTTTTTAAATTGTCTGTTGAAGAGTCAGACAGAAAAAGACTTTGGAGGCTCCAAACCTGACCTATTTTATCAAACGCTGTGCCACCACATAACTTACTGCATGACTCTGCTTTAAAAGGAAGAAGACAAAAGAGGAATGCCGCAGCCCCCACCACCTCAGCAAAACTCCCATGTCAAGAAATCAAGTGAATGAACGTCCGGTTTAAGACTTCCTCTCGCCGTGGGACATCAGCGATATCAAGCTTGTGAGAGGAGGAGAACGAGCGAGAAACGACTGGATGCCAGTAAACTGTTGTCTGGGGTTTGTTTACGCTCCTTCTTCCACCCCTTTGATGTCATACGACGTCCAGATGGTTGCGATTGTGACATGAGCCGAACGGCGGCTTCGTCAGCAAGACGCTCTCTGAACTCACTTCAAGAGAAAAATGCCACGACCAATTAGCAGCCCGGGAGTAGCCCAGAGGCCGGGATTTTAAAATATTAATACATATTCTATAAAATACCCCCCTTTTTTGTGTGTGTGAGAGACATGACACTCCAGGCTTTGAGTTATACTGTAGTGTAGCCTGTATAGATATAAATATGGAAGTAGCATCCTGTTTTGGAAAGTGGACAACATGTGACTGACAGCTAATACATTCTAAAGCAGGCAGTAAAATAACAGCATAATAACCTATAAACAAAACCAAAGTATTCTGTTTTTACAAAACAACCTTGAGAGATTTCTTGAGAAACATAAATGCAATTTTGAACAATATTATGCCTAAGTTGACCATTAGGACATGTGCATTACACTATATTTACAATATACTGATCATTTTCTAGAGGAGTTAATGGTCTCAATCACTACTTTCAGGTCTTCTTCAAAAGCACACGTTTACTTTTGTAAATCTACATTTTACATTTAAGCATTGAGCAGACGCTTTTATCCAAAGAGCCTTACAAAGGAGGAATAAGCAACATAGAAGTCTTGGAAAGAAGTGCTAGGACAGAAGATGCTCTTGGAAGTGCTAGGTCTTCAAGAACTTCTTGAAGACAGACAGAAACGCCCCTGTTCTGGTAGGGCATTCCACCAGCGTGGAATGACCCACATAAAGAGTCCGGATTATCTTGTGTGGGCCGTGTGTTGGCACCACCAGACGACAATGCTTTGATGAACGGAGTAGTCCAGGAATTAAGTAGTCCAGGAATTATGCTCCTATTTAGAGCCAAGGCAACTATGATTGGACTCCAGTGAGATTGACTTCTGTGAACTTCTGTTTACAATACGTCTCAGGTTTAAAAAAATGGGAGTTCAGATTCCTGAAGACCACATCACGACCCATGGCCACTTCATAACAACGACACCAGAACTTACTTATGCAACACTGAGAAAGTTATTTCTGAGACACAAAAAAAGAAGGGCAAAGACAACTTGAGTAATCATTCAGACACAAGACTCGACACTGGGTCAGGAGGCTACATACACAGTCTGGTCAGAAAAGGTCAGCACAAAGTCCCACAAACCCGCTCTCAGTGATTGGAAATGACGACCCTGGGCCCCCGCAGCACACTATCAAAGGAGCAGTCGGGGGAGGCCATCACTCACTGCTCTTCTCTACTTGCCCCCAGTAACTCCTTAAAACTGCCCGATGTTACTGTCATCAGCACCCAACCTCTGAGCACGCCATATCTTGGGAGGCTAGACCACAGAGGTCCAGATTTTCATACCAGCATTAAAAAAAAGAAGTACAAGCATGTCGCGGGGTGGGGGGTTCCAAACTCAATGTAGGGCAGGGAATTGTAATGAAACGCGAGAATGAGTGTTGATGGTCCAACATGATAAATAGGATGGAGTGACCCTACTACAAATTGTTTAGATTTGAGGAGGTGTTTGAACTAAATTGCCAGGACATACACACAGTTAAAAACATATTCTCTGCCTCACAGGACAGAGCAGAGTAAAAAAAACAAAACATGTGTCCGACACCCTCACAGTGAAGCCAGGACAATCCAATTGACGGCGAGTTATGGATTTTGACTTGTTCTTTTGGACACAGACACAGTTAGTGATCCACACATTGTCCACATAGAACTCAAAACAACAAAACAAGAGCTCATGTATGGGTTATTATATCATAAATAAATAAAATAGTCAAAGTCCAACACACTTTGCTGTTCTCGTATGGATTTGTCCATGAAAAGAACAAAAATCAAAACTAAAAAGGGTATTCAAAATTGTGTAGATGGTTAAATGTGAATTGTGTTGATGCAACATTGGTATTTTTATACAATAAATGACCAAAACGGTGCTTGTGATGCTCCAATAAAACAGAAAAAATGTTATTGCTTCTGTTGTTACGATTTAAAATTTCCTTATTTACATGTCTACAACCATAATCTGTGTAAAATAAGGGATTTTGTTTTTAACCAAACAGCCCTTAATCCGTCGACTTTAACAGACAGCATGTCACATAATATCCAGTGGTTCTCGCAGCAACTGCAAGGCCCCAATTAAGTGGTTGTGGTCAATTTAGAGCGATTACATTCACTGTCAGACACAACCGAGTCCTGACATGGAGACGCGTCAGACACCAACGAGATGACGGGTGCGTCCAAAACCAGCGCAGCTCGACCGCTCAGTGGCTTCTCTCCGGGTCCATTCATGAAATCAGTCGGAGTCATCAGCGCGATGTCCACAGGAAATGATGTGGTTTCCTGCCGAGAACTCAGAGCCGACACAAACTGACAGATAAGCAAGCCGTTACATGTAAGACTCAGCTGGAAAGCAATGTTTCAGTTTGACGAACACAAAACATAATATCAATGTCCTCATGGTACCAATGTTATATCAGTGTAACATAGAACCAGATTATTATTTTTATTATGACGTTACTGTTTTTGTGTACTTTTACTTTGTAAAGTACATTTTTTGAAATTTGGAATATTACTTTTATTTTTAAGTATGTTTTTGGAAGTACTGTAGTGAAGTACTTCCAAAAAATATCCATTAATGAGTAAAAAATTACAGGTGAATGAATGATGATGAAGACAGGTGAATGAACGATGAGGACAGGAGAATGAATGATGAGGACAGGTGAACTGGCGTTAAGGTCCCTGAGTGAGTGACATTTGTGACCTTTGACCCATTTGGACCGACACATTATGTGTTTACATATTTTATTTTGTCAGCACTTTAATTTGTAAAAGTTTTGCCTTTAATTAAAAACCATTCATGTAAGATTTGTGCTACCTTGTCCTTTTTGCACCTTGATAAAAAAAAAAAAATTACTTAATAAGATACTTTTTTACATTTTTAACCAGTACTTTACCTTGTACTTAAGTAATATGTTATCAAAATAGTGGTATTTTTACTTGAGTAGAATATTTCAGTTCTCTTTCCGCCTAAAGTGAAGACAAACGGCCCAACATCATTTTCTAATTATCGTTTGCCAGAAACAGAAAGTCTGTCGACCTGATTGGGGATTGAGTTTTAATTTACAATATTACCCGTGGATGAGAACATGTGCTCAGTGCACACAGATGTCCCTGGCACAGATATTTATAAGCCAGCTTACAGAGAGTTACGGTTACTCCAAGCGTCCCATGAGTCTCCACCCAAACAGCAGGTGCCATCTGCAGCAAGAGGACAGAGGAGCTCTCCCCAATGAAGGCTTGCATCACCAAAGGTGCGGCCTTTGGTTGGCACAGGGTCCCCAAAACAGGATCTCTCTCTCTTGTTGTGTTTCCGTTTGGTACAGTAAAGCAGGGATCGGCAAGTAAATGTGGTTAAGGGCCAATTCTTTTGTAAGTAATTGAATATTTGTGGTATCTTCATTAGACAACGTGTCTCAAAACGTCCTACCTAAACCTACGTTTGCTGTACTTAAACAAACCATAACGTGGACGGAGACAAACATGTGTGAGACACATACTCCTGCTGCTAATATTCACTGTGCATCATTTAGATGTTAAGAATTAGTTTAGGTTAACTGTCAATTCTAGCAACAGAATCCAATTTGAATCAATTCATATTTGTTTCAGAATAAAAGCTGTGGACTCATCTATCAAGCCTGTGGGGTGTCAAATATGAGTGGACAGAGAAGGAGGAGGAGGGAGTGGGAATATTGCTTTAAGAATCAATCTATGCACAAAAACCGAGCTTGTGACGAGTGTGTGTGTCATGTGCTCGGAGCCAAATGAGGGCAAGTGTTGACGGCGGAGCTGACGCCTCTGGCATGTGTAATGGATCTCTAGGTCTCAGCCTCAGACTCACTGAGCATTAGACTGGTTTCCTGTTCTGCTCGTGTGCATCTGCAGACCCTCAACCTCACAACCATCTCCTCTATTTTATAACGGGGCGGGGTACTGATGCAGAAGAGAGAGCACATCCATCATCAATCCTTCGTCCACGCTCATGTACAACTGCAGCAGAGGAGCCATGCTGGGCATAAACGTCACCGCTCCGTCAAGAGGGAAAGATAAAGGGAGGCCGCCTCTCACACACACATACACATACTGTACAGTAAACACACACACACAGCGACTGTGTGACCTTGAGTGAGACGCAGCACATGCACCAATTTCCCTTTTTGTCTTTTCCAGGGGAAAAAAATAGCAACGGTCAGAGGGGAAGTTTGATTCCGATAAGAGACACCAAAAAACACACACTGGGCCGTGAGCACGGTCCACTCTCACTCTGACAGTAAGAAAAATCTTCAGGGAAGTCCTTGACCAAACGCAGAATCTCTCCGTCTCTCTCTGAGAGAAACACAAACCCCGGTCACGTGCAGGTCAGTCTCATTTGCCGCATTTGCTTTTCAAATGTATGCAAAACTGAATGTGTTTTTATTTTTTGTTGTCTCTGCTCAGACTGATAAATTAACGCTGATAAATGTGCGTGTCACAAGGTTTCCCACCTCTGACTCTTCAGAGGTTGAAGTGGCTGGAAATGTCCGATTTCTGAGGAGAACGTGAACGTACGTGGAAAGATTTCATTTCTCAGTTTCCACGAAAACAGAAAACAAACTGTGACCACAGCCACAGCTATGGACCGGCCTGAGTCCTGACCTATAATCACACAACATGCAGCATTTTTATTTAGAGGCGAAAACGAGCAGCGATTCCATGACAGTGATTCTTTTTTTTCCCTCCCTCCTACTCCTCTCTGCTGGTCTCACACACACACACACAGCATTCATCTTTCCATGGGTTAAATATAGCATCAGTGAAAACACGCGGGAACAGAGGAGGGCTGAAGGACAAGCATGTTGCTGGGTGGGTGGGTGTGGGGTGGGGCGGTGTGGTGGCGGTGGAGAGAGAGTGAGCGAAATAGAACGAGCCACTGGTCTAATCCTGTTTTCCATGAATGATGGGAGTGATCAATAAGTGCTGGGGAGAGATCCAGCACCGCTTGTTTGTCTTCATTACTCCTTAAAACGCATTTTTATATCAGTGTGTGGCATAAAATGATCATTTTTAAAGTGAAAATCTCAAAGGGAAATCAGAAGAGTCTTCAATATCTGGCAGTTATTTGCAATTTACTGCATGTTAAAATACTGTTTTGGGGAAAAACACTGTAGTTGTACATGAACACCAGATTTTGTGTGTTAAATTTGACATTTGAACAGTATAAAACATATTTACAATAACGTTTGTGTGTTTGTCTCCATGTCCAAAAAAACACTTTGATTGCTGATTGCTGATTGTTAAAACAGAACTTTAACATGCAGGAAATTGTAAATAACTGCCCGCTATGAAAAGTTATTCTGGAAAAATGGGCAAAAAGCACTTGGTCACAGGACACTTTCTGTCCCTTTTATGTTTCAAATAAGTAAAAAAATAAGCCTTTTCATATCAACAAACTTCTACAAATTCAGTTTCTCATCGCGTAGATTTGCAAAACGTCCAAAATAAACTGGCTGCGTTTCACAGCAGCCTGAGTTGTGAGACTAAGGTTTTCTCATGGTACGGAAAACACTGTAAATGTCGTAAACACAAACAAACGGAGCAGTATTTCTACCGAGCGAGGAAACAGGAGCACGCTGGGCTTGCAGCAAGGATTCTCTCTTTGATGATGTAGTTAAAGGAGACATATTATGCAAAATCAACTTTTTAACCATTTCAATACTTTGGGACTCTGGAGGCCCTACCAGTCGCCAAAGTGTGGAAAAAGAATTCTCAGTCATGTTTTCGTGGTCCCCCTTAGTGTAAGTATAGGCGATAAAACACTTGATGTTGAATTCCCGGCGCTTATGACAGCAGCATGCGCATTTCACCGCGAATGTTACCGCCCACCAGTAAGTTTACTTCGAGAGCTCCACCTTAGCTCCACCTTGTCCCTGCGAGAGTGCAGGCGAGGGAGGAAGAGCGGTATTATGTCAACGCGGAGGGACAAGTGTGCTGTTGGTGGCTGCACAGTGGAGCACAGTGTTTTACACAAACTTCCAGCCTCAGAGGATTTTATATATGAAGCTAATGTGCCGGATAAAGTCAGCAAACGTGTGTTCGTGTGTTCGCACCACTTCACATCAAACTGCGGCCAGCGGTTGCTGTATTTAGTCAGGGGACGTATTTCACCGACGTACAAACACACACATTGTTAAGAAAAGGTCACACGTCCTAATTAAAAATATTTGTTCAGTACGTCCTCCATGACCGGAGCACAGACTCAGTCTGAAACAGTCACAAATACAGCGGCAGTTTATGCAGCTCGCCGCTGACGATCAGCGGTGGCGATCAGCGGTGCTGCACTCTCTGTGAAGCGGTGCTGCACTCTCTGTGAAAATCAGTTAGGGGCATAGGGACAGCACCGCTGATCGCCAGCGGCGAGCGGCGAGCAGCGAGCTGCCTAAACTGTCGCTGTATGTGTGAGTGCCGTCACAGGAACAGACCTCCGACACATGGATACTTAGGGACAGCACTGCCAATCGCCACCACTGATGGTCTCCGGAGCACAGTCACCGGTCTGATACAGTAACATACAGCGGCAGTTTATTCAGCTCGCCGCACACCGCTGGCGATCAGCGGTGGCGATCAGTGGTGCTGTTCCTAAGTGTTTTTAACTGATTTACAGTTGGACAGTGTTCGGCTCGATCCTTATGTAGGACGTCTCTTCCTGTGACGGCACTCTCGCTGTTTTCTGCGCACGCTGCCATGTTGATATTGTCAGAGAACTAGTGGAGGGAGGGAGAGACTAATAGAGCTGTAAAGCGCTGTAAAGAGGACAAATCAGAAACCCCCTGGAAGAAGTGGGTGTGTGTTTGCCTGTGTCTCATTTGCATATAAAGGGACCATGCACGAAAACCGAGCATTCTGAAAGGGGCAGGTTTAACAGGGTTATTGAACTGCTATGATTCTTCATCCTTATGGTATTTTGACCAAAGCATGTCACTGACATGTTCATTAGGACACCAGGGAACTATTTTAATGGGGGAAATAGGGTATAATATGTCCCCTTTAAGTGAAAGTGTTTTATTCTCCTACTTCCTCTTCCTGTCCCGCTCCTCGTGCTAAATTCTGCTGAATTAACGCGACTCTGCTGCGGCGTCCCGCCAAAAATAGAAGTTCCACAAGCCGTGTATTTTGGAGCATAATAATCTACATCTCTCATTAACGACACCGCCTAATTTCCAGATTAATCATTCCTTGAAACACGACAAAAGTCCACGTTTTATTCATGAATCTTTTGTCAGGAGAGGTTTGTGTCGCCTGTGTCAGAAGCAAAGGCCTCAGCTGCTTCACGACTGCTCAGCTGGAATCAGAGCGACAGAGAGAAGCAGACATTAAACACGTGGGGCTTTTTTTTCTCTTTTCCTTAACGAAGGGGGCAGATGGGCCTCAATTACCCCCGCGTGTGTCGGTACCGTCGCTTTGACAGCAGCAGGATGGTGTGTGTGTGTAATGGGATGTGGGGGGGTCCCTCATTAGTGAGCCAAGATGATGCAGGAGGAGGAGGAGAGGGGGAGCCCCATCCTGCCTGCTGGGGTCTCAACAATCATTGTTCCATTTGGATTTGAATGATGCGACTGAAAGCAAGTCGATGCACATGTCGTATGTTCCAGTCTGTTCAAACGGCGGCTCGTGGGCCACATGCAGCCCGTCACCAACTCATTAGTGGCCCAGTCTAAAGAAATATGAGAGAAACACTTTTCACTGTCCCTCAGATTCCTGCAGTCGTCTGATGAGGGTTGACAGCAGCACTTTGAGATGTTCGTGGCTCATATGCGACATAATTATGTCAAGACTTTGAAATAAATAATCCAACAGCTGAAACAAAGTACTGTACATCAGAGATAAATAAATAAATAATGAGATTTCTTGGTTTGTAAATGCAGCCCAAGTGAGTTTGTAATTGAGTAGTTCTGTCGTATGAGTTTAACTCTCTGTATGTGATGCTCAAGCATGTCTTCCTGGCGTCATCATCACCTTTTTCACCTTTTTCAACAGAAAATAGTCGCAAAGAACACAACTTTACGGTTGTGTTATTGTTCAAGGGTAAGTGTAGGTCACACTAAATACAGGGGCTTTGAACAATTAATTAAAGTTTTATAGAGATCGTGTAACAGCCGACTGCAGTTTTCCAAATCGTAGGAAATCGTGCAATATTTGTCAAAGCCAAAATGTGTGTGAAATATCATTTTAGATTGACTATATACACATTTTATTGTATAGACTCTGCACAAATACCACACAGTAATCGTTTCAAATATGTTTTTTTGGGAATGAAAAATCATATCGCAAACGTTCAAAGTAAACATTCAGCCCTACGGAATAGTCCTCCTCTGAAAGGTTTGTTATTTTAAAACTGAAACAATTAAACCATATTATGGTCTTTATAACATTGCTAAAAGTCAAAATTCAAAGTCAGCTCTCCACACACCGGTGTCCTGAGCCAGTCACCTGCCGAGTTAGAAGTCTGTCAATGTACACGATTAACAGGCAGACAGATAAACACACGTCACTTGCATTTATATATAAATATATACATATATTATATTTAAATACCAACCCCTTCACTGCAAGCTTTCAGTCAAATTATCAGCCACAGGAAGTGATGAGCCAATGTAAGACTTGGTATCAGTTATCGATCAAATCCTGGTCAAAAGTCACTGAATCAGAGATCAGCAAAAGCATTTAAGTTGTTTTTTCTTCTTCTAGTCTTTGAAATTGCTTAAAATGGCTGCAGGTGGTAAATGCATCAGCACATGGTCAAGGTTAGGGTTGAAAAAGATGTAAAACAGAACACGAAAAAGTGATATTCAGCCACTAAGAAACGTTTGCAGCGTTGTACAAAAATGGGTAAAATCACAGAGTGGCACGCACTCTCAATTATTAGCTGCCCCAAATTTCAAGAACCTGAGACGTTAAGGAAGGAGCAGACGTCGATTACAAGAAACAGACAAAGTCGTACAGTTGTGTGAAAACGCAGCCAAAGAAACATCCAAACATCTGGCAAGCGCGACTCCAGCTCCAACGTCCAATTATGAGTTATTTTTAACAACATCCCCGGAAACTCGCGCTCCAAGCTCCTTCATAAACGTCTAAATCCAAAGTCTAAATCACACAAAAACTCGTCCCATTCCCACAGATTTACATCGTCCATCCTCAACTGGTTCTGACACAGTAAGAGGATTACGGCGCTGTTGCCATTTTCTGATGACGGATTAAATCCCAAACATGCCACTGCTGCAGTGGTATGTTATGACATTATGACATGGATGAAGCCTCAGCCGCTGGACTGTGATCATAATGATGATGATGATTTTGCTGATCTGATGTCATGGCTAAAAGCTAAAAAGAGGGTAAACGATGAGTTACAATGTGCCATTTATCAGCATTTTGGCAATCAGATGCGCACAAGTCCCAGAAAGATGAGCAGCACAAGCACAGAACTCTCTTTGTGCATTTAACCAGCTTCTGTCAGAGTGGGGGAAAAAAAAAAAAGAGTGAACCCTATCACCCCCGAACACTGGCAGCTCGCTGCAACACTTAGCTCACACACAATCCACTTCTCTCTCTCCCTCTCTGAGTGCATGTCATGAGTTTCTGCCTCAAGTGAAAACACCTTTGAAGTCGCGCTGATGAAGTTAGAGCAGATGCTTCGCATTCACACACAGCACAGGTGACAGCTGATAACAAGGAAGAGGCCACATGTGAGCCTTAAAAACACAAAAATAAGACAATCTAATCGGGACAAAATGTTCACAACTTTGTCCACAAGACACAAGGGGGTTATCAGTGAGGTCAAGTCCGAACCCAAGGTCAAGACCTCAGAGAGTCTGCAGAGTTCTGCTATGGTGACCAAACCTTGACCTAAAAGACTGTAACAATAGGGCTGAACAACTTCTACGTTACTTGTCAAAATGTGATGGAGCACTGTGACAACGTTGTCAAAACAAACTCTGTTTGGACGAGAACTTCATGTACTGAATTGCAGGAATACACGATATTATCTGGAAAACGATATTGGTACGGACCGATATTGGCTCAGATAACAGCAAAAAAGTGCAATATTATGCATCAATTTAAACGCAGAAGACACTGAATGTGGACGGGCTCTTAGTCCCGCTGTTGTAGATTGCTGATTTCTTTTTCCCCCGGTTTTATGTCTTATGTTTTGACAGCGAATGTCTATCCAAGTCAAAAGTCGTATTCCAGCCTCTCACTGCCACATTAAAATTCAGCTTGCTCCTCACCACAAAAAGGAGCAACCTGGAACCTTGCGTTGCCACCATGTCCTCTTGGACCTCCATAGATGAGACTGAAACTCAGTGTACTTGATGGCCACCGGATTTTCATCAAAACCAAAACCAGAAAACGAGCCGTTTTCCCTGATTACCAGTTTTACAAACAGGGAAACGAAAATCGTCACAACGCTATTGCACTGTACCTGGAAGTCAGGAGTGCTGCGCTGAACGGACATTAGCCTGCAGTTTAAACATGTCTTTATTCCAATCACTAGTTTTATTGCAGAAAACAAACTGAATGGACATCCTGTGGTGGTTTTATTATCCGTCGGCCGCCAAGTACACGGACCCCACAGGACATTTCAAAACTCATCCAAGAAGCTTCTTCAGCTCTGAAAGTTTGTGGGGAAACCCCAATGTGGACATTTTGGATAGACGGTCTGAAAGAGTAGACCGAGACCTAGAGGTGAGACAGACGTAGTGGCAGACTGCAAAAAAGTCAACTGTATCTCTAATCCTACACATGCTTAGCTGAGGAACCAACAGCCATCATCACAGCTTAGACTCTTCTTACCTCGTGGGACGGAGTTACGTCCCCATGTTTGCTGTCTTCATTGTCCTGCAGTGAGTCACTCCAACGTGCTGCCATCATTTCATTCCAAAGCACAGAGGAGGAGAAAGAAATCCTTTAGAGACCACATCGAGGTGAAGAGGACGACGACGACTCCAAAACAATAAAAGCAAAAACAACAACAAAAACAAGAAGAAAAATAGAATCCTAATCCACACTGTTGTCCTTCTTCTTCATGTCAGAGGGCGAAAACCTGCAAGACGGAAAACAACAGAGAGACAAATGCAAGGAGGTTTCATCAACGTTAATTCAACAAAAAGTACAATTCACACAGGTTTTCTACTCATAAGCGATGTTTAGAAGCATAAATATGAACTAGTTTACAGGAAATTCATGAAAATTAAACATTAAACCATGGACTTAAGACTCTGAAACTCCCTCAAAAAACAGTATTTATTGTCCTTGTCCTCCTATTGCTATTTTATTGATTTTGTTTTCTATTTTATTTCTTTGTTTCTTGTTCTAACAGGCACTTTCACTGCTCTCCCAGTTTGTGTGAAAAGTCCATAAAACGTCAAAGGCACTTATTTATTTAGAATTGTAATGAAAACAAAATGAACTATATTTGTATGTTAATTAGGTTATATTGAGAACATGTGATGTGATGCAATGTCTGTTTTGGTCACTTACAGATTCATATATATCAAAAAACAAACACTTTTACTTTGAAATGTTGTGCAATATCTAAATATATATCTTTTAATAGCAATGACCTTTCACCTTCACTTAAGAAAAGTCATGAGTTTGTGTGTGTGGCTTAAAGTGAGCAATGGCAGGATGTTTGTTTATAAAAAAGACCTTAAGGTACAAAATGTCAGACACCTTTATACAGATATTCAGGTTATATTTAGGTTATGTTTAGTCCATATCAAAAGAAACAATTTTATTTTGAAATAGTCTGCGATATCATGCTAAATATTCTTAATATCAGCAAAAGGATGGATTATAAAGATGTCATTTTAATTTCTAATTAGTAAACACTATATTTTTCCCAATTTTTCATCACGTGATCTTTTACTTTCACTTGAGTAAAGTCGTGTGTGTGTGTGTGTGGCAGGTGCATTAGCAGATTAGAACCGATGTTCTGTTTGTTTTTAAATTTAAAAAAGTACAAAATGTCTGACATCTTTATTACAATGTTTGCACAGAGGGAGAGGAAAATAAAAGTAAACATGGACTGTAAATAAAGGCGTAATTCATGTTTTTTTCTGTGTGTGTGTCAAACACCGACACGACAGGTCCGTGAACGCACCATCACGTCTCCATCGTGTCTCTTGTCTCTGAACTACGGTCAGCACTTGTTGTTAACAATGATTACCAAAATAAAAGCCTCCCTATTTTTAATGAAAATATTCCGACACAAAAATGAAAAAACAAACGCAGCGCCCATGTTTGTTTGTTTGCTTGCTTGCTTGTTTGTTTGTTTGTCGCTGTTAAAGCCTCCGTGCTTGCAGATATATGTATGCAGCTATATATTTAAAATATAATCACAAAGCGGGATATTCAGCCTCTCACTTCACATTCACTCATTCACTCACTCAGTACCTGTGAGGAAAAACACGCTGGGAAAAACACGGTGAACGCCCTCCAGCATGTCTCTCAGGGTCAGGGACACCCGTCCACAGTCAACCGTCCCGTCCTCATTCATGTCCCTCCGTGTCCGAGCCTCGCGTCCATTGAAAAAAGGCCCGAGTAAAAAGGATAGCAAGACGGCGGCAGGAAAAGCACCGTGTCCTCGCTCGCTCGTACGTGGTCCCCGGTTGGCGGCGCGACAATCTCACACTGAAGCTGACGAATCTCCTGACTCCTGGTTCAAGCCACGCCCCTCCGCTTGCAACCGTCCCCACCCCCTCACGGCGCGGCGTCCAATCAGGTGGCCAGTTTAAATTTGGAATTTTGAAGCGGTCCAATTAGAGGCTTTGTTACATAACGACTTCAACAGAGAGGAGAAACTGAACCGGTCCATTCAACTATGATACCGATAATAAAGGTAATAACAATGATATTATTATATTGTAATTTATTTTTATCCTAATAGCACTTACATTTTTTAAAATGTATAATAAAATGACAAAACAAGAAAAATATTATAATAAAACAATAAATAATAATAATAGATATCATTTTATTCTAATAGTACTTTTAAAAAATATATATAGTGCTTTACAAATGACAAAAATAGAAAAATAAAACAAATGAAATTCATAAATCACTCCTTTATTGTCCGCGACCCTCTGGTGGAGGATAAAGCGGTTAGATGATGACTGACTGACTCCTTTATTGTTTGACAACTTTTAATCACTAATAAATTTATAGATTAAACATTTTTTATACAACATACAAGTCAAAAAAGCCCAGTGGTTCACTGAAATGCAGATTCCTGCAACAATAAGCCAATAAATCGCATTTTCATTCACATTTTTGTGATGTTTAGAGCTTAATTAAAATGTTTAAACTGAGCCACTTCTGATGTAACGCATAACATTCCATTGTGTTGTGTTATTTGTCTTTTGATACTTTGACACACACTCACATAATACACTTAAATAAACACTTTATTCTGACCTTTAATGTGTCCCAACTCTCCAGTTTCCTCTCACATTATTTGATCAACTGTGAGAGTAGTTTACAGGGACACGGTGGACACATAGGACTGATGCACACACAGCTGATCTGCCCCAGAGACAAAAGGCCCTGACAGTTTGCCGTCTGCAGTTTGCTCCTCGTGTGGACACACAATGGACGAGGAGGACAATGGGACTCTCTTTGACCCACACTGCGAGGTTTCCCTGGTTTCAGAGAGGAGCCTTTGTCCCCCGAGGTCTGGTCCACTCTCGTCCACACAATGGACAACTTTAAACGCCGCGAGTGGGACTCGGTAAACGAGGGAGGGAGGGTTCAAATTCACTTAATGTGATGTTATTTATTATTTATTAAACTGGTACTGGATTATTAATGCAGCAGCAGCAACAGGAGCAGAAGCAGCAGGACTGTATTGAATTGGCATAAAGTGTAATAGTGCAATAAAAATCACAATACCCCTACCCTAATAATCTGTTTTGTGCTACTTTTTATTGTTTTTAATGAAAGTGTGAGTTCCCAAAGACTGGGTCGGGGACCCAAAGGTGGTTCACAGGATATTTTGTTTGGTTTGTTAGTTGAGATTTAGTATGTGTTTAAAGAACTTTAACCAGGAAAAGATTGACAACATGTGCAATATTTTCAAATTCATTTAATGTTATTTATTAAACTCGTACTAGATTATTAATGTAGCAGCAGCAGCAGCATAATCTACAATAATCAGTTTTTTGTTGTGTCTACTTTCTCTAGAAAGCAGCCCTTTTTTTAAATGTGTTTATGAAAGTGTGGGTTCCCGACGACTGGGGCGGGGACCCAAAGATGTGTCGTTGGATTTTTTTGGGGAGTCACCAAACTAAATTTGTAGAACTTTTTAGCTGGGATTTATGAGTTTAAGTCATTTTATTTAACATATTGCTGTGCGATATGAAGTGTGCAATATTATCAAATTCATTTAATGTGATGTAATTTATTATTTATTAAACTCGTACTGGATTATTAATGCAGCAGCAGCAGGAGGATTGTATTGATTTAGCATAAAGTGTAATAGTGCATCAGGGACAAAAAGTCAGCAGTGATAGAAAGTTGGATAAAAGTTTTTGTGCTACATTCTCCAGAAAACAGCACCTTTTTTATTGTTGTTGTGAAATGTGGGTTCCCAAAGAATGGTTAAATATTATTTAACCAAGAAAATGTGCATTATTTTCAATAACAATAATTATTAGGTTTGTTTTATTAACCATATAGTATGTCTCTTCTTTATATTTCATACCATTTTATCTTTTCTTTTGAAACACCTGCTGCTATGTTAAGCCCGAGAAACAACATTTTCAACAAAAGGTTTTTATGAGCACTGTAACAATGTCTACTTTCAAATCCCAACTAAAAACTTACTTATAGAGATTATTCCACCCCAGTTTCAGACAATCCCCCCACACGATCACCACAGCCATCTTTTTCAGTATTCTGTATTTTAAACACGTTTTTAACTGTGCCACTTTTTATGTAAAACCTAATTTTCCCTTACCTGCTCATTTTAATCACTTTAAACACTTTGTAACATGTATGTAAAGTACGAAAATAATACTTAAATACAGTGATATAGTTTTAATATTGTATTATATTGATGACAAAAATGCCTACACTAATAAATTTGAAAGAGATTCAGACAATAAAACATAATGAAACGTTAGTATTTTAATAATCTGAAACTTCAGCATGATTTTAATCCAGTAAGAATTCAGTGTGATTTCATTTGTATGAACACTAAAAACAAACGCGTGACATTTAGCAGAAGAGAGAGATTACAAACTCGATCAGATTAAAACATCACATGAAAATCAAGTTTAAAACCTGGCGGCGTTGGGATTAAGACGTGTGGAAATGAAAGTTTGTGAGAGTGGATTTCAGGACTTGGAAAGAGGACGTATACTGTACTATATATAAAGTTTCTTTAAGCTGTCGTTTGAGGAGGTTTTGTAGAGGACGAGGACCCTGAAACTCTGGGTTTTTGTTGGTGGATCTGGCAGCGACTTTGATGACTGGATGAAACCCAGCAGAAGTTAATCTATCAAACCCTCGGGGGGGCAGAACAGAGCTAGACTGCAACCCAGCTACCATGCAGAGCAGAGGCTCTTTTGGTTTGTGTTTGTCAACTTAACACAGTCGTCTTTTACTGCCCTGCAACCATTACTGAGAAATAATTGCCTTATTGTGAACGTGTGACTGTAAAATAAGCTTCACTATGACGTGGAACAAACCGTGGAACCAGGGGGAAACAATCTGCCTCTGTCTAAATATGGAAAACGTCACCTCTGCCTCCTCTAACACTGACTAATTAACACTTATAACGTGTGATATTTGAAGGTGCTATAGCTTTAAATCAGAGGTGGAAAACTTCATGACTAGATTTCTCCTAAAATGCCGGAATATCCCTTTGAATCAGGGGTCTCAAACTCGTTGCGAGTAGAGTAGGTACTTATTTTGGGGGAAAGTTTGGGGTTAAGGGAAAGATTTCCCTGGGTAATTTCAGTGGAAACGCATCACGATGTTTTTCAAAATCCTGGGTAAATGAGAAAAGAACGATACGTCGTTCTTTGTTTTGATCAGCACAGAACTTTTACCACTTAACTATTTTACCACAGTAAATCATAATTTACTGTGTTTTGACATCATTGTCGTACCCGCAGTACCAGTTATAGAGAAAGGGGGCGACAGAGAGCAGCCAAACTGTAGCTAAACCAGCTCAGTTTTGTCTGCGACGGAAAAAAAAACACTTGACAACGTTGCTTCTCTAAGTACTTACTCAATTTTTGTCCGTTTCACGTCCGCATGTCCAATGTTTTTCAAAATCCCGTGTGAATGAGAAAAGTCCCTGTGTCGTAAACTTAAATATTTCACGTTTAAATCACAGTTTACTGTGTTTTACGTCATCATCAAACCTTTTTTTTTTTACCTTCAATTTCTGCCACTAAACCCCTCCTAAAACATTACATGCTGCACTTTGAGGGAATAAATATGCTGTCCGTCCATTGAGCGGTGGATGTGAAATCAAATCCTTCCGCTCCCCCCCGTCTCTAACCGCGGGCTTCATATGTCAGACGCATGGATGTGCGTCCATTCAAATGTACAATTCCTGTTTTGTTCCTTTTGTATCGAGGCACAGTTTACCTGTAGCCTACTTTCCAGCGTCTGGCCCCGTTCCCCTGTGTTCTCTGTGTTCTGCTGATGGAACGGTACAAAGCCGCAGCATGTGAAAACCACCGGGAGCTCTTTTTTTTTTGTGCCGTCTTGCTTTCAACAACCCCCCCCGCGCCTCCCCCCCGAACCCCCCACCCTCCAGCTTCAAGGTGATAGACAATGGCCTCTGGGTTCCCAGGGCAGCGCGGGTGGCATTAGTGGCGGGATAAGTTAACCACCACCACGGCTGAGTTTTATGATAAGGACACAGTCGCAGGAACAACGGGGGTCTTTGTGGCCGCAGATGAACGGATTGCGCACAACTCAAAAAGCTGTGTAATTTCCCTCTTATCTCGTCGCGCTGCACCTGTAGGGGTCAAGGACGTGCAATAAAAACCCTCACTGAAGCTGGGGTTCAGTCAGTGAGTGGAGGTGTTGTTTACCACCACACATGTGAAACCCGAGGAGACACAAACACGGAAACCAAACCTCTCCCAAAACCTCCCAGAACTCTCTTTTGTTCGCAGCCACTCGTATTATTCCTACACATAGCAACTCATTTATCAGGTCATTTAACTTGCAGCCAGAGCTGGACCATTACGTTTGGCTCAGGAACATGTTTGTGAACGGTAAACGGGAGCTTATAATTCATTTTTTGTTGAGCACTGAATTCATTACATGTGTTGCCAGTTGTGGGAGACCAACCTGAGACACGGACACACGCTATCACAGAGGAACATGTGTTTCAGCCACATCATAAAAGGCCCGTTCAAGTCCATGATATCTTTAAAAACAGTCTTTGCCAGCTGGAAACTGAAGTTTCTCACCCCCACGCCGAAGCCCATAGAGAAAATCGAAGATTTAAAATCATGGCACACGTGCATTCATGATCCACAGCTGCTTCTATCAGTCACTTCAAATCTGTTAGTGTGTGACTTCTGTGTTTGAAATCCTTTGATCTGATTTACTTAAGTGACAAAAAGGTGCCAAACAATGCAGCAGTAGACCAGCAGCTCCTGTGCTCCCACAAGCTAAAAACACCAATTTTCTCTATGGGCTTTGGTGTGGGAGAGTGAGCAGTTGACAAAACTTCAGTTTCCAGCAAGTAAGGAGTGTCTAACGGTGAGATAAAGCTATACACATGTTCTTAACATATTGTAGACTTACTTTACTCACTGGGAACAGAAGTTTTGTCACCGCTCACTCTCCCACACCAAAGTCCATAGAGAAAATCGCTGATTTAAGCTCACAGGGACACGGTGCAGGGGCAATGCACAGAAGTTACACCTTTTAAACCAGAATAAAACACAAAAACATACATTTCTAATCATTTCACCATGTTTCTTCAATTCTTAACAGAATAATCTTTCCCTCTCTCTCTCTCCCTGTGTGTGTGTGTTGTTATTTTTTGTTATGAGTGTTTGGAGTTTCAGGTGGTTGAGTATAAAGAGCGCGTAGCCACTGTCTGAAGTGAACCATGCTCTGGTCTGTCTGTCGACATGCACAATTGACTCTCGCAGTCACACGGATGATGGCAACAGAACACAGAGAATACCTCAGTGTGTGTGTGTGTGTGTGTTTGCAGGTATTTTCGTTTGTACCCCCCCTCACTGAGCCCCATGAGATCAAGGCCTCAGAGTGTAATTGCAGGAACATAAACCTTGTAAAAACACAACAGGCCTCGTGTTTGCTTTTTCAATCAGCACTGGAGGAATTTGTGAGGGAAAAAGTGCTCGTGGGTTTAAAGTAAAGTTGACATCTCAAAGGATTTGGGTGCAGTGTGTAAAATTGAATAAAACCTGGAACCCGAGGTTGAAACTCTTTTGAATCAGTAACGAAAGGACTTGTAGTTTTTCACAAAGACGTTTCAACGCTCATCCAAGAAGCTTCTCCAGCTCTGAAAGTATGTGGTGAAACCCAAATGTAGACATTTTGGACAGAGAAGACCGATGGTGTGAAAGGATGACATGGTCCCGGCTCGAAAACACCTCGGGATGGCTTTTCCATCAGTGATAGTACCTGGTACTTTTTTTAGTTCCTGCTCTGAGGTTCCAAGCGAGCTTAGCCAACACTAAAATGTGACGTCAACAGACTGATCAGAGAGTGACGTCACTAGAAGAGTCATGTGATGTCTGATACAAGAATCAAAGCCAACAATGTCCAAGTATAGATCAAACAAAAGGCTTAAAAATCCTACTTATAATTGCAAAATCCTACTTATAGTTCCAAAATCTACTTAAAGTTCTAAAATTCTACTTATAGTTCCAAAATCTATTTCACGTTCAAAAATCTACATAGAATTCTAAAACACAAGAATGAAAGTGAACAATGTCAAACTGTAGATAAGTTAGAAAGACTTAAAAATCCCTGAAATCATTAACGTTAATCTCCAACACTTAGCAAAGGAAATGTCTTGTGTATTTAGCGACAGCACTGCTGAAAGCTGGCGATCGATCGTGATCGCGACCACGTTCAGTGGTATTTCAGTTCAGTGGTATTTCAGTTCAGTGACTGTGTCAGACGGAGTGCACTGAGCCATTCTGTGAACAAATCTTTTTGGATGTTCCAGTTGAAGGAACTCCGCCTCAAACTGGGAAATTCCGACACCCAACAGGAGCGTAGTATTAGTTTAACTGACGGTGCGAGTTTGGTGAATTCCCGTGTATCTCCTTCACATTTCCAGTAAAGTGTGGTTTCAATCAGAAATAAACAGTGCAGTTTGGAGACGGTTTGTCCAGCCGTCTGCGCCCACTGTGGCTTTTCCATGAGTCAGAGTGGAGACACAAGGATGCCAGTGTCCGTGCGCTCATTCCATCCGACACTAACGCTCTCTCCCGGTGGGCAGAGTCTCTCTGTCCAGTTATGTCTCTCTCCACAAAAACGCCACATGGCCGAATATTCCTTTGTTTATTTCTTCACCTTCATCTCTTACAAATTACATACAAATACGTGGAGTGAAGCAAATTTAAATCCTGTGTTGCTCAGTTGTGTGTAATCAAACCTTGTACTTCATCTTCCCAGTCTTGCTGATGACACAGATATGCTGAAAGAAAAATGGTAAAAAACATTGTTTGTGTTATTTAATCTGACTGATTTTAGTCATTTTTACTTATCGTCTTTCACACCAAGCATCAGATCATCACTTTCATTTTTGGCTTCATTTGATTTAATTACACATTTAGTCAGGAACGATCACCACAAGAAATGACGGTATTATGCTGAAAACACACTTACAACCTGTTTTTAAAACTGTAGACCATGATTAATGGCGTTTGTGTCGATACGAGAGCAATTAAAACACACCGATACCGAAATAAGGGAGTGTTTGAGAAAATGATATGTTAGAAAATGCGATAAAATCTAAGAAATGTGGAGTAAAGGTTGTTTTTTTTTCTGAAAACGGTTTCTCTCCACTCAATTTTCGTCCGTTTCACTTCCGTTCGTCTCAAATGTCATCTCCATCACCACCCTAAATAACTCGTCTTTTATGCAATGCTTCCTCTAGAGGGCAGTGCCGAGTACGAATTGGTGTGGATATTTAAATTTAGTGAGGTCAAAAGACTTTAACTCTGACTTTAAATCTTAAGAATGTTGCACATAATGGAAGGAAAACGACTTTTAAAGCAGAGATCCACACATGGGGGATCATTCACTTTAACGCTGGGTGTCCCCAGAGGACACGACTCATATGTCTCCTGTAGGACGAGGACAGATAAGATGGGGGAAGCTTTAACTTGATAATGAGATCCTAACCTCTGCATTCCACGTGTCACCATCTGTCAAACTATGTGTAATGAACACCAACCACCCCATACATACAGTACGTACAATGCCACACACACACACACACACACAGAACTGTGGGAGTCAATGTGTGATCAGTGCTTTGCTCATGAGTCAGAGGTAAACGGGAGGTCAAGTTGTTGCTGATATAAATTTGAAAAAAAAAAGCAATGATGGAGCTCACGCTTGTTTTGTTCTTTCTAAATTCAGCAGACTGAAGTGAAGCGAAGTGAATGTGACGATGGAAACGGAGGGATAAGAGAGTTTTAACATGGCAGCGATCAGAGAGAAAAACACCAGGAAGACACGTCAGGTGTGATTTTCACAGTAAAATTATTATTTGCATTAGGATAAAGAAGCTCATGCTCAAGGAATTAATATTATATCTCATTTTCTTGCACAGTGACAATAACAAAATAAAACTCGAAAATTTGTGCCCTCATCTTGGTGAAAATGTTGTCAGGTGCAGGACTAGAGCTAGTAATGGAGAATCAGTGAAAATTTGGGTGGATTGAACCTTTAAAAGCTAGTTTTACAAGCCCCTCCCCCTACATGACCCCCCTCCCCCTTCCAAACACCTGTTTCTAACTGTCCAAAAATGGTTAAAAAACTAAGAGATATCATGTATTAAAGTAAATTATTTTGGTTTCTGAGCTCCACAAGGCTTTCATGAGCTCCCACATTTAATTTTGGGAAAAACGGGTGTGAATTGACAGAGGAATTCGTTTTTTGATACGCAAAAGCGTTTTAACTTGGGAGTCAATGGGAGGTTTGGCCAGAACTCTCTGCACTTTTAGGTGATTTTAAGAAAAAACTGCAAGTCATATGAAAGTGAATACAACACACAGGGTTAGACAACGACCATAGCAACGTTTTTATGTAAAAATTGTCTGTGTAGGTTGGAAATTGTAATTGTAAAACGTCCAAAAGAAAGTACAAAACTTAAACCACGATTGTGTAAAACGTCTCTACGTTAAAGTATGACGACACTGTGATGCTCCAAATTGGGCAGGGTTGTGATCCTTTTTTCGACCGTTTCCCATTTGAGTGTATGTGGAAATCCACAAACAAAACAAAACATAAAACTAAAACAAAACAAATGCTATCAGTATCAGATATTTGCCACAATTTGTGTTTCAAAACATCCATATTAAACCAGAATGTCACGATTTCAGGGACTAAAGCGGCGTTATATACAGTATATGAGGATGATACCTGGTGAGTGAGCGTCTCTTTGATTCTGTTTACTCTCCTTTATCCCTCGTCTCTTTCATCCCTTTCTCTCAGCTTTTCTAAAAGGTCATGTTGCTGCAGCAAAGCCACATCAGTGCAGACACTCACTCCTTCGCTCACTCCCTCGTTCACTTACATTCAGGTCACGGAAGTATTCATTGTAGTCCAGGGCATAGCCGACAACAAAGCGGTTGGGGATTTCGAAGCCGACGTCTGTCAGAGAACAAACAGCAAGACAAGGAAGTTAACGAGAAACACGACATGCGTATGCTAGAAGTGAAAACCTGGAGTGGATTCTGTGTCAACCTTCACTTTTAGTAAAACACAGAAAACTGCAGCAGCTGTTAAACAAAGTCAGAATTCTGACTTTAATCTCAGAATAATTTTTCTTTAATCTCAGAATTCTGACTTGACTTTCTTTAATCTCAGAAGTCTGACTTTAATCTCAGCATTCATGCTGTTTTGTTGTTTTACTTTCTTTCAAAAACATCTCCTTACATGTGGCACTAATACTTTTCCGTAATGTAACAAAGAAATCGTTAAAACTGAATCATTTTGGTTTGTGGACATTTGTGGACATTTAAAGAACATCATCATTTCCAGGTTTGGTAAACACTGATCAACATTTTCCGACATTTTCTGACATTTTAACGACCAAACAAGTCCTTTATTAATCATGAAAATAATCAACAGATTTATCCCTCGTGGCTTTTGTCTTCATGTTTTTCTTGTTTCTGTTCCTGAACATCCTGCACTTGCTTTGTAAACCTTGCTTTTAAAGGATTAATGACAATGGCATGTTATTATTGTGGTTTTTATCCACGTTTTTATGTCTTTTCATTTATTTAATAGTTACAAATGAATCATATCAACTCTTGTAAGATTATATGCCTTTTATTTATTCTTCTCCACAGCACTGCACTTTGCTTCACTGTGGTTGTTTTAAAGTGCCTTACAAATAAAGTTGGACTGGATTGGATTTTTACAACAGTTATCATAAAGAAGCCACAATTAGGATTAGAATCCAGATTTACAGTAAGTGATGACAGATATAAAAAAGTGAATAGTTGAACTCATTTATTTCTAAATTAGTTAATTTCTAAAATCAGGAAATGCTCAAAATGATAAAACACATAAAGTTACTGGTGAAAAAACCTTATTTCCTCTTATTTACATCATGTTATTTATCTGTTAGAGATAACCAGAGATTTTTAATGATAAAATAATTGGTGGAACTGTCTAAAAGGTTCAAGTAACATCATAAAAACACACTTAGAGTACTTACAGTCTGTTAATTGCTCAGCCATGTTGGGGAGCCTCTTCACCAGCAGACTAAAACACAAATCACAACGATGTGATCAACAACAACCTATCTACGTCTACGTCGTATTGTTAAAAAACATCTTTTTCCCACTGATGACACAGGTATTGATGCAGGATGGAGAACGTGAGGAGAACATGAGGAGAACGTGAGGAGAACACATGAAGAGAACATGGGAGTGACTTGGTGACATGGACAAGCGATATCTACTTTAGCTTGTTTCGTCACACGCTTGACATTTCCACTGGCGGGGGAAAAACACAGATGATTATGGAACTGACTGACATGGCTCACCCCGCGACCTTGACCATCTTGGGTTCATAGGTCTCCACATGCTTCAGAAGGGCCTTCATGGTCTTTCCTGTGTCAACGATGGCCTGAGGGAAGGGAAGAGCAAAGGGAAAAGAGTGAAGGACATGTGAGTGTCCCTCAGAAGAACAGAGACATTATGCTGAGATGCTAAGCTCTTTGTGTTGAGCAGAGTAATAAATTACAGTGTAGAGCAAACACGAGCAGATTATGTTCTCAGGGTAAACAATCCCTGTGATCGTGTGTTCAGAGCAAATCCACTCATGTTTACGAGTGAAGTATCATCTTTTCTCCTTTTGTAAACCAGAGGCAAACGACAAAAGTATAACATGAAATATTAACTTGATTAGTGTGTTTATTCTCTCCATTAAAGATCACGTCATTGAAGGAAATAAACATTTTATGTAAAATGTGTTTTATAGAAAGATGGATGGATGGGATATAGAAATATAGATATACAGATATATATATATATATATATCTATATATATTTATCTCTCTATATATATACTGTATAATAAATAAATAAATTAATAAACTCACCTCAACAATAAGCACACACTGGTGAAACGATATAAAAAACAAGAAAACAAAGGTTAAACACATTAATAAACATGTTTTCAGGCTCAGATAAAGTCTGTTTAAAGGTTGTTTTTGTGAATTGCACTTGCTCCATCATTGGTAACTATAGTAATAAGAGCCGTAAAAACCCAGACACGTTGTTTTGTTCTCCGCAGTAATGAACATCTGTGTCTAAAGTGAGCAGAAGTCACTTAATGTGAGCGTCTCGGTTTTGTTCAATTTCCCCCTCCAGTTGAACCGTTTCAAACCACTCGTTGTTCTTTTTGGCCGCGTACACCGAGCCTCTTTGTGACAGCAGCGGAGAGTATCTATGATTTGTGGAGAGTGGTTGGAGAGAATGCAGGCACTGCGCCAGTGTTCCCCGTCCACACCTGAACACTGTTACATAACACTGAGAGAAAGTGGACGGGGACGTTTAAAAGAAGAGAGAAACTCAAACATAACAAACCTGTCCTACAGCATATTACAAACTGTAAACACACACTCCACAGCCAGTTGGACAACTGTGCGTAAACAATTGAGGATTTTCAACTATGATCCTTGAGTTATGGGTAATTTAAGTTGGTCATCGATTCTGACAATCTTTATTTAACCCATCATGTGACTAAATATGTTTTTACAGTTTATGTCATGAGAGAAAACATAATGACAATGCTATGTGAAGTCATACATAATGTCACAAGTATAAATAAGCATATTAAATATAAATATCAATAGAATGTGTACCATGTTACGTTGAAATGCTAAAATAGAAATAGAAGCAAACACAGAGAGACAGAAAGAGGGGAACGTTAGCATTCTAACTAGAAACAATAATGCTAGTATTATATAAAAACAGATAAATATGTTAGAATACTGACATAGAAAGAGAAACATTAATCCTAATATTAGAAACACATAAAACATACTTACATAAAGCATACTGACATAGAAAAATAGACGCAAACATTACATAGAAACAGAGGAATGTGATAGCATGCTAAAATAGAAATAGGAACACTAATAATAATAATATTATAGTGTATATGTTAGCCTGCTATTATCTTCTGTTTATATGTAATGTTAGCATACTAACATAGAAAAATAGAAGCAAACATTTAGCGTTAAAGGCAGACTTATTAATATAAATCAAAGTATATTAAGATTTTTTATTGTCTCGTGAATTGTGACTTGTGAAATCAAAACGAAACATTTCAGAATCATACTCTTTAACTTACCCTTTTTTTAACTTTTCTTTTTCTTAACCTTGTGACGGTTTAAACAGATAGAAAACTGACAACCACGAGATACGACGTAAACTTATAAAGGTCACACACCTTTCCACGCAGAAAAGACAGATCTCTGCTCCCTATTATGTGAAGGTCCTCTGTTGATTGGTCATTCTGGGAAGAAGAGGAAGAAGAAGAATGTTTTAATTCAAGCGTGAAGATAATATAATAATAATTTGTTAAATCATCTGCCGGGCCACATACAGATGCTGTCGGGCCAGTTTTGGGCCACGGGCCACCAATTGCTGACCACTAGTGTAACTGTACTGTTTTTACAGTTTTCTTTTCCTTCTTAGCCGCCATAATTTACAATAAAAGATCTGTCGGTGAGCTGGTGAGGGGGGAAAATGGAGCCACATATGTTTTCTTAAGGACACTGTACTGTACTGTACCTAACCGTGTGTTTCTCAACAGTTCCGTTGGCTTTACTGTACACAGTGTATTTAATACAGCGCTGACGGCACAAAGGGAGACTTGTTTTGCAACGACCGTGAGTGAATGAATGACGTGCTGAGATTCCTGCGTAAGTGCAACATATAACCATTATATTCCAACGTTTGACTGGGCTTGTTTTTGCCAGCAAAATTGCACAATATACTGTAAGTCACGTTTGAACTTTATCCTCAGTTGTACTTTATTCAACTGCTTTGTACATTTGAAGGAAAACATCATATTTTGCATTTTTGGGGAGAATATTTCAAAAAACATACACAAAACACAGGCACGTTCTTACAGAAGAACAACGTCTTTCATTTGAGATTCAGTCCTGGAGGCAGATCACATGACTTCATCATGACAAACGGCATCATCACTCAGATACTTCCCTCCAACAGCTGTTTGAACCTGTGCTTTTAAGGTTTTCTTTTATATATAGATCATGTTATGTGTCAAAAATATGATATTACTTTTGCTAACTTTCATTCATTTGTTGCAAATTTTTCTCACATTTTGGAACTTAAATGTCAGTGGTTCTCAAATTATTTTTTATACATTACTTATACTTATACTTTTATATCTTTTTATACTATAGAAATAGATGGAACGCGCCAAGATTTAGTTTCATGAAACTCGGTGGGAACTTTTAACAGCCTAAGAGGAACAAAAAAGTAAATTGGGTCCACGGCTTCAAATCAAAAGGAAGTTGGCCATTTTGAATTTGGCGTCGTGATTTTCCTCCAAGTACCACCAAAGGAAGCTTGCGTATCACTGGTGGTACACAAACCACAGTTTGAGAACCATGGATATGGATGAACAGGAAAACAAGCATAAACCTGTTTACCCGTGAGGTGAAACTGACATGTATAGCGACTTTTCCACGAAATGTAAACAATCTGAGATATACGGGAAGGCAAAAAAAAACAAAAAAACTCTATACTTCAGTTTGGCCTGTGGCTACTTAAAGAGGTGTGAGAGCCATTTGTTTAAAAAAATTAAACCCGTGAATCCTCCCCTTGTTTTGTGGAGTGCAGAGCAGGAATGTTGACCACATGCAGAGAAACATAAATCTGACCTCTGTGCTAGTCTGTGCCAAAGTCCACACAAACGTAATAATAATAAATGACGGCGGCGATGAAAAACGATGCAAAACAACATCATTTTTTTTCATTTTAAACATTACCGTGTCATCATACCCTGGTGTTAATTCCATCGGGCTTATATGCATTCCAGGTGCTTGACAGTGTTTGACATGAGCTGCTTTTACTGGCTGAAGAAACGGCACCAATTAGCAGCCTGGTGTTTTCATGACCTGCAGTTGCTGCGTTGTCAATCATCACTGAGGAGGTACAGGCAGGAGTTCTTTATTAAACAGGAGCGACAGTGACATCTGGTGGCCAAGCTTGACAGTCAGATAAGTGACTTCAAGTGTGCATGAGTAATAAATAAGGATAATTTCAGATGAACTGACAAAAAATGACGAACTCTCATTGTGGGCCTTTGTTATTGGGATAAATGTAATACATAATTCTGTTTTTTAAAGGTCCACTGTAAAAATAAGTGAAATCTAAGGGTGGGACTGCAGATTAAATTTGAAAAATGCATCTGCTGCAGAAACATGTGGCCACAAATTGGCGGTTTTCATGCAGCAAGTACATATTAAAGACTTATTCTAAGGCTACTAAACCCAATTCTACATTTTTACAAACATACATATTACATATGTATTCAAAATTTTGTCAATAAATCCTCCAAAAAAGTTACACAGTGGACTTTTAAGTGTATTTTTTTCTATTATATGTAAATATACCAGATACTTATACACTGTATAGAACAGATGACTTTTTCCTTTATGCTCTTTATCTATTTCTTTTGACTTTTAACTCTTTATTTGTGTGGACGGCAAAGAAAAAAGGACTTTCATTACACAGAGAAATGTGTTTTTTTACTGTGCATATGACATTAAACTCTTTGAATCCTGAAGATGAGGGAACCAGTGAATTTTAGCTCAGTTCTTCAAATACACAAATTGCTAATTTTGTCACCTGCTAAACTGATTTCAGCTGATTTGTTTGGTTTTATTTAGACAACGGTAATAATGCGTAAATATAGATGATGATCACTGCCTTCAACATACATTAGTAAACATACTGGATGTTGACTTGGACCGTTACACTTATCTATAATTACCACTGACAAGGGCAGAGTTACTGTGTTTGGAGATAATACAACTTTTTTCATATTTCACCAGATAATCTCAGTGCGACAGCTGTTTTTTTTTTTTTTTCAACTGTTGTTTCGATTCAAGGGAATTTCTTTTCAGGATAAGCAGAATTGAATGGTTTAGGCCCAAAATACATTTCTGACCTGTTGGCTCACCGTGAACCAGGCCATCAGGGTCAGGTTTTGCTCTGTGTCCGCAGAACGCAAAGCCACAGAAAATCAATAGGTTCCTTACATGAATTCCTGCCAGGAGCCGTTTCGGCCACTGGTGTTTGTGCCCAAATAACTAATATTAAAAATCAAAACCAAAATCCAAAACTCTTGTAACCTTGGTGTGTATGTGCATATTTAGATTCACTCACCATGTAGCTCTTCAGACGGATGAACTCCACCCGGGTCTCCAGATACTTGTCGGAGTTGCGGCCGAGAATTTTGATGAACTCCACCAGGTCCGAGCAGAACTTGTATCCTCCCTTCAGGACGCACAGCACCATGATGTTGTTGTCTCCAAAGTCGTCTTTGATGTAGGTGGCCATTCGCTCCACTCTGCAGCAGAGAGGAGGAGAAGAAGGAGAAGAAGGAGAAGAAGAAAATAATTACAGTGTCAAAATTCAGTTCCACCGAATTTCCCGAAACTTGGTGGGAAGATGTTATAGCCCAAGACAAACAAAAAATTCAATGGGAACCATGGTCTCAACTCAACAGTGAGTCGGCCATTTTGAATTTTTGGCGATTTGGCTTTTGACAAATTTCAACCATTCGCCATGAAACAGGAAGTTCCCTATAACTTTGCCTTATATTGACCGATCCCCACAAAACTTCATGACACAAGAGACGGACCCCGGACCATCTATGGACATAAACGTGACCAAATAGGAAGTCAGACATTTTGAATTTAACCGCCATTTCGCCATGAAACAGGAAGTGCCCTCTTACTTGACCCTACATTTACTGATCTGCTCGAAACTTCATATGTGAGACCAGGGGCCTGTCCTGAGCACGTCTGCAAGCCATGACCTGCACACAGGAAGTAGGTCTTTCGAAACCAGAAGTGCCCTGTAACTTGCTTCATAATCACAGTATCCAACATAAAAAATGTTCATGTATGTTTTTCTTAGACAGTTTTTACCTGTTCATGACGACTCCATGTGGGATGTAAACACACTCAATGTCGTCATGGTAATGTTCCGGGTAAGTGAACAAGTCCAAACTGTAACCGGGCCAGTCGTCTTTAATCTATAGGACACACAAAAAAATGCCGTCAGGTGCTGAAACTACACTGTTATTAGATATGAATAGTTTTGCATGTTATTAACAAAGAAATATCAGATTATTGCACAGTAATAACAAAATTTTAGACTATGTACTAAATAGACTGAAAAATTGGTGGAGTAGACACCGGAGTTAAAAACACACCTGTTTTAAGCACTCTGAGGCTAATATCTAAGACTTTTACGTTTCAAAATTGTGATCTTTATGTGACTTTAATGTAATTTCTGACAAATTTGGATTGAGTTTCCAACATACCACAATTCCTTTTTCCATCTCTGCATCTACTGTCGCGCTGACAAGGTGAAAAAAGCAAACAAACAAACAAAGATAGAGACAAAACTGTTAAAAAATGATGCCTAATAAAGTGGCTTTTCCATCTCCTGCTGAGAAAACACAGACCAAGGAAAGCATTAAAGGACAAACTATGTTAGATACTAAACTAGGACGAGGAACAAACATTTAAATCTTTATCTGAATAATTCTCTGACCTGAATCTTAGACTTGACAACAAAGCAAAAAGCAAACAAACAAACAAGATAGAGACAAAACTGTTAAAAATTTATGCCTAATAAAGTGGCTTTTCCATCTCCTGCTGAGAAAACACAGTCCAAGGAAAGCGTTAAAGGACAAACTATGTTAGATACTAAACTAGGACGAGGAACAAACATTTAAATCTTTATCCGAATAATTCTCTGACCTGAATCTTAGACTTGAACAAAGCATTTCTTACCGTTTTGTTGTTTTCTCCGTGTCTTTTTTGTGAAGAAAACAGAAACTTTCACACAGATCACACTGCAGTCATTTGTGTTTAAAAAAGACGTAGTTGTTGTTTAAGTGGAGGAGAATTACAAGGATAATCAGCTGCATGTGATGCTGCTGCATCACAAGCCACGTGGCCACACACACACAAATACACACACACACACACGACAAAACAACAACAAATATTTGGATCGCTTTTATTTAGACTGAATAATCCCAGATTGGTTGCAGACATGTGTGAAAGTGCAGCTTCTTCTCCTTACCGCTATTGTTTTTTTTACGACACTTTTGGTTGTTAACCTGTCATTTAAACAAAGAAATAAATGTAATGAAATTAACTCCTAACATGTATTTATTTTGTATGAATAACAACTAAAAGAAATATGACATTATTCTATTTTAAATCCCCCAAAAATGGCATGAATTGTCTTGACAAGAAGTAGAAATGTTTTGACAGGAAGTAGGCACTTTTGAGCTTTGCCTGCCGGATTTGTATGGGAAACTCGATTCTTAACTAGAACTAAAAATAACATAAATGTGTATTTTATATTACAGAGTTAACCAAAAGGTTTACACAGGAAGTAGTGGCTCTTATTTTGAAAGCCAGGTTGAAAGATTCAGTTCATTGGCTGAGTGACTTGTTGTGTACGAATTAAATTTTTATTTTATGAGAATGAAGACTAAAAATGTTAATAATTTTTTTAAAAACCCTGAACCTGCCGTAAATTGTTCTGTTTTGATAGGAAGTAGTCACACATGCTCAGAACTAATCAGGTTTCTGGTCTAAATCAGGTAGAATGAGATTAAAAGTGCTAGTGTTTGGGGATGTAGATGGTTTTGAACCTCTCAAAGAGGTCGATGTCTTCTTCCAGCTTCTTCATCGCGGCCTCCAGTTGCTCCTTGTGAGCCTTCTTCGACATTGTGTCGATGACAAACGAGAGACTCTGATACTCGTGGTGAAGCTCGTCCCAGTTCTTCTTCAAACCCTGGAGAGTAAAAATCAAAGGGAGATGGTCTTTAATCTGTTTATTGAATGATTACATGAGTTTATGTCTCAGGGAGTGCAACCATGAATGTGTTAAATTGAATAAACTTCTACTAAAGTCAACATGATGACGCACAAGGATTCAAGACTTTCATGTCCAAAAATGTTCTCAGCAGTAAAGGCATGAGAAGATATGGAAGCTTTCTGTCACAATTTTCATTCCTAATTGAGTAAGATTCATGATTTTACTGCGATATTTGATGAAAAAAAATATACTTTACTGTCTTAAAATTAGGCTAAAATACAGAAAAATCACTCTATCTTGCGTTTTTTGGAGATTATCAGAGACACGTATTTATTGAAAAGAGAAACTTTAACAAGATAAATCACGAGGAAATCAAGAGGTCATGGCGTGACTGGAAACATGTATGGCTCCCCCTTGTGGCATTTCAAAATAAATCTTTGGAGTGACTGGAAAAATAGGAAATTCAGATTCCGTGTCCTCTGTACCTAAAAAAGTGGTCAGTGAATGAAGCATTAAAGGAAAAAGGAATTTCCCTTATCCTGATATTTCAGAGTCACCACAATTAACGTGTTGTCAATGTTTTGTTTGAAAATTTGGAATAATAATATTCTCGCAGTTTTTTCTCTATTGTTCTTATTTATTATTATTTATACAATAATGACACCATGAATTTATGTTGTAACAACTAGAATGTGTAGATCTGTGTTCACTTGAGTTAGAAACAGTATGAAACAAAGAAAATTCTAAATAACACATTTTCTATTTGTATATATATATATATATGTCTCTATATATATATGTTTATATATGTATGGATAGATATATATTTCTCTTTATTTATATTTTTTCACACTGTTGCTGCCTTTATGTTATGTAATGAATATAATGAATTTCCCCATTGTGGGATTAATAAAGTCTTATTTTATACTATAAATCCATTGAAAGCTATAAAAAGTTGTGTATTTTTCTTAAACTTTCAAAGCTATGAGAGGAGGTGATGGATTTCCTGAGCTGCAGATGTGGTGTGTTTTAAGTGTAGGAGCTGCGGCTGCTGCTGCTGCTGCGCAGCCATGTGTTCGTTCCACTTTTACCTCCAGCACAGTCTGTCGCTCAGCGTCACTCAGGTGAGTCATGGCTCCCTGCTCCTGCTGCTCCCTCACGTAGTCGTCGTACTCTTCCTGTGCCCTCTGCTTCTCCTCGTTGCGCTGCAGAAGATACTCGGGCACTTCTCCGTAATCCTGCAGAAAAGAAACCAACCCGGCAATATTCAATCACAATGAGTTATTTCTCTAAGTTTTTTTTGCATCATTTTGCATCATAAATACATTTAAACTGTGAACTATTTATCGTTCCAAGTCGTCGTATCAAGTGTACAGCATGGAAATGTTCTGTCTCCTTCTTACATGCTATACCATAAATAATTGTTTAACAAAAATTACCTTTTTCTTGATGTACTTGGGAACGAGTCCCGAGTTCTCCAGACGCTGCTTGTGTCCCTTCCTGGAGTCCACACTCGTCGGCTGAGGCTTCAGTGGGACAAGCGTCGTCGTCCTTGTCATTTTCAGGAAGTCTCTCGTGGTTTGAATTCCCATGGTGGGAATGTCCGTCTTGGCGGGGACTGGAGGTTTCCTCGCTGTGCAGGCGTCTCGGACTCCCTTGGAGCTCTGTGTCTCTGATAAGGACGTTCAAAATGAGTTTGGAGACACACACACACACACACGATCGTTGCTCAAGATATTATAGACAGAAAATACTCACTTTCGTGCAGTTTGGGCTCTTTTGAATGTTTCTTTAGGTATTTATCGGGACACGGAGCCTCGACCTTTGCTGGTCCCATCGTTCTCATTGCATCCTGGTTTTCCTTTTTCTCAAGAATAACTGTTGGTCTAAACTTGGACAAGTACCTGCAGACACAGAAAATAAACATCTCCTTACTTTTCTCCCCTAACTATAAACCAATATCAACATTTTCCACAATAAATTTCATTAATATACAGTTTTTTTGTTGAATGAATTTTGCCTTTGAAATGATTTCTAAGAAAATTCATCAAAAAGTTATGTTTGAAAACCGATTAATTTCATGACAAAATCATCAATCATCTTTATTTATTAAAAAAGATTATTAAAAAAAAAATTATTAAAAAGAGAAGTCTCAGACGGAATATGACATTTAAAAATACAATTACAAAAGTGAAACATTAAATAAACCTAAAATAAGTTAAACAGGCAGCTAAATAAACTATTTATTAAAGTTTAGATAACTTTAACTCTTTATTTTAGTCTTTATTTTCTATGTCTGCTGACAACATAGTTGCAGTTCTACTTACCACCAACTAGTTTATTTACTAGTTATCCAGATTAGCTCCAGATGTTAAACGTACCTGGGAGGTTTTTCAGTGTTCACTTCGGTTTTGGTTAAAGGATTGTAGACGCTTTCTCTCGGATACAGAACGTTCGACATGTTGAAAAATACTTAAAAATAACTACAATTAATATTGTCATATATTTTTAATACTGTTATGTTTAATTATCTTTGGCTAACAACTAAAAAAAAAAACAGCGCCACACGCGGAGCTAATATTAGCAACAACTGTCTTGAGTCCCTGTGTGAAATGTTTGATGGACACACTTCCGGCTGGTTGCTAGGCGACTGTGGTTTAAACGTTGCATTCACGTACACTCGTAAAGTACTACATCGCAAATATTTGATGCCAAATTAGGAATTTTGTATTTTTTTTCTTTTATTCTGGCTTTATTACCAACTAAAAGCTTATTTTAACCTTATTTTCTATCAATTCGTTTTTTTTCAACTCGGAAAATATTAAATATTAAATTAAAAAAACGTAAACGTGGTTTAATAAAAAAAAAGTCACACATAAATCAGTCGTGAAACCACTTTATTAAAAACAAGGACCAATATTCCTTCACGATAAAAATACCAGAAACTTCATTGTCTTCGGCGACAGCTAAATCATCTAATTACAGGAATATAGAGTAAATGTTCATATAAATCTGTGTGAAGTCGAACGATGACGCTGAAAAGCCAGAATTACGAGCTCCTGAGGTGTACTTGAACTCACCGTATGCCTTCTCCGCAGTTTCCTGCTTCGCGATTGAGTACTATTTATTGTCACAGAAAACGGTTTATATTTGGCATTTTATGTATTGACGGTCATAAAAATATGAAGATTAACATTAAACCTATATTTTACAATAATGTGTTTTTATATGACTTCTCTATACGCTTCCATTGAAAGAATAGTCAGTTTTGTCCTACTCGGCTGACCGTAGTTATTCGTGACGACAACACAGTGCACCGTGTGGGTCAGTGGTGATTTAGTTTACACGTCAAAACAAAACCATGTTTTTAGTAAATTCTCCATAAACATGAATAATCGGTTTTGAAATAAGATAAACCACAATTTCACGTGAGCGTCTTGTTCGTTTAAAGTGTTTATTGTGACGAAATGTCTGCCTGTAAAACACGTGCAAAGACTGCTACTAGTACTATTACTACGACTACTCCTGCTATACTATTACTGCTGCTGCTACTACTACTACTACTAGTATTACTATTAGTATTACTACTACTCCTGCTTCTACTATTCCTGCGAGTAATACTACCATTATTACTACTACTAATTATTCTACTATTCCTGCTAGTACTACTACTATTATTACTACTACTCCTGCTTCTACTATTCCTGCTACTACTACTACTACTATTACTACAACTACAATATTACTACTCCTACTAATCCTGTTACTACTACTGCTACTACTACTACTATGACTAATACACTCCCAGCATTTTTAATACTATTTATCTTGTGGTATTTATTCTTTACTTTTAATTTTATTCTGTTGATTTTAGTTTTTTAATGTCTACATACTCTGTAATCTGTAAAATTACTATTACTACGACTCCACGTACTACTACTAGTGCTACTACAATCCCAGCATTTTTAAATACTAGTTATGATGTTGTATTTATTCTCTAACATCTAATCCAATATGAATAGATAAATCACACATTTTGAAGACATTAATGTTTATCAAGTCCTATTTGTACTTGGCTTGACAATTGCTAACTTGAATCTGATTTTCCTCTTCTCAGAAGCAAAGCTGCGTCGCCAAAGTCCTTGATGGCTTCACTGAGTGTGTGTTGGCGTGTGATCAGAGCTGCCAGGTTCCACATTAGTCAATTTTCAACATCTAAATCATGGATCTGCACCAGGACCGTTCCTCTAGGGGACAAGAACATTGTGCTCATGGGTCCACCGGGGGCAGGGAAGACCACAGTGGGCAGGGTAGTGGCCCACAGACTGGGTCTGCCCGTCGTGGACGTAGATGACGACGTCTTGGAAGCCACGTGGAAGATGCCTGTGGCTGCCAAGTTAACATCGGTGGGCGGAGAACGTTTCCTTGAAGAGGAAGGTCAGGCTCTGTGTAACTTCTCCGCCTCCGGCTGTGTCATTTCTCTGAGCGGCTCTAACCCACTCCACGCTGCGGCGATGCAGCACGTCAGACACAGCGGCCTGGTCGTCTACCTGGACGTGGACAGCGAGGACATCATGCAGAGACTCAACAGCATGAAGGTGAACAGGATTGTGGGGCAAGAAGGCGGCATGTCCATGCGGGACATTCTCCAGTACAGGAGGCAGTTTTACGAGAAATGGCTGGACGTGCGCGTGCTGTGTGGGACGGGAGACACGGTGGAGGACGTCGCGGAGAAGGTGTTGAAGGCCGTGGAGAGACATCAAACGCACGCTGCAGAGACGTATGTGTCCACCAGGTGTGATGACTTGGCCTTGTGTGATCACAAGACATACTTCAGTGATGTTGTTGTGGAGGGTTTGGCCACAGATGGTGGCCTCTATGTTCCCAAAAATGGCCTCCCAAAAATCCACGCTCGTGAGTGGCTGAGGTTAGCCGACATGTCATACCCAGAACGGGCGTTAGTTTTACTTGAAAAGTGCATCCACCCGTTGGACGTGTGCGCTTTGGATTTGAGGACGATGGTGTTCAAATCGTACGGGTCCAACTTTGCCAGCGAGGCGGTTGCACCTGTGAAACATCTCGGCGGTAACCAGTATGTCCAGGAGCTTTTTCACGGCCCCACCGCCTCGTTTAAAGACCTCGCCCTGCAGCTCATGCCCCAACTTTTCGCCCACTGCCTCCCTCCGATGTGCAACTACCTCATCCTGGTGGCCACATCCGGAGACACGGGGAGCGCAGTGCTGAGTGGTTTCAGCAGACTAGACAGAGTCGACAGACACAAGACGGGCGTGCTGGTGTTTTTCCCGGAGGACGGGGTGAGTGTGATTCAGAAGCTCCAGATGTTGAACTACAGGGAGGGAAACGCCCGAGCTGTCGGCGTCCGCTCGGACTTTGACTTCTGTCAGAGGAACATCAAGAGGATGTTCGGCGAGTCCGGGCTGACGGGACACCTTGCTGTGGAGTACGGCACCATCCTCAGCACCGCCAACTCCATCAACTGGGCCCGGCTGTTGCCACAGGTGATGTGATGATCCACGAGTGTGACTCTTTTAAAAGAAATGTGTTTTTCATTGTACACATTTATTTACATGGCACGGTAGCTTATATCTTGTAAATGTCACTTACAGTGACTTTTTGACTTTTGTGAGATGAATAAAGGATAATCTTAACTTATTGTATCGTATCGCACCTTATCGTATTGGATTGTGTGGTACCTTATTGTATCGTATCTTGTTGTATTGCATCGGATTGTGTCTTACCGTATCGTATCATACCGTACTTTATCTTATCTTATCTTATCTCACCTCACCACAGGTGGTGTACCATTCCTCAGCGTATTTGGATTTGTGCAGAGACGGCGTTGTCGCGTTCGGGGAGCCTGTCGACGTCTGCATCCCTACCGGCAACTTTGGCAACGCCATGTCCGCCGTGTACGCCAAGCAAATGGGAATCCCGATCAGAAAAGTCATCTGCGCGTCCAACCACAACCGCATCGTCATGGACTTTATCACCACGGGTGAGTACGACCTGCGGGGTCGGCTGCTGAAGCCCTCCCACTCCCCTGCCATAGACATCCTGAAGTCCTCCAACCTGGAGAGGTTCATCCACCACGTGTCAGACGGGGACGGTCGTCTGGTCCAGGAACTCTTCACGCGTTTAGACCGGGAGCAGCACTTCCAGATTTCCAAGCCTCTTCTCAGCAGGATACAGCAGGAAGTGTTGGCGGGCTGGTGCTCGGAAGACGACTGCCTGGCCGCAATCCGGACGCTTCACACACAGACGGGCTACGTCATGGACACACACACGGCCGTGGCTAAAGTGGTGGCAGACCGGCTGCAGGACAGCTCGTGCCCCGTGGTGCTCTGTTCCACCGCTCACTACGGGAAGTTTGCCCCCGCTGTGTTCAAAGCCTTACAAGTCCAGGATGTTCCCGAGGATCCGGTCGAGCAGCTGCAGAAGCTCGGGCGCTCGGCGACGTCCAGACCTGAGACGCACGCAGACATGATGAGAAGTCTGGGACAGAGCGGGAGGAGGGGACATGCGGTTTGTCAGGCAGAGTACGGTGAGATGGTGGAGCAGGTGGAGAGCATGATTCAGGACTGCTTCATGAAAGTGGGCTAGAATTCAACTCAAAGGTTACATGTTAAAGCTGTAGTATGCAACTTTTCACGACAAACAAATGTCCATTGCATTCAAAAGAGTTCACACAAGACTGATTAAATCTGTCAGCATCGCAGGACTCTTTGTTTCTCAGTTTATCAAGATACAAATTGAATCGTCCTCTGAGGGAAGGGAGATGCAAATCTCTGACAAACAAACAAATGTATGGGCTTTGTTTTCAATTTGGGCCAATAAACACCTTTACAGCCTTACTGATTATGCAGCATTTGTGAGCAGACGTGGTCCACTAGATGGCGATGTCTCCTTAACCAATATTTCACTGTCCATATATCTGTGTATGGAGTGTATGGAATCAATTTAGAGATTAAAAAGGAACACATTTGTTGTTTAGAATCAGTATCTATGAGTTATTGAGTTAATTATTCTGTGTTAAAGGTAACCGTCATTGAAATATGAGGCTTTTTTTTCCACAAAATGACTCTTTATTATGATTTAATTTACAAAGAAATGCAGATTTAGTGTTGCCTCACAGCAAGAAGGTCCAACTTCTTGCTCCCGGTGTCTACGTGGGTTTTCTCCAACCATCAAAACACACATTTGGTTGGTGGTTGGTGCTTTCGTGGCAACGCGCTCAGGCGCAGCAGCTCTGATGGACCCTGAACCATCTGAGCGTGCAGTTTTGGTTGTATAATGACAAAAAAAGACTGATTCTAATGATTGTTACAACCAAAACAACTGCTTTACAAGTCACTAGTTTGTGGTGTGTTTGTGTTGCGTAAAACACCACGACATCGCAGCAGTTTCATGCAGCCGTGCTGTGATGACTCCGCCCATGTTGAGGCGGTGCTATAGTAATGGAAAATGAAGCAAGTGATTGCCTGATTCTGTCGGACTGTGCAGTGAACCTTGAGCCTGTGTCACACTTTTCCTCCTCACCGTCCCCAAATGAAGACCTTCTTAATTTGTTCTCTGGAGAATTACAGCGTGAAACTGGTCTTTTGACATTTTCAGGCGGGTAAAATAACCCCAACACAATTAAATTCACTTTCTCGCTCACTCGCCAAGTCTTTATGCTAAATTCGTGGCACGACAAAAACTTACCTATCGTCTGTTCCTCTAAATGTCAGCGTGAACTGCAGGACCATTAGCAGTTTGTCTCCTCATCGATTCCTTCTGGGCTCTAAATGTGATTAATAACCTTTAAATGTCATTATATTCCTTCAATTAAAGCTTCGTTACAGCTGAAGCCGAGTGATACAAATGGAGTTTATGTTGATGTTTTTTTGGAGGCAGTGGCTCAAGTTTCCTCCTCCTCCTCTTCCTCCTGTCAACAGAAGAAGGACACGGTGACCCCGCACATACATGTGAACGTGAAACCTGAGATATTTCAGACGGTCAATGCATCGATCGCCACTTCTGCTGTTACACATGTGTTGAAATTAACCTTTAAATTCAGGAAGAGACTGAATCATTTATGAGATGTTTTTACTTTGTCTTGTACATTAGATGTTATGCTGCGAAAGATGTTTCAATTACAGTGAATTAAAGTGTATTTTCCTACATCAAGGGAATTCTTTTTTAAATAAGATATAGAAATAAACATAACTTTCTTCGGTCTTCTTCTCTCCTTTGCATTAAGGCTGCCAAAATAGACAGTATTACATACATTAGTCATATTATCGCGTTTATGTTTTTAGAAAGCAAATAGAGAAATGTAATGTTCTTATGTCGCATCGTACAAAGTCCATCCATGATCTGGAAACTCACAACAGCGTCCACTAGCTGTAGCACATGGTAACAACAATTAACTCCAATTTAACCCATAAACCTCAAAATGTCTGTCTGGATTATTTATTTTAACCATAAAAGTGCCAGAAAACGTCCTGTGACTAAGTGATTTTGCCCATTTTTCTAGCGTTACTCTCAATATCTGGCAGTTATTTACAATTTACTGCATGTTAAAATAGTATATTAACAATTTAACCCCCACCCCTTCGTATCACCACAGTTATTCTTGTTCTATAGATAAACGTATACCACAACCGTAGCAATTTATAAAACAACGGCTGCAGTTACAATAAAAATCCTGCTTGTGCTTCCAGAAATTCGTGATAAAAACCTTGACTTCCCCACATTCAGGATGTTACTCTTCTTCGTTTCCCACCGTCATCAGTCAGAGGAAACATCGTGGCCGTGGCCCTGAGGGTGATTTGTCACGGCGCAAACATAACAGCAGAGTCCAGATATGAATCCAGTGTCTGTGGCTGTCAGTCGAGTCATTTAAGTCCAGGTGCTGCCTCAGCAGCAGCAGCAGCAGCAGCAGAGAGGAGGACGTGTTTCATAGATCTCCAGGATCTGCTTATGACTGCAGTTGTGGAAATGGATGGAAATTCGGGCCAAATTTGACAGAGCACTTTGCTCACATGCCCTCAGATCTGGATCGCTGTCTCTCTGTGGCTCTGCTGTGGGGAAACTGACACACTCATGGCCCGTGTTTCAAGTGGAATTTGAACTGGTGACCTTGCTGTGAGACGACAATGCTAGCCACTGCACAACCATGTGGCCTTGACGTTTAAGTTTAGCAACACATCACGTCTGAGAAACGTCCCAAAAAGGACCAAAGACTCACTGGTAAATCAAGAGTTACCTTGGTTTTCATTTTGTGGAAGCACAGGACCGTTTTGAGTCCATGTATTTATTTTAATTTATCCTTTATTTAGCCAGGAAGGTCCCGCTGAGATACAAGATCTCTTCTTCCAGAGAGTCCTGGTCCAGATCAGCAGCATAAATGGTACAAATATTGACAGAAACGAGAAAGTTTCAGATACAAATCTCACTGCAGAATATAAAAGTTAAAAGGAGGGAATTAAAGAAGAGTAAAAGAGAGATATACTAAACAGAAAGAGCAGAAAGAGGTTAAATGTAAAACAACATGTTTCTGATAGAAACAAAAACCTACAGCTGCTGTTTATTTTTGCATATAAACACATGTAATTATTATTTTGGTGTGTGTGTGTGTGTGTGTGTGTGTGGACAGGGGTTCAGGTTGGGGGGTTGTTTTGTCTTGGACACAAGAAAGGGGGGGCTGTGGCTTCATTGGAAACGACTGTCGTCATCTTCGACCAAACTATGAAAATGATTTCTTCACCGACCTCGAGCTTAAAGCTGCTGACGGTGAAAGTGTGAGAGTCCTGACAGTAAATCCGGGAGAAACTACCCAGTGTCCTGCAACTCCTGATCCAATCAGGAGCCAGATTTTCACAAAGAGGCAGTCCCTCTCTACTCCTAGACCTCACATGGTGTCAGTTTTCTGTAATTATGCTGCCTGAACGTCAATATTATTATCAACAGATCTTCTCGATCTGCTGGGAATCGCACGTGTGGAGTGTGAAGAACAGACGAGGTGCTGAAATAAATTTTATAAAAGTAGACGCGCCGGAGTCTCCCAGTCTGCAGAAGCACGCGGTGTGAACCAGACCTTACTTACACTGGTTTAATACTGCTCTGACGCCACGCAACACTCAACCAAACCATGCTATTTTGGCAGGAAGCTGTGCTATATATCAGACAACTCGTCTCTTCAGTGGCAGTTTTCATAAATAGATAGATGTTGTGTTCTGGGATACCAAAAAACAAACAGGCAGACTACTGTAGGTCTCACATATGAAGTTTTGAGCAGATCAGTAGATGTGCAGGCAAGTTACAGGGCGTTTTCTGTTTCATGGCTAAAATGAAAATGGCCGACTTCCCGGGTCAAGTTTGTGTGTGTAGACGCATTCAGGGTCGGTCTCTTGTGTCACGTATGATGTTTCGAGGCCATCAGTCAATGTATGACGAAGTTATGGGGAACTTCCTGTTTTGTGGCGAATGGTTGAAATTTGCCAAATTTCCGATGGTTGCCGTGGCCACGCCCTTTTGAATCCGTGAAATCAATCGATTGCAAATTGCCTTTGATATGATTTGTACGAGCTGACTTTTTTTATGTTGGTATGATAAACGCGCTCAGACGAGATTGTTCGTTTACGTAGGGTGCACTTCGTCAAAATGGACGCCAAAATTAGAAATTCGGTGGAACTTGATTTTGGCACTGGATGAGGGAAAATATCAGAAAGCTGAAGATGTCAGAATATCGCAGGTTTACAGACTCATGAAAAGCACTAGGGGGCGCTGTAAGGGTCAGACATATTCAGTATGACTGGTTCTGCGATACATGGCTAGATGTTTCCGTGTTTAGTGTACACAGTGAACTCTAACAGTCTGAAACTGGCAGCGTTTACGTCTAATTATGTCTGTTTTGTTTGCCTGCCAGTATTTGTTTTGTTTGTTTGTTTATTTCGACAGAATCAAAGACCTGAGCTCTGATTTTACTTTTGGCAAACACAGAGAGGAGGGAGGGACATCGAGATAAATGAAGACTTGTGCTGTTCACGTTGTCCTTTTTTACAGTCGTCCGTTTGATTCAATTTGTCAGAGCACATTTTTTCACACCGCTGCGACGACCGATCTCTTTTATTTGGACACACGTGTGAATATACGGCGTCGTACGTGGTCGCATAGATCTCCGTGTTCCGTCTTCTCCTCTGCGTCTGTGGTTCGGTTCAATGTGAACGTTGCCCTTATTAATCAAGCTGCTTGGCAGGTGAATGTGAGGAATGGGTGGGTAAGTGTCTGCGGGGGGGGTTGAGGCCTGTGTGTGTGTGTGAGGTGAGGTGAAGGAAGGAGTGAGAGCGAGCCAGCTGTTGCTCAGCACCATGGCTGGATGAGCAGGGATAATTGCAGGTACCAGCCTGTTCCCACCTCTTTAATGTGAATCTGTGACTTAATGGAAACTTCTCCTTTATAGAGGAGGGAGATGGAAAAGGTGAGAGGAGGAAATTAACGCATCAGAGGAGTTTGGAGGGGGAAGAGAATCCGGTGAACTGGCTTGATTTGGGGGTTCAGAACACAGTCTTGTGATTCTTTTCTGCCTTTATTTGTCTGTCAAATACCAAATTATTTGGTAAAAACGTAGCTTAGCTTTGACAAATGTGGCCTTTCTGTGTGGAGTTTGCACGTTCTCTCCATGTGTATACCTGAAAAAGTTACCAATAAATAGACAGATTAAAAATTATATCACTTGTGTATTCCAACAGGCAAAAATAACTGGGTGAGGTATAATCTGCTCAATGAAATCAAATGATTTTGAGGCAGAAACAGCCTTTAGGTTACAAGGAAGGAACTGAAATTACTGTTTGGCAAGTGCAAAACAACATTTTATTGGTAGTACTAGCCCTTTAAGTGTATTCCATTCAGCAAAAAGGAATGGGTGAGCTATAATTTGACAAATATTACTCGTTAATGAAATCAAGTCATTTTGAGGCAAAACAAAAACCTTTAGAAAAGATAAAAAAAACACCCATTAAATTTAAGAGCATTCTCAGGGAAGCCAAACAGGATTATGAATGTCCAAACTAAAACTAAAAACACTAGAAATAAATAAATTAGGGGTCGAAGTCAAGGTCAAGGGGTCATGACTTTCATTTGGGTTTTTCTCCCAGTTTGACGTACCTGTCCAAGAAAACAAGCGGAGGCAACTCTTTTTGAGATAATCTATCCTAATTTTCACCAGATTAGGTGAGGTCACGACCTCCCTTGACTTCTAATTAAGCCATAAAATGAGGTAGAGTGGAGAAAAACATGTAATCTAATGTGACAACACTGTTTTTTTTTTGTTATTATTACACGGTTTCCTCTTTTCTACATGCTCAATGTTTTTTTGTTTTTGTGCACACAACAATCAGCCAACACATCGCAACATCGCCGTTTCACCCCAAGGCTTCGCAGCTAATTACCTTAGACGTTGATTTATGCCCCGACAACGACGTCTGCGAAGTGTGTGGAAGAGGAGAGGAGGAGAAAATAAAAAGAAGAGCTAATGTAGGTGCAAACACCAGCTCGCCATCACAAGTAACTGGAGCACAGGTTTGAGCTCATTTACATCTCGATACATCTGATAAAGGAAGAAGAAGAACAGATTACGTTTAACTGATGCCTTCATCATCAGGCTCCTGCACGGCGACTGTCTCCTCCTCCTCCTCTCTCTGTGATGAAGGAAAGAGAATCCATTTCTCTCTTGGCGAATGAAAAATCAATGGCCACCGTGATGGATATGTGTGAAATGAGATATGAGCTTTGTCTCAGAGGACTGGAGGGGGGATTGACAGCAGACTGACAGGGGTTAACTGCCAGGGAAAAAAGGACGACTCTCTGGGAGGAAGAGGAAAGAAGAGCATCTCACACTCTCTCCTTAATTCTTTATCTGTCTGTCTGTCTGTCTGTCTGTCTGTCTGTCTATTTATCTATCTATATACATGGTGGAATCATATTCATATGCTTCATGTTATTGCTGAATTCCATATTTCACAGAATTTAAAAATGAAAGTGCTTGTTATGCACAAACGAATCAATAAATTACAAAAATGTAGAGAATAACTCTTTATTATAAATATGGTCTATGGAAACAAGTGGTGGGCCCTCTTAAAATCGACGAGGGGGCCCACATATGGCCTGCAGGCCACAAATTTGACACCTCTGCTCTATACAGTGTCCACTGTATGTATGTAATGTTTATATCACAGTGAGACGACATTTTCTGCCTGGAAACTGAAGATTATCAACCGCTTGCTCATCTGCACCAAATTCCATTGAGAAAATTGGCATTTTAAGCTCAATGGGGAACATGAGTTTCTGGTCTATGGCTACCACATTTGGTGAGTTTGTGTCACTTAGGCAAATCCAAATAAATGATTTAAATGTCTCAAAGTCAAAAAAAAATACCAATTTTAACTCATTAATTGAGGCAGCAGTGGATCAAAAGCTCCTGTGTACTGTGCTCTAAAATCGCTATTATTTTCGATAGAGTCTGATGGGAGAGGAAAGTTCATAAAATGACAGAAACAAGTAAAAAAAGCAGCATTTTCTTATGAAAAATAAACAGTATTATCATAAAATATGACATTAAAGGGATATGTTTTGAAGTACAGTTTTATGAGGTACAGACATATAGTTAGTATAGTTATAGGCTGGACATAAAATAATAAATAATAATTAATCTTTGCATGTTTAAGTCTATCTTAAACTATCTTAAGTCTATCTTAAATGCTGTTTTTTTACTTGTTTCTGTCACTTTCCTCTCCCCCACACCAGAGTCCATAGAACATAATAGCGATTTTACGCCACAGTACACAATAGGTTCTTATCCACTGCTGCCTCAATTCATGAGTTAAAATTTGTATTTCTTTTTTACTTTAAGACATTTAAATCATTTTTTGGGATTTGCCTAAGTGACACAAACTCACCAAATGTGGCAGCAGTTGTAGTAAAAAAAAAGTAGCAGTTTATTTGCTTAAGGGATTAAAGACAGACTTCTGTATCTTTACACTTCCTGCTGAGATAATACTCTCATTCCTCCATTCAACTCTATTCCTTCCTTTTTTTGAAAGTCACGGCACAGACGCCGGCTTCACTCTCATTCCTCGTCTCTCATGCCGGTGTGCGTGCGATCACCCTCTCGGTGAGATCTCGCTCGAGGTATGAAGTGATCAGTGACTGTCACACAGTGAGTGATTCCCCTGCCTGCAGGCCAGGTCTGTGACACACACATACACACACACACACACACAAGCAGGTTAAATATAACCATCACGACACAAACACGGTGGCTGCAGTTTAAAGATGCTTCGTGTACGTACAGTGATGCAGCAGTCTTTATGCCTCCTGATGGACAATGTAAGGGACACAGTGTGGGTGGACGAGTTCAGCGTCCTCTCTTCTGGACTCACTGTTCTTTCCCTACGAAGGCTATCGTCCGTTCCTTTAATGTCTTCTATTAGATTTATATATCTATATATATATATATATATATATATATATATATATATATAGATACACACAGTATATACATATAAATGTCCCTACAATGTTTTCTACACTATAGGTAAAAACCTACTAAAAAATAGGTCACAAGGTAGGAGCTGGGATCACTTTTTGGCAAGTAGAGACGTACATTTTATGGGTTGTACTGGCCCTTTAAGTGTATTCCAACAAGCAAAAAGTGAATGGGTGGCTTATAATTTGCCAAATATTACCCTCATTAATGAAATAAAATGACTTTGAGGCAGAGAAAACACAAGGTGGGACCTGGAATCACTTTTTGGCAAGTGTAAATGTACATTTTATGGGTTGTACTGGCCCTTTAAGTGAAATCCAACAAGCAGAAAGGAAATGGGTGGATTATAATTTGACAAATATTACCCTCATCAATGAAATCAAGTGATTTTGAGGCAGTGACCAAGCCGATTTTAACAACACCAGCTCATCTTTTACCTCCTGATGGACAATGTAAGGGACACAGTGTGGGTGGACGAGTTCAGCGTCCTCTCTTCTGGACTCACTGCTCTGTCCAACAAAGGCTTGTTGCTTTACATTGAAGTGAAAACTGTTCTTTCCTAAGGGAAGATTTAAGGTTTGATTGGAAGGTGACATCCATGAGGGCATTTACAATACAAAACCTTTGTAGATTCTCCTGAACTCCTTCTTGTTTGTTTGGGCTCTAAATTTCCACCACTCTAGAGGAAAATAATTGTGAGATTTGTCACCTCACTGACGTCGTCCTTCTGCGTCTGTGTCAGTCTCATTATTTGTGTCGTTGAAAGAGCGGAGGACTGCTCACTCACTGACAAATAGTGGCAGCTTTTAATTTAGCGCATTTGTCTTTTAAGTCTGAGTTTGTGCTCACGACGACCAAAACAGAGACAGAATAATGACATCATCAACATCAACAACAACAAAAACAATCATTAAAAGTTACAAACTGTAGCTTTAAAGAAACCAGACCAGGCCCACTAACATCAATTAGCGGGTGTTCATATTTGATAATAGCTGGTGACTAAAGATGGATGTGGCTCAGTGGTACAGTGGGTCATCGTTTAATTGGAAGGGTGTGCACGTTCAAACCCCGGCTTCTCTAGTCTGCATGCTGATGTGTCCGTTGGCTGCTCCTGACAGCTGTATCAAGACTCTTGTAGCATTAATAAAACAAATACTACAGCATTGAGAGTCGTTTTTGGAGGCTTCTGTGTGCATGAAGATATTTCTGTGACACATGTATGTACATGTTGGCCAGGAAATCCAAGCAGGTCTTGTAGTTCCAGCGTCCCCGATGGTCCACGTCTCCCGCTTCTGTCACCCTCGGTCACGCCTGTCTTTCCTCAGCCTACTTCCAGAAACGAGAAGCCTCTGCAGCCCACACAGCGTGAAGTGACAGACTCCTACACTCAGGAGAGAAAGAGGGGGAGAGACAAAGAGAGAGAGAGGAAAAGAAGTGCATTATAATGACATCAACACTGTGTATCAATATGTTACATATTTCTTTATAATCATGTCATATGTCATTTTGGTTTTAGTGTGTCATTGGTGTAGAGGCTCCACATGTGTCTTTTTGTTCTGTTTCATGCATTGTCTTTCAAATCAGTGTGTGCCCTGAATGTCACTATTTCAAAAACCTTGGACGTTAATGTGGTACTATGAAAACCTGCCACTCTTCTGACTTCAGACTGATGGAATAATTTCTTGTTTTATGTACATTTTTTAACAGATGTAATGGTAATGAAATCAAGTGAATTCTATGTCACTCCTGTAAAGATGTACAAAGACAAATCTCTACACTGAAAAGGGAACGTGTGTTTTACTTTATTTACTTTATTTTTGCATTGTATACATATATATACACACACATTTTATGCTATAATTTTATTCGCTACATATTTACCCCATCATACTACACTGTAAAGCTGAGCACAAACAATTTCATTACTGTTCATAATAATGTCGCATTGTCACAGAGAAAATGACAATAAAGAATCTTGAATTGTAGTTCTTTATTTATTAAACCAGATGTCCATCATTTTCATATACATAACAAAAAATACAGACCTCTTCTATTTGTCATATCATATTTTGCAAAGAAATGTCAAAAAAATGTATCACCTCTTAATTTCATGGTGTTTTTGAATCAAATTACAGATTACAGTCACAAGACGATAAATGTGTCAGGAGGCAACTGTCTGAAGACTTATGGCAACTGTTGTTTTCCCATCTTGAGGGTTTGTGTTTGAGGATAACTCGGGGTAGATTAAGGCAGCTTAAGACTGTGACTTATGATTTATAATATTTAACAATGTTCAAATTAAAGATACTGTGTTGTTTTCGTATGTTAATGTTTTTTGTTGTGTCATGTCTATACTCTGATTTCTCTTATCGGTTGTCAGTTTCAGCACTTTACAGCTCCTTCATGTGTCTTGGTGTTTCAGCACTGGACAGCTCCACATCACCTCTGCGCGGAGACTGACACGAGAAGAAGAAGCTACAGGAGTGTGTGTGTGTGTGTGTGGCTTTTATGGACCTGTACTTAATACTGGTTTTGGTCGGGAGAGGGCGGAGTTTGCGTTTGAAAGCCAAGGGTGAGAAAATATATACATATACATATCTAAATAAATATAATAATCGCAGATAATTGTCCTCTCTCTCTCTCTCTCTCTCTCTCGCTGTCTGTTTGATTCAGTCAGTGGATCCTACACACACACACACACACACAGAGAGAGAGAGAGAGAGAGAGAGAGAGAGAGAGGTGGGGGGAAACAGCTGCAAGCGGATACTCAACATCAACAAGCTGCTGTATGAGGCATCAGTAAAGAAGAAGAAGGGATTTGACGCGGAGGAGAGAGGGGAGAGAGGAGAGGAAGAAGAAGAAGGGAGTTCCTGTCGTTTTTCTGCCTCCTTTTGCTTCTTCCTCACGCGCGCGGAGCTTTAATAGAATTTCCTACAAGTGGTGAAGCGATGCTTTAGCTTCTTTCTTTCTTCTTTTTTTCTCTTTTATTTATTTCTGGTATTTGTTTTTCCTTTTTCGCGCGACGACACTGTTCGTAATTCCGCCGCGCGGCGAACATCTGTGGCGTGGACGCGCTCTGCGGGGAGACATGGCTGTTTTCCGGCTGTCGCTTCTGCTGCATGTGGGCTTTGTGCTCGGATCAAACCACGAACACGGAGGCTGGGAGGATGTCGGAGCACGGGAGGCGATTTACGGCGCTCAGACGCACCGTCGGCAGCTGGCGCATCTCCGTGCGCCTCATCCTCCTCCTCCGCCTCCTCCTCCTCTTGCCGGGGAGACGGTGGCGCAGAAAATCGAGGAGAGCCTCCCGCGGGTGGTCACGGCTTTCCTGCACACGGGGGACTCGAGCACCCTGAGGCACGCTAACTGCTCGCGCAGGTACGAGCTCACCTCTCTGCGGGGAAGGTCACACGTCGCCCCGCATCGCTCCATGAGCAGCGTGCTGGACACGGTGCTGCACGCGACAAACTTCCTCAACATGATCCTGCAGACCAACAGGTCCAGGGAGCAGAGTCTGCGACGAGACATCGAGTGGTACCATGCCCTGGTGAGGAGCATCCTGGAGGGGGACGCCAAGATCCACCGGGCGGTGGTCACTTTCCACCCAGGTTCGTCCGCGACCGGGCCGTCGCTGCTGCTCCTCCAGGCCACCAGAGCGGGCGGAGAGATCGTCCTCCAGGACCTGTCCAGCGTGGCGCACCACTACCTGCACAACCGCACCGCAGACACGGAGTGGTACCACGAGGTGAAGGACAGGAAGAAGCCCAGCTTCCATAAGAGGGTGCTGAGCCAGGACTTCGCGTCCGTGGACAATTCTCTGAAGAGAGGAGAGAGTTTCATCCCAGACAAGACGCACGTGAAGTGGTCTGCGCCGTACCTGGAGTGTGAGAATGGGAATTTTGTTCCTCGATGGCTTTTGACCTTATCGGCTGCGTTCTACGGCCTGAGACACAACCTCGCTCCTGAGTTCAGGTAAAAAAAAAAAGTTTACTTTACTTTTCTAGTTTTTTGACCTTTGACCATATACTGGTTTGACCATTCACAGAGCACATTATATAGATGTAATACTCATAGATTCATTGCCAGGAACAAGTTGGGGTGAAGTGTTTTGAACTGGCAGTCATCCATCCTCCCTTTTTAAAACCTTAGGATTTGTGATTTGGTGATTGTAAGGTTTTTAAGCAACAGACATGCTCTTTTTGGTGCATTTTCTCCTCATTAGGGCTGCAACTAACATAATTCTTTCATAGTCGATTATTTTAGGACGTGTTTGGTCCATAAAATGTTCAAAAAGATGTTGAAAAAATCTCGATCTGTGTTTGCAAACCTCAAAATGAAGTCTTGTTTTTGTACAAGAACCCAAAATGATTTGGTTATAATGAAAAAAGCAGAGAGCTTTGTATAATTGTGATTTAGACTGTTAAAAATCCAAGAAAAAAACCCACATTTCTATTTCGACCTTTTGCAATCAGTAGTGTCACCCCCTGGTGTCCATTGGGTATATTTTTACTTCCAGGTTGTCCTCAGAGCTGCCAACTGAAAGACCACAGCTGTGCCACATGCATATACAGCAAAACAATTAACCAAAAATCATAATTTCTGCCATTAAAATCCTCCCCAAGCAGCTTTTAAGGCTCAGAAGACGAGTCCAGGTGGATTTAAACCGCAGCCACGTCCCCCTCCACACAGTCAGGTGATCACACCTGCCTCTCTTCCCTGCCTAAACACACTGCACCCTCCCACTCGGCCTCCTCCGAGGGGGGTTTTCTTCTCTCCTCCGCTCTGACGAAGGCGGCGGGGAGGCTAAAAATAACCCTGGATGTGACTTGATGTTTGTAGCAGTGGTGGAAACCTCTGGCTACAGGCCCTGATTCATTTCTCAAACTCCCTCGGCTTCGTGCTCTACTACTCTGTTCCTCCTTTGGTGAATCACAGCGTTGCTGAGATGACACACACGCACGCATACAGAGAGAGAATTTTAAGAATAAATAAAGAAAAGGAAAAAGCCAAGTGAGCATCAGCACATTGAAATGTGTTTGCACAGTCCGTGTCCTAAAGCCACCCCAGCCTGCTGCAGCCGTGGTGAAGCCAGTGGCCCTGACGTGCACCGGAATAATAGAGTGTTCAGACTCCATAGGATCCCGACCAACATCTTCCCCGATAAATATTTAATCTGGATCGCTCGTTGTGTGTGTGTGTGTGTGTACTGCCTTCGGTGGATGTTTAATTGATACAGTCGAGTCACTCGCAGGCAAAGCAGCGATTGCAAATGAGTCAATCCTGCAGTGATTGTACTGGTAACAGACGACCGGCTACCTGGTGTCAACCCAGACCAAAGCCTCCCACAGCAGCTTCACACTCTCTCCATCTCCCTGTGAAGCAATCTGACACCAAATAGATGTGTCACACCAGATTATTTGCATTCCTTCAGTCAAAGGAGCAGTTTTCTGTTTTTTTTTACTGTTCATTTTCACCCCGTTTCAACCAAAGGCGTCCTCCAAAAAGGATTGAATGTGTGACACGTGTGGGCGTCTCGTGTTGTTTAATGTCCCTGGAGAGCAGCCCAGTCACTGGCACTGGAAAAAAAACATCACACTGCGCTTAAAGGAGCAGCAGATCAACCTCCATTCATCACGTTCACACCTCATCAGTGACCTTAACTGTAAATTAAGAATCTATATTCTATATTCATACTCTTCATTATCCCAGAGGGGCAACCAAAAATAAATAAAACAATTACAATGACAGTGACAAGACAAGAAGCAGCGGCAAAAATGACTAAAATCATAATAATGGGCAGCAATGACAGAAAGAACAATGAAATAATTCTTAAGTCTGTCGGCTCTGTATCTGTGGCCTAAATTCATCGGCCATAAGATGTCTGGGGTGAACAACACTTGACCTTCTAGCCTTCTTTAAAACCCTGGATTTGTACACGTGTGAGAGAGATTATTTCAAGGTTGAGTCTGTCACTTTGTTGTACACTGTGTAAACGGGTCCTGTTCTTCGGGGTCAAAAGGCCACACCAGCAGATAAAAGTGAAAGTCAAAACCAATTCAATAAAACATGGAACAAACAATTTATTTTAATGATGCTAAGTTAAGCTAGTACGTAGTAGAGCTTCAAAATGACCTAAGAGTTATCGTCTCATCAAATTCCCGGCAACCAAACAAATGAGCTCACTTCTTCTAATAAAAGGCCTAAGATATGCTTTCAGACAGAATCATTGCTTTATCATATTACAAGAGTATAGTAGCCAATCAGAAACAGTTGAGAAAAATAAAACGCCCATCAGAAAAAAAAGGGAATTGAATATGGGAGATGATACTATTTACTCTCAAAAACATAAGTAAACTCCACTTGTGAACTTGTGAAATGTACACAGCTACTACTGCCTGGAAACGAAACTAGTAGTAGTAGCTGTTTAGCTTTGTTTAGCTTACCAAGCAGCCTGCATAGAAAACAGCTAGCTTATTTATTTTGGTTCTCCTGTCATGAATCAGACGGGTACACAAACATGTCACTAAAGTCCATGTCTAAAGCCTGTTTAGCAGAAACAGCTAGCCAGGTTTTGGTGCAGGAAGGGAAGAAAACCAAGCTGTAGAGGTGGCTTATATTATTGTTACATTTCTGACCTTTTGGGTAGAGCTAACTAGCTGTTTCCCTCTACCTGGTCATGAAGCTCTTACTGATTGCTCTTAGCTGATTAGCTTAGCTACAATCCTGCATAGGAAACAGCTAGCTTATTAACTTTGGTAAGGAGGGAACGTAAGACCTGTATACAAATGCATCATTTATGGACCTATATCATGGTGATGAAATTTATAGAGCTATAGTTCGTTGATTTCCTACTGCTCTGCATAGTAAATATGAAGCTATCGCTAACAGCTGCTTAACTTAATTTAGCTTCGCCTAAAGCCTGTTTAGCAGATAAACAACTAGCCAGGCTTTGGTGCAGGAAGGAAAGAAACCTAATCACACTTTGATTTTTTTATGGATTTTTCAAACAGACTGTAGTTGTGGCTGGTATTATTTTTACATTACTGCCCTTATGGGTAGAGATACAGTTAGTTAACTGTTTGCCTCTATTTGCCTCTACCTTGTTATGAATCTATTTCTAGTAGCTGTTTAGCTTAGCAAAAAGCCTGCATAGGAAACAGTTAGCTTATTTACTTTGGTTCAGGAGGAAATGTAAAAACCTGTATACAAACAAATAATTTATTGACCTATCATGGTGGTGAAATTTAAAGAGCTATAGTCCTTTGTTTTCCTACTGCTCTGCATAGCAAATAGCTTAACCTAGCCTGTTTAGCAGTCAAACAGCTACAGTATCAAGGGTTTATTTTCAGAGAGGAAAGGAAACTATATCACACTTTGTTTATTTATGGGTTTAACAAACAAGCTTTAGAGGTGGTGATGGTACATATTATTTTGTACATTACTGACCTTTTAGATAGAGACAGAGCGTTACTAGCTGTTTTCCCTATTGCTTCCAAGTCTTTCTGCTTAGCTGATATTTATCATACAGATATGAGAGTCGTATTGATTTATCAAATCATTCGCAAAATTGCCTCGGTAACAAACTGTAACAGCCATGGTCTGATTTATGCAGAATGAAATGGGAATTACAGCATAAGACCTGGCACCAGGACGCAGGGACTGAGGAGGATTTTTTAAAAAAGAAGTTAGATAATCACAGCTTTTAGAAAGGCTAAAGACTACTGTGTCAAAGTCTAATAATACAAAATAATTGGAGTGTAGGCTACTTATAAAAGCCAAAGAATAGCAATAGAAATAGCTCTCTCCTACATTCGTTAATAGTTAAAGGTCCAGTGTGGAAAAATGTAGGTGATTTATTTTTTCCTTTTTGGCAGAAATTGAAGATAATCTATGTGTACAATGATTGTATGAATTGTTGTTGTTTTATTAGCCCAGATTGTGCCTTTTATATTGTGTTTTTACTGTAGCCCACTATAGACAAACTGGTATAACGTATATAAACATTGTTAAACTTTAGTGTAACTTTAAATGCATAAAGCTTAAACAAAGGGGGGGAGAAAAACAACTCGTACTGGATTATAAATGTGAAACATTTCAGGTCATGTAAATCACTCCTCGCATCCCCTTTTTTTGCCTCATCTCTCCTCGTATCTTTCGCTCATAACGTCCATGTCTCAGATGCTCACAACGAGGGGGCAGGCGTCTCGTCCCGCGCCCTCTCTGAGAAACCAGAGAGGAGGCTAATACGACTGCCCAAGACATCGGCTCTCCGTATCCCTTCCTGATGAATACACAATCAATACAACAATAAATTAATAATGAATGGTGTAGAACAACAGTCCTGCATGGGCCATTTTGATTCCAGGCCCTTAAAGCTCCAGCCACTTCCGTTTGGTGCAGAAAAAAGCAGCGTTTTTTTTAATGTATATATATATATGGAAATTAATGCAAACGGAGTCTTTTCTCGCCTGTTGAACGCGCAGGTGCTAACCAACCACGACTGTGTCTTGTTAGAGCTGGAGTGTGGGGACATGTGTTTGTGATGGATCGACCTGTTGTTTCTGCGAAGGTGCAAGAAATTGCACATCTCACACTTCATCTCTTCTCCTGCCGTCTGTCTCTTCAGCTGCACTCGAAGCACAGGGGAGGCGGCTTAGACCACACACTGAGGACTGACTGTTTCCAAGCGTGCCGTGTGTGTGTGTGTGTGTGTGCCATCGTTTCAGGCGGAGACATTCTTCAGGATAATACTGTACCGTCCTAATTGGCAGATCACTCCAATATCAGACACAATCTCACAACTCTGTGCTGCATAAAACCTAGAGAAACAGAAAAAAATGTGGCATCGTTCCACACCTTCAAATTCACCTTCCACAACAAACATCCTAATTGCTTCCCCGCAGAAACTCGGGCAAGCTAATTTTAATAAAGGCCAAGCAAAAGTGTGAAATGAATGCAAGTGTGTTTCAGCATATTTCTCCAAAGGCCATGCAGGTTCTAATTAGACGACAGCATCCGCTTCATTTGCGCCTCGCTCTGCTGTACAAGCAGCTCCAGTCAGGGCAGCCTGACTGCCACGGGACGCCCGGCTGTCCAACAGAGCGGGAGGAGGCCTCCAGCTCCAGGAGGAACCGGCAAGCATCTGCTCAGATGGACACCGTCCAGAAACTTAATGGGAAGGAAACCCCACAAATCTGGGGGCTAAGTGTGATAGCATCTGATGTTAAAGTGAGATGAAAGAGAACAGCAGGAGGAGGAGGGGGAAAAAAGCAAATTTTTTTCCCCACTGATCCTGGAGCAAAGCAGGGGCTAAAACTCCCTCAGGTGCTCGTTCTGTCACTGCTGACGTCACTGGGACTCCTCTGCTCAGTGAGGTGGTCTGTCAATATCTTGACTTCAGCCAGTAAATGTCAATGTTACACAGAATCCTGTGATACAACAGGCTTTGTAGAGAACAGAGAGTGTAAAGAAATACATATAATCATACAGTTTATCATCTGGATTATCAATCTGTAACATCTTTACTGTTGGTTAATCCTTCAGTAATCTGGGCATATGACAGAGGAGGCTTCAGAAGGGTGGGTATAGTGAGAGTAATGTGTTTTTAAGGTGATTAGTTAAAACAAAGGTTTAAAAATACAAAATACTGTTATGTTATGATGATAGAATAGACTAGAATTGAGGGCATTATATCCTTTGAAACATACATTTCATTTGGTTCATCACGTTCAGAAAATATGAATGAAAGGCCAAAAAATACCAAAAAAATAAATCATCAAAAACACTCATAATAAAACTAAGATCAAGTTAAAGGATCGTGACAGTCATGTGAAATATAGGAGCTTTTATTGAGCTTTTATAGAAAATTTGGATGCCCCGTGCGGTTATCTTTATGTATGTGGCTGAGACTAATCATTACTTTCATTATAATTTTGTCTGACTTAATAATTTTCATTATTAATCTATGTTTGGTGCATAAAAATGTGTACAAAAAAAATACAAAATTTCAAGCAGTAGAAACACAAAAAGATTTCCATTTTAGAAGGTACAGTAAAATCAGACAACCATATTTTCTTTAATTAATTGAGAACCAGATTCAAAGATGTGCGGCACCTGCCTAGACAGGTTGTGGTGAAAGGAAAAATGTGGGAACAAAGAAACCGTGAAACAGTTGTATCAAGTTATAAGTTCAGATGAGTCAGCGATGAGGTTTTTATAGAACTACAATGTAATTTATATAAGCAGAAGCAGAGATTGTTGATAAAAATTTAGACCGATATCAACTTTAATTATAGCATTATAATAATAATGATGATAATATGATATGAATGATAATAATACTAGTAACAACATTAGCTTTGAAACTGGATGTGGACCCTGCAGCCTGCAAGATGAGGACACAGAGAGAGAGAGAGAGAGAGGGAGGAAAGAAACTAGGGAGAGAAAGAACAAGGTTAATGACATAATAATGTCACCCTGAGTGTGAGAGAGTGAATGTGAGAGGGTAAGTGTGAGTGCACCACAGGAATTCGTGTAGCAGTCCAGGTCTATAGTAGCATAACTAAGAGATGGTTCAGGTTATTACTACTACTACTGTTTATGTCATTAAAATTATTACTAATTTAGAAATGGTTTCTGTTTGTCAGCCGCTCACATCAACAAACGCTCCTCTGGCCTGGTGTCTGGTTTTCATGACAAAGAATGTCAAGAGTCCAGAGCTGTGACATGACGTTTCAGCTCTCCCTAAACAAAAAGACAAAAGAAAAGAAAGAAAAAGTCTATTCACTTTCTGTGACAGGAGCTTTGGCCGCGGGCGCCGTTGTCGTCTTTGATGACCAGCGACAGGACTCAATGAAATGACCCGGTTTGCACTGAGACGCTGGTAGACGAGCAGCATCCTGCCCGGCGGCGACACTCACATTAGCCTCTGCTCGTCCTGTCAGCTTAATGCACCTCACGTCACACATGAGAGAATTTTTTTTTTTCCTTTGGACATTTCTTGCTTTGTGATGGCTCCGTGACACGATGGGGGTAAAATGAACCCTGCCCCGTCTAAAAAGGACGGACAGCAAAGTGCTGTTGTGGAGACAAGTTCATCTGAGCGTACAAATCTCCTGTAGCTAAAGGCTCATGTTTATGCCTTTCATGTTCACCTCTCCTTGACATTAGCCTCAGTTCATGTGCACACAGTCAGTAGAAGTGGAAATGTACTTGTATACACAGTAAATATGCTCAAGAGACGTCATTGGCTTAGTGGTTTCTTTGAAAGATGCTTTCTGACAGTTTAACTGTATTTTCAATCATATTTAATGAGTTGTGAGACATAGTCACAATGTGTCAGTATAAGGCGTCTCATAGATATTTTGGTCTGTATAATACCATAATTTTCAACAATGGGTGTTTTGCAGACATCACTCTCCATGATGTCCAAAAGTTGGAGGTCTTGTGTACATTGTCCTCATCACTAAGAAGATGCATCAAAGCTTCCAACATTTGGAATGTCCTCATAAAACACCATAAAAATCATCTTCAATCATTGTGTCTCGCTGTCCATTATATAATTATACTCTAGAATGGACCTTTTGTGGACATGTTGTCCTTCAAAAACACATTGGAAAGTCTCCAAATCTTCTGAGGAACTGTGTATGAACTGGGATTAAAAACTTCAACTTTACATTTCGCCTCAGTCTCAGACTTTTGGAAATCTCGTGGACGTCTCAATGTCCATAAAACCTTGTTATGTCTTCATTACATGTCTAGAATAGATTTTCTGACCTTTCACTTCCAATAAAAACATACTTAAATGTCCTCATAACACAGAAAACTTTTGACGTTAGGACGTTTTGTGGACATCTTGTCCTTCACAAATGGGAAGTCTTCTTGACCCTCAAAATCCAAATCTGTGTCAAAGATCTGTGGGATTCAAACTTTAGATTCTCGCCTCTCAAATGTACAGTTTACTAGAAATTGCTATTTGAAGAAAAAGGAGAACAAATCTTTTGGACATCTTGTGGATATCTCACCATAAAACCTTGTATTGTCTTCATCACTGCAATAAAATCTAGAATAGTTTTCCCAACCTTTCACTGCCAGTAAAAACATACTCAAATGTCCTCACAACTCTATAAACAGTTTTGGTTTCTTTACGAGAACAGTTTACTTGTGTGGAAACATGTGTATTTTTAAAAGTGAGGGCTTTTCTCTTTAGTTTTTCTCACTTTGAGTTGAAAATCAGACCCTAAATGGTCCTTTTTCTGGGCCTGAATAGAGACGTGCAGTCAGTATTCACTCGTCACTGAATGCATCCCAGCCTGACTTGTTTCATTGTGACCATGTTTGCATGAATATCCTTTTGTAGCTTCCAAGCAATTAGCCACATACGTATATCTGCAGTCCACTTCCTGATAACGCTGCGGCTAACATTAGCACAGTCCTGCCTGGCGGGAAGAGCGGAGCGTCTCCTCTCCTCTCTTCTCTGAGCCTCCGTGACTTTTAGACCCGTGAAGAATGGCGGATGTGAGGAGGGAGCGCTTGTTTTATATCAGGTCACCACTGACTTTGTGGCCTCGATGGCCGCCGTGATGCACGTCGCTGCCGTTTTGCTAAATCAAACCTTTGTGGAGTTCTGTTCAGTTTGACGCCCAAACACACTTTCCCTTTTCCTTCTGTTTGTTGTTTTTCACAAGTTATTTTCTACGCCATATGTCTTTTCTGGCTGCGATGTGAAAGACTGCCTGGAGAGGTGGAAGCCGGACAAAAAGTGCTGGTAAATAATAAAAAAAGTTATATTAGCTCTCTGTGTAGACTTAAGCAAGACAGGCCAAGCAAATAAGAACCCTTCTGTTACCATGACAGGGTTTGTCCATGCTGCTCATTACCGTAACCGAGTAAAAAAGCAAAAGTCAAAATATTGGCCAGAATTAAAAAACAGGTGAATGACGAGGACAAGTGAATGAATGATGAGGACAGGTGAATGAATGACAAGGACAGGTGAATGAATGATGAGGACAGGTGAATGACGAGGACAAGTGAATGAATGATGAGGACAGGTGAATTGGTGTTAATTAACTTAGTTTGGTGTTGTTAAAGTAACTAAATAACTTTTACTCTTACTTTTAAACAAGCTACTTTAACTTAAGTAAAATACAAAATCAAAATAGTGGTACTTTTACTTGAGTAGAATATTTCAGTACTCTTTGTAACGTAAGTCCAGATTTGTCATTTTGATATGGACTAAATATGTAAATATATCTCAAACATCTTCTGCTATCTTTTATTTGTTGTAATAATAATAATGATAATAATAATAATGATAATAATAATAATGATAATAATTTACCTACAAACATACACGCTTCATATAGATAAAGGGAGAACTCTCACTTTATTTTTTCTCTGCTCTGCTTTTAACTCTCGAAAATGAAACCTCAAAGCAAAACGGTCGTATGGTTTTCTGTTTTATGACAAAACGGAGAATTGAAATGGAGCTAATGTCTCAGCAAAACAAGCAGCGGCAGCAGCACTGGCAGCAGTGGTGGCAGCTGTGGTGGGAAACAGCGAGGTCAGTCTGCCCTCGGGCAGAAGCCGAGCAGCACTTATTAATAACACAAGTGGAGGCAAAGAGAGAGCGGCGCAGCACTCGCCCGCTTTCCCCACCGGGAGCAAGGAACTGTAAATCAGTTCCCGCACACCTGGTCAACATGTGCCACAGCAGCACTTTTCTGTGTGTGTGTGTGTGTGTGTGAGAGCAACATTAACACATTAACATTAACAACATGTCAGCCATGATGGATTCAAGAGATGTGGTTTTTGTTGTTACGTTTACGACATTTTATGTTTGTTACATCAGATCATTTGTCAGAGCTTTTCACATCATAAAGTCAGTCTGAATCGTTGCGATTTTTCTCGCCGATATTGTGATTCTGCATTGTTTTATCTTTTTAGGTTGACGTACATTTTTTTATTCCTAGTAATAGATTAAATTGTTTTTCAGCTTTATATATCACACTTTACTGCCTTTATAGTGAAAATAATGATTATTGTTTTCATTATTTTCAAGATTGATTGGTTAATTTTTCGTTTTAATTAGTTATTTTGTTATATAAGTAAAGAAACCAGAGAATATTCACATTGGTTTAATTATTTAAAAACAAAACAAAAAAACACTCAAACTGATCAATCTATTATGGTAATTGTTGGCAATCCACTTAATAATTGACTAATATTTTGTTATTGTTGCAGTCAAAACAGACTTTGCGAAGTGGTTGTGGCAACATTTGTGTCATTTGTTTGGTTTTGTTGTTTTCTCGACGATAAAAGGACAATAAATACACAAAACATTTATGACGTAAATAGAGTCATCATTTTAGTAGCCAGGAGAATAATTTGCTTTTTTTTAAAGGCAATATAAATATACATTTGGGTTTTGAAACAACGTGTAGACGAGAGTCTGGGTTTAAAAATAACTAGACTTAATTTTCCATAAATGAGAATAAAGCAGGACAGCAGTGGCTGTTTGTCATGTCACTTTTATTTTTACTTCTGAAACTTTACTTTTCTGATACTTAAGTACATTTTATATCAGAAAATGACTTTTGATATGTAAGTACATTAAATGTATTATACTTTAAGACGTTTACTTAAGTAATATTACAAACTTCAACTTCTACCAAAGTCATTTTCTGGTAACATGCTTGTGCTTCTACTTTTTAGGTACTTTATATACAGACTTACAAGCTGGGATTAGCACCAGCAACCCTCATGTGGAAGATTAAGTGGAAGAAGATGAATAAATTAATAAAATGCAAGGTTAATAACTGAAATATGTACATTTTATAGAACATGTACTGTGTGTTTTACACTTTCCTACGCAACTGAATTACAGCTTTTTTGGTAATCAGAATCAGAATCAGAATACTTTATTGATCCCTGAGGGAAAATTCTTGTGTTACAGCCACTACTATTCAAAGAACATGAAACAAGGATAGAAATATATAAGAATAATAAAGAACAAATTGTGTTGTTCCTAATTGCACTTTTGCTTTTGAAAACAAAATGAAATAAAGCCCAGAAAATAATTACCCCAAATACTAAAAACCACAAGCACATGACAAGAGAATCAGGAGTTATGTGACTATATAAGACTGAGCTTTTATACACAGGTGGATCATGAGTGGAAACAGGTGTGACTCATCAGCTGCCACAGGAGAAGCCACGCCTCTCTCTCTCACTCTCACACACACACACACACACATACATACATTTGTGGAACCCCCTTACCTTAACCATCACAACTTAATGTCCAACCCTTAACTTAAACACAATCCTAACCCGAAAACTAAAAGTCTAAAAGTCACAATCAACTTTAACACCATAATGACAATTTTAAGTCAAACTTTTTTAAAGCTATGAAATCTTAAATCTTACATTTTACAACCTGTTCATTAATGTACAGGATTCATATTTTTGATATGCAAGGTTGGAGTCAGGACAAAGGGCAAAGGTCACAGGAACATGGGGACAAAAATCAAACCATCAGTTCCTCACTGAGTTCATATGGAGCCAAAATGGTGTCAGATGTGACAACAATGGCTCATAATATCGTGTTTGTCCTTTAATTTGAAACGAAAGACGAGCAAAAGTAGAAAAATTTAAATTTAGTAAAAGTGTATATTTACATATTTTTGGACATAAGTAATAAAACTAAAATGTGTTGTTTCTGTTGTTGTTATAGCTAATGCTGCTTCCCCCGTCAGCATTAGGGCGAATAACACCGCCACACTGTTGCTATGGTTACCCACTAATGAAGGAGTTGTGTTAAAGTCTTTAACTACAGGAGAAGGTTTGTGTTTGTGGTGTTTCTGTCACTCAACAGCAGCAGCAGTGGCAGCAGCTTCTTCTCTCGCTCCTCTGCCACTTCCTGCTCTCAGTTCACTTGTTCTCTCACCACAAGGCGACGGCGGGTGGTTTGACTCGGGGCGTTGCCATGGAAACCACAACATCCAGCAGTAGATGGGATGAGGCGTTTACACGCCTCAGTGTCCCGGCTTAATATCACCACATCACTTACCATCTTCGTCAAAATGCTTAGACGAACGAGTCACACATTCAGAGACAGAACGCTGCAGATAACATTTAACGTTTTAATCATTTTAATTACATTGATGACACTTTGTGTGTGTATATATATGTATATATATATACATATATATACATATATATATTGTCCACAGTGACCTCACCAAGTTTGAAAATTATCGCATTCCAGCTCTTGGACAAGTTCATACAAATACCATTGGTGCAAAATTGCCAAAATCGTCCAAAAAGTCAAAGTTCAATCCAAGATGGCGGTCTTCTTGTTGGTTTTGGATCATGGTCATAACGGAATTTTTTCTTCATCCCGACCTTCTACACAATTACCAATTTCCGTGCATGTACGTGCATGTGCTAAGAAATGAGAGAATATTCAATTGAAAGAAGCTAAAAACTCAAAGAAGTGCTCCTGTTTTCATTATTGATTCATCTGACGATTATTTTCTTGATTAGTGGATTCATTCCTATAAAGTATTTTGTATTTACTTTTTATTTTTTATTTTATTTACCCTTTTAGCCAGGAAGGTCCTATTGAGATACAAGATCGCCAGGAAGGTCCTGAAAACCTCAAAATGGTGATGTTTTTCAATGAAATTAGGAAAATATTCAAATTAAAGAAGCTGAAAAATCAAAGAACTTGTTTAACTATTGTTATTATGATGATTTTTTGTCACAGTTCGATTAATCTGACGATTATTTTCTGGATTAATGTTCATAAAATGGCAGAAAAAGTTTCCCAAACCTCAAAAATGACAATGTTGCTCAAATGATTCCTTTGTTATTTGAAGCGAAGACATTTTTTAAAAAACACCGATTGTAAAATAACTTGGTGCGGACATTTCTAGAAAAGTGAGAACATTTCCAGTACGTTAATAAGGTCACATGTCTGATGCTACTATTAATTTAGTTACTGGTTAATAATAGACACAGGGGTCGTGACGCTTGTGCTGAAGTACACCACGTCTCCCTCCACTAAGTTTATTGTTGTTTTCTCCACATGTGGCCTCCAGCTGTGCACCATTTCAAAAACCTCCAAGAGGAAAAGTGTGGACGTGGGCTGAGGTCACCGTGAGGCAGCACAGAGGTTCTTGTTGAACAGCAAACGTCTGAAAAGACTCGTCCAAACAAACGGAATAAAATATAGATTTTTGTTGTTGTTGCTGTTGCTTTTCTTGCTCTGTACACGATTCTATATTGGGCTGTCGGTTTGTCCTGCGTGCTTTAGCTGTCGGGTCAAAAAAGGAAGAAGAGAAGAAGAGAGACATATGCCAGAGCGATGAAAAGAATCAGAGAGACTGACCTTCACTTTCACACACGCTGACCTTTCTCTTCACTGAGCTTTAGGCGGCTCAGTGAGTGTAAACGCTCACAGCTTGGTGAGAAGACGCTGCCTGGGAATCAAACTACAGCCTTTTCTGAGCCTCTGCTTCTTATGCCCTTTATGTCTGACTCTTAATGAACTCTAAAAAAATCCTCAACTTGTCCACGGTGACCTCAACAATGTTTGAAGGTGATCGCACTAATGCTCGTTTGTTGAAATACCATTGGTGCGAAATTGCCAAAATCGCCAAAAAGTGAACATTCAATCCAAGATGGCGGCCCTCCTGTTGGGTTTGGATCATGGTCATAATGTAAAAAAAATTTCACCCCAATATTTTACACGTGTGTACCAATTTTTGTGCCTGTACGATAAACATTCCCAGAATGTTGCTTTGTCACAACCTTCACACAACCTTTAGAGAACGTTCTCTTTTGGTTCCCGGAACGTCAAACTCTCGACCTTTGAAAGCAAAGGTGGAATCGAAGATTTAACCACACCCCCCCAGTGTGACATCCTCAGTGTTGTGTGTGTAGCCACTGTAGCATGACTGCACGTTAGCCCCCCCCGCTAACCCGAAGCTGCTGGTAACTAATAGTATCCATGGCAACTAATGATCGACCAAACTCGAACCCCATCTGTGAAATCACAGGTGGGGAAATATAGTATTTTGCTGCCTTTGTCACCAGGTTACACTTAATTCAATTAATTGTCCTAATCCAGATGTGCACTGCTTTTTTTATTCATGACATAGAAACCATGATATATATGTATACATGTATACATCTATATATATATATATAAACTTATTTTCATGCAAAATGAATCTATAAATAACAAAAGTGACGTGATGTGTTTGAGTTTGAGACGTGAGCGTTTCACTGTAGCCTGATACGATTCCACTCACAGACACAGAATCTATTTTTGTCAAAACTTGAATGAAAGTCCTCTCTGAGACGTTCATTGTCTCTGACCTCATTCTCACTCTTTCACTCTTCTCTCCGCTGCTTCTGGCGTTTTTTGAGCTCGGCTGTTCAGAGTCGTGAAGGAGCGAACGTTATTGATGATTCTGTTTTTTTTTTATTCAGTTATTTTTAGTCACAAAAATCTCATACTTCACTGTCACGTCACTAGTTATGAGTTTTATTTTGTTTTTAAAGCTTGGACCACAGGTTTTTACCACATTAATAACATTTGATAATAATCTTTATCATGTTTATTTTGACAGTTAAGAGAAAAATAAAACCAGAAAAAAAACTAGGTTTTCTCTTTGTACTGTACCCTGAGGTGAGGACGTTTCCAGAAAAATGAGGACATTTTTAGAAAGGGACAACTTTCAGAAAGCAAGGACATTTCCAGAAAGTGAGGACTTCTTTGTAAGATGAGGACATTTCCAGGAAGTGAGGACATTTTTAGGATATGAGGACATTTTCAGGAAGCGAGGACAGTTTTTTCTACCTTTTAACAGCTCTTACCTGTAAAAACATCAGACACTTTGCACTGACAGCCTTGATTGTCCAGCTGCCGTCCGTCACTTAACGATGACCTCCTGTCTTCCAGGGGCGTGGTGCGAGTGGACATCAATCTCCAGGACGTGGATATCGACCAGTGCTCCACTGACGGCTGGTTTGCTGGAACCCATCGATGTAACCTGACCACCATGGAGGTGAGTGTCAAATCCGGGATTAGACGGAGGATTGATCCGGTCTGGAAAAGTGACGTGTTCACGCTTTCACTCACAAGAGAGGACATTAAAAATGGAAAAGCAGTAAATCTGAACGGACGAGGAGCTGATTCTACTTTAACGATGATGTTATGACCACTTAAGTAAACACTGGGCACTTTTTCTTAATTAGCACTCAACACATTTATACAGAGCTGTGTTTTCCAGCAAAAACAGACAGTGACACTGCTTAAAATAAACACCGTAATCATGATATTGCAATAACAATAGTTGTGATGACATTTCAAAATAAAAGTCAGTCATCATCTACCGCTTTATCCTCCACCAGAGGGTCGCGGGGGGTGCTATGTCAATCTCAGCTACATCGGGCGACAAAATAAAAGTGTTGTTTGGTATGAAATGACATATAGTTCACAATTAATACAAACACTTTATGATGAAAAATGAACCCTCAGTGGAGGGCCGCGGGTTTGAGAACCCTGGTTTATGGGAAAACAAGCTTCTACTTCTACTTCTGATGACTTCATGGTCTCAGTCGCTGGTTTAAGGTCTTTTTTCCAATAAGACATGATGTCAGTTGTGTAAATTATGTTTACATTTGATTTGAAAGTTTTAAAAAGTTATGAGGCTACAAAACTGTAAAGCTTTATCTCCTTTTACTGTATAGACAGTCTATAACCACAGCTCTATGTTATAAATATAAAATGGCAAATTTAAAAACGTATCAATTCTGTTGTTATAAGCCTTTATTCACTTGTGTGTAACGATGTTAGCTGCCTCCGCGCCGCTCAGGTTCCGTCGTCAGGAGCGATAGATTGTGAAGATGCTGCTGTAGATCAGTCTGATTCATAATGCATGTGATGTAATGGATTGCAGTGAGACTCTCTGAATAATTAATCACTCTCTTTGTCTGAGCACTTCCACCTCTCCATGGACAGTCGATGTCGGAGACATTTGACATGGTCTCTCTGTGTGTGTGTGTGTGTGTGTGTGTGTCTACAAGGAGACAAAAACATTGTTTGCAGTTATAGATTTTGAGCTTGGTTTGCAAAAATAACGATCTTTGTGCACTTACGGTGTGCTCGCCGAGCCGTCTTTTCTCGCGCTGACAGCTTTGTCTGCTGCATAAATGTGGAATTCGATTTTGTGTCAATAATTATCAAACAATACTTTTTTTAAAAAACAGCTCTTCACAAACTGTTATTTCCGCAGACGTAACATTTCCAAACTCAGATCTCTCGTGTCAAATGCTGAATTAGAAATGATCCGACTTTTATCTCGCCTCAGCTAACGCTATAGTATTGTCGTTTTGACTTGTCTATACCCTTAGAACACAGAGCATTTAGGCTGCTTTTTTTCATTACTGTTTTATTCAACGTATTCAATTCAATTCAATTCAATTCAATTTAATGTTGTACAGCATCAGTGGAGAGAAAAAAAGTCCCTTTTAATAGAAGAAGAAAACTCTGACAGAACACGACTCAAAGATGTGCGGCCATCTGCCAAGACAGGTTGTGGTGAAAGGAAAAAAGAGGCTATAAGAATGTGCAATATAGAGTCTTTTATTTATATCCATCCATTTTCACCAACTATATAAACACACCTGAGCAAAGGGTACTCAAAATCTTTAAAAATCTGATTGAATTTGTGAAATTTGGAAATACGTCGCAGTTCGAAGTTCGCTTGGTTGGTTTTTATGAACAAGAAGAAAATAAAATGTTCTATTTATCACCCGCCCAAAAAAACCCTGCAATATAAAATTAATCAGAACTGAACACATGTTTATACGTAGTTACATTACAACAGTGTTGTTTCATGATATCGACACAAATCTAATCCACACATAAACATGGGTGCAGGGAGCGAGCGAGCGAGCCTTGAGATTTCAACCACGTTATCGAATAATCATAACTCACTTATTACTCATAAAATGATCCGCTCACATAAAATAGGAATCACCGCGTATGTGATGAGGCGAACAACCTACTTTTCCTGTGCTTTAATTAAAATGCTCAACCAGGTAAATCATCGGTGACGTGGGGAGGCTGATGTTTCTGCAGCTATGAATAGAAAAGCCCGGCAGCACAGTAATCAAGCGTGTGTGTGTGTGTGTCCTGCATTTGCAAACAGGGATTCATTTTGTTTTATTGCTGTATTTTTCCAGGTATTCCCCTCTGCATGTGCAGCAATTTCTTTAATGGGTTTTGTTTGGTTTCAATTTGAAGACAAAACGACAAAGATGACGAGTGTTTGGACGATTTTTCTTTCTGTTTTATTGGAAACAAAGTGTTTGTTTGAGTCAGTTTATTTACTCGTGCACATATTTTCCTCCACCATCTAAGAGCTCCTCTCATCCCACAAACCTGCCACGGTTCCACTCCGTCTCTGCAGCATTTTAAGTGCCACCGTTCGAGCGATTGACTTTGACAAAAGCGCAGTCTCTCCAGCTCCAGAATTTTGTCTCCCTGGCCTCGCCGAACACATTCTGTCTCTCTGGAGCTGCTGTTTGCCCAGCCGAGCGTGCGGCAGCCGGCGCACTCTCACATGGAGGCGGATGCTATGGATGACTGATTCAGCAGGCGAGCAGAGGAGAGGAAAACAGAGTGAGGAGAAAAATACAATAACACAACAGCATCAAATACTGTCTCTGTTTCCCTGTTAATCAGTTCTACGAAACATCTGTTTACCTCTTCTTTTTCCATGGTGTCACAGGTGAAAAATCAACCCACATAAAATAAATAGTACTATACATTTTTGTTTGTTAAAATGGAGGTTAAAAACCCATCCCTTTATTTTCACATTTACTATATTTTCAACCACATTATTCAGGTGTATATCGCTATACATATCTAGTGTATTTTATATTATACATTATACATGTCATACAGTACAAGTAAATATTGGTGTAATCTACTGACCTCTCTGGTCAAACACCTGGACTGCACTCAAATTTTGCCATTGGCTTTCTTAGTTCACCCTCTTGTCCAACCAGCATGAGGCTTGTTGTCAGACTCCTCCCACTTTTAAAAAAACCCACCAAACATCTGAGCTTTAATTTCCCTCAGTGTCAGATCAGGCCACGCCTCCATATGTCTGTGTGTATCTACGGTTGCATTGCATTGACAAGCAGTTGAACAGGTGTACCTATGAAAGTGGCTGACTGTTCAAACACCTGCTACTGCACTCTTGTCCACCGTCTTGTCCAATCAGCACAAGGCTTGCTGTCCCAGACTCCTCCCCTCATCTTTTTTTGAACGTCAGAGTTGTTGCTTTTTTTTCCTCGGAGTCAGATGATTTCACTACCAGGCCACGCCCCCCTGCACTGCTCCCTGCCTCAGCTCTCATCCCACTGCTTGGCATTAAAAAATAATAATAGTCAAATATTGGGCAGTTAGCAGTGCATGCATACAACTCAAATGATGTTTAATTTCTCCGTTAAAGGACAAATGGACAAAAGGGGACAAAATGTTGGCATCCATAGAGCTGACCCAACTCCTGACATAAATATAAACATAAAAGTTATTCTGAGGTAATGAAAAACAATCAATTGATATAATCAGGTGACTTTACACTTTAGCTTTTATTACTATAGTAATCAATGGTTGTGGCATGAATTAAAGCAGAAACAGTGCATTTCCTACACAAATTATACTGAGTGTAGATAAATCATTACATAACGGAGCGTGAAGGACAGAGACGATCGGCCACAGTCTCTGTCTTCATTTCCTGCTGAAAAGGTGTACACATGCAGTCAGAGGCTGATGTCTCCCCCTTCCTCCCCTCCCCTTCCCCCCACCTCTCATCTCTCATCTCTCACTAATGGCACTTCAATTAGTGTGTTTCACCGTTCTTCAAAAGTCCCGGACTTTCCCGCCCCGGGGGTCACCTTTTCATACGAGAACGTGCCGGGCTGTGGATGATGATGAATGTTTCAATCAATTAGCTTATTGCTCAGAACAAGTGGCGAGGCCCTGAGGGACTGGAGCCTGTGAAAGGCACTGACACATAACCTGAATGATTACTCCTGCCGGCGCGACAAGGACTCCTGACTCTGACGCTGAGGGATCTGAAGGAGCGCCGGGCTACGCGCGACCACGCGTCAGATCAGAATCGTGGACACAGGAGAAGCGTGAAAGTGTTTAATTTGATGGCAGTGAATTTTTATCCAACATTTACGTGAGGTCAAAATTTGTTGAAACTGGTTTGAACAAAACAGAAACAGGATTCTTTCTGTGATGTATCTAAGTGAAATACGATGCAGTGTCAACACAGGATGTTTTATTCTGAAAAGTAAACCGGATGTTTCATTTTCCTATTGCCTCTCCCGCTCGTGCAGATTTCTGATGAATTTATGCTCTCAGTTGTACGATAACTATCGTTTTTGTATGATAATTTCATCCACCGTACGATGTATGATCATCATTATTTCTAAAGAGGCCAAATGTGTGATAATTTGGCCGTTTCACTGAACCTTGGTTGCGATTTGAGAGCAACTGACCAATCAAATATTCATGTAAAAGAAATCGTAGGCTGTTTTTACTGAGTTGTCTTTTCATGGCTCTGAGTTTCGTCCCCTTCCGTAAAAAGCAGTGGCGCGGGTGTGTAGATCTTTTGGCTTTTATTTTGAAGGTATTAATGTGGTATAAGTAGTGTGTAAAATATAGCAGTTTGAGCAGCTGGAAAATCTATGTAGCCTTCAGTTAACGTCAAATGTGGGCTCATGTAAAATCCTGGCATGATTGTATGAATCATGTGACTGATTCTGCACAATTATTAAATCTATAGCATTGCAAAAATTAAAATGATTTCTCCTAAAAGTTTACAAACTGTTTTAATCCCTGAATCCATTTATTATTTGTCTACACAACTGAACTGGATAACACAGCTACAAAAATAGCTTTTATTTGCATGTCGTACGTCACTCCTTGAATATTTATTCATATCAGTGATAAACATGTCAGAATGGATGTTAATCTCTGACAGAATATGATTTTTACCATGAAAGAATGAAACCCTCGAGCCTTCACCGTAAGGAAATCGAGTCGTTTTGACAAAAACAAGGCGCGTATCAGTCGTCACACACACACACACACACACGCACACACGCACACAGATTGATAGAAATGTGTGTTTCTGTGCAGCCATTTTTAAAGGACGTGTTATCTCGGCTGCCAGTGTCTCATGAATCCTTTGTCTCGTCTGTCTCTACATTACAACCGGCTGCGAGTGGAGATTACAGCATGAAAGACAGTGACATGTAAATCACAGACACAATACATGACATGAATGGTTTGGGTTAGGGGTCACGCGCGGGGTCAAAGATACTGTCACTGGAGTGAATATCTGTGGGTTTTGGACGGTTGGACAAATCACATCAGTGAGAAGAGACGTCTTTTTAACAAGAGTCTCATGTTTTGTAGATAAATAGTTAAATGATTGGGAAAATTGTCTGTATTGAAAAACGCTGTGGCGCCACAAATGTGAATCTATTCAGTCAAACTGTGAGACAAAATATCAGGAAGTAGAGTCACAGAGTGGACACTAATGAGTTCAGTCACTGACACAAGTGTGTGGGGACACAAGTGTGTGTTCAGACACTTGACATTTGGGACCTTGGACCCATTTTGACTGATACGTTATGTGTTTACACATTTTCTTTTGTCAGCACTTTAAGAAGAAGAAACCTTGTTAAAAAAGTAACTTTTACTCTGAGTACATTTTAAACGAGATATTTATTTACTTTTTCAGACCAGTACTTTTACTTGTACTTAACTACAATTTGATAAAAATAGTAGTACTTTTATGAGTAGAATATCTCAGCACTCTTTCCACCTCTGGTTATTACCAATAATTGATTTTCTTTTGACGTTTTTTTTACTCCTTGTCCTGCTGTAAGTCAAGCCTCAGTTTAACGCCCCATCCAAACATGTCATTCTTCACCAGGACTTCATTTTTCACCCATGCACTTACAAAAGCTCCCTGAGCTCCACTCTCTCTCCAAACGTGATACATGAGCCTGAAGCTCCACGTCCTCGTTTCTCTGACAGACTCATCTGTCCAAGTGTTCCCTCTGCACTCATTCAACGACAACAACAAAAAAAATGTCCCGCCATGTCTTCTTTAAATAAAGAACGGCACTGTTTATTCAGGACCTGCCTGGGGAATCCTCTGCGCCTGCTGTTTGAGACACGGGCATCATAGCAGGGGCAGGGAGTCCCACACTCGCGTCAGCGGCGCTATCACTGCAGGCCTGTGACCCTCCAACCCGCTGATCTCATTTCAAGAAATCCAGGCGTTGAGGAAAAGCTTGATGTGTCCTAATTAACCACTTTCCATTCTATGTTGCCTATTAGAGCATGTTCAGGAGCCTATAAATAGGGTAATTGCTAATTATCTGGAGTGATCGCACCAAAGCTGTGATTATGCTTGGGAGCTGATAAGGGTGCTTGATAAGAAGGAAATAGAAAGTGCTGCTGTGCACCCGCGGATTTAAATTCACCCTTCAATTTTTTACTAAATCCCCTTTGTGGTGGGTGAATTACGCAGTGTTGTAGATTAACGTGACACTCAAGACAGGGGGACAACAATAAAAAAGGCTATAAATGTGGATTTTGAAAGAAAGTTTTGAGTGTTTAATTTTTCATTGAGAAACTTCATTTAAAAAACAGGATTCATGTGTTTCCGAGGAAATTCAGTTGGAAATGCCAAGTTATGGCATGTGTTGGACATGACAAAGACTGATTATACTACAGCTGACTCTGTTGGGACACAAGGGTGTGTTCAGGCCCTGTTGTTGTGGAGACACTGGCATTGTGGGGACACAAGTTGTGTTTAGAGGCCGATGTCGGGACCCAGGTGTATGTTCAAACACTGACGTTGTGGGAACATTGACACAACATTTTTAAAGGCTCTGTCTCTCCCACACCAAAGAGAAAATCTTTTTTTTTTTTGCTCACAGGGTCACACTGGTCCTCTGCTGCCCTATGTGGAAACCTTTGTTCAAACTATAGGATTCATGCGTTTCCCAGGAAAATGCAGTAGGAAATGCAGAGTCATTGCATATGACAGACTCACTAATTAAAGTTACTGTGTCGTTATACTAAAGCAGTGGTTCCCAAACACTGGGTTGGGAGCCAGGAGATTCTTTTTGGGGGACAAATGTGCAGAATTGAGATTTATGTGTGTGAGTTTTAAATATCGTTTTAATTCATTTACCAAACATTTACCAATTCAAAAGTTGTTACACCGTTATGATTTATGCTGTGATTTTGGGTCAAATCTTTAGAAAGTTTTGGAAACACTGGACTTTTTGTTGACCTGGATCTTTTTCCTCTTCATCCGAACGGTTTTCAGATTTATACAAATTCAATACAATCACTGAAAACTGTGACCAAACAGGGAGTGAATAACATAAACATACTCTATTAATTTTAATTAGATCTCATTGTTCATGTATATATTGTTGAAATTATAAAATGTTGAATGAAATGCAGACAGCAGAAGAAGATAATAATTATAATAAGTTGCAGAAAACAATTAATTGTTAATTGAGACATCCAATCACAGGGAACAGAACATTACAGAATTAAACTTTATCTTTTCAGTCTCACTGCCTTCACTTCATCAATTAGTATCCAAATTTTATAGAGGATTCACCAAGAAGGTGCAATAATTCTGTCAGTTGAGGATGAATGTTATTCGTTTAACAGGCTGCTTTAACCCTTAAATAAAACCTCTAATTTGGAAACGCTATTCGGACTTTATTGGAACAACCTCTTGAGAACACAATCACACTTAGTTAACAAAAAAACCTAAATAAAGCAAAAACAAACAAACGCAAAAATATAACAGTAAGTATCAAGGGATAGTAGGGGGTAGTGAGAGTAGAAGTGGTAGCATCTGCACAGAATAGCATTTAAAAGAAACTTTTGTCTTAAGCAAAACCACTAATTTGGAAACGTTTAAACATCACATTGGACACAGGTATGTCTCGTCTCCCGTGGATGAAAACATCAAGGTCAAGAGCCGTCGGCCATGACGCAGAGGGACGAGAGATCACAGGACACTTCTGGTTTTCACTTTGGCCTCGCGGCCTTTGGCAGTTACACACTGTCTCCCTAATTGGCTCTGTGGATAATGGCGGAACCTCTGAATTTACATGGAAACACTTTGAAGACTCGAATACACTTGCCCTTGGGCAAAGTCTGCTGTGCATCTGCTGTGCACAGTCTTAGCATCACGCCGTAAATGGTGGCAGAAAGCAAACATTTGGTCCAGGGAAGGAGGGAGGGAGGGAGACTAAAAAGGTAGAGGTAACATTTGTCTGTGGACCCGTGAGAGGTGTGAAATTAGAGGAGCAGTGTACTCACAGACGACAAGCAATGAAATGTTAAGAGGGAACAAGTCAATGTACAGGCAATCAAATCATGTTTTTAATGCTTTTACATTAGACTGTTCAAACCTGAGCATCTCAATTCTAATTTGAGATCGAGTATGAGTCTGGGAACCTCCAACTTCCTTCCAAAAGAGGTGTGACCAAAGGGGCGTAGATCAAAATGCATCTGTAAACAATAGATGACGTATGCAGAGCAACATGTCAACAAATGTGCTTATAGTAGTTTTCGAGGAGTAATGGCATCAGATGACTTTTGTGGACCTTTGTGGATCAAGTCGCCTAAAATGGATCAAAGACAGCAATGTGGGATGTACACAAAAGCTCCTAGACGTTGCCTCTCTGTCATCATTGTGTTTGAGATTGGTTCCTTTTCTGTGCAGGGAGATTCTGCACTTGGCCAAAACGGCATCCTCACCAGTCGTGTCTGCAGTTGTTGGCAGATTGGACTGGGTCCACCCAGACTAGATTGTTGGTGTTTTTGTCATGTTTTTGTGGGAAATCAAGAATCAGCTCATCAATCACTTGGCTTTTCTGTAACGGGTCAGGGGAGGACCCAAATGCAGTACGCGGAGGCAGGCAGACAGTTGGTAATGACTTTTATTTACCACAAAGTTCAGCAAAAGTTCAGAGAAAACCTTGCAAGGGGAAGCTGGGAGGGAGCAGGCAGAATCCGTTGTCAGGGGTAGAAGAAAACAGAGCAGACAGGTCGAGGACAGGCAGGGTCAAAACCGGGCAATCAGTCCAAGAAACGATGGCGAGACTAGTACAAACGACATAGAACAATCTGGCAGTGACTGCATGGTGGAGTGGCAAGAAAAAGTATGTGAAAGTTTTGGAATTTCATGGTTTCATATCTTTATTGAGAACAACCAAAAAAACCTCATAGTGCTTGTGAAAAAAGTATGTGAACCCTTGAGTTAATGACCTCAAAAAAGATAATTGGAGTCAGGTTTTAGCACACCTGGAGTCTCGTTAAGATAATAGGGTTGGTTTGCTCTTTACAAGAGGAACACGCTTATGTGAGCCATGCCTCGCCAAAAAGAGCTTTCAGAGGATCTACGATCAAGAATTGTTGATTTACATAAAGCTGGCAAGGGTTTCCAAAGTTATTGCAAAGACTAGAAATTCACCAGTCTACAGTTAGGCAAACAATCTACAAATGGAGACACTTTGGGACTGTTGGTACTCCACCAAGAAGTGGGCGTCCAGTCAAAATGACACCAAGAGCATCTCTGTTCAGGAGTCTACAATACGTAAAACATTGAACAAGCAGGGTATCCACGGCAGGACACCACAAAGGAAGCCACTGCTTACTAAAAAGAACATTGCTGCATGCCTGAAGTTTGCAAAAGAGCACACTGACACTCCACAGCGGTATTGGCAAAATGTTTTCTGGACTGATGAAACTAAGATTGAACTATTTGGAAAAAACACACAGCACTACATCTGGCGTAGAAAGGGCACGGCATATAATCATGAAAACATCATCCCAACCGTAAAGTATGGTGGCGGAAACATCATGATTTGGGCCTGCTTTGCTGCATCAGGGCCTGGCCAACTTGGAATCATTGAGGGGAAGATGAATTCCCAAGTATATCAAACAATTCTTCAGGATAATGTGAGAATGTCTGTACGTCAGCTGAAACTGTGTAGAAGGTGGGTGATGCAACAGCACAGCGACCCAAAACACCGGAGCAAGTCCACAACAGAATGGCTTTAGAAAAACAAAATCCGCATTTTGAAGTGGCCAAGTCAGAGCCCAGACCTCAACCCAATAGAGATGCTATGGATTGACTTGAGGGACATACACATGAGACGTCCAAAGAATATGACAGACCTAAAGCAGTTCTGCCAGAAAGAATGGGCTAAAATTCCCCCTCAACGATGTACAGGTCTGATCCACAGCTACAGGAAGCGCCTGGTTGAGGTTATTGCTGCCAATGGGGGGTCAACCAGTTATTAATTAAGGGTTCACTTACTTTTTCCACTGCCATGTTAAATGATGAATGAGTGTATTCAATAAAGACATGAAAGATCAGAATTTTTATTATTTTAGACACATTATGTTTGACCCTTGACTTAGATGAAGATCAGATCACATTTTATGACAAATTCCAAAAGGTTCACATACTTTATCTTGCCACTGATGATTAGTGATCAGGTGCAGCTGCTGTGAACAGGTGAGTGGAGTTGAGTTGATGAGGAGGGAGTGGCTGGAAGGTGATGAGAAGGAGGGGCTGGTGAGCTGGGGTGAAATGGGATGACTGAGAGAGAAGATCATGACATTTTTGACATGAAAGAAGAAAGAATCAAATCATTAAGGTTCACATTTTTTAAGCCTTTTCCTTGTGGTAGATTTTGAGGGTGACACTTCGTGCCTACGATGAACTCCAAAATATCAGTTTTCCCAGTTAGACAGAAAGCAAAGTGGCAACTTTTTGCAGTGGACATTAGTGGCAGTTTTCACCTTGTCCTTCACTGGTGACACTCTGTTCCCCTGAAGGCCTCTTTGTCTCAGAGCTCATTGTTCTTCCTTGCACATGAAGGGCTGTGTTGTTGTGCATGTTTTTTTGCCGAGTCCGCTCTGCTGTGCCTTTCATAGTGTGATCGAGGAACCAATATGAACCCGTCCAGTTTACTCTGACACAAACGTAAGCCGTGGAGGCGATTAGAGAAGAAGAAGAATCGCAGCCGTGTCTGTTGTGTCTGCATGTGTTTACGTGTCCCAGCTCGATGGCAGTTAAGCTCCCTCCAGGCGCGAGTGTTTATATCTCTGCTGTTTAGGCTTTGGTCGTTGGACGGAACCCAAAGACTGTCCGGGCAGCTCCGCTCTGACTAACTCCTGCTGGTTGACCTCATTTAAAGGCCTGGCTGGATGTCATGCTGTCCCTCTGAGTGCAGGTCCACAGCCATCAACCTCTCTGCAGTGTCTCTCTGACTCCGTCCGTATGAGTTTGACTAATGCACAGGCTGATGCCCTCCCTGCACTAGAGGATAGTTGGCCCGATTCTGCCCTCCCAATAAATGCTGGGAGTTCCAAATTAAGGCTGGTCTGAACAGATAATTATGGCTGAATTATCCTGCGTCAGGAGTTTACAGACATAATGTTAATCGGTATGTTTACATGATGTTAAAAAACAAAACAAAAAAGCAAACTGTGTTAGTCTGATTTAGTCTGTTAGTCGTGTATTTATGGTGGTGTTTTTTTGCAACATGACTCTTTTTTTGGCCAGATCTGGTGGTAAACGCTGACAAAGAACAGATTATTGTTTTAGTGCAACTGAACTGATTCTAAATAGAATGTCTCAAAGTCAGAATAGTATACCCTGACAATGTTCTTCGGAGTCAAATTACGGCTTGGTGTAGTAATAATTTGTCGTAATGCCAACCTTCAATCGGACAAGAGTCGGACTCATGTTAGCCTGGGTGCTCTGCTCGTGTGCTGCAGTTTCCAACCATGGCTTAAACCTGGAAATAATAGAAAAGGCCTGTACAAATTTTTTGACTGACAAGGATACCAATGTTATGCTTTGTCCACTTTGAATTTGATATTTTTAAGTTCATGGAGGGTAGAACGCCTCAGAATGGCACTTGACACCACATTATACCAGCAAACTGAAAAGGGGGCGTGTTGCCTTCATAAGAAGTAAAACAACAAGCTGAGTCAAGCTCCGAGTCAGGAGAGAGAAAGTGAAAAAATGAAAGAGAAAAGTAACAACAGGACAAATACTTAGTTGGTTGTAAAGCGATCCAGTGAAGCACTGAAGAAATCTGGTACCAGAGGATATGAAGCAGCAGGTGATTGGATGATGAGTTGCAGGTCTAGGACTCACAGACCGAGCCAACCTCCTGAAACAAAAAGCCACAGACAATTGCACAAAGACCATGACCATAGAAAGAAGTGCACATCATATGCAGGATCAGTCTGTTAAAAGCTTCTATAACATGCAGGAACGTAAAAACCCATGAGGAGTGATTTGATCTTCTTGTAAAACAGGTGCGTTTGTACTAAGCTGAATAAAGTGTCCTCCGGTCAAGTCTTCTTCCTCTCACCCCCTCTCTCTCTTCACTCCGTAGTTTCCATCTGTAATTACTAAATGATAAAGCTGTCCTTGGGCTTTGTGTTGCACTCTGTAGGATTATTACAGATATCTACAGAGGCCTATTAGCGGTTGATTAGCCACTGTGCTGGTCCGGAAAGAGTGCAAGTCCTTAATTATCCCCGCAGAATCAGGTCGGTTCCTGGTTTCCTGGTCAAGTGGAAGAATCCTTGCCTCAACAGTAATTAGTGCTGCTCTTAGAGTTTGTTTTTTTAATTCCCCTGTTCCGTGTCACAGAGAGGTGATGCAGAGGAACGGCTGTGTTTGATGTCGGCAGGAAGCGTGTGTATGTGTGTGTGGTACCAGCGGTGAAGTATAGCAGATGTGAAGCTACAGCAAGTTCATGTTTTAATTTACAAAATACAAAAAAAAAAGTCCTCTGCTTTATAACGCTATTGATTATTGGCCCAAGTACACTCCGGATATATCGGTATATCTGCAAAAAGTCTAGTGTTATCCCATCGAACTGCTAACCCTTCCAGGTCCAGGTGACAGGTCTGAGGAAGGCGGACAGGTCTAAAGGAAAACTTACTGTTGTCTAAAAAACAAACCAAAAAACTATGCTGTATTCACGTTAGAACAGCAATACCATAAAACAGTGTTTCCCAACCCTGGTCCTCAGGAAACACTGGCCTGCATGTTTCAGATGTTGCCCTGCTCCAACACACCTGATTCAAATGGTCAGCTCGTCATCAAACTGCCGAAACCTGATAACGAGCTGTTAATCGGAATCAGGTGTGTTGGAGCAGGGCAACATCTGAAACATGCAGACCAGTGTTCCCTGAGGACCAGGGTTGGGAAACACTGCCAGAAAAGAGCCAGAAAATGTCCTGTAAGTGCTTTTTGCCCATTTTACCTGAATAACTTTCAATATCTGGCAGTTATTTACAATTTACTGCATGTTGAAATAGCGTATTAACAATTTAAAATGAAGAAAACAAAAAGTTTTATTTAGAAATAACACAGCAAAACAAAAATGCAAGCTTATGTACAGGCGTTTTTCCTATCTCTCCCATCACTGGAGACAAAAACGCAGATTCGCAGATTTTTCCGACAGCACAAACCGTTGCGTAACTATGGCGAAGCAAAGTTCGCTTATGCAAACGCATTGTTTGCGATACGCTCGGTGTTAAAGGATTAAAAAGAAAACTGTCCCTGTCATGATACATCTGTTTCTGATTCTTTGCAGGGGTTGTTGTTTTGTCTTGTTTTGAATTTGGAAATTGCAAAATGGAAACTGTAATTTGTTGTTATCTATGCAATGAAAAGGACATTTTGTTTTGAATATAATAGTATTTTGGCGTACAGCTTGAAAGACTATGATAAATGGGCCTTTTGAATCATTGAAAAATGTCTTTGAGGCCTAAAATCCAACATATATTCCTTTCCAACCTCTCAATATGACATGTGTCACTGTCACATGTGGCTCAGACACAACTATTTACTTTGTTGACCTAATATTCAATTGAAAAAAGCTTAAAAATAAAGAAAAACCTTTTGTTTTTGAGTGTTAAGGCTGCTTTCCAGGGGTGAACCTCAGCAAAGGGTAAATTTTGGAGACGACATTTTTTCTTGATTTTTAAATTGATTTCAAATTCCAGGATAGACAGATTGATTGATGTTATACATATTCTGTTATAAATGCTCTGTGGCAGGCTCACCACGCTGCTCTGACAGCATGATGCACTTCGATAAAAAGGCTCTTGCTTGCGGTCACACACGCATCGCCATGGCAATTAGCATTTCAATGTGTGTGCATGTGTGTGTGTGATTGACAGCCACCAAAGCTGGGATGTAAACAACACGGAGTGGTTGCTGGTGGTGGTGAAACCTTCACTAATAACTCTGCGTGACTCAAACACGTGACCGCCATGAAGAATAAATGAGGCGGATAATATTTATTTACCCACACGTCCGTGTGAGATAATGTGAGGTAAGGTGACATAAACTATTTATGACGTCCACGGTTTAATTAATCCTCATATTTCAGAGTGTAAACAGAGATTCTGTGCAGTCAGACATTGATCTAATCGCGGCGTGGATCTAATTAATGGTCAGTTAATGTGATGTGATTTCTCTCTGGCAGAGCGGTTGATGCCTTCAGCTCATTAAGTGGGAGAGGAAAAAAACACACAAAAACAACAACATGGCGGCCCGAGTCGCCATCAACGGAACATCATCAAACATAATTAATAGCATATGGCATATATATAGAAGTAGGTCAGCACTGTGCAGTGTTCACGTTGTGTTCACAACACCGCAACACTGTGTGGTTTGAGAGTCACAGCACATGCAGCTGCACGTTTGACCGTTATATTATTGCACGAATGGATGGAAAAAATATAAAAATATGATGCAAAAATATACAAAATAAAGTTAATAAGATAAATGTATGCTGTAATATTCCTGTTGCTGTTGACGTCACATGACTGATGACAGTTGTAGCCGGCAGGCAGGTCAACTCTTTGTCCAAGTCCTGCATCAGTCGCCACAGGAGGCAGGAGTGAGATACACAACCACAACTATTCCTGGATCCTCGTGTCACACACACACACACACACACACACACACACACACACACACACACACACACACACCTGTATCTGTTTCTGCATATTAACAGTGGCAGGCAGGAGCCACAGCTCGCTCCACCTGTCCTGACGAGACACCTGCTGGGAAATCAAGTATTTTTAGGAACACGCAGAGAGAGTGACTCCAGACCAAAATTGAGGCTTCAGTTTAGCTAGCCATATACAACATATAATGTGAATTCAAGTCATATTTAACAAAATAAAACATACACTCTGACATTAGTCATAAAATAAAAACTGTTGTGAACTCTTTACTAAGAAGTCAGTGAGAAAATCAGTCATGGATACTTTGACCTACAAATGTCTGCTTTTATTTTCAGGGTGTCATATTTCAATAAAACTTTTAAAACTCTCTGGATTTATCAGAAATTTCCAGAGACTAAAATTAATTTCAATTCAATTTTATTTGCTCTGTACATATTAATCCTCTACAATATTATACAGAGAACAGAAACCCAACAATGCGCACATTGAGCAAACAGTGAACTCCCTTTTAACAGAAAAGAGAAATCTCTGACAGAGCAGACCAAACATGTGCCTAGACAGGTTGTGGTGAAAGGAAAAATGGGGGACAAAGGAGAGGAAGGGGAGATTTGATCTAAAATAATACAAAAAAATCGTAATAATATCAAACACATTTCATATATACCCGTATAAACGTTTTGCTTTAACATGTTTATTACCGTACAACACACTCCATGACTCATTCTTTGTGCTTAAAAGTTAGATGTTTTAAGCAGTGATTAGGATTGAGCGGCATTAATAACGTTAATAATAATAATTAACAACTTTTTCACACATTCACTAACCCAGCTCTGCGTTTCTGAACATGTTATGAATTTAAATAGAATATTAATTCTACTTGTAGCTCTGAGCAAACGGAGCTGAAACACCTGCTCATAATCCACAAGGCTGAACAATTAATTGAAATACAGCCTACTGCAATTTTAAGATTTCTTAAAGCCCAAATGTGTGTCAAATTACCATTTTTGATTCATTAGAATTAAGAAAACATCTTTGTTTCTTGTGGACCACAAATAACACACAGTAATCATTTTATGTGATCCAGATGAACATAAGAATAATTATGTAAAGAATACCATTCAAAATGGTATGACTTTGTTCAGTTTTTCTGTTTGAAAATCGCCAAAGTCACGAGTTTCCAAACTTATTCCACCTACAATAATAGTGCCAGAGACCTGAAACACAATAATCTCAAATTATATTAATTTTAATTAATTTGGTTACATAAAAATGTTGACTCAAATGTTGCAGTGTTTACTGTAAATTGACCTGCTGTCAATAATCACCTCATGTTTGAATTACAAGAAATATAAAATCCACAAAGCATCTGTTTATTTAACATTTAAACATTGTTTCCTCCCTTTTCGTAACAAATGTAGCTGAAATGTTCTCCTTTTTCAACTCCAGTTGAGGAGTCACTTGGTGGTGGAGTGATATAATATATGGTGTAGAAAAACATCTAAACATATTTCAAGTACTGCAATCTCAAGCTAAACCAATTACTATGTATGTCCGATGTTTTCATTTCTTCAATTATTGGAAGTGGCCATTTAATTTGTCCTTTTAGCAACTTCCTGTCTACAGTTTTTGACGGATCAATCTGAATCAATATCCAACAGATTTGCCCCCCATTTTTCCTTTCACAACAACCCGTTGAGGCAGATGCAGCACATCTTTGAGTCTGGTTCTGTCAGAGATTTATTCTTCAGTTAAAAGGAGTTCTTTTCTCTCCACTGATACCAAGTGTTTGATCATTGTGTGAATTGTTGGCTTTCTCTGCTCTCCATGATGTTGTCTATGCACACAGCCTTGAGATAATGTATGTTGGGATTTGGTGCTATACAAATAAAACTGTATTTGAATTGAGTACAGACACAAAACTAGGATGTGATAAATAGGTCATAAATGTTCAGTAATGGTTAAGTTTAAGTTGTTCTGATTAAACTACTGTATTTTGGAGGAGAAAAAAAATTGCACTCAGAATAAGTCAGAGGAAAGTGCTGCACACGGGTTTAGGGTTTGAGGACCAAAAGGAGCCTTTTAAAGTCTGTCACTCACTGAAGTCTGTCTTCATCACATTAATCTAGTGCCACTTTAAATGCTTTCCCAAGGAATTTATTTGAGGAACTTGTCGGCTGAACACTAAACTGGTAATTACCTTGTGCTTTCGAGACCCGCTCGTTTTCTCCAAGGCTGAAAAAGAATGCACTCAGACCTCAGCGAAGACCTTGAGAGGAAGAGAGGAAGTCAGAAATAGCTGCCTCTTAAGTCCGTTCTGCTGCAGAGGAGAACGTCACGTTGTCCTTCATTTAGACGCTGCCACTGGCCTTTTCCTCCACGTCTCACAGTCGGGTCACAAACACTTCACAGCGTGTCAAGAGTCATTTGAAGCACCGCCGCTATTCTGAGCCCCCTCGCCATTTCTTCAGACTCATAAGTAATTATCATCTCTGCTTAGAGAAAAAAAGAAAAAGAGACAGTTATGAAGATTAAGAAACACAAGAAAATGAGCGAGTGAGTTTTTTTTTTGAATCGGCATCGACGTGTTCACACAGAGGAGAAGACGGAGTCTTGTTCCCCGAGAGACGGAGAATTAACGGCTCTCCTTTAATCATGCAAATAAAGTCTGGTCTTAATTTAGACATTAATTATGTCTCGTAATTTGGCAAACAGCTCACAAAGTCTGCCAAAGATGCCCCATGACAACCCGCACGTTCTCCTCTGCAGCCTTCACTCTGTTTCCTATCAGACACTCAATCAAATGATGGAGGCTTCGCTAATTTAATATTGAGAGACGTGAAAGTGGGGTGAGGCGGAGGAAGACGAGGAGGAAGTTAAATAATTAGACCTCTTTTCCTCTCATGACACCATGGGTGCCCAAACTTTTCTCCTTTGGAAAAAACTAAAACTTAATAGTGGGTCAAAGGCCAAAAATAAACATCTATTTTGTATTTTGTATTGTGTTAACCACTTAAAAGAGTATACTAGGATGTGCATTTTTTCATGTATTTTTAAAATTTTTTACTGATGCATCATGACAAAAACTTGGCTATGAAAGGGTTAAACATCATTAATGTTTGATATGTATGAGGACTGATGTTCATCGTTTGATAATTTTTTAAATCTTGATTATTGATACTTAAGTACAGTAAACATCATTTACTTTAAGACTTTTACTTAAGTAATATTATAAAAAAGTATCTTCCACTTCTACTTAAGTCATCTTTTGGTAGCATACTTGTTCTTTTATTCAAGTATCACCTTTTATGTTCTTATGTCTTATGTTCAAACTCAAAGTCTTTATAGTTCTTGCATTGTCCACAGGGACACAGTCCCAGACCTTCCTCAAACTGCTGCCGCAAAGTTGGAATCATGTTGAAGAGTTAAGATTGTTCTTTATTGGAGATAAGGGCCGAGAGCCCAAAGCCTAATTGAAACACCTGGATTCAATACGTCACAGGTGTGGCCAAATACTCTGTGCCCTACTTGGGGCAGTCCTGGGTAAGACGATTTGAAGCTACACTTTTGGTTTTTGTATACATATTTTAGTGGTTAGTTTAATTTAATTGGTTCTACATGGGTTTGGGCAATGTTTGTGTCGATATAAGATTCATTTTTGTGTTACTGTTCTTTTCTCTCTCTGTACAGTGTTTGCCGCTCAGTGGTCATGGGTTTGTCTTGGACAAGTACAAGTGTCACTGCAGGAAAGGATTCTACCATCCCAACAGAGTGGCTGTCAACGGCTTCACAAGTAAGTGACACAAACTATACTGAAAAACGTGCAGTCTGATCGGGAACGGTGTGCTCATAGGCAAATCAAAAGTGTTAGATCACTTTTGATCTTGACCCAGTCCAATTTGCAGCCTCACTGTGTCGTCATACTTTAACGTGGAGACGTGGGTGAAACTTCAAACCGGTCACAAGACTTGAGACTTCTTTCACCTCAATCCAAGTTTTGATATCTATTACGGTTTATAAACGATCACAGTTTAAATGTTATACTTTTTTATGAGCGTTCACAGATTTTATAATGAGTGTGTATTGCGCCGTGAGCGTGGCCATGAAAATAATCACAAAAATCTCTAAACAAACTCTTCTCCTGCCCACAATTTCCAACCTACACAACCTACATTGTTTACATAAAAGTGTTGCTATGGTTGTTGTCTAACCCTACGTGTTTTCATTTTCATATGACTGGCAGTTTTTTTTCTTAAAATCTCCTAAAAGTGCAGAGAGTGCTGGTCAAAGCTCTCATTGACTCCCATGTTAAAACTCACATTTCTCTGTCACTTCACACCCGTTTTTCTTACAAATTGAAATGTGGGAGCTCCTGAAAGCCTCCTGACACTCGCAAACCAAACATTTAATGTGTGTTGCTTTCTCTGTTTTTCACTGTATTTGCACAATTAGAAACAGGTGTTTGGAAGGGGGAGGGGGAAATCAGGGAGAGGGAGGGGCTTGTGAAACCAGCTGCAAGAGTTTCTCTCTCTCTCTCATTTTGGGTTCAGTTTGGAGAGTATTCCATACAGAGGGGGCAGCAAAACTCAACACTCTTTCTCCCTGTTGGAGAGCTTTGGCGACAGAACTCCTACTTTCAGGGCACTTTTCTTTTCAAACTGTCCATAAAGTGTCCTAAATGTCACACACTGGACCTTTAATGCCCTCATTTTGACATAAACAGTCTCTGTTGGTCAGGGTCCACAGGACCCGGATCACAGCTGATGAAGTTCTTTAGAGCTAGTTTGAGATTCACCTCAAGCTCGTCACGATTTGTTTGACGAAATCACATTTTAATTACGTTTTAAAAGGACAGTTATGAGCAGCGTCGTGATTTTATAACAATGTAGAGGACGCCTGAAGCAGCCTCAGTTACCTGGGGAGGTTAATCAGGTTCCAGATGGGAAATATCTTTTTAATGGTGGTTATTTCTGCACCTTTTATTCTGTGTGTGAGTTAATTAAAAAAGGGTCTTTTTTTGCAAACACAGAACCCCGGTGGTTTTCACCTGCCCACTTTCATTTAAAATCCACTTTTCCCTCGCGTCTCATTCCCACTCAAACCTCATCCACCGTGTTCCTCTGTGTCTATTTCACTTTCACTCCTCTCACCGTCTCTCGCAGACTCTCCCGCTCATTCACTCTTTACTTTTGCAGCTTTTATTGCTCCCATTTTATTTTCATGTCACATATTTTCCCCGTGTGTGTGCCGAGTTTAGCCGAAATTCTTATTTTTTAAATATTTTAACCTGAGTGACGTCGCTAAAAAAGGTGGTCAAACACCATTCCCACGACAAGTGATGCCCTGCACTGTGGTGTTTTTCACCCCCATGTGAGTAAATTGTGATGTCACGGACAAGAACAACTCATCGATAATGTCGCGGTTGTTACCATCGTTTCACAGCTCAACCCAATCCGCCGGCGATTTTGGTTATACTCTGCAGTCGCGTCTGGCATGGTCGCCGTTTCGGCAGTACAGAACCAATCACACGATGTCTTTGTGGTTGGTATAGAGGCGGGCTTAACTCGAGGAGACAGCGTCGACATCTTGTTTAAATCCAACCTGCTGGATTTTGATACCCTTTGGAAGAGCAGCTGTTCTTTTGATTTGGCTGCTGCTGACGTGTTCCACTGAGCTCCCCCGGGCCAAAGGTGTCGGACACCATTACTCGATCGTCATCGCTCCTCGAAAACTACTAAAGCACGTTTTAACTGACACATTGTTTGACGTCACTCTGCGTACGTCATCCAGGTCATTGGTCTGTTTGGTTTTAGGGCTGTCCAATTGCGTACAGAGACATTTTTACCTACGTCTGTTGGTCTCTTGGAAATGATAGAATTTGGAAGAATACTGAGCTCTTGAAGTAACATCATGATTGCCAACGTTCAGTGTTGTCATGTAACAAAGTACAAATACTTCACGTATCTGTACTTTACTTTGTTATTTATGTTTCTAGCCATTTGTACTCCACTACATTTCCTCTAACTGTCTTTGTTACTCGTTACTACCAATTCAAATCAGAAGAAGAAGAAGAGTTGGTATTATGGTCTGTATTCATATAGAGCTTTTCTAGGTGAAGTAAAGTCTAGTCTTTCTAGTGTTGAGATGTTGTGCAGAGACACATTGGCATGTAGACAAGTGGCCCCCTGGGAATGAAACTCACAACCTCTCAGTTGAACGACGACTCACTCTACCGCTGAGCCACCCTTCACTTTTTGAATACTTTTACTTTTTCTTCTAAAACTCAATGGAAATCTTTATCAGTCAGTGTCAGTCTTTGTTTTATGTGAACAAAAGACACATATACGCTGCAACAATGGGCTCAGTCATTTCTCCCAGCTATCGCTCTACAAACGCACAATGCCCTGCGTTGCAGTCTGCTTCCTGCATTTGTTTCAATTAAAGCGACCTACATCTTTAGGCGGACCAGAGTTCGCTTCTTTCTTCCCATCACCCAAAACGAACCGGACTTGCCGAGCAAAGGAACTAGGGTCCGATTAAGAAGGAGCTGGCATGAAAGAATGCAGCCTTAATGTGCTTTCTGGCACAGATTGTGTAGTGACACGGTTGTTGCATTGGAAATGGAGCATCTCTGGAAGAATTGGAGCAGACAGAAAAAGAAGTAAGAAGAGTCTTTAATCCTGCCTGATAAAAATCCACGTGTTTGATGTGAGATTGAACACACAGGTTAAAATCTATATAAATCTGGTATGAAATGGGTTTTTTTGACCAGTCGGGGATGGTGTTTGTGCAGACACACACACTAACTTTCACCTTCTGGAGTTTGCATGAAAGCCCACAGTGCATCTGTGTGAGTGTGTGTGTGTGTGTGTGTCAGATAATAGAGAGGAGAAGAAAAGCCTGTTAACGAGGCATAGTGCTGCAGTCTGGTCCACCATGGGGCCAATAACAAGCCCATTAATCCACAAGGGGACCAGCCCTGACACTGGTTTGCAGAGAGAGCAGCGCGTCTCACTCTCCTTTGTCTCACAGTCATCTTTCCACTGTTGTCTCCGTCTCTCTCGCACACGAGCGCGGCAGAGGGAAGAAGACGGCGTTCTTCTGTGTTGTAGAGCCGTCAGATGTTGTGGCAACAGACCAGTAAGCGTGAGCTGCTGCTGCTGCTGGAGGAAATGAGTCACAGCGGCGCAGATAAGTGGTCCTGTTTGAAGGGATCAATGATGTGCCGAGTCATGGCTTTTTGAAAAATAGGCCAGTTTCCTTTTAAAGGCAAAAATCCCTGCAAATCTCAGAGACAATGGCTGTTTGCAGTAAAGCCTCCATAAAAGCCACACACACATATATATATATATATATACAGTATATAGGTCCACCATTCTTTATCCATCCAGCCATATGGGCATCACCCGGGGGATTTTTCTATACAAAGCAATAACAAGCGTGCTACATTCATATTTCCCTGTGGGTTTGTTTGGTTTGTTTCACCTCAGTTTACAGAGGGAGAGGGTTTTATTTTGAACATGTTCCTTCACATTCAGAAGCATATTTTTATACCAAGTGTCTTTCACTGTTCATGGTTGTGTAGTTGGTCTATATCAGGGATGGGAATTGGTGTCAGTCTGACTGATAAAAAATGTAGAATCTGATACTATCTGAAAATGCTATATTGACTGTAAAAATGTACATAGAAATCAGCAAACGTATTTTAGCTCAGTTATGTTTGGGCTGTTTATGTCTTCTTTTTGGGGGGAACACTTGTGACACAGTTGGGAGAATGATGTCTTTGTAATGACTCAGCACAAATGTGTCGTTAACAGCTCCATGTGTTCATAAATGGTCTACAGTTTGGCCTGTAATGACTGTAGACACTTCTATTTTTGATATCGGTATTGGATACAAAAAGTGGTATGGTACCATCCCGACTTTATATCACCTTTGAGTTTATTACTGAATAATTAGTTGCAAATGCTGAGTCAGCATTATTTTTTAATTTGTGGTTTTCTCTTTTATAGATGTGGTTCTGTGCAGCATTTTTGGTCGACCTTGTTTTAAATGAATTGCTCTTTAAATGAAAGTTTAAGGTGAATTAATGATCGCAAAATAGTTGCTTAGTTGGGGATGCTGAGCCAGCATTTCCAGGTCTGTTTTTACTATTTTCTTTCTTAGGTGAATCATTTGATGACTCAGGTGTGTTGGTGGTTTCCCCTGCTCCAAATGAATGGGTCGTTATCAGACCTTTGCAGTACACTCTGATGTGAAAACATGCAGTGCAGTGAGTCACTAGGACCAGGTTTGAGAAACCCTGAGTTAGGAATGCTGGGTCTACATTTTCCAACTATTGTGCTGTGAAAGTTCATTATGTCTTCTGACTGAACTTAGTTTTTTGGTTAGTTTTTTAAAGGCAAAATGAAGTTTCCCTTACCTTGTTAACCAGCTTGGATGTGTATCTTCCGTCTTCCTCAGAACTGTCACCTGATGTCAGGTAGTGATGTAAGAAAGATGTAAGATACAGTTGGAAATTACTTCCAACTATTATTTTCCCATTCTCTTTGGCAGCCCATAGACAACCCATGCAGACAGTTGACTTAGTTTGTGACTGACTGAGTACCTGCCAGGTCAAGGACTTACAACTTTTGTAAATGATGCTACTCCTATTCTACTCCACATTTTAAACCCTTCATTCAGTCTAGGGCTGATTTTGAATATGTAATTGTGATTATTTGACAGCAGTATCAGAGGGGAAAATGGTCATTTTTTACATGATTTTTCTCATTTTCACTTTCAAAAAACATTTATCCCTTGAACACCGAGCGTATCGCAGACGACACTTTGCATTACCGTAATTACGCGGCGGTTTGTGTTATTTGAAAAATTCCAACGGTTTCTTGAAAAGCTGAGAAGCTCAAAGTCAACGTGTGGTTATTACGGTAATTTCACACTGAGACAAAAACTCAAACTAACATGCAAAATCTGGTGATCCTGTACAAGTACAGCATAGTTTCCAAATATAACTTGTAGTTTGTCTTCATTATAAATTGTTAAAACACTATTTTAACATGGCAGTAAATTGTAAATAACTGCCAGATATTAGAATTAATTCTGGAAAAATGAGCAAAATCACTTAACTCACATGACATTTTTTGATCCTTATAGGTTAAAATTAGCACAAAAAAAGTCCAGAAGCTTAGGTGTTCAAGGGTTAAAATGATTGAAATTAGATGTTTGTGCAGATCTGTGAGGAACAAAGATGCTTTAAGTTAATTTAGACCCATTTGCTGTAACATTACAGGAAACATCCCTTTGTTTTAAAATGACGATGCTCTACTTCGTCTCCTCTCCTCACCCAGATCTTTCATCAAGTGTTTGAAAAAATATAGATCTCTTTGGTTTTTAATCAGCAAACCACTCTATATACTGTACACACAGACTTCCCATCCACTCCATCCTTGTCAGGATGAAATAACAAAGCGCCGGCGAGTGCGAGTGTGTGTGCTTTCCTCCTGAGGTAGCGACAGTCATCAGCCCCGTATGATATTCCAGTGACCGAGCGCGGTGCAGCAGTGTTGACTTTTCATGTTCACACATATAGATCCGGCTCTCCTGTGTTGACACAATGTCGATGAATCCTTGTAAGGTCAGAGAGGGATGAACATATACCTCGTGGAAGCCTCAGTCTGTCAAAGACAGACTTCATCCCCCCTTTATCTTTTAATACTGGACTCAGCAGGAACACAGAGGGGAAATTCAATAACAAGGACACTCGCAGTAAAAAAACAAAACACATGTTGTAGCAAATCCTGCTGCTTTTTTTACCTTAAAAAGACAACACGACGTATACAAATAATGCATGGAAATATGCACTTATAGGTCTAGTGTTGCAGGAAAAGTCCCAATATTACTTTACTTATCAATTAATAATTGATTAATAGAATAATTGCTGCAGACATAGTTCGAATAAATGAGAGTTTCTTATATTTTGACTTTCAAATCAAAATAATTGGTGACAAAGAGCTAATTCGTGCATAATGAAGCGACTCATTTACAGCCATATTTGAAACACCAAAACCTACCAAAAACCTACACCCCAGCCCGCCCACTCCGCTCTGCATCGACAAACCGGCTTGCTGCTCCCTCACTGAGAGGATCACAGAGGCACTCGCAGAACTCGAGACTGTTCACTGTCCTCGCTCCCAAATGGTGAAACGATCTCCCCATCGACATCCGGACAGCTGAAAGCCTCCACATCTTCCGACGCGACTAAAAACACATTTCTTCCGACTCTACCTCGACTAAGACGACAAAAAAAAATAAATAAATAAATTGTATTGCACTTATGACTAGCACTTCATAGTTTGTTCTACTTGAAGCTCTTACTTACTTCTAGCTCTTATTTGTACCCAAATGTTTAAATGCACTTTTGTAAGTCGCTTTGGATAAAAGCGTCTGCTAAATGACATGTAATGTAATACCTAAAATCATTTTTGAATGGTTAAACAAATAATTTCCAAAAGATGTTTGGAAAAATCTGCAAATTTATCCCTCCGTCCCACAAAAACTCTCCCGCGACCTATCGCTGGTTCCTGCCCCAGACTTTGGTAATCACTTCTCTATCAGGTCACAGATTATAGTCAGGAAGCAGAATTTGTGACAATTGCAGAACCGTCCTCCCCATTGAAAGTGATGGGGTAAAAAAAAGGATTAAAAACACAGAAAAATCACTTCTTTCTCTTCTGTCTTTAACAGGGTTGAATAAAAAGGGAAACGCTGCAGACAGCAGTCCCAACGCAGACGAGGGCTCGTCCAGCGACTGCCTGCCGTGTCAGGACGGCTGCGCTTTCTGCAAAGACGACACGCCGTGTGTGGCGAGGGAGGATGGCGCCCTCCGCCTCGCCGTCCTTTCCTTCCAGTGCCTGTGCATGGTCATCGTCTTCATCAGCATGGTGGTCATCTACCATTTCCGCAGGAATAAGGTAGGCAACGCGCATTTCATTTGTGGCAGGGTTCAGTCGTCGTTCGTCGTAGCCGTCTTTTTATTTTTAGTTGACTAAAATCTGTGTTTCTTTGTGGGATTTAAATGTTTTTTCATCATCTCTATATGAATATGTTATTATTGATGTCCGTTTGAACTACATTTTAAATTTCAAATCTCTGACTGAACCAGACTCAAATATGTGCGGCATCTGCCAAGATAGGTTGTGGTGAAAGGAAAAATGTGGGACATGGGAGAGGTGGGGGACAGAAACGACAAGAGGGAGGTGAGGTAGAAACAGAAGAGAGAGAGCAGGAGCAGAAATCTAACAATTGTGTGAAGTTATCCGTTTATACAAGACAGTTCTGACATGTTTATAGAACTACAGTCATTTATACGAGCAGGAGCAGAGATTGTTGATGCAAATTATACTTAAGTATAGCAAAAAAATAGTATGATATGAACAATAATAATAATAATAATAATAACGATAGCCTCGAAACTGGATCTGGATCCTACAGCCTGCAAGATGAGGACACAGAGAGAGAGAGATGTCGTCTCTTCTTTATCCATACGCCTTCATTTCTGACGTTTTCCTTATATGTCCTCTGTGTTGACATAAACTTGAGAGTCAACATGACCTTAAAGGAAAAAAGCATTTACATTTCTTACATTTCTGCCGCGGTCTTCGTAAATTTGTCGTAAAACATCTGGAAACACTGACACTAGAACATCTAAAATACAGTGTATATAGTCAATTCTATCCCTAATTTAACCGTCAGGAGGCATAGTGAGCAGCCACAGAAACATTAAAATAGTTTAAAACTGCTAAAAAACTAACTTCTATAACTCCTGACTGCAGAAATGACCTACTGTACTTTTAACTACAAACATTGTTGTGATAAAGTTCATTGATTTACTAATGTCACTTTCCGCCAGAGTGAAGTGACTTTTGAATCTTCGCTTCTGTCAATTAACCGGGTTAATTGTTTTGAGCATTATTATAGTCTGAAAATAAATGTAATCTTATCTTCATCCCGCTGGTTAAACCTGAAACTCTTCCATGATATGAGTCACAGTCCAAACTAATCCCGCTAATCTGATCGGACTACGTTTAAGAGCTTAGTTTCTTTCAAAAATCTTTAGTCTTTACATTCATGTCCATAATATAATTGATTCATTCGCCTTAAAGATTTGACATATTTGAACATTTCACATGTCAGCCATGTGACGTTATCCAGCTGAGGCCAGTTGTTCGTGTTGTTTTATGTGTATTTTTAAACGAGAGGCGCAGCTGTTTCCTGCTCCTTCAAAGACGCCCCTGAAGCATCTTGTCAATTAAAAAGACAACGCTTTGTTTCAACATTTCAGTTTAAACAAAGCGTCGTCTATAAAAAAAGTCCTTCAGTCACAAGGCTTCATTGTACTTTGTTGGCTGTTAACCAACAAATCCTGGAATATTATGATTTTATAGAAACATTTAAAAAACCTCTTGTGTTATGTAAATGTATGTATTTATGAAACATCATTGTTAATGAGGTTTTTGCACAAATTACACAGTAATGGAAATTTAAGCTGTGTTTATTCATAATTTTGTATCACCAATCGACCAAAATGTTGCTGTCTATCACAGCTTTATCTTAAAAACCTGTGATATTTGCTTTTCTTTCTGTTATTTCAAACTCTCTTACACTTGGCAGCTAGAAGTTAAATATTTGTTGTGTCTTTTATTTGTTCTCAGAGCATCAGAGCTTCAGGTCTGGTTCTGCTGGAGGCCATCCTGTGTGGAGCGCTGCTTCTCTACTTCCCGGTAATACTGTGTATACGTTTTTATTTCTGTGTTTGTGAGGTCCAAAAAAACCATAAAACCTTATCTTTGTGAAATGAGGCAGTACCTAATATCTGAGGAACTGGTTAAGTTTGGGGTGAATTGTAGAATTGTGGTTTAGTTAGGGTTATGCATTAACTGGTTATGGTTAAGGTTAGTGATAATGCTGTGTTAATGGGTGTGTTTGCGCTTGTTGATCCTTTTGCATACTTATTCCTTGACGTTTTTCCACTGATAGAAGAATCTCCCGGTTGACCGAAGGCTGACGTTCACTTTGACCTTCGTCACTTTCTCGTTCGTCTAAAACAAAAACCTAATCAGAGCTCAGAGCTGCAGTGACGACACAGACGAGGTTACTGTCATATACTGAAGCCTTCAGTTCATAAATCAAAGTGTTTTGGTGGTTTTATTTGTTGTTTTATTCAGGCTGCACAGTGTCCACAGGCGAGGGTCTATGGGTGTGTGTGTGTGTGTGTGTGTGTGTGTGTGTGGTAAAACAGGATTGGCAGGGACAAATATCCCAGGGTTTGTTGGTGACCCCCCGCTAACTGTACACAGAAGAGGCCAGTGAACTGAGCAGCCTGTCAACATGACCATCTGTTGACCAGACGCTCAAACAGACTGTTTTCATTCAGGTCCTCACAGAGGAAAAAACACCTCGCTCTTTTAATCCGACCTTAACCTTTGAATATTTGATGTTTTTAACTTTTTGTTTTCCTTTACTTTACACTAAAACTCTTGCTCTTTTAAAACATTAAACAAAAATTACCAAATGACAAACATGTGTAAAACCATAACGGCGTCTGCTTCACTCATTATTATCATCATTATTATTATTATGTAACCTCCCACCACTGTAATCAGTGAGAATCAGTGTGTGTGTGTGTGTGTGAAACACTGTTTGCCTCGTCGCTGAAAAACCTCATTATTCACACGGATGACCGGCAGACTCCTGTCCGGCACCAGCATCGTGCCATCGATTCACACAGATCCACCATCATGTCTTCCTCTTGGGCGCTCGGGGCCACTGACTAATTGCAGTTTAGTCGCAATCATGTGGAGCTCTATGCTTAGCAAAGCAATGCAGAGTAAATGTAATTAAAGCCAATTGATTTAGAGCCCGCTAATCAATGCAATTTGCTGCGACAAGGAGCTGGAAAGTAATAATGTTTGAAATGTGCAAAGGCAAAGAAAGTGAGGCGGGCGCGGCGGAGAGTCGAGGTTCCGCACCAAAACAAGAATCAAACGCTGCACAACGAGGACCAGGTGCTCATGAGCAGATGTGGAATCAGAATGATTCCTTTAAGATGTTGACGCTCTGTTCCATTCTCAAATTTGAATGAGGCTGCTTGAAATGTTTAAGGGTTAAATTAGTTCCTAACTAACCTCGGGGGAGAGCCATGTTCTTTTTCACCTCACCTTGGTCACATGCTTGTGCTAATGTTGCATTAGCATGCGGAGCTAGTAAAATGCTACTGTCAAGGAAGTAGAGCCAAAGTCAGACGTATGACGTCCTCCCATCTTTTATTTGCAAATGCTAATTGCTTAAGGGCGAGTTCTGTCCAAAAAAACATGTTTAAGTGGTTTTATGAGACTGTCCTACAAGCAACGTGACTATGGTTCATATGTTTTTAAAATAGGCGCCCCCTAGTGGGAGTATAAATAACAGCAATCTGGAACCTCGAGGAGTCGAGGAGCTTGGACAAGGTTTCCATCGGCAGTTCGCTTAGTGGTTAATGCATTGTACATTATACGTAACACGTTATTTTTCTGACTGTAATGTGACTTATTGCCTAGTGCTAACCTCACTAAAGTCGCTGTTGCCTCAGCACGGCACAGCTCAACTCTACACAGCTTGGGTTATATAGAAATGCTGAGCCATTTGTAGTGTGTATATACAGTAGTGTGTACAACACCACTGAATGGACCACAGCAGGTACTGGTAGCTGCTGGAGGTACTGTAGGTTATTGGCCAGTGAATGAATGAATGAATGAATGAATGAATAGTGAGTGATCTTCTTGTGTCTGTATCTCTTTGGTGTGGCGATGGCGGTGGAGGCTAAAAATAGATTTGTTTTGTACAAAGAGAACTTCACTTTCTTAGGTTCCTCTGTGATTTTCGCCTCGTTTAGACACGACAGAGTTATTTTCTCCGCGGCTTCATCGCACAGAAGCGGTCGCTGCGATCCCGCTTTGATAAAACATCTCCCAGCGTAGATCTGTGTGTGTTAGATTGATCTCCGCCCTGATGCATTTCCATGTCTCTCTCTCCCTGCGAATCTCACACGAGCCATGCGTGGCGGCAGCGACGCATCACTCTCAATCTAAATATAGCTCTTCGCTGCTTCTATTTTAAATAATTCCACTGTATTAGGCAAGAGGAGATACATCTCATCTCTTTGCTCCCATGGCGTTCTGCTTTGTGGGGGTAAAACCATTTTTTTCCCCCTCCTTGCTTTTCCCTCCGGAGAGTGTCACATGTAATAACCGCAGCACCTTCACCTCCTCCTGCTTTGAAATTAAAGGGAAGGAGGGAAGAATCAGGAGTGCAGAAGAAGGAAGGAGGCCAAAACTCTGGCCTCTGCCAAAGCTGGCTATTTCTGTCTGCCTGTGGAGATGAGTGTGATCCCTGGATTAGCTCGCCAAACCCCTCGTTTGTCCCCACGCGGCGTCTTATTGACGCTGCTGTGGAGGCTCAGATTGGAGCAAAGTGTCGGAGTTTGGATTGTTGTCTCCGTAATGAATCAGAGGTGTTGCTTTGTGGTGCCACCTGGCAGCGACTTGTCAAAGCACACTCTTGATAGATTCTTCAGAAAAATGAAACAAAAACTGATCCCTTTTTTTCTTTTTGTCTGTTACATTGTAGCTAACGTGTCTCGGAGGAGAGACAATGGCACAAAGAGAACAATGGAATCATCCTCTTATTCACTGAAATGTCTTTTCATCACAGTCGCTCTGTTCTGTTTGGGCTTTGAGGTGATAATTCCTCACTTTCTCCTTCTCATTTTCACAGTCTTTACTGTGGAATCAAGACAATGGTTGGGTTAACCAAGTGTCAACCCCAGTGTGACATCACGTATCGGTCCAAAGCTTTGGATTTTGCAGTTTGTGCAATGACATCATGATTTTAATGGACAGTCAAAACTAATGAAAAATCCCAAACTGGCTGTCAGCAGGGGCGTCAGGAGAAAGCTGGGGTTAAGCGTCTTGCCCAGACATACATATTGACATGTAGATTTGTGGACTCAAACCCCCTTAACTTATAATTGGAGGACGATCTACGTGACCAGTTAGCCCCTGCGTTACAGAGGCCTTCATCCTTTCTGGTCTGTGAAGGCCACTGTACTTCTCTGACGTGCTCCTAAAATAAAGGAACAACATACTTAGACACTGGACCTTTTATACAAGGTTACGTTTACACTTAGCAATGTCGACTTGCAAAAAGCTCGTTAAACCTACAGTTAAACATGAGCCGTGTGAGATAATCTGGCAGTAATCTGCCTTAATTAACAGATTCCTGGAGGAAAACAATCTCTGTCATCCACTTTAAAAGCTCACGCCGCCGCAGTGAGCCAGTGACAAACTGGCTTTTTAAATGCTTGTAAACACACCATAAGAGACTTGTCTTCACCTCTTTATTTCCCAGCCCATCTGTGTGTGCATCAGTGCAACGCGCCCCAGAGACGGCAGTAGTTGTCCTCGTCTCCTCCCCTGTGGGACGCGTCATGCCTCCTGCTCTACTGTGCGTGCATTTTTATTCTGTTGTCTCATGTGTCTCTCCACCTGTCCACTCTCAGCACCGTCTCGGTGCCAGGCCGGGACGTGGTGCCACTTCAGGCCGACTCATGGAGTCGCTGTGCGTGGCAGGCAGGGCTTCACCGAGCATCGGGGGGCTAATGAGAAACAGTGTGGCCATGGGGTAATGTCTCCTCACCTGACAGGCCGTGACACACAGGCTGCCACGCTTTTCTCTCCCACCAACCTTCCGCCCAAGCTAAACTGACACTTTCAATCTGACTTCAGTGGATCTGGAGGGTTTTTCTGTGTGCAGCACTTCCACTCCATACTCTCTGCTTCCTCTGCTCCTTGTGGGGAAAGTGACTCAGAGTTTCCCAGAACATACAAACGCTGAGGATTTGCTGCCCTCGCACCAGCCAACCGACACAGTGTACACTGCAAAGATTCAACAAAGAAGTAGACTGCGAGATGTTTAACAATGTGAATTGTAATCATTTCCCATTGATTTTCCCGGAACTGAGCTCAGACGATCACCGGTCTCTGCTGCCTGAGCGTGGGGTCGTCCATATATGGTCTGGATATAATATATCCATATATTATATATTATATTAGTACCCTTCATGTGTTTTGACCTTCAAAATGCAAAAAAAATGCATCACATAACGACCCTAAGTGTAGTTTTTTAAGAAGCAAACAAAAATGGACCACAAAATCAAAAATACACAAATTGCAAAAACACTTTTTGTTTGCAATGATTGGAATTCTGTTTGCGCCGACTCTTTTGCGTTTGAAAGTGGACTGGACGTAGTCACATAGTCGGAGTCGTAGTCCGTCTGGAACTCGTTCCCCAAGTTTTCCCACGTCAGACTGTTAGTTGTTATACATACTTAATTCTGACCATGGGCAGGGCTTAGGAAGCTGCCTGCTGATTGGCTACAGTGTTTTGGAGCGACAGCATCCGACAAAATAATCGTAAAAGCATCGTAAGTAACGTTTGTCAGATTATAAACGTTAGATGCGAACAATTATTTTGTCGGATGTCAACGGGGGGAAAACTTAGACTTAGACGAAGGATGACAAAAAGAAAGGCAGCATGTTTTTCCCTCTCCAGAGCACTTTGGGAATATCCTGCAGGATTTAACTGGTGATGAGGAGTAAAGGGAATTGTGGGAGGAGGCCAACCCTGGTCTTCACTGTGCCGAGGCCGAGCTGGATGTAATTTACACTCGGCCCACCTCGGGGAGCAGCAGCAGCAGGAGGAGGAGAAGGAGGAGGAGGAGGAGGAGAAGAAACCATTACCTCCCTCCACAAAGCTGCCCTTCCTGCGTGGTAGTGAGTGTCGGCTTTCATATAAAAATGGATCCATTGCTATTACAACACTCCACCTCTTCTCTCCTCTGCTCTGCTCTGCTCCCTCCCACTCTCTCATACTCCAGATGAAAAACAAACAAAAGAAGAAACACTTACAAAAAAAAAAGACAGAGAGAATGAGGAGGAGGAGACGATGTCCAGAAAAAGCAGCAGGGCATGGACACACCGACCGGAGGTGCCGCCATGATTTCATGTCAAAACGTAAAAAGTGGGACGCGAGCTTTGTTGTGACAGGATGAATCCTGAGGCCGCGGCGTTCCTGTCCACCACTCAGAAGGTGACAGACAGACAGACTAAATGGCTGAAAGTCATTTCTCTGCTCTCTGGCTGGTGGAAGCTTCCAGAGAAAGTGTGATAGCAAAAGGCTGAAATTCAGCACCCTCTTTTCCTCTGATTCCAGACTGTCCTCCAATGAAACGTACATATAGGTCGTATGCAGGAATTACGACCTATGTTTATGTTTTCAAAACCAGCGCCCCAAGCGGTTGTATACATAACAGCAACCACTTCTGCCTTAGACGCGGTATCTAGTAGCTTCGCTGATGTCAGCACCGGCAGTCGGCTCAGTGGCGAGAGCGCTGCGCCGGAGCGTGGTCGACAATGCTTCGATTCCTAACTATACCACCTTTTTAATATTTTTTTGATTCTTACTACCTAACCCTGTCTTTTTGGCCCTTACCCTACCCTCAGTAACATCTGTGCATATTTAGGAAAAACATACCTTTACGTCGCATTCAAGGGTTTGAAAAACACTACCCACAGTCACGTTTTCAGAAAACGAACTATATGTACGATTTCAGGGGTTGAAAAAACGACCTATATGTACGTTTCAGTTGGAGGACAGGTTGCTGATTCTGCCACCGGCCAACACTCACTCACTCACTTTTTGGTGGTGCATGTAGTGAGCACTGTCGCCTTACAGCAAGAAGATTGCTCGTTCGGATCTTTTCTGTGTGGAGGATAAATCGTGAATAACTGGGTTACGACTAACTATTACTTTCATAATCAGTTCTTCTGTTGGTTAATTTTTATAAGCAATTGATTACTTGTTTGATCCATAAAAATGTGGACGGAAATGACGATGTTCTCACATCACATCTTACTTTGTCCACAAACGAAAAATGATTCACTTTTATGATTCCTTTGTTACTTGGAACAAAGAAACCTGACCATGTTCACCTTTAAGAAGCTATAACACTCAAAGTGAGCGTTATCCTCTTCTTCTTCTTTGGTAGGAATGCGTCCAGGCTTGTACCGCCACCCGATGGTGAAGTGTGATAATACAGGACCCTGACGCGCGGGGATACTCGATACTTGATTTAAGTATCGTTTTTAGTCCAATACAAAACAATACAGTAACTTTAATAACTCTTGATACTTTGTGTGTGTTCCTGTGCGGGACATTTACATGTAGAAGTTCCCTTTGTTTGAGCAGCAATATAATGATTTTATTTTAAAATGTATGGTCTACTCACCTGATGTGACGGCACTGATCATGTGATCGATAAGTTGCGAGTGTCTGACCTTCAGAGGAGACGGGGGTCAGTCCCCGCGGCTTTCATCCTCTCCATCGACCACATTTACATTTTTATGGTCTGCACATTACAAGTTAATTACACACCGCTGATTCTCGGGTGCTCTTCTGCTAACTGCGTTCTTCTAATAAAAGAATCCACCCACTTTTCCTTTTTTTAAAGTGTTATTGGTTGAATATCTCCTGTTTGCCCTCGAGCAAGAGCTAATTATCCAAAGCAGTCTAGCACAAAATGATTTGTGTGTGCTCTATGGCGCATCCACTCCAGAGCCGTAATTTGGTTGTGGGTGTATTTTTGTCCTCACAGGAAGTCTTTAGGGACTGAAAATTGCCAGAGTTTGTGTTTTTATCGCATTAAAGTTTGGCACCAAGCGCTGACTGTGTTCACGTGTTCTCCAGTTAAGGTCATTTTTTTAAGATTTCACTTTTCTTTGGTTTTTGTCCACCTGTGTCTGAAGGTAGAAGTGTCCATACCTGTATGTAAAGACAGAAAATCAGAGACAAATGCTGATGGCGAAACACTGTAGAGCATCTAAGTTTGGCCGAGGACCTAACACATCAAGTGATGTCTCTTTTTTTCTACTATCCACTATCCACTATCTAATCTTGTACAAAAATGATTCATTTTGGAAATGTGTCCTTTGAAAAATTGGCCATTAGTCACTCTTACAAAGAGTCTTCTCTCTAAGACACAAATATGTGTAAAATGCTGAGAATAAATTGTCATCTCCCTCTTATAAAAAATAAGAATAAAAACAGGAAGTGTTTTTATTCGCCACACAAAAAAAATACGATGTCTAGAAATTTTAACATAAAACATCCAATGAAAATATGGCAGCGCATATTATGTCATACTGTGTCAAAATAATTAATTACAAGTATTTTTATTCAACAAATCCTTTGTTTTATAAAGAATAGCAATAGATTTGGATAATTTATGTTTAGTTTCAAAGTTTGTGGTCTCCCAAAAGTTTTGTTTCATAAACTTTTTCAATTTCAATACAATATTTTGTTTTTCTTTCATTTGATGATAACTTATTATTGTAGTCAAACCATATTTTTAATTTGATCAACTCCACATATTCATTGAACTGCGTTATGTTACACACAAAACAATATAAATTTGTATCGTCCGCAAAAAAAATCACAACATTTCATATATAATGATACTGTGCACATAGCATTTAAATAAAGTATAAATAATATGGGTCCTAACACTGAACCTTGTGGCACTCCACAGGTTACTCTTCTCAAACATGATAGCATGGTTAATATCATTAATTCATCAATTATTTAATTATTTCAAACCAAACATGTCAGTTAACTGTCAGTTGTCATTTTATTTTTTTGTGAAGATAAATGATCCGCCAGGCCAGAGACTAACACTGGCTGGGCCAGTTTTGGCCCACAGACCGCCACTTGCTAAGCACTGCTTTCCAGCCTTTATCCTCATTCTGTTGTAACCTCCTACATCATCTGTCGTGAGCGTGCAACAAAGTAAACTGGTCAGTTTGGTGTGAAATCAGCCAATTACAATATAATAGTAACAAGTTCACACTCAGTCATCAGCTCAGCTGCTGCAACAGGACGACGTTCTCTGTTCTCTCAGAGCTTTTACATAATTAAAAGGATTCTTGAGAATGATTCAATATCATTTAAATTTTTACGATTACAAGAGAACAAAAACAAGAACATACATGACAACAACAGTGGCGCACACTAGTTTTGAATTGTTTATAAAGGGTATAAGACACCGTCCACTGCTGCTGCTGCTGCTGCTGCTGCTCGCACCACAGCTGGCTGACTGTCATCACTGTCACATCAAAAGGGACGGAGACTCTCGAGTGGGTAACCAACCAACCCACTGAGTCTGTGTGTGTGTGTGTGTGTGTGTGGAGCCAGCTGGTGGCTGCTGAAACGAGAAATGATTAGGAATGAAAGATAACTGCAAATTAAGTGACTGAGTGTTGATTGAATGAGTGAATGAGTGAGTGAGGGGGAGAGAGAGAGAGAGACTGTGTGATTGTTGCTCATGTGTGTTGTTTTTCGCTTAACTATTCAGTTGCAAACTGACGGATGTTGATTATCTAAAGATTCACAACAACAATAATAATAATAATAATAATAGAGTTGAGTGACTGAAATCAAAACGCTAGGCCACCAATACTTTGTTATGTCAGAGTGCAGCAAATGTCAACCACAGCCTCAAAAAAATGTTTCTGTAAATGAAAGAAAGTTTGTTACTGAAGGTGTACTAACTGTTGCCGGTAGGTGGTGCAATGAATGGCTTTGTAGGTTATCACCGTGGACTGATTGGCCGCAAAAAGACAATTCATTGGAATGATTTATCAGAATCACAAATTCACAGGAGGAGATTAAAAATTGTCCTGACCTACACATGTCATATTGTAATTACGATTTCATCCCAGCCCACTTTGGAGCCTCACAGTGTTGTCATACTTTAACATAGATTTAAACTATGACCTGTTAAAACACAGTTTTTTTTGTTTGTTTTTTTTAAATGAAGACGGGAGCTCCTGATAGCCTCCTGATGCTCACAAGCCAAACATTTAATCTGTGTCATCAACCGTTCTTCAAATACGACAACTTTAAAACACATTATCTCTCTGTTTTTCACCATTTTGGACAGTTAGAAACAGGTGTTTGGAAGGGGGAGGGGGGAATCAGGGAGGGGGAGGGGCATGTGCAACCAGCTGCAAGAGTCAGTCTCTCTAACGTTTAAAGGTTGATTCCACAAAAATACTACTTTGTCTAAAAACTTTTAGTTTTAAAGGTTCAATCCACCCAAATCGGCAGCAAGAAGCAGGCACCATCAAAGTTTTGCTGCAGAATTTTCTAGTATTTTTCTTGTTAAATTTTATGTAATTCAAATGAGAATTAGAAAAATTCAAAATAATCAGAATTAGATATTTATTCCAAATTGTTCCACCCTGCTACCACGGTTACTGCAGAGAAATGTGTAACATTCATCAGATCACCCTAAAACCAGGCCAGATCCTCAATTGTCACAGGTCTTGATTAAGTCTGGTGAGTTCTTGGTGCTCTGTGAGGCCCTCAAAAGTGATCAAGAGAAAGAAAAATGATTATAATAAAATAATAATTAGAGTGGAGACAAAAATTCTCTCAGGTTTTAGAATTTCAAATGTGTTTTGCTTCCCCTGAAGTTTGCTTTAACATGAAAGGGTTTTTCTTCAAACACCCGTGTGGAGAAAACAGAAAAGTCCATCAATAACAACAACTGAACAAAAAGAAAAATACTTCATAACTTCAGAGAACAGAGTATTAAGCCTTTCAGCAATCTTTAAAGTTTCTTTTTTCTTCTGAAACTCTTTTCTGTCCTTGAGCTCACTTTGTTTTTCTCTGTTTCCACCTCACAAGATATTTTTGCGTTGGAGGGTGAACGCACCACCAGGTTGTGTTAAGTCAAGTGTTCTGGGAGCCTGGAGTCCAGATGGGAAGCGTCCAGCTGGGACACCTGTCGCTCTGGCACCCCAGTTTGATCAAGTGCCAGATTTTTCCTTTTCTTCGTGAAACATGTTCATAAAGAAAGACACGGAGAACCTTCCTTCAGGCTGAAGAAGAAGAATTGTCTCCCTGATATTGATAAACTCACATGTGCCTGATCCTCTCAATCCCTTCGCATGCGCGTCGGCTCAGATGCTGGACAAACAAACACCTGATCCTTCTCCTATCCCACAACAGCTGAATCCAACATTCCCAGCACTTAGCATCGATTATTAATGGAAGGTTTAAGAAGAGAGGAAGAGAGCGGAGGCAGAAACTGATCATGCACGCTGACGTTATGAGAAACCTGACAGCACAGTCACAGCCAGACTTTTTCCCAGAAACCGTTCTGAGTGTAACCTCTGACCACAGACTGTGATTTAACCTCTCTGTGTGCAGCCTGCCGGAATTTAATAGGAGAGGAAGAAGGGAAATCCGTAGCTGTGCTGGGCTGGACCGTCTCATTTCACACAGTGCATGACATTCCGTCTCCTTCTGAGGATCCAGACCCTCAGTTTGGGACACAGCTTTTCTCCTCCACATGAGTGACTGTGGGAGGAAGCCGGAGAACCTGGAGAACTTTCCAAACTCCACACAGAGGATGACTGTGCTCATTTTTGCACTGAATTCCCTCAGTTACTCGTGAACTATGACCTCATTATATCTGATGAACTGTGGAGAGTCTGAGCTTCTGCAGGGAACACTGGGACTAGAATGTCAGCTTTTTTTTATGTGCGGACAACAATGAAAGCTCATCAGAAGATTAAGGTGAAGGTTAATCACATGACCCCCCTGAGTTTATCAGTGTTTGTGTTAGAGGTGACACTGAGTCAGCATCAGTTCATCTCATGTGTAGCACAGTTCACTAAAGTCAAATCTGAACAGAAACATCAGGAAACAGAGCAGGAACGAAACAGACTCACGTTTAATTCCATTAACATTGGAACTCGGAGGTGGGAGAGATTTTACCTCTGAGTTTATGGCCAAAAACATGGACGCAACGTATCGCGGCCCGATAGCAACGTTGTATGTGGTATGTGTACGACTGATTTACTGCGAAATAAGTAAGACAGAAGTGTTTTGGAAATGGTCTGTGAGGTTTCTCCGCGTTTTCCCAGTTGGGAATCCTAAGAAATTCCGAGCTCAAATGGAAACACACCAATATTGACAAAGTCGACTTTATCTAAGTGGAAACAGATCTTTTCTTCTATAAACACACAAACCCCTCCCCCAAAACAACTCTAAGTGCTGTAGTACATATGCCAGGCCTGTATGTGGTGCTGTAACGTTGCCGCAGAAAAACACCAAAAATGGAGAATAACATAATGGAGCATAATGTTTTTTATGTGACGTCTCGTGGGGTTAAAGGTCAGAGCGGTAGTTTCCCAAAGGTGTTGTATACACGAAAACGCAAGGCCGGCATTTTAAACCCTGCTTTCACTCTGGGACGTGTTTGCCATTAAGAGCATTTTACAGCTCCCAGGACACCAGTTCCGCGTGGATAAAAAAGCTGATATGATAAAAAAAAAAAAAACTTTATCAGATTCTCCTGAAGTCGTTCTCTGTCGTGAAAGTGTCAGGCTCGCGCAGCTAAATATAAAACTCCCCCCCTCTGTGGTTTCCACCTGCAAAAATTACCAGATCACACCGTTTAAGAAAAACTCAAGCTGCTAAATGTGATAAAAACTTTTTTCCTGTGACTGAGCTGGAGATCTGCTCCAGGGAGAGACACTGATAACACACACACATACACACACACACACACACACACACACACCCCTGTTTCTGTTTCATCAAAAACAACACCAGGCTCATAAACTGATGAAGATCCAGCTGCTACTGTGAAGTTTGTCTGAAAAGGAGTCAGGTGCCCGTGTCGCTTTCCCCCGGTGCGTTTCTTTATTCCTCCTCCTCCTCCTCCTTTGCCCTCTTCGCTCCCCGTGGACCCAGATGTGCGTCAGCAAGTTGCAGAGCGTCTGCCCGGCGTCTTGCCATCTCCTCATCTGCTCCCGTGCCTCCCCTCTCTCTCTGCCACAATAAAAATACAGCAAAGTTACATCCACACTACTGGTTTTCGTGTCCTGTCGTGTCCACACTATCCGAATTTCACAATTTCACAAACTTTGGTGGAAACACGTCACCGCCCAAGACGAACAAAAAAGCCTATTGGGATCATGGTCTCAACTCAACAGGAAGTCGGCCATATGGAATTTGGCAAAACTACTAGCACAAAACGTTCAAAGAACATTCTCCTAAGGTTCTCCTAGGGTTACATCCAAACCAAAAACTAACGCTTACAGACCGTTGCCTCGGGGTCAGGTAGGAGCGAGGGAACCAAAAACTGGAACAGTCTCAACAGTCTGTGGTTGCGCCGTGGTTTCCACACAACATTCCCGTTTGGTTGTTTTTTGTTTGCAACGGAACGTTCTCAGAACATTGTACAGATGTTGGAATTGGAATAGAGCAAATAATATCGATATATCACCAAATGGATAATTGGATTTTGGATGATTTAAAATTAAGTTTCAGAGTAAACATCTGGATTTGCGCCAATCTAACGACAGTGTGGCCCACCGCTCCTCCCACGGGCACCAACGCGTCCCTGAACTGACTCAAACCTAGCAAGCAAAAATATCCACACGCCTGCCTGCGTCTCTGCCGCCGCCGCCGCCGCCTCGGGGAACGTATTAATGGCTCGGCTAATCCGATTACCATGAACAATCCCACAGGGGAGATCGCTGCACATCTGCAGCGGACAGATAATTACGTTTGCCTCAGATGTTTTCTTTCTTTCTTCCTCTTTTTTTGGTGTATGTATGCATGTATGTTGGTGTGTCTCTATGTCTTTGGTAAGATCGTGGGGTGGACGTCGTCCTCCTCCTCATCCGCGAGCAGCTGCACACAGATAGAAAATGTCACCGCTCGTCCGTCCTCTCTGATCTGATGCGCCATTTCCAATTATTGTTGTTTCTAAACATATATAACGCAAGAATTAAAGAAGGAATTATCATCTTTGTCTTTTAAGAGTGTTATCGACTTCATCAAAGACATGACACACAGTCACATAAAGAGAAGTTTACTTGTTTACAGCAGCACATTTATTGAAGTTAAGTGTAGTTTTCTTTGAAAAGTCCTGAGGGAGTTGAGCTCATGTGATAAACACCCGCTCTGCGTGTTTACTCTTGACTTCATTTGGAATAATTGTGGATTTAAACTCTCCGCTGAGTCAAATCTCATCGCTTGATAAAATGCTGCCTCCGTGAATATCTTCAAACTTCAACATAATCACTTTTTTCCTGCAGCTTTTCATCAACAGAAGGAGTTTCCTCCTTGACGCTGCAATGTTTTAAATAGCACTTGATGTCTGACCTTTGAAATACAGTACGTCCAACATGAGAAACCCTTTTTTGGAGAACTTTCCGCTATCGGCAGCATCACTTTGCAACGTTCCAACGACCTCTGAGTTCACTTCCCTCTTATCATGCAGACTGAAGACACTCTCACATCACTGACGTCTGTCTTCTCCTCGTCTGTCTGTCTGTCTGTCTGTCTGTCCTCCTGCAGGTTGGGATTCTTTATTTCCAGCCAAGTGTTTTCCGGTGCGTGCTGCTGCGATGGGTCCGTCTGCTGGGTTTTGCGACCGTCTACGGGACGCTGACCCTAAAGTTGTACAGGTATGCGCACGCACACACTTTGATCGCCCATGTGAGACGACGCACTCTGTGTCTCTTTTTATCGTACCAACAAAAACTGAAAGTGAAAATGGATGCCTAGCAGTATTAAGCACTTTTGTCAGCAAACGTTCATGTGCAGCCAATTATGGAAACTCAAGACAATTAGACTAGGGTTCGATTAAGAAAAGACATTCCCAGCACTTAAACGAAGACATAGTTTATCCATATATAAAACTAATATATGGTGTTATGTTAATTTTATGGGTCAAAAATGTCTCTTTCACCATAAAGGATGCAGAACCATGTCCTGAGCAAACACCTCCGTGACTTAAAGACCTCAAATGACCTCCACATACTATAACCTTAAATCATGTTTGGTAAGAAGATACAAATGTATGCGAGAGAGGAGGAAGGAGAAGAAGAAGAGAAAAGAAGAGCCAGAGGATACAGTCGTGGTGAGAGAAAAAGGGTGTTATTCACACTGAATAAGTGATAATGAGACAATATAATGAGAGTATTCAAAGTAACACACTCGAAATTGTTCTTCTGTGGGTCAGGTTTTTGTCAGGTGTATCTGTCAAGAGATAAAGAAAAAAGAAGTGAAGATGGTGATTAAGAGGATGTGGCTAATGCGAGCGTGAGCCGAGTAAACCCTCGGAGCCGCGAGTCAACATATCGCACGGATCAATTTTTGATGGGGGGCTCATTAGTGGTGAAGCGCAGTGGACACTTCATCAATGTGCATGAAGGGCAGAGGGCTAAGAATAGCGACGGGCGCTCATGTGTATCCTTCCTGTTCCAGTGGGGTTTTTTTTGTCCGTCTGTGAATTTAACACAACTGCAAGAAACTATGTGTGATAGTAGCATCCATTTTTTAAACTAATAACATCTCATGTAAACTTTTGTTTTGTCGTGCCTGCATGCTCATGTAAAACTAACTATATTAAAAATGTAAAACTAACTATATTAAACATGTAAAACTAACTATATTAAACATGTAAAAAGAGAAAAATTTAATAAAAAAATTTGCCCAATTGATACAAAAATACAAATAAATCCTGTGGTATTGGGCTCATATTTAGGAGTTTTTAATGGGGAGCTGATACACAAATAAAATGAAGTCATTAGGATCATCGAGCATCACAATCAGCCTGTAAATACTTAAAAATAAGTTGTTTTTTTTGCTTTTGTTGCCAGAAAATGTGCTGTAAGTAAGTGTTTTTGCCCATTTTTCCAGAATAACTTTCAATATCTGGCAGTTATTCACAATTTGCTGCATGTTAAAATAATGTATTAACAATTAAAAATGATGAAAAACTAAAAGTGTTATTTAAAAAAAGTACACTGTACTTGTACACAAACACCTGATTCTGCGTGTTAAATTTGAAATTTGAACAGTGTTACAGTCGTCGGTTAAGTTAGTTTTGCTCGTTGAAGCTCACCAAAGTTCCCGGACAGTCGTACCATTCGATGTGACAAACTCTTACACATTGGACCTTTAAAATGCAGGAATCTACAACGATGACAGTGCATATTTTGTCAAGTTGAGAGTGAGACCATCTAATTGCCCCTCCGCTCACAGAGTTCTGAAGGTGTTCCTGTCCCGCACGGCGCAGAGAATCCCCTACATGACCAGCTGGCGAGTGCTGCGTCTGCTGGGCATCATCCTCCTCATCGTCTGCTGGTTCCTGGTGGCCTGGACATCTGCTGTCTGCCAGAATCCAGACAGGAAGTCGGCCCTCATCGACGTGGGCTACACGCCCGACGGGCTGCAGTTCGGCATGTGCCTGCTGGATCGCTGGGACTACATGATGGCTGTCGGTGAGGCCCCCCGTTATAGCTGCCCTCCGCCTCCACGGGGTGCTGTGAACGGATTAATATTAGCCACACTGTGGGTGCACACAACACAGTGAGGAAACATGGGTTATTTCAGGTATTTGTGGCATGAAATCCGAGAAGTGTAGTTTGAAGGGAATGGAGCAGAGGAGAAGTGATAGAGTTTTGGTTCCATCTACATTTGGCAAACATGCTCATGTTTTTCCCGAAAAGAAGAAGATTCATCCTTGCTGCCAATGCTGCTGCTGCACTTTCGGGGTGTTTTCCTGTGTTCTGGAGGCAAGGGCGTCCAGCAGCAGCAGATTGAGACAGATGAGAAATCAAAGACACGCGGGGACAAGCTGCCTGTGCGATGAGGAAATCTGCATTCTGTGTTTGCACCATGCTGACTCAGGCTTCTAAGAGGGGAAAAACCCAACGTCTTTTCTTGACTTGTGGGTAAACTAATGGACCCCCCGCAGAGCCGGCGTGCTGCTGCGTTACTGTATATTCTTCTTTTTCTTTTCCCTCCATAAGGCAGTAAAAATAGGTTGGAGTCAGCTCTGACGTCATACATTTAACACGCACTTCAAAAGATGCAATAAATCACACACACACACACACGCATACTTGCATATGCTCGCTCACAGTCAGCGGTCTAATTTTAATTTACTTAAAAAACAAAACAACAACAACACGCAAAAAAGCAGAATATGTGCAGTATTCACAGAATATGAATCATGCACGTTTTGCTCATAAGCATTTGTTTTTGGTTTATGCTTCATAAACACTTCTCATGGAAACTTTTACACTTGAGCTCATAAAAGAAAGTGCAACATTGTTCATTCTGTACTGTACTAATGCAAGATTATAGAATACACACATATGTATATACATATTTACATTTACAATGATAGCCAGTGACAAAACAACGACAAATGAGGAGTAAAAGCAACAAGACCATAGAAGACAGAATTTGAAAGAAATGTATTAAAAAGCTTTTGATCACGGTCATTTCTGAACAACTCGAATGTAAATGATGACCTCCAAATCTGAAGACTTAAAAATTGATAAGGTTCCATGACTCAGCTGTGCTACAACAGAAAGCAGCTTTTCCCCAAAGCAAGAGAGAATTTAACACAACACACTGCAACAAAGTGCTGGATTAATTGTGTTCAGTTGTTTTTGATCTCAAATGGTTGTATAACCATAGCCAGTTGTATCAGCAATATTTCAAACCATGACACAGCAAAAAGTAGTAATTCAACTCTACTAACATTTCGAATGCCACTGAAATGAACCCATTTAACTCACTGAGACAGTTTGAGCATTTGAACTTGATTAACAAGATCAACATGTGCAGCATGATTACCTGGGAAACATTACATGGGGATGCAGAGACTGATTTATCAGGGTTTCCACACCTTGGTTGACATCAAATTCAAGGACTTTCCAGGACAAGGGCCTTGATTTTCTTTTCAATTCATAGACGTTCATGGATTTCAAGGACATGTGGGAACCATGACCAGGAATATGAGAACGAGACAACTCAAACTTTAGCATTAAAATCAAGCTTTTAATGCTAAAGACCATAAATTATCTCTTTATACGCTGATGACACAACTTTCTATGTCACAGACCCCATAAAATTAGAATTTGTCAATAATGTCAAGCACGGTGGAAAATATTAAGGATATACAGGGTTCCCATACCTTGGTTGACATCAAATTCAAGGACATTAAAGGACCAATTCCCTCAAATTCATGGATCGAATGTGCTGAAGCAACCAGTTACAAATGATATGATAGTGTTTTTGAGTGGGTTATTTCTGTCCTTGTAGAAACGTTGTGTTCATGCTGTCTTTTCTCCTTTTTTTTTTACTTCTTCTTCACAGCCGAGTTCCTCTTCCTGCTGTGGTCCGTGTACCTGTGTTACGCCGTGAGGACGGTGCCATCAGCGTTCCACGAGCCTCGCTACATGGCCATCGCTGTTCACAATGAGCTGGTCCTGTCGGCGATATTCTATGTCATTAGGTAACCTGTCCACCGTAGGTCATTTGTGGGTGTGTGAGAATTATATAGACACTCAAAGGTTGTTTTCATCATGAGAGTTCAGTGCAGCTTTATGTATTATTTTTAATGAGCTGTCACCAGTAATGTAACCTAACCTGGACCAGAAAAGTAAAATCCACTTCATTATATAAAGTATTTCAGAAATAATCTTTAAATAATTTTCATCAGTAGCACAGCAGCAGAAGCAATGTACAGATATAATATTGACAAGTGGCCTGCAATTGGTGGCCCGTGGGCCAAAATTGGCCCGCCAGCATCAGTATCTGGCCCTTAAGTTATTTGCTTATCTTCACAAAAAAATGTCACATCGAGTTCAGAGCTTTTATTCTGAAAAAATATGAAGTGATTCAAATGAGATTCTGTTGCTAGAATTGAGGGTTAACCTAAACTAAATGTTTGGTTTGAAAAATACAAATAAAACACTGCTGTTGTCCATATAAGCAGTTTAATTTAAATGATGCGCAATAAATGTTAACAGTACGAGTACGTGTCTCACACACATTTGTGTGTGAGGCACAAATTTGTCTTGTTATATTTGTAACAAGACAACACACATTATTGTTAGTTTAAGGCAGAAAATGTGGGTTTTTGTTTGTGACTGAAGACGTTTGAATACACTTTGTCTGATGAAGATACGATGTTTTGGCCCCAAAATATTCAATTGCTTGATCCCTGACATAAACCCATATATTTTGCCAGTAAAAGTCATGATATTACTCCAACCTGATGGTAAATTATTCAGATTAAATGTATGAAAATTTGCTCGTTCTTTGTTTCTCACAGAAAGCTTCAGTAGAAGCTCAGACATAAAGTCAGTGAACTGCCTCATTAATGTCACTTACAGTAAAGAAATGCAAAGCAAAGAAAAAAAAGCCCTCTCTTCCATTTTGTTGTCGTTTTTGTTTGTAATATTCGCCCATCGAGCTGCTTCTCTGTGTGGATATACATTTTAAATAGAGATATACATTTGTGTCACTGGTGTGAATTCAGCCGTCAGACGCTGACATATCTTTAACAAAAATATGCCTCTCCGACATCATCTTAATAGTCGTGGAGCACTAACCTCCATCCATCTGCTCCACCGAGGATAAAACATAATTACCCACAAACATCTTAGTCGACACGCAGACGCTGTCACTTCCATTTACAACGCGTTCCGTGTTCACCCGCTGCATATTCAATATCACGGTGTTTGCTCACTGTCGTCATTTTTGACGTTTATGTTCTGCACTAGATTGTCTCATTTGCATCACACATATAGGCTCAAGCACGAGGCTCAACCCCTCCGTTCATTTGGGAGCAGATTCTTTATTTATTTATTTCATGTCAAAGACCTGCACCGCGCGGTTTGTGTAAATGAGACGTTTCAACCAGACACTGACATTCGGAGCCGGAGACTCCGTAAAAACGAGAGCTCAGCTCCATCACATTATTAAAAATTAATGAGCCAGTCACTGTGATTTATGTTTTTAAAAAAGGCAAGGCAAATAACCATAGCCATATTGATGGCAGTCATATTGTTGTTATAGGATAACACCCTTTACACATAAATGTTGTATCGTCGACGTATGGGCTGACTATATATACTATGACTATAGGCAATCTGATGAAATTATATATTTTTCATTTTCACTAACTATATAAACACACCTGATGTCGCAGTTCAAAGTTCTCTTGGCTCGTTTTTATGAACAAAAATAAAGGGGATGAAAAGTCTGTTTTGTGACTTTTGCACATTTGTTATCATAACTTTGACTCAACAACAAAAACGATGGACAAAAAATGCATTTTGTAAAGTCTGAAGTGACCTATAAATACACATCCCCAGGATGTCCATATAAGGAGTTGTGTATTAGCACCAAGGGATAATATCTATCTTAATTAGGATTATTCACACCTGGGATTAAAATGGTGTCCCTGCCCTTTATTCAAAGACGCAAACACAACTGCATGTGAGAACAAAATGTTTATATTTTAACCTTGTCGGGACCAGTGGTCCTTATACAGGCCAAAACCTGGTCCTGAGAAACCAGATCCTTATTTCTGAGGAACTGGTAGGATAAGATTAGGGTTAGACATTAACTGGTTATGGTTAAGCTTACTGAGATCTATGCAGTATCCTAAGGAGAATAGAAAGTGAAAGCGATTCAAAGTGATTCAAAGTACAACTCACGCTACTGTGGCATGGAATGAGTGATCAGTGTTAATATTGTGGCTGCATATAAAGATGACTTCAGCTGCGTTGGCAGTTGCTAATCTATCCTGAAGACAGATTGTGTTTCATGTGTGTTCAGGAATGTGTCCTCAAACCACCTCTGAACGTCGTTTAGGGGATTAGATTTGATGATGCATTCAGGACAGATTAGCACAATCTGCCTGTGATAAGATCACAGATACAGCAAGTCTTCTCTGTACCATGCAGCAACGGAAGACTTCACAGCTTTGAGGAAATTTCATTTGCCGCACCTTTGCCTTTGCCCGTCCCTCTGAGCTTTTCATAATTGTCCGTTAATTAGCCATTTGCCAACTTCAACGACATAATGAGCCTGTGAGATGACATGTGCATGGAAAAGGGGGCTTTCCAGCGGCTGGATTAGCATCTGACAGGACATGCCTTCATATCCTGAGTTTGAACAAGGTCTCACTGAACCGAAAGCCCATTTTTAAACAAAAAGGTTCGAGCTACTCCTCCTCACACTGGCGGTGCTCTCTCTCGCTCTCTGAGGGTAATTATCTCATATTCCGCCAAATGGCTGTTCCAGTGTTTTACAGCCCTGACGTATAAATAGTTTGAATCTTGTGACCAGATCAAGGTCACTCCCCGTTATTATTGTGAATCCAATTGAAAGACTGAGGGAAAAATATTGTGTCCTTGCGGGAAGACGGATCACTCAAGTGGTGCATTATATGAGGCAGTGGACTTGACGCCTGGACAGACAGTGTAAAGTAAATCTACTTTGGCTGAAAACTCATTAAGTCTGCTGGCGTCTGTCTCTCTTGGCTCCATCTGTATCACTCTTGCTTTCTCTTTTTTTTCCTCTCGCTCTCTCTCTCTCAACATCTAATCTCTTTTTTCGTCTTCCTCTGCATCCTCAAAGGTTTACTCTTGCTCCTGAGCTTCATCCAGACTGGATGCTTCTACTGTTCTTCACCCACACCCACTTAACTGTGACAGTGACACTGGGTCTTCTACTCATTCCTAAGGTAATGCTCACTTTAATGGTTTACTTTGCTTTTAATTTACCACAAAAAGACTTTCACTAACACAGAAATATGTTAATATAGCTCTTATATTCTGACAAATATCATTGACCTTGAGTGACGTGGGTCCTTCAGGAAGTGTTTCAAGTATCATACAACTCTTCATCCAATCCAGAGTGGGAAACCCATAAAGAGGACGTCTTCATTGGTCAGTAATGGACAGGAAATGAGCCAACAAGTTAGAGGGATGGCATCTCAGTACATTTCCATGCACAGTGCAGTTGAGCTACGGCTGTAGTTCGACATCACAGTTAAATTTGACCACTGTTCTTGTCCCAGTGTACAAGCACAAGTGGGGAATTGATTTATTGAATCAAGTGTGTCCACCTACTCTGCTTGTTGGCTTGTTAGTATTAGCAGTTTTACGGTTGACTGGTCATGTCCAAGACCAAAACTCCCTACCGTCCATTAAGTTCTTCTAATCTGTCAGAAGGTAAATTCAGTCTCAGGTCTGGATTTTACCATGTTTTTCTCATTGTTGTCTTCTTCGTCCATGTCACGACCTCTTCTAGTATTCAAAGCCTGGGAACATGGGGACATGAATTGTGTCCAGATTTGGTCCAGTTGAATGTATACCATGGAATAAGTAATTTAATCCCTACTAACCACATTATATGGGCATATTAGTCCATCTTTAGTGCTTTAGTACAATTTCAAGAAAAGTGTTTTAGTATCATGCAGTAGAAAGCTCCAAAAAACAATGGGCAGACATAAATGTTGTCTGTGGGACTTTGAAGAGCCATCAAAGACAACAGACTTGTCTTGCTCAACAGATGTGACAAAGCAGAAAAAAGGTACCTCTCCAGAGGATGTGAGAGGGAGAAGTGCTCTGTTGAGGCGCACTCCAGCCACCAACTTCAAAAGTCGATGTTTGTCCCTGTGACTACGACAGTTCTTCAGTATCTTTGAACTCTGAGAGGACACCGAGTCCCTCTCAAGTGTCCAAAACCAAGGAAGTCGTCACTTAGTGACTCACTTGATGTAACATATGTGACCCTTCTTTCATGTCATCCACCAGTTCCTGTTTGCCGGCACCCACATGAGAGATGACATAGCCTCCGAGGCCTATGAGGACGAGCTGGACATGGGTCGATCTGGGTCCTACCTGAACAGTAGCATCACCTCTGCATGGAGTGAACACAGTTTAGACCCTGAGGACATCCGGGTAAGAGTTTTCATCACACCTTACCTTCATTACATCGTTCTGCCTCCACTGTATAACCTGGTGATACCCGTTGAAAATACTGAGCCATGGCAGTTCTTCATTGCAGACACCAGACGAAATGGGCCACCTCAGTTCAGTTAATGGCTGTGGCGTAAGATCTTGTGACAGTCTTTGGGAAAAACGTACCAACGTGAGCAGAGATTTCTGTTTGTCTGTTAGAGCTGAAGAAGTCTCTCTACCAAAAGATTTGGGCACCTCAATCCTGTCCTCCCGAGGGAGCGGTACTATGGCGACATGCTGCCGCTCAAAAGAGTGATCATTAAATCAGATGGGCACAGCGACAGAGAAGCAATAAATTCAAGACCTGAGCTTAGAGGCTGTTTCAGACCTAACACTAAAACACTCTCCGTTTCCTTATTTATCGCCGTCCAGGACTGTCCCGTCTTTGCTTTATTTTTTCCAGCTCGCATGTGATATTTCATAGTGCATCACCTAACAACTGTTCGTAGTTACATGTCATGGATTTGTACTGCATGTTCTCTGTGCAGTAGAATGTCTGCTTCGTCGTAACAGTGTTTGAAGTAGAAATACTTTTAAATCATGTAGAAAAAAAATACAGATACATGTTTGAACAAAAGAGTGATCACTTGTTTTTGTGATTGTACAGGAGGAGCTGAAGAAACTCTACTCCCAGTTGGAGATTTACAAGAGGAAGAAGATGCTGGCGAACAACCCTCATCTCCAAAAGAAACGGAGCTCCAAGAAAGGGCTGGGTCGCTCGCTGATGAGGCGCATTACAGAAATTCCCGAATCCGTACACCGCCAGTGCAGCCGCGAAGACAAGGAGGCTGGGGAGCATGGGAGCAATCGTAACAGCATTTGCATGTTGAAAAAGAACCCTTTCGATCCACAGCATGTGGTGAAACCTGCAAAGGATGAAACGCTGAAGAACATGGTGTTCTCTCTGAAGAAGTCCCACAGTAGCTACGATCACGTCCGTGACCAAAGCGAAGACTCCAACAGTTCTGCAACCGACAAGATGGACATGACCCCAGCGGAAGGCTCCCTCCTGGACACACTTATGGGCAAGAAGCTGGTCAAGAAGAAATCTAGCGACAACGTAAATCTCCCCAGTGAATCTACAGAATCAGTCCCGTTGGTCTGCAAGTCGGCCAGTGCCCACAACCTCACAGCAGACAAGAAACCAATTCATCCCAGAGCCTCCATGCTGCAGAAGTCACTCAGTGTCATCGCCAGTGCCAAAGAAAAAACCTTGGGTTTGACGGGAAAGACCCAGAATCTGGAGGACAGCAATAAAAAGAGTCAGTCAAAGAGTAAAGACACAAAGGCCAATGCAGAGCCAGATAACGACTGTCCACCAAAGATGATTGTCAGTCAGTCGGTCGAGTCCAAACAGAGTGCAGCAAAAGGGAGTATCATGAAACAGCCGACAAGCGGAAGTGAGCCAACCATCTCTTCTGATCCAGTCACGGGAAAGGACCTCTATGATCTCTCGGAGGTTTGCCCTTGGGAAGTGGAAGATCTCCCAACTCCGTCTGAAAATAAGGTCCAGAAGCATGTGTCTATTGCGCCAAAGGAAACCACAACAGTCCATGGAGGGAGCACGAAAGTCAGCAAATCTCAGCAACAAAAACAGAAAGCTAACGATCCGAGTGGCAGGAATTCAAAGGAGATTCAGAGGACAACCGCTGTTCGAGCAGACATATGTCCATGGGAGGACGGAGGTGACAGTAATGCCAGTCAAGTAGAAGTAGTATCAAATCAGACAAGCCAAGTTGCTAAACCCCAACAGCCCTATACTGCAGTAGAAAGCTCCAAAAAACATCGGGTGGACGTTTGTCCGTGGGACTTTGACGAGCCTCAAAATACGACAGACTCATCTCGCTCAACAGATGTGACAAAGCAGAAAAAAGGTACGTCTCCAGTGGATGTGAGAGGGAGAATTGCTCTGTCAGATCCACCCAAAACTGGAGGCTCACTCCAGCCACCGACCGCAAAAGTCGACGTCTGTCCCTGGGACTACGACAGTTCTTCGGTATCTCCGAACTCCGAGAGGACACCGAGTCCCTCTAAAGTTTCCAAAACCAAGGAAGACACCACAAAAAAGAAGAGTGCCCCTTCCACGAGGACACTTGATAGAGAAAAATCGAAAGATGCTGATGATGAGAGAAGCAAAACTAAAGCCAAGGACAAGAGCAAATCCTCAGAGAAATACACGAGCCAACAGAAAGTGGCCGACGTGTGTCCGTGGGACGTGGGCAGTCATCAGGACGTGCCATTGGTAGAAAAAAGGAAAAGCGCAAATGTTGGCGCAGCCAAAGGAAAACAGGCGGACGTCTGTCCGTGGGACTTTGAGGATATGGCGGAGAAAAAAGTGGGGAAACAGAGCAATCCATATCCTAAAGGCGGAGTCGCAAGTGCTGCTAAAAAAGCAGATGTTTGTCCCTGGGACTTTGACGACAGCACGCCAAGCAAGAAGGCATGACACTCGACCTTACACGGACCACTGAAATAATAGTAAATTGATGTATACTTTTTTCACTTTGAAATCGTCAGAAATCTTACCTTTTACTATTAGTGCGGTGACTTGGATGAAAAGTTGATCAAAATTCCACGAGTTGCCTTCCTTTTCCGAGGTTTTGTTCCTGTTTTACCTATTTTGAAAATAAGTAAAAAAAACTAATGTACAGAAAAATAAATCATGACGAGCATTCCAGATTATGACAGGAAAATCCTGAGGATTAATTGTAGACTAATTATGCAACTTTTGATTCCGTCTTCTCACTTCATGGGCAATCCTGAAACTCGTTCCATTCTGTTGTCGAGTAAATCTTAAGTTTTACTGGATTCATTTCTTTCTTGTGCATCAACATGATGATTCTTGGAAGACTGAAGTGTGAAAAGAAGTGAAAGCCAAAGAAAAAAGGGAACATTTGCAAAGGAGATGTTGTTAGTCTTTGGGCATTGTGATAAAGTTAATTTATTAGTTTTGTGTCCAAAAACTTTGGCACAGGCAGAAAGGACTCAGTGAGGAAATCAATCTATAGCACTTTAGCCAACACCATTAATTAAGAGCGGAGGGCGGACGGACGCCACCGTTCTCCCGCCTTCACTTCATCCTCTTATTTCCATCCTCATGGCATGAAATCACACACAAACACTGACCAAAACCAGATACGTTCATGTTTGTTTTCCCGATTATATCGATGTAATTGTAGTCTCTCTGCAGATTATTGCTGCTTCCAAAAATCTGCTGAGATGAGATGTACTGTACGTGCCTGACCTTCTAGAGTTGTGTTGCGTTAATCTGAGGTTTCACAGCAAACAGCTTCATCGTCATCATCAATCATCATCGTCCTGTGACGGTGACTTATATAAAGCGCATGCACACGCCGGGGAGTCGTCGGACACGCGACCAATTTGTCAGTTTTAGCGTGTTTTTTTTTGTTTCCTGCCTTTTCAGGTTGAACGAGATAACGTGAATGTGTGTCACATGTACGTGTGCACTGTAAAAAAAAAAAAGAAAACGGGAAAAAAACAAAGGAATTGTAAGTTAAAAATGTGTGAAAATTAATAATTTGCACCAGCTTTGTTTATGAATCCAGCATGGGCCTTTAGGTTGGCTTGTACCAAGTATGTGTGTGTGTTTGGGGGTTGGTGTTTATGGGTTTTTTTTGTCCTCACATTTCTACTGTCAAACCCCCGTTAAAAATTTAAATTCAAAGTTAAGAAAAAAAAAAAAGGGAGCATGCCACCTTTTTTAGTTCACAGTTGATCAGAAACGACTGTTTAAAGAATATTTCTTGTCGTTTTAGTTTTGGCCATGGTTTCCATCAGTAACAATAACTTTGTTCGAATCGATTTCTCATTTTTAAACTAAATTCAACAAAAACTAATCAAATACATTTGAAAAAAACAAGGTTTTTTGTCATAACAGGAAAAAATCTTAATTATCCTTTATTGTATTTAAAAAAATGTTGAAGGATAATTATAATTCTGCCATCATCATCATCAACATCATCAATTATTATGTGTTTGACACAAGTAGCATTATGCATGTCCCGTCCCCTTCCCCCACAAAGTAATCCGCACTGATAAATTATGCTAATGAATTTAGAATTAGCCTTATAGCAACGTGGTTACCAGTTACTAATCTGACTAAACCTTGTGAAGGTTTTTTGATTTGTTCCGTGTTTTGTATCAAAATGTCGAAGATATTCATTCATTCATTCATTCATTTACGCACTCCACTTTACTCCTGCAAAATACCTGCACATATTTGAGGACAATATAGCGTCTGCAGTACTTTATGATGTCGTGTAACAATTGTCAATAATTATCCGTATCTGCTCTTGACAAAAATAGACAAACGACCGTAGGAGTCAATTAGAATTTAACTTTTGTAGCAATGCAGTCAGATCTTTGTCGGTGTCCACAGCTGTACGTTGTACAGTAGACGACCCGTGTGAAAAATCTCCGACGTGGACTGTTTGCCTTTCAGCGCGAGATTTGTCACCACTTCTGCTTTTTTTATGAGCTCCTCCAGGAACAAGGGGTCTGCTGAGGAGGAACTGCTGTCGCACGCGCCACAGATTTATTGCCACGCACGCGCTGATGGAGCTGTATAATATTTACAACGAACCACATGTGCGGTAGCGGCGGCGTCCGTCATGTGCACCGCGTGTTATAGCGGACAGAGACAGACACGGGATCCCCGTTATGTGTGAGATTACCTGACTGACCTCTCTGACTGAATCACTGCCACGTTAGATGTTACTGCCCAGAGTGACGGATAATTGTAATCATTATGTGGTACTTTTTTTAAAGAAAATCAGGATTTTCACTAGTTCATTTGAAAAAAAAGAAGAGGTGAGCTCATACAGGCGTGTGTTTACTTTTAAAAAATAGTGTCCGCACAAGCAATATTTGACATTGTTTTCATTTCACTTCGCTTTTTAAAAAGGCTTCATTCCGTGAGATCTCCACACCAGTGATAGACCAAGGCGGTCGTCGTCGTCGTCGTCGTCGTCATGCAGACAAATACTTAACAGTGCAATATCTCAGCGTTACATCACACACATTTTTGTTTGGCAGATCGTTCAAACCCGGTGTGTTGTTTAGACAAAAGTGCTAGTTGCTGTTGCATCACTCAGCTGTGTGTGTGTGTGTGTGTGTCTGTCCCAGAGAATGTCGTCTCACGTCGTCATAGAGGACACTGTGTCCTGTAGCTCCTTGTCCACCATGGTATCTTTCTTTCTGTTTGGGCTTATCCGCTGTTTTTCATTTCAAACACCGACGGCTCTCTCTTTATCTCGTGACCAAACCAAGTCACCCCTCCCCCCGATGGCAAATACAACTACTACTCTTGCTACTACTACTACTACTACTACTACTACTACTACTATTACTACTACTCAATGCTGTATAACGTCGTAAATCTTGCTCTTGTGGCTTCTGCATGAATTCAAGAAAAGTTAGTAGGATCCGATGTTTTACTGCCCTCGATAGAACAAAAAAAAATTGAGAAAAATTGTCGATCTTTTATGGACTGTTACGAGTTGTATAGTGAGTGGTAAACTGTCCCTGACCCACTGTATTATGTGCTTGTTATAAATATTGCTCTATGACAAGCTTATAGCATCAATATATGGGAATATTTGGTAGATTTATATTGTGTTATATTGTGATAGCATGTACATAAAAGATACCTCCTCTGCAATAAATATTTGTATGAAAACTGTGTGTGCTGTTTCACTGTGATTCTGTATATTATGTTTACAAAAAATGTGTGAAACTATGGCCACAAAGGTTCACTTTATTGTCATTCATCGTGTTAAAAATGTAATATAAACATACAATAAACACTTTAAATAGTTGAGAGCAGAATACAAAGTAAATAAAAGTATGAAATTCAAACCATTGGAGACACAACAACATGGAAGCTGCACTCATGGCGTGTTCCACTTGTAGTTAGAAGTCAGAATTCTTGAGTTCTTAATCAGAGGTTTAACACAAACCCTAAAAGGGCTGCCATTCCCTTTAATAGTAAAATACTCTTTGACTTTTTTTTTTGCTTTTACTGGTAACTGCATAATCTTATCTCTTTCAGTACACAATGTTTCAGATAGTTCCCTGCTCCAACACACCTGATTGTCAGCTCATCAACAAGCTCTGCAGAGGCCTGATAACGACCTGTTCATGTGAATCAGGTGCTTTAGAGCAGGGAAACGTCTAAAACCTGAGTCACCAGGACCATTGTTATTGACTGCTACAGTATTGCTACATTGGCTATACATTTGTATACACCCCCCTTTTTTCAATTTAATTAAATTTCACTTCAACTGTATTTATATAGCTCAACATCCCAAACACACAATTTGCCTCAAAGGGCTTTACAATTTGTCCTTAGACCATCTGTCCTGAGACCCTCGGTCCTAAGACCCACTGTCCTGTGACTCTCTTTCCTGAGACCCTCTGTCCTGAGACCCTCTGTCCTGTGACCCTCTTTCCTGAGACCCTCTGTCCTGAGACCCTCAGTCCTTAGACCTCTTGGGATGAACTGGAACAGAGAATGAGCTTCTTCTTCTTGGCTCGTAACACCACATCACATTTTTGTGAGAAGTTAATGGACTCAGTCACACATTTTTGGGTCATCTTCAATCGCACATGATGTTAGTTTTGTAAATTATGTTCCCATGTAGAAGAAAATATAAGGCACATATGAGCATGATTGTCCAATATGAGCCTGGTTACAATTTCCACTAGCTAAACGTCAGTGTTCGAATTCTTATAGGCAATATCAACGAGTTGCCACTTGCTCTCAAGACTAGTCGTGATCATTTTATGACTATTTTACAAACGTCTAAGGTAAATGTACCTTCAGATCTCACTGGATTTCCACCCTCCTGTTTTGCTGGAACAGTTCTAATCCCCACAGGAGGCTGACACCAGACACTCCCAAGATGCATTTCTGCTTAGTAATCATCCCCGTCTCAGGTTTGTTTGCTTATTCTCCGTGTAGACATGCAGTTGGTGAAACCCCTGGACCTTTAAAAGCCTTGTGCATCATCCAACCACTTTAGGATATGCTCGTCTTGGCAGCCGTCCTGAAACGCTTTTATGGCTTGTTTGTGGTCTTTGGGACGGGGATCAATGGAGACTCTGCAGGAAGCAGGAGATAGAAGATGGTATCGAATGCTGACTCCGGGGCCCGGTAGGAGGAACTTGGCGTCGTTATTTTCCCATTCCAAAATAATTACTGGCCAAGGTGATTTTTATTTTTCCTCCTCCTCCTCCTCCGGAGCCAAAGGGGAAAAAAATCATTCCCCCGCTCGTTTAATCCACCAATTCTTCAACCCCGATTAATTCTGCTTAACGAGCGTCACGTTGTCTGTTATTGTCACAAACTCTTGTATGTTTTTTTGATTTCAGAGGCAGCGACGGAGCAAAAAATAACGTCTGCTGTGTAGATTAAACGTGTTAGCATTGATTCCACTTTCATACGCGGAGGATCGATGATGTGAGGCATTTGTGCTGCAGGGAACTAAAGCAGAGAAAGAACCTGTGATACGAGGACACACAGTAACTACTGATGTTTCCTTCACTGCTCTGTGTAATGAGATCGAACGAGAACCAGTATGTTTACATTTAAAGTGACAGTAATATCATTTTTAAGTGTTTTTTTTATGAGCTACTTTATCAAGAGTTGCCAATATTGTTAACTACTACATGTGCAGTTAGTGTAGTGCAGGTGTTTTCATTATTAATGTTCAAAAAGGTGTGTTTTTAATTATGTGTGAAATGAGCATCAGAAATGAAATAATAGGATTAATAGATAATAAATAATAGATTAATCATGATTAATTACAGAAAATTGTGCGATTAATTAGTTCTTTTTTTTTATCGATTGACAGCCCTATAATATATGCATATAAATATATATTGATTTAATTATCTCTCTTATTGTCAAAATGTACATTTCTAGAATCTTCAAGCACAATTTTCACCAAACGTGGTCCTTCGGGTACAGAAGAGTTCTTGTCTTGTTCCCCTATTTTTTGAGTGTGTAGGAAGAAGTGGAAAACATAGATAAAATTATAAGATAATGAATTATAATTTCTTAGTTGGACACGTCCAACACTGGCTGTAAAATCTCTCTGGATCCCCTTCAGTACTAACCAAAGAGACAGGCCCACCTTAGACAGCTAGACTTATTTTTTTTAAAAACTCAGACTGGATGTGTATCACAGCCTTTTTGTGGTGAGACGGACAGCGGTGCAGTGGGCAGGACGTAAGGACGGGGACATGAGAGGAAGCTGATCACTGCTGCTGCTGACTCATCTGTCTTTCAGATGTGAGGATGAGAGGAGGAGGTGGGGGGAGACAAGTGGGAGACGACAGGATGTTAAGGACATCTCATGTGTCGTATTGACTCATGACCAATGACTGTGTCGCTCATGACTCATAAAGACGGGCTGTTTGTGTGTGTGTGTGTGTGTGTGTGTGTGTGCGGGTGATGTGGAGGCTACAGAGGCACAACAGGACACATGTGGACACACATTCAGACACACATTCAGACACACATTCGGACACACTTGTGCAGGACTCACAATAGGACAGACAGACATTGTGGTGTAGTGTGTTATCGTTTCCATTTAGACGTCACTACACTGAGGTCTGGACTCTTCACACTGAGGTCTGGGCTCTTACATTGAGGTCTAGACTCTTCACACTGAGGTCTGGACTCTTCACACTGAGGTCTGGACTCTTACATTGAGGATCTTCACTGAGGTCTGGACTCTTCACACACTGGAGTCTGGACTCTTCACACTGAGGTCTGGACTCTTCACACACTGAGGTCTGGACTCTTCACACTGAGGTCTGGACACACTGAGGTCTGGACTCCAAATCTGAGGTCTGGACTCTTCACACTAGGTCTGGACACACTGAGGTCTGGACACTTCACACTGAGGTCTGACTTCACACACTGAGGTCTGGACTCACTCTCTGGGTCTGGACTCTTCACACTGAGGTCTGGACTCTTCACTGACTCTTTGGACTCTTCACACACTGAGGTCTGGACTCTTCACACTGAGGTCTGAACTCCTGCTGAGGTCTGGACTCCAGGGGTCTGGACTCTTTCACACTGAGGTCTGGACTCACACACTGAGGTCTGGACTCTTCACACTGAGGTCTGGACACTTCTCACACTGCGCTCCCCCAGACCTCAAAGGTGACTCTGAGGAACTCCTGGTAATGGGAGCGTTCATGAGTCACAAAGAGCTTCTGCTCTGCTTCATCATCACCAACCAACCAATGAACCACCTCCACATCGTCATCATCATCATCCACACATTAATACATCTGTGACACTACATTCAGGTTCACGCTCACACAGTTTCACACACTCGATCGTGCGTAAGAGAATGAAAAGGTCTTTGAGTGAGTGAGTGAGTCATCTCATGTCCCTGTGTGAGAGAACCATCGACTGCATCATCGTCATTTATCAGGAGGAAGCAGCTGAAATCAAAGAATTCAGATTGAGTTTTCCCTTTAATGGTCATTTTTATGTAACGTGATGATCCATAAAAGCCAAGACAAAGCAGCGTTTCCCCTAACGCAAGGGTGTAGACATGAAATGAAATGAAATTGTGGCATTTTGCTCTCTGACAGTTTAATTTTCAAAATAACACAAATACTCACTCATTTCCTCCATGTAGCACAGATTCTTAGAATAATATGATTGATTGCACAAAATTATCCTAAACCCAAAAAGGCTAATGGGTAATTTGTCTCCTTGTCTGTGACAGGACGAGGTCACCGCTCCTACACTTTCATGTTTCAACTTTAGTTAGTGACTAAAACACGGTATTTTTGGATATAAAATATTGGCAATCAGTGAGGTTATTAGTGTTCTACTGAAACATGAAACTCCTCCCCCTCCTTGTAGGTAAACAACACCAGTTAACATGTGGACATGTTGACGACGACACTTTCACATGTAATTATCTCCGCTGCAGACGTCACTGCATGTTGATTAAAAATTAATTCCACCTGCAGGTTTCAGTTACAGCTGCTGCAGATGTGACAGGAGGAGGAGGTGAAATTCCCTGCAAAACGGTCGCCTGCAAACAAAGAAAGAAAAAAAGAAAGAAAGACAGAAAGACAGAAAGAAAGAGAGAAAGAAAGGTATGAGTGTTTCCTGAAATGGCTGTGATTCTCTCCTCACATTGTTGTTATTAACTGCTGAGGCTTGATGACACCTCCACCAATCAGAGAGGCACCTTCAGCCCAAAATTCAATTCAATTCAATTCAATTCAATTCAATTCAATTCAATTCAATTCAATTCAATTCAATTCAATTCAATTCAATTCAACTCAATTCAATTCAATTCAACTCAATTCAATTCAATTCAATTCAGTGCAATTCAATGCAATGCAATTGCGGCATCTGCCTAGACAGGTTGTGGTGAAAGGAAAAATGGGGGACAAAGGAGAGGAGAGGGGACAGAATTGACATATGGCATCACTGCACGGCTGAGTGAAACTGCGGTGACTTTGCTTTATACGCCTCACACACACACACTTACACACGAGTGACTAGTGACTTTACACCAGACTTCTGTAGTTGTTGGAGATTTACCCATGTTTTTAGGATTGTTAAGTAGTTTTAAGTGATCTACAGTTTGCAGCAGTCCAATCATCGCACCTAGTACCTACTACTAGCACTCTTGGAACCTCGCCGGAGCAGGTACTAAAAATAGTACCTGGTACCAGGTACTAGGCTAGTGGAAACGCTACTTAAACCGTGCTGTGGCGAGGCGAGTAGAGCCAGTGCGCCAATAGACACATCAACATCCAGACTCCTCAACATCCACCGGGTGTCACTGTTGAGTTCTCTGGAGGTGTCCAGGCCCTAACAAGGAAATGCAGAGGAAGAACGGTGCACACCTGCTCACCTGGTGACGTCACTGAAGAAGAGAGACAAACGCCACACGCTGATTCTCAACCAAGACAACTGAGACGCTTTGAAACGGTAAAACAAATAATATTATGTTTATGACTTCAATGTCTTCTTCTGCTTAAAAAAATGCTCGGCAATAGAGCAAAATTCCAGAGAGGAGATTTTATCTGTGCAAAGAATTTATATTGATCTATAATTAATATGTTTTATGACTTACATCCAACCACAGGGAAGAATCTTCTGTTCTATATTCTTTGACTGTTACCAAGAGAGTTGGTTACTGACAAATTATAGAATTTAGCAACATTTTAGCACAATAGTGTGAAATAAACTGATTTGAATTTGCAGGTAAAATGTCAGAGGTTGAGTTGCATCGTGGGTAATGAAGTCACAGAGGTCGCCCACATGTTTTAGTCATAACTGCTTTATCGTCATCTCATTTATCTCATCATATAATTCTCTTTTCTCCTTTTTCTCTCGTAGCAGAGTTGTGACACACACACACACACACACACACACACACACACACACTGTGATGTGAGTGATCTGTGATCAGCTGCGTCTCGTACCTGGAGGCAGAAATTGCTATAATTGAGTGATTAAGACGATGACGTCAAAGGAAAAAAGGATTTTTTTTCTCTTTTTTGTACTGAATGAACATTCATAGCTTTCATTCATTCATTCACACACACGCACGCACGCACGCACGCACGTACACACACAGAAACACGTCGGTATGACTGTGACTCACTGGCGTCCTGGCCTTGGGCTTTTGTGCATCTGTGTTTGTGTTCACCATGAAGTCCTCGCCACTGAAAGACAGACACACACAGAGACAGACAGACAGACAGACAGAGTGATGTCAGACGAGGAGAAAAATGACACCTGGTGTAAAAATATAAAAAAAAACAAGACGATTAGAGGATTAGTGTGCCTTGTGCCTGTCTGTCTGTCTGTCTGTGTTCTGTCTGTTCTGTCCAGAGGTGAAAAATAATGAATTAAAGTTACTCGCGTTACTGTAACTGAGTAGGTTTTTTTGTGTACTTTAAAAATTTGTAATTTCACTTTTACTGAAATATTTTTGGAAGTACAGGTGAACGATGAGGACAGACGAGTTAATGATGAGGACAGTACAGATGAATGATGAGGACAGTACAGATGAATGATGAGGACAGTACAGGTGAATGATGAGGACAGTACAGGTGAATGATGAGGACAGACAAGTTAATGATGAGGACAGTACAGATGAATGATGAGGACAGACAAGTTAATCATGAGGACAGTACATATGAATGATGAGGACAGTACAGATGAATGATGAGGACAGTACAGGTGAATGATGAGGACAGTACAGTACAGATGAATGATGAGGACAGTACAGGTGAATGATGAGGACAGTACAGATGAATGATGAGGACAGTACAGGTGAATGATGAGGACAGAGAGTTAATGATGAGGACAGTACAGATGAATGATGAGGACAGAACAGATGAATGATGAGGACAGTACAGGTGAATGATGAGGACAGACAAGTTAATGATGAGGACAGTACAGATGAATGATGAGGACAGTACAGGTGAATGAGACAGAATGATGAGGACAGTACAGATGAATGATGAGGACAGTACAGGTGAATGATGAGGACAGACGAGTTAATGATGAGGACAGTACAGGTGAATGATGAGGACAGTACAGGTGAATGATGAGGACAGACGAGTTAATGATGAGGACAGTACAGATGAATGATGAGGACAGCACAGGTGAATGATGAGGACAGACGAGTTAATGATGAGGACAGTACAGATGAATGATGAGGACAGTACAGATGAATGGTGAGGACAGTACAGGTGAATGATGAGGACAGACGAGTTAATGATGAGGACAAGTGAATAAATGATGAGGACAGACGGGTGAATGATGTGGACAGGTGAATGAATGATGAGGACAGATGAATGACCAAATTTTTCATTGTATGGTTTGCCTTTTGAGTTTGAGTTGCAGAGTCTCATTAAATTAGATTTAATAGACAATGGAGACATTATCTGATATGCAATTATACACAACTAGGACGTCCACATACTTTTGTCCACATTAATATGATAAAATAGTTGTTCTTGACCTCTTGAGGAAAAACATACAATCCTTCAAGGTCATTTAGGAGCCTTTTTTTTCTTCTTCTGCTGTATCACGTGACCGTTATCAGCTGATGTCTTAAAATAAATATCGTGTTCAAATTTCTTTCTTTTCCTTTTGGATATGATCTTGTAATAGAGTAGAAATCTCTACTGATCTAAAATCGTTTTCTCAGCCGGTGTTTTCAAGGTCAACATGGACACTAAGCAAACTCACACTGATAGTGAGGGGTTTTATCTCAGAAAAACTCATATATAATATAATATAATATAATATGTAATCTAACGTGGATTTGTTTTTTGGTTTTGTGTCAAATGTAAAGACGGGTGTTTAAGGTTTACTGGAAGTACAGGGATGGATTTAAATCCACATTAGACCACTACACTGGCAGATTTACAGATAATGATGGCTCTTTTTAGAACTGTTTATTGATTGATTTTTTTTTAGCCTCTGTTTACTCTGCAGCGTGCAATTAGGTTTTCTCAGAGTGTTCCCTATTCAAGATTCAAAGTTTGTTTACTTGTCACACGGGATTGTACACAAAGGTACGTTGTCGGTGAAATTAAAATTGCAACACGCACGTCCCCTATTAGGATAAAAAACAAGATAGAAATTTAAATTTAAATTTGAATAAAGTAGAATAAATAGAATGAAAATAGAATGAAAAAAAAGAATGAAACCAGACATGAGAATATGAACTTGACTCAAAAAAAATGGAAGCGGGTACTTAATACTCATCACAATCCTTGGTGGGGTTTTATTGAGTGATTGTGATGTTAATGTTAATGCATCTTTAGACAGAGTTTAGACAATGAGATTTCATATATTCTTTTCTATTCTAAAAGAAGCGCTAGTCTTATTTTCCATCCACAGTATTATTCATTCATTCATTGTTTTGATATGATTTATATGAGTTCACTGATTTGACCACTAGATGGAGACATTGTTCCACATGTGCTGCTTCTTCACAGCACAAAAACAAAGGAACAAAAGCATCAGATCAAACAGGTTTGTGTTGAAGTTCATTGTCCTCCCAGGAAAAAATAATAAAGGAGACAAAATAGCGCTGTTTTAAAAGACAGTAGCTGACAAGAGGAGGAGAGAAGATCTGCTCAATGACGTTAAATGTTTAATATTTGATTAAAAGGAGATACTTTTATGAAGCACATGTGAGATCTGTTCCTGTGGAGAAAACAGAAGCAATGCAGCCTTAAAACAAAGTTTAACAAACTTTCTAACAATGGTAAACTATTGTGACACAAATCACAGTCTAAATTTATTCCTATAGCACATTTAAAAACAACAACGTTCACCAAAATGCTGCACAATAGCATAAATACACAGTAGACAGGAAAACAATAGCAAACTAAAAGGATTCTTGATTCCTAACAATAAAAACCACAAAAACCCAAACGTCAGAGTAGCATCAGATTTGATTTTATTTTGAGGTCCAGTTTAAAACATATTTGTAATTCTGAGAAAGAACTCACAGAAAATGAACATGAAGCAGATTTTCTGACAGAGATCACAAGACTTCTGTGAGTAAACTGAGGTTTTTGTTCAGTGGAAACAAAAACGTCGACTCATAAACGGCTCATTGTTCACCTCTAAAAATCCCAGCATTGTCCACACACATTTTTATTTTTTAATCCAGGACAGGTGCTTCTCAAACACTGGGTCGGGACCCACAGATGAGTCTCACAGGAGACAAAATACAGATCATTTTAGATGTATGTTTAATAATGTACACATGTGTGAGAGATTAAGATGTGAGAGGTGATGTTTTGTTAAGGAACAGCGCCCTCTTCTGGCACAAGTGCTCATTTTTCTACTGTGTTGTGGCGTCAGTGTCCACGTCTGAAGAAGCTGCTGAAGACAAAAAGAAAACAACTTTTAATTTCATTTATTTATATATTTTCTCTGTAAAAAAAAACTTTTTCCTCCAGGTTTAATTATCCTGACGTATAATTACAGAGTGAAGGCAGATGACTCAACCTCTTTAATTACACAGCTTTTTGTTCCTGTGACGTTAGAACAGACTGTTCTCTGTTGCTGTTTATGCAGACGCTGTGAGCAGGTACTTGGGTTTTTTCATAGGCCGTGGATCAGCAGCAGAAACAGCAGCAGCAGCAGCAGCAGCAGTAATTATGATGCAGGGACAGTCGCTGCCAGTAATTATACTGTGGACCATTCTATTCTATATAACATGTACCTTTTTGCTTGTGTAATTGTCCTGGATTTAGTCACAATGGACAATTACTACTTTGAAAATATGTTATCCATTGTGTAATTCATTTTATACTTTATTTACAGAGATATTCAGGTTAGATGTGCTGATTTTGGATTTGCACGAAACAAAGTATTGCAAATAGCTTTCCAAGAAAACGTCGTAAAATAATATAATATCCATGAAAGAAGTCACATATCTACAAATAAATATAATTATTATACATATTAACACATACCAAATGTTACCAAAACAAATGCTGTAATTTACACCAACATAATAGTGTTGGATTGCATATGTTCATGTGCAATTTTTTTAATTTCTCATTGTGTATAAATACACTATATATTATTACAATAATATCAATTTAAAAGCCTCAGAACTGAACATTCTCATTAAATATTACAAAATAATGAAATAAAAATTATACCAGAATAAATGAAGCCACAGAATTATATGTATGTACAGTATGTACACTGCATATTAGGTCTATATAAGCGCAAAACTAAAACAATTATCCACTTGAAGATTAAAAATGGCACAACAATCTTACACTTAATTACACTAAAAAATTATTTTGTTTTCCTAAAACTTTTTTTCTCTATATTTTAATGAATGTTATCTAATAATACATAACCATAACATTTTAAGTAGTTTAAGACTTTATTAGATATACAAATAAAACTGTCTCCTTTACCAAACAATTAACTAATTATTAATGTGATGTAATAAACACAGACAGACAGTGATATTCATCTTAGTCGGACTTTGGCTCAGGATGGAAATGGTTAACCAGCAGTGATGACGTCACAGTCTGGTCTCTGCTGCTGCTGTGGGCCGCACTTACTTTGGACTGAAGAGGATCTGAATCTGAGCCTGACCAGGACAACTTTCCACGGACAGATCCACGGAGCAGCTGCGCGTTCACGGCCACGACATGGGAAACTGCCAAGTAAGTCACGACCCACAGTTAGATATTTAGAGGTTTAATGGAAATAAAGAAATCTGTATTTGAAAAAATATGGAAAAATAAAACGTCCGCAGTAGATGTTTGTTTCTCTGGAGTTTTGCTTCAAATGTGAAATTATTATTGTTATTTTTTTACGATTTGAATTTGACTTTTCGTGTCGTCACAGACGCCGCAGTGGCCCGTTAGTTACTGCGCAACTCTTACAAAACCGCCGCAGATCTGCGTGAACGTGACTGAATGTCAGCGATGAGGCTTCGCACTGACGCTGATTGTTGATTTTATTTGAATAAACGTCGAAAATGACCCGAAAACTGTGTGTGGGTTTATTGAGGAGAGTGTGGGGGGTTTACGCAGAGCAGCTGAGCCACTCCCCTGCGGAATTCATCACAGCTCCGTTACACGACTGCTCACTGCTGAGTGTGCGTGTGTGTGTGTGTGTGTGTGAATGAGAGTGCGTGTAAGATAAGAGACAGTGTGCACACGTGCCAAAAATGGTGAATACCGTTATACAGTATAATCTATATGTGTGTATATATACATATATATATATATATACAGTATATATAATAAAGTAAAGTAAAATAAAGTATATATAATAAAGAAAATATATAATAATAAAGTTTAGTCAAAACAATGATAAATAGTGGTCACATCACAAAATAATAATAATATGATTAAGTAACAACACATAGAGGAGAGAACAGATTCTGGTGTTATTTGTGAAAATGACCTCAATCTTTTCCTGAACCAAAGGCATTCTTCTAAAGTTCATTCAAAGTAGAGTTGATAATATTCATATTTAATCCCAAGTTAGCTCTGATACTAGCGAAGTTTCGTATCAATGACGGCAAACTACCAAATCAGAAACCCAAACGTAAACGTTTTCATCCTACAGCTGTGGAAACAACAGTCAGGCCACGTCCACACGGAAACGGCACAAAGTGCTGTAGTATACAATATCACAGACGGAAACAGAATGAAGAGAAATAATGTCAAAAATGTTTGTTTACGTGTGAATATTTTAGACTTCCTACGTCTTCCACCCCGTCGTGTGTGAAATCTCTAAAGACGGGACGTGTCCTTGCGATACCTCGTGTCTTTTCAGACGGACTTTAGTTAGTTTTCGTGGACAGTCGTTTGGTGAAACTGTCAAACAATGTCCAAACACAAGACAATGAAAAAGAGCTGGGTTTTCCTAAATCATCGTGTCTCTGTCCTAAATCTCCCTGTGAAGAATCTCTTATGTTTTCTTTTAAACCTGAGCCTCTCTTCTCAGCTGAACATTGTCTATTTTCAAACGACCTTAACTACATAAATAAATATGTATTACCTCTGTACACTGTAAAATTTAAAAAAGTCTGTCCCTTTAAATCCCACCTCACTCCCCTTTTGGCCCCTGAGCTGCACTTTGATTACTGCTGGCATGCATTCATTCATTCATTCATTCATCCACCAAGTTTGTTTAAAGACCTCCTGCTCTGAATTCCTCAGCGGGAGCATTGTGTCACGGTTTTCCCCTCCCCCTCCTCTCCTCTCCTCTCCTCTCCTCTCTGCTGCTCCAGCTTCACTGAATCTCTCGGGATTGTGTTGACCCAAACAAGTAAACACTGATTTCTTTGATTGAATCGTCAGTTAGTTTGTAAAATAACAGTCGTCTGGTGTTTCCTCAGCCGACCGTCTATCCTTACGAGGACTTCGATGTGGTCGCCGACATCAAGGCCATCCGTAAAGCCTGCAAAGGCTTCGGTAAGTTTGAAATCAATTCACGTTTAAAGTTTTGTTGACTGTTTACGTCTCACACGTGTGTGTGTGTGTGTGTGTTTGTCCTCTCAGGGACGGATGAACAGGCCATCATCGACATCCTGGCCAATCGCAGCTCAGACCAGCGTCAGGACATTAAACAGGCTTATTTTGACAAGTATGACGATGTGAGTGACACACACACACACACACACACACATCAATGTGTATGTTATCATGTCATCTTTATTGTGTACTGTTATTGTTTGGGTTTTGATATCTTTGTTTTTTAACATTTGAATTCTGGGTTATTGAACAGAATAGAGTAGGATTTTAGAGTGACAAGCCCCATTTATCTATTTCTCCATCTAGCTCTAAAACATCTCTATATATCTCTGTATCTCTATCTCTATAAGTCACGTTATCTCTATCTCTATATATCTCTATAATTACTGTATACCTCTCTATCTCTCTATCTCTCTATCTCTCTCTACATCTCTCTAGCTCTATATCTCTTTCTCTCTCTATATATCTCTATCTCTATCTTTATCTCTATATCTATCTGTCTGTCTGTCCCAATTTCTTTTTCCTTTGTTATTGTTTCTTTCCTTTTTGAGTGTTTTTGTCTTGTTAATATTCACACGTTATTGTTGTTTAATGTGAACTATTAATAAAAATAAATAATAATAACAACAATAATAATACTAATACTAATAAATCATCTGTGTCCTTCTACGACAGGAGCTTGTGGACGTGCTGAAGAAGGAGTTGTCGGGCAGTTTTGAGAAGGCCATCCTCGCCATGCTGGACCCGCCCGTCATCTACGCCGTGAAGGAGCTGAGGAAGGCCATGAAGGGAGCGGGCACAGACGAGGACGTGCTGGTGGAAATCCTCTGCACGTCCACCAACGCTGCAAGTTTACTACTACTACTAATAATAATAATAATAATAATGATAAACATGAAGAAAAACACCTTCACATGCACTGAACTCATTTAGATTCTCGTGCTTCCCACAGGACATCGCCATGTTCAAGGAATGCTACTTTCAAGGTAATCTGTCTAAATACTTTTACACTCGTGTCATAGTTTCTCTTCCTCTTTACGTGAACTCTCGCATGTCATGTGACGTACGGTCACATAGTGTTCCTGAGAACTGATGGTTCACTTTAGTTTCAAAGCCTCGCTTTGAATTATTCATGTGAAGGAAAATGTTCTCCATTCATTTATATAGATAATATAAGATAAAAACTTATTATTTTTAAGTTAAAGTAAGTCAAATAAAGTTACATTTATTTAACCCAAAGCCACTGCAGTCATTCCACAGTTTTCTTTTGTATGTATACAATTCTGTATTTTAAATTATGTGTATGAAAAAAAACATTTATTAATGCTTTTAATACCAGAAATGAAAGCAAACATTCTCCATTAATATCATTATATCACAAATATGACATTTTCCCACTGCTTCTTTACATATTAGGAGGAAAATTATGCATGTAACAGCTTTACGGGTTAGGACGAGGCATATTTTGAGTCTTAGACTTTGTTTTTCTATCTCATTTTATGACTTTTAAATTTAATCGCACAGTACAGCCTTACAGTCATTGCAGCAGTTCCACAGCTTTTTATTACACGTATACAATACTATATTGTAAATTATGTATGTATGTGTATAAAAAAAGCCATTTATTAATGCTTTATATGCCAAAAATAAGTGCAAACATTCGTCTAACTCTTAGAATGAAGTTTGAATGTTGTTATATTTTAAATTTCTTTCATTAGTTGCCTCTACGGGGTAAATTATTCTGCATATGGAGAGAGAGATGTGTTGTCTTTTTATTATTTGTCCAGGATAGCATGTAATTTTGTTGATTAATTTGTTTTTCATGTATTCAGATTGAGCCGAGACACTGAAACTACAGTTTTATATAATCCTACTGGTATAGAATGTCAATTTCTGAGATGCCGAACCTGACGTAGAAGGAAAAGATGATTCTTTTGACCCAGAATTGCTTGTTCTGCTTGTTGAACAGTTGAATCCACCTCTGACGGTGCAAATGTGTGACTTATTAACGTAAACTAACAGGACAGGTGATAAAAAGAGTGGGTAATATTAGTTATACATTAAAAACCTAGATACACAGAGTGTGTATGAGTGTTTGGGGTCATTTTTCTTTTTCTTTTTCATTTCCCCCGTCAGTGCATGAACGTGACCTGGAGGCCGACATCGAGGGAGACACGAGCGGGGACGTCAGAAACCTCCTCATGGCTCTGCTGGAGGTGAAATTTAACTCACTCGTCTCATGTGTCGCTTGCACTGAAATCAAGCTCAGGCTCCCTGTGCCAAATTATGCACTGTAACCAACACACACACACACACACACACACACACACTTTTATATAATCTTAATCCGCAATCTTTCAGGGCAACAGAGACGAGAGCTACGAGGTGGACGAGGAACTGGCCGAACAGGACGCCAATTGCCTGTTTGAGGTAGTGACGCCGTTTCTCTCAAAGACAAATTCAAATCAGGCTCAGATTAGCAGATTAGATTACCTTTATTATTGTGTTTCAGGCCGGTGAAGGTCGTTTCGGGACAGACGAGTCCACCTTCAGCCACGTCCTGGCGTCCAGAAACTACCTGCACCTGCAGGTCATGTTCAAGATGTACGAGCAGGTGGGTTTCATGTCGCAGGGACGCCACACACATGTCAGTTTATACTTTAATCCTGCCCTGAAGCCCTTTAATCACACTGTCCTCACACATTTTAAAGGGCCAGTGAGTAAAAATCGAATGTTGACGTCTTCTATCACCTCCTGCGTCACCACATCAGACAAGATGCCATTCAAAAAATGCAAAACACACAACGCTGGTTTGTGTGTTTCAGGCCTTTGTAAGTAAAGCAAGTCCTGCCAATTTGTTCAGCACACGTGTGAAGTGCGACTACTTCCTGTTAACAACAGTACTAAAAGTTTTAAAAAACTAAAACATAAAAATGTGTATTTTTTCTCGGAGAATGAATCATATCAATGTCATAAAAACATACGTTTTACTTTGTAGGAATAATGAAGAAAGTGTCAGGTTTACACAGGAAGTAGTGAGAAATCAATGTTAGCGGCTCTTACTTTGAAAGCCAGGTTGAAAGGAAGTGGTGCTGTTTGGTTGAGTGAGTGTATAAAGCGTGTATAAAGAAAATAAAAATCTGGTTGCTTAGTTGATTCATGCACGCACGTCTCCAACGAAAGACATGAAAGTGTGTTTTTGTATGTGTTTTAATCAAAATCCGTGAACATGCTGTGATTTTATTTTCTATCTGTGATTAACAGGAAATTTTTCCACTTCCTGTTCTACTTCCCACAAATCTCCACTACAAATTGGGCTTCATTTTTAGGCCACATTTTTATTTTAACCAGGATTTTATTCCATTTCTGCTAATACATTTCTCCTAAATGTCACACACTGGACTTTTAAAACATTTGTAGTCACATTAGCCAAAACCAAAGCCAACTTTTGACCCTGGAAAAAATTGAATTCATCTGTTTTTTGTCTCCATGCTGTAGATCTCTGGAACTGAAATCCTGGACACCATTAGCGCCGAGACGTCTGGGACACTGAAGAAGTGCTACAAAGCTCTTGGTTAGTGTTAAAAATAATATATATATACTGTTTACACTACTGTATTATACTAGTATATTATAGTATTAATATACTATGTATTATACTAGTATTAAACTACTATATTATATAGTAGTTTATATACTATAGCCCCACAGAGCTATAGTATATATAATACTGTATTATAGAATAACACATTTTTATTCATAAATGGCTTTAAAAGATTCAAAAATACACTGTCCTGACCCTCGAAATGGCACGTCCAAACTAAACAGAGTAAATCTCTGCAATTCCAAGCTCTGTGTGAATGATCTTGGTGTCAAGATAAAGGTAACACTTGTGAGATTCCACGCAAGAAGTGTACGTTTCACTGTAGATGCCACTGTGACAGTGAGTAAATGCAGATGGAACCCAGCATAAATAAAGGATTTTCTCTCCATTTTAATGTAAATATCACTTTTAAATACATGCAGTAGGAGCTTAAGAAACTCATGGAAATAACATGTGGACATTAGCTGTGTCAAAGTGTGATGATGATGAAGTGAAGCGGAGTAAAATTACAGTAAAGATATGCCCAGGCGTTCTCTAGTTTGGAACAGTTTTTCAGAGATTTCTTAGGTACCAAATTATTAAAGCTTTTTCTTTTTGTCAATATTGTTCTAAAAAAACAACCGTGTTTTGAATTTAAGGGCGAGGTGTCTGGTTTTGATATTTTATGGATTCATTTTGCATCATAAATGTCGTTTATTTTGAACTCTCTGTCTATAAATATGTATAACAAAATGGTGCAAAATATTGTCCCAAATCTCGTTTTTGCAATATCGTCCAATATCCTCTCACTTCCTGTTGTTAAATATAATTTAATAACAAGGTACAGTTAATTTTGAGGACTTAACTTTCTCACATAGTATTTAATCACTTATTGTTTCCCTCTTTTTGATTAGTTGTTCATTATTTAGTATTTTATTCAGATTTTTATTAAATATAAAAATGTTATATACTAATAAAAAAACACTAACCCTTTACCTTTATCTGTGGAGTTCACGTGAGCCCTGTTTAAATGATATAAAAACATCTAATTATGTATAGAAAACACATTATTCAGGCATTAAAATCTTTTAAAAAAAAAAGATATTAAACAAATAAATATAGTTTAATGTAGAGGAGTTTTGTGTCGCTGTGGTGTCGAATGTATTGCCTGAATTGACACTGATGAAAACACATGTTTTGTATTTAATGAAGTGTAATTTTTCTTCCTCGTCGACAGTGAGAGTCGCTAAGAACCCTCAGCTCTACTTCGCCCGGCGTCTACACGACGCCATGAAGGGGGCGGGTACCGACGAGGACACTCTCATACGCATCATTGTGTGTCGCTCTGAGGTAATGCAACATTTATTTATAGTGTTTATATATAAATAAAGTTATGGTAAGGTTTTTTCGTCTAATGTTTTTCATTTTTACTTATTTGGACAGTATGATTTGGAGACCATCAAAGACATGTATCTGGACAAGTACGACGTGTCTCTGAAGGACGCCCTGAGGGACGAGTGCAGCGGCGACTTCAAGCGCCTCCTGCTGGCGATCTGCCACTAAGGCGGGGGAGGGGGGGGGGGTGGCCCGGAGATGGAGGGCAGAGTGTATGTTTGGTCCTGTCTAACAAAGAAGCTAACACTCTGTAGCATCGCGATGGGAGCAGGAGGGTGGAGGTAACGCCTGAGTCACCGTGAGCACGACAGGCGCGGTGGTTTTTAAACATGTCATTTTTTAAACTCGATTCCCTTTGTCTAGTGAGCAGCACAGTGTTTGAATCACGGCGTCCGTTAACCACTGCCCGTTTCTTAGCCCCGGTTTTTAGCTTTTACCTTTCACTGACACCGTGGCGAGTCTTTGTCAGTCTCTGTAAACAGAGCACATCGTCACACTCATTTAATCATGTGTTTGATAGGATAACCACTGTCTGCATGGTTGTTTGTACACTGGTTTTAGAGCCTAGCCGAGCCATGCTAGAAGAGTATGATGGAAAAAAACAGCTTGACGCATGATGTCCAATTTGTAAACAACGTCAGAACAATAACCATTTACACCACAGTGTTTCATTAGAGTCACCACCACACGAGTATGCTACTGTTTCTATATATATATATGTGTATATATATATACAGTATATACAGTATATATATATACTGTATAATTCACATTACTGTATCATTCTTCTTCTTCCCTGGGCCATCACCGTTCACCCTCCGCGACCCTAAGCGACTTCTATGACTGTTTTACTGTTTCACTTTACTGTTAAAAACTCCTAATGCAAAAACCCCTCCAAACATGGCTTGAAACAATTATTTTTTAAACAGAATGAAGAAATGTGAACATCTGTGACGAGAGAACACAATCGTGGATTGTCCTGTATTTTGTCACCCACGGCTTGTTCACAGATTAAATGATATATTTTATTGACCGCTTATATGGAAAGAAAATTATATATGTTAATTTACATTATGTTGCATTATTTTTGCCAGTCCACCTATAAACTTGACAAATCCACCTCATCTTGTTATTTTATATATATTTTTTTTTGTATTTTACAACTAACAAAGTAGAGAGTTTAATATATAAAATCATAGAGTGAGATGTTTTAGGACGAGAAAATGTGGCTTAAGGTGAATTAACACCAGGACAGTCTGTGGTATCTGAGTGTCTTTATGAGGCAGCTGAGTTTCATCCAAGTTGTTACACATTTTACAAACAAAGCTGAGCAAATCCTTGTTTGCATCTCAATGTAGCCAAAGACTTTTAGTTTATCCGCAAATAAAGTTGCTTTTAACGTCGTTTGTCTGTGTGTGTACTTATTTGACCCATGACTGTCTTTATTAATCAATAAACACATTTTTGTCCACACTGGGCTTCCGTACCCCTTAGATACATACATTTACATGAACAAGCAAGTGCTAAAACATGTTAAAAACAATTATTTATGCTCCATAATGTTTGAATTTATGATTCAAAATATTTATACTGTGTTATTATTGTAAGTAAATGTGATGTGTAAACTGCACTAAAGGACACGCCCCTTTATGTCACTGGCCCTTTGCTGCCTTCATGTGATTTTAAAAACTGTTGGAAATTTTAAGCCCCAAAAAGACACTTTTGCTTTATTTTGTTATGTTTTATTTTATTTTATTTATGTTTTACTGGCAAAAAGCTTCTGAGTGTTTATCAAATAATAATAATGATCAATTAAAGGGCCAGTGTCTTAGAATTGATGACATTATTACAGATTGTAATAATTCATACAAAAATCTGTTAAATGTTAAACAAAATGATATAAATGTTTTATATTACTGTATTATTGATACATTATTATATTATAATATAGTATATAATATTTCTGTGATGGGATAATATGACCCTATTTTTCTCTGAACAGTTAGCAGCTTCAGTTATTTTACGTTCATGCTATTATTTTACGATTAGCTCTAATAATTCCATCTATGGCTCTCTTTACTATAGTTGTAAGAATTCCGAGTTTCTGTGGAGCACTTGAACGCATCGTGACGCCCACAGCCTCTGGCCCCGCCCCTACTCTTTCTGACATGTATGTTGTCACCTCGCGTTTTCTCTCGTTCTGTGTGTGCATTTCTTTAAAAAACTGCGTTTTCCAGACAAAGTCACGCTTCACCGTCCACACACAGAGACGCGAGGACACCGGGGGACACCGTGAGACGTGTGTCTCATTCACTGGACTCTCCTAAAGGTACGTTATAACCTGTTTTCCACTGTCTTTGTCCCCCCTTTTGATTTTTCTCCTCCCTGGTAATTACAGTCATTAGCGTCCATCTTGGCAGAAAGCTAATTAAAAATCGCTGCACACAGGAAATGGTTGACACCTGTGTAACACTGTAAAATGTAGGTTTTATAGTTTTTCTGTGGGGACTGAGGTGGTTTTATTGTAATCGTGTGTGCTTGAGAACACGTTATGTCAGGTGCTGGTGGAGTAGAATGATCACTGCAGCACTCATTCACTCAGCGTGGTGTAATAAATACAAGAGTCAAATATCGTCACCATGGAAACAGACAATGATTTTTCCACTTCCTGCAACAACAAACACAACACAGTGCGTTCAAGATGAGCCGATACAATCGTCAGTATCGGTCCAAAACTGATGGAAATGACACAAATGTGTAAATTACATAAACGTCACTTGCGCTATTAACTACAGACTGTTTAAAATTTAATAAAGCTACTGTATGTATTTTTTTCTTGCTTATGAGTCAGCAAAAATGTGTTGTTCGGAGGGTTCTGTTGGCAGAAATGTCTATAAGTAAAATAAAAAGTAAAATAAATCTATTTAAAAGAGGGCCTTGCTTTACAGAGGTCATATAATTCAGTAGCGTAACACGTATCGCAGTTGACACGTTTGCATCACAGTAATTACGCGGCAGTTTGTGATATTGAAAAAATTCCAACGGTTTCTTGAAAAGCTGAGAAGTTGCACATCAAAGCAAACGTGTGGTTATTACGGTATTTTGTCTTTGTCACCAGAGGGGAGAGAGTTTGAAAAACACCTGTGCATAGTTTAGTTTCCATTCATCAACAAATGGTATTTTAAATATCTTACCGTTATAATGTTCACATTTCAAATTCAACACGCAAAATCTGGTCATCATTTTAACGTAAAATACACTACTTTAATATGCAGTAAATTGTAAATGAGTGTAAAAATGGGCAAAAGGCACTTAGTTGCAGGACATTTTCTGACCCTTTTTTATGATTAAAATAAGCAAAAGGACATTTTGAGGCTTAGATGTTAAAGGGTTAATCAGTGTAGGAGCTAACACAATTATTTTATATTTCTGATTTGTTTTATGTCACATTGTTGTGGTTTTCGGGCCATACGGTGGTATAGTGGTTAGCACTCGCCTTGCAGCGAGAAGACCCGGGTTCGAGCCCCGGTTGGAACAAGGGCCTTTCTGCATGGAGTTTGCATGTTCTCCCCGTGTGTGCGTGGGTTCTCTCCGGGTTCTCCGGCTTCCTCCTACAGTCCAAAAACATGCAATGTGGGGATTAGGTGAATTGGACACTCTAAATTGACCATAGGAGTGAGTGTGAGAGTGAATGGTTGTTTGTCTCTATCTGTGTGTGGCCCTGCGATGGACGGGCGAACTGTCCAGGGTGTACCCCGCCTATCGCCCGATGTAGCTGAGATTGGCACAGCACCCCCCGCGACCCTCTGGTGGAGGATAAAGCGGTTAGATGATGACTGACTGACTGACTGTTGTGGTTTTCTTTGACACATTAATCCTGGCTTTTCTTTAATTTTTTGTTGACCAGCACTTCACACTATTATTATCCATTATATAGCTTTGTTTTGTCATCAGTCAGTCAGTCATCATCTAACCGCTTGTGTTTTGTCATATTATTTCATATTTTTGCATCACTTAAAATTTGTCAATAATCAGTTGTCTTTCATAAATTAAACACAAACGTAAATGGAATTCACTTAAGAGTCAAAGAAAGTGTTTTAATTAATGCTAAGGTAATTTATTCACATGTAATTTACACGTACAGTCGTCTAACTATGAAAATATGGAAAAACACTTAATATTTTATATTTAAGGCCTTAGATTGAAGCTAAAATGAGGATTTATGACCACATTTATAGCAATTGTGTTCTACTGAATGTATTAATAAATGATTTATCACAAATCATACATAATTCATTTAGTCTCCTAATCGGCAGCTATTTTCCGTCACTGGTAAATATCTGCTTTTGTTTGCTATCTGCTCTCTGACAGTAAATTTTAGGACCTTCCACCATTTTATGGAGCAAATAAATCAATTAATCAAAGTAAATAATTCACAGATTCATGAGTCACAGTCAAAATTAATATGTATCTTAAATAATCTCATATAAAAACAGAGAAGACACTTGTTTTTTTTGTTTTTTTACCAAGCCACAATAAAAATGACTTCAAAGTCCAGTGAGGTTTGGCCTCAGTTCATCAACTCTTATATAACTGTTTTTTATGGCTGTGATTTTGGTTGCAAAACCACAAGTTAAGCATTAAACCTTTATTAAACACAACAAACTCACTGTTTATACCAAGAAATGTCCCTAATTCTGCGTCCGTCCTTCATCTTCAGAGGTGGATGTCCTTTCCGTCTTCGTGTCTCCACATGTCAGATTATATTATAAGCTTCGTAAACAGTCTTTTTTTTTTTAATTATCGTGCGTGGGAAAGTTCCAACGTGGAGAACACTTGCCTCTAAATTCTGAGAAGTTAAAACACATTATTTACATTTACCCATTTACATTTATTTAAGAAAATAATGCGAAAAACACTTCATATTTTATTGATTGAAGCTAAAATGAGGATTTATGAGCACATTTATAGCAAATATTTAATGCATGTGCCGTCGTTTTCTAATGAATTTATTAATAAGTGATATATCATGAACTCGGGGGCTGATTTAAATTATTAATTTTAGTCTCCGTTTATCACGTTATTTAGTACTAAAAGTAATAAAATCACATTTTCAATATGTAGAAATATAAAATAAATGTTCTCATATTTAAATAAACACGATTTATTTTTCCATAACTTATATATACATCTTAGTTGATCCTATTTAAAGCTTTAAATGGAACCTTTTATTGAATATATCTTTTGTCTTTCATGGTTTAATTTACATTTAAATTAACTGTCATTGTTAATTTATGTTAACAATGTGTTTTATTAATAGAAGCATCTGAAAATAAGATAACGCTGAACCCATAAAGCAAAGAAACAATTACTTTATAGCAGTGGTTCTCAAACACTGGGTCAGGACCCACTGATGGGTTGCAGGAGATCATTTTTGGCTCCCTTGCAGTATTAAGTCTTAAGCTTTAACTTAACATTTATGTTTATATGTTTCACATGATTGAGTGAGAGAGAGTGTAAGTGTGTGAGAGAGAGTGTAAGTGAGTGAGTGAGTGAGTGAGTGAGGTTTAAGAGAGTGAGAGAGTGTGAGTGAGAGAGTGTAGAATAAAACACCTGTCAATTGTGTTATTATTTATCAGATTAATGATTCAGTAACAGCAGCCAAGTCCTGTACCGGTGGACCTTGAATCATCTAAATGATTTAATATAGTCGTAACATGTCCATATTCTGCCTTTTATGTGGAATCCATGTTCCACATGAACAGAACCACGAGCTATTCTTAACTTCATGAACAACAAAGTAGCTCTTTTATCATATAATTGTAACGTCTAATTGCAATGTAGCGTCCTATAATTAAAAAGATCTTTATCTCTTAATTACCAGTTACCGATCTCATACTGTAATTACCAGATCCGTACTTTGTTGCCGTGGAGACGGCGTCAGTGCAAGCTCACGTTGACGTCAGTACGAGGAAGTGGCTGTCACTCATTTTCCTGTCGTTCCCGCAGGTGTGACGAGACGAGGCGAGATGTCGTCAGTGTGGCACCAGGAGCCGTCGGGTTACTCGCCCTGCGTGGAGATCGACTCCAGCTCGGTGAGGACCAAGGACAGACTGGCGTCTCCGTCCTGGCTGAAGCAGGAGCAGGACGACCTCCGCATCATCAAGTGGGAGAACTTCCAGTCGGGAGCCTCGGCCGATTTGGTTCAGGACAACACGCCGAGCAGCGCCATGTCGGGTAACGGCGGTGTCGCATTCATGTTCACACCAAAGTCAAATAATAACATCTCAGTCTGTGGTTTCAGGTGTGTGGGCCGAGTCCACACATGGGCAGGTGTCTAAATAATCCTGTTTTCACTCACTGAGGTCTCAAACATACCTTAAGTTTCAGAAGTAAAAGTATTCAAAAAAAGTGTGAATGTGAGTGAGTGAGTGAGTGAGTGAGAGAGATTTTAAGTGAGTGAGTGAGAATATAAGAGAGTGAGTTGTCTTTCAACTGGAAGGTTGTGGGTTCAATTCCTGGCTCCGCTAGTCTACATGTGTCCTTGAGCAAAGACAATTAACCCCATGTTGCAGCATGTGAATGGGTGTAAAAGACGGGTGAATGAGTGAAAACTGTCGTGTAAAGCAGATCATCAAGACTGGAAAAGCTCTGTATAAATACAGACCATAATACCAACTCTTCTTCTTCTGATTTTATTTGGTAGTAACAAAGATGTAGTAGTAAAAGTAAAAGTTACAGGTATGTGAAAGTATTTGTACTTCACTGGCAGGGGGTGATATAACTGTAACTGCTGAAAAGCCTTCATAGTCAATCAGAAGAGAGACAGACAAAACTTTACTACTTGTAAACAACGCGATCTATTTTCAAAAATACCCACCTGTCTGTGAACCAGTTCCAGTCAAACATGGACGATGTGGCTGAAGAAACAATGTTCTCACAAACGTGTTTCCTCTTTCCCCCTCCAGCGTCCTCACACGTGGACGGCCTGCCCCCTAGAGTCCTGCTGACCATCACCAAGCTGCAGTGCATGCTGGAGAGCAAACAGGAGCGCATCGTCGCGCTGGAGAGACAGGTGGACGACCTGATGCAGGACCGCCGGTTCCTGAGGAGCCAGATCGAGAACCTCACCAGCACTCGCTCCATGCCGACGTTTGCGTCCCCCAGTCAGGTGACCGAAGGTCAGTGTGTGAAGTACGACACAGATATGTATTTATATTATATTTTACATCCTTTTATTGATCTTAATCTTTATTGTTTTTGTGGTTCAGCTCCTAAACCCAGCAAAGTGCAACACTCGGAAAACAAGTCTCGGAAGAGAGAGCGGGTTTCGTCCAGTTCTTCTGACAGCAGCGACAGCGGCTCTGAAGCGTCCGAGTCGTCCGAGGTCTCAGCGGCGTCGGGTGAACACAAGCGGAGGAAGCACCATAAAGACAAGAAGAGGTCAAAGAAAGGGAAGGACTACAGCAGGAAGAGAGGTCAGTCTTCATATGTTAGGTCACACAAGCAGAACAACGAGTGAGTGACGTTAAAACAAGAGAGAGAAAAATGACGGTAATGAAAATTCCAAGATCTCTGTCTCACCAAAGACAAATTACAAAGACTGACTTGGTCCAAGATCACTTGTCCAGATGCACAGCGTGCTGCACGTCAATGAAAGTGGACGTCATGGACAAGGTCTTTATAAGTTTTCCTCCACATTTTAAGCTGTGTCAGCACATTCTGTCCTTAAATGTTTACATTACATTACATGTCATGTCATTTAGCAGAGGCTTTTATCCAAAGCGACTTACAATGGAATTGAGTACAATCAGCTAGGGGTGGAGTTGAACTTGCGACCATGATGTCTTTTGCACACACAGTACCGGTCTTAACCACTGAGTCACTCCACTCCACCGAATTTGAGGGAATTAGTCCTTGAAAGTCGTTGAATTTGCGCCAATTCGCGCCGGTGCGTGCCCTTCGCGTGTGACACGAATATCACATCTGTGCATTGACTTACGTAAACTTGTCATGTGACGAAATTGTGCCACGTCCGGCGTTATTAACACAATTCATGTTTTTGTACACACTGAACCTTTAACTCCCCGCGTCCCTGTCCCCCGTCTCTGTCTCCATCAGCCACCGGCGTCCAGTACGTCATCCACCGCTACAAACAGGTCCTGTCGGCGTTCATCAAGAAGAAGAGCATGAGCGAGGCGTTCCGTCACCTCGGCATCGACCGCAACACCATCGCCAACACGGCGTCGATCGCCGAGCTGCACCTGGCGGCGAAGGACATGGTCCCCCTGGTGGGCGTGTTCCGCCAAGGAGAAGAGACTCTGGTCAGCTACGCGCAGAGATGCACGCTGGCGATCGACAGCGACGCCGACCTCTCCCGAAGGATAGACCACATGAAGGCCAACGGTGAACTCCTACCCATCTCAGGGAAACGGCAGCGTCTGTCGCACTGTCACATGCAGCCACTGGGGGGCGCTGCAGAGAGCATTTTGATAGGTTGACGAATATTTAACTGTTTCAGAAAAGAAGTTTTACTTTTGTTTTGTTTTTTCCACGATCCTGAACGGCTGGATTTTCAATGTTTTAATGTTTTAAAATAATTGATTTCTGCACATAAATATGCATTTTAATTTTACATTTTCTACATCACCAAAATTATTTACAGCTGCTTTAAGTTAATTATTATTATAATTATAGTACAGATCTTCAGAAGTGGATCGAATTATTCCTCTTTTTCTGATCATTAAATTATTAGTAAATAAGTAAAGTAAATTAAATTAAATTATTTCTTTGTTAAATAATCATTTTATGCTCTGTATTTCTACTTCAAAACAAGAGAAGCCCCTTAAGAGTCACTTGAAAGAGTATTACTTGAAAGTGGGATTTGTTCATTTAGGAAAACAAAGCTGATTTGTTAAGGATAAAATGTCAAAAACGAGGCTTTCATATTTGAATTTTTTCAGATGACCGAGATGCACTTCTGTAAGTTGTAGAAACGCCCACATGGTGGCAGTGTTTACATACAAGACACTTCTACTACAAATCACTGCTACTATTACTGTTTGTTGTTTTGATCCAAAATGGTGGATAAATGTCCTGCACTGGCAGAATGACATGTTTACTGTTGTTTGTTCACACAAAAGTAAAATTTGTTGACGTCATTCTGCAAACGGTGTCGATGCGTTTCTTAAAAAATCTGCAAAATAATTAATCATTTTTTAACTCGTGTTAACTTTGCGCACAGTGTTAATCTGTCAGATTAAATGTGATGCAGCTGTATATGTGACCGTGTACACGGTGTACGTGGTATGTTGGCACCAGTTTGTGTGGACAGTTGGTGTAGCTCATGCTTTGGTGTCAGTGTTTTCCTTTTCACACGGAGTTTGACAAATGACCCTGCACGCCGCGATCTGCTTATCTGCTCCACCTCCCCCTCCTCCTCCATCCACCTTCACCCTCATTCAGTCATCTCTCATTACCAATCACTGCTCCATCACCACAGTTTTTTTTTCCATCCTTTCATTTCCGGTTTGTCTCAACTTTTAAACCGTGACAGAGGTGAAGAATGGTGCAGAGACGTTTCCCGGCCACCAGAGGCAGCGTTCTCCTGACCTGCAAATGTCGGTTCTGCTCTATTTTCTCTCCCCACGACGTGACACTAAAAACACGCCAGACTCTGAGAACATGGTGCAGAATGTTCTGGAACTCTCTGCGTTTCTCTAAAATAAAGCAGCAGAAAAATAAAGGCCCTTAACTATGAGTGGCAGCTGTGAATGTGCCACTAATGACTGAGGGTGATGAGTTTCAGAGGTGGAAACAATGACAGGGACGTGGGCCTAATCGAGCCTGAAGCCTCATCGGGGAGGGGGGGCCAGCTGGGGCTCCATTTTGTGTCTTTCCTGAGTGCAGGTGCCGCGTCATTGTAGAGACCACCCCCCTCCTCCTCGTCCTAGTCCTCCTCTATCAGACTTTGATTTTGACCTTGACAAAAAGAGCATCTGGACATTCTCTCACACTGAGTACTTGTAATAAGCACCAATCAGCCTCGTAAATGGCTCAAGTATAATGCATCTGAACTGTTGAGTTCAAATCAAATGAGGTTATTCTATGTTTTACTGGCGGAACGGTGTGTGCTCCGCATAATAAAAGCCATGGATATAAACATATATATATATGTATACATATATATATATATATATATATATATATATATATATATTTATGAAGGCTTGCAATGGAGAGCAAAACACGCAGAGAGAGAGAGATGTAAACATCAGATTAAAAATGCTTTAACTGCGGAATATTAAGTCATTTTTCACAATAACTTGAGATTTGTTATTGTAAGATAAACAATTTTGGCTGGCTTGTGTTGGCATTTTAGTTATGTGGTTCTCAAACTGTGGTGTGTATAACACCAGTGGTACACAAGCTACCTGTGGTGGTACGGTTCTAATGTATATACCCGCCGTATGTGATCGGAGTGGAGCTGAGGAGTTTTGAACGTAGCGTGTAGAAAGTGAAACAAATGACAAAATAATAAAAATAAATTAAATAATAATAATTCACCTTATCTCTCACTCCATCTTAAACGCATTTCACTACACCTTATTTACACTGCTGTATTTTAATGTATTTACTGAGGTGCTACTTAAACTTTGAGACAGGTTTTCCAATAAAACCCAGTCCGGAGTTTATGGCCTGACACATGTTCCCAAAAAAACAAAGTGCGTGTCCTCCACAGTAGCTTATGTTTTAGATTTATTCAACAATCATTACAAAAGGTAAAAAACAACAACAACAACACAGTGTGACCCGCCACAGCAAAAGTACCAACAAGTCGGCCCAGAAAACCAAGTAAACGAAGAAAAAAAAAAATCAAAATTAGGGATTTTCGTTTTTTTTCCAAAATTATGCAAGTTGAAGTTTCGAAAAAGCCACTGCATGATTCCAGTGCTTCTGTTGTTTTTTCGGCCAATCAACTGTCACAGAGGAAACACATGGCTACTTAATATGCAGCAGCAGCAACCGCCACTGCTGCTCCGAGAAGCCGCGTGTTACCGTTGAATGAAGGTGGATAAGGAAAAACACACTGCTGAAGAACTAAATCGTGGCTGTTTACAGCGCAAATCTTTGGCTGTACCTCATAACGAAGACAGAGGTATCTCACTTCTGCTATGCTAGCGGACTTCATGCTAATGCTTTAGCATTTAAGCTAGCTCTCCAGAGTTTATGCACAACAAGTGGATGGATTATTTAGCGGCTGAAAGAGAGTGGCAGGACATGAGAATAACTGGACACCTCGAGGCGAACAGACACCGGCAGAATGTTTGTGACACTTGTGTTGTTGGGTTTCTGTTTTATCTGTGAGGAGGAGCAGCCCGTAAATTAGCTTAGCACTAAGATGGCGGGGGAAACAGCAGTCCTGACTGTGACTCAGCATTTTTATTTTTCTAACCTGGAGTGATTCAAAAAGTAGTCTGGTGTAAATACGGCAATTTAAACACGAGTTTCTGTCTGAAATATCATGAACTGATATGAGCTGATTTATGTGATTCATATGGCATGTGTTGTTTACATCATGTGTTTCTTTATCAGATTTAGTGGGTGCACCTGACTAGAGTGTGTGTCGTGTTACATCTTCCCTTTTTGATGTCAAACCCCATGGAAAAGGTATGTGATTTTTTTTTTTTATTCCTAAGCTATATTGTGTTGTTAACTTCTTTACAAGCATTTTTCTTGTTAAATGCCAACTTACCTTTGTTATTACATTGGTTTACATGTGTTTTGACTTTGTGGGTTTATGTTCTGTTCACATTCAACGTCTTCCAGCTTAACCTTATATTAAGATGTCCCCTCTTTATGCTAAGCTAAGAGGTCGCAGGTTATAGCCTCAAATAGACAACGTGACATACTTTTTTAGCAAGACAACTGATTACACTCTCTATGCCATTTTCTTCACATTAAGGTTTTATTTTAACAGACTCCGTTAAAGTTAAGTCCTGTGGTTCAAGATCCTTGAGTCCGTGTGCACTGGTTTGTTTATATTTTGAGAATAGCAGCAAAGACTCAGGATTTAGCTTTAAACTTGATCCTCCCAGAGCCAAAATTATATCTATAGAACATGAGGATTTGACTTATTGGCAGCTTAGTTATCGCCACAGTTCTTCTGTGCGGAATGTGGCACATAAACACGATAGACAGGTGCTCACACAGATTTAAATTCGCCCCAAAAAAAAAAATTTGGGCACACTGTGTGTGTGTGTGTGTGTGTACGAAACTCCACACCTTTTGTTGCCCTTGGTCTTTTTGTTAATGGAATCTTAAAATAACCTGCTCACTGTTGGGGGGAAAGTGGGTCAGCGCACCAGTGCGATGCCAGTTCAATACAAAAGCATCAAGTAGTGCATTGTGGGTATTTCCCCCTGTGGTAAAATTTAGGAGGGGGCAGGAGCCCCTGCCTTTCTTTGTCCCCTTTTTTCTGCAGTGACATGAAAATGGCTGCAGAGAGACAGTCAACAGCGTGCAGTCACGTTTCATTCCTGGAAGATAAAAATGTACACTTGCATATTTTTTCTTTGCCTCCTGTTTCAGTGTCTCATAATCCTGTGGTTTATTTTCACATTTAGACAATAGCTCACAGCAGGGTGTCGTCACTGAAACACACACAGAGCTGCTGGGGCTGAAAGGCACTGATGTAATCCAGAGACGTCCACAGAATCACATCAAAATTAGACCTATTGTCATTTTGCATACACACAAAAGTAGTGGAGACAGTAGTTGGATCTATTAACAGTGAATGCTTCAGGACACAAAGTAATAACAGTTTAAATAAACATGTTTAATGGTGCAAACAAGGTGCAAAAACACTATTCTTAAGTGATTTAAATGTAAAATAATCTGCCAATTTGATGAGCTAATTTTGCTTTGCACCTGCCACTTTCTAGTATTATTGTGCCCTAAAAAGAGGAAAAACAGGCCAAAAAAACACACACAAAAATTGCCAAAATTGTAAGACAATTGAACTTGAAACAGGCACAGAAATTATGTCATGTAAGAAAACTTTACTTAAAATGAATTTTCCTTTTCTTTCCTTTTTTTTTAATTTGCACACAGACCAATCTATGAGAGTGAATTTTCCTTAAAGCTTGTAAAAGTTAGAAAAAGAATCTCAGAATTTAATCTCAGAATTCAAAGCAATAACAGTTTGAATGCAAGTTTAAAGTGGCAGTTGCTTAAAACCCCCTGCTTTCAGACTATTATTGTGCCTTATCAGGAGGAAAAACAGGTAAAAACACAATACACACAACAGCACAGTAATTCTGTCATGTAAAGAAAAGTTTACTTAAAATTAATCTTCCTTAAAGCACACGCTTGTTTTAGCTTGTAATTGGTAATTAAAGCTTATTGAGACCAAGTTAAGTATTTTTTAATTAAAAAAACAAAACAAAAAAAAGATTATTTTTCATCTAATGCAGAATTGGTTGCCAAGATTATTTTTCTTTTTTTAGCCAAATAAATGAGAACAATTTCCCCTGAAATTAGGCACATTTCATTTAATAATCTTTGCAGTGTAGTTAAAGTGCATATACTGGGTGAAATAATGCAATTATAAATTGGGCTATAGTTCCAATAACAAAAAAAGTGGGGTAATGATGATGATAATAATAATGAAAATTCAGTGAAATAAAGAGTAGCTTCAGTTGTCTACCACAGTCTCAGGTGCAGGTTCTTGATAACCTTTAAATATATATCTATAAAAACAAACACATATAAATGAAAACCTATAATCATGGTAAATCACATAACAGGATTTCTCTTTGCAATCACAAAATACAGAATGGGGGGGAATACATCAAAATCAAAGATGCTAATCTGAAAAGAGCCTCTTCACAATGACAGCTTTCCTGCTCCATCAACAAGTCTTCAGATACTCTGCTCCATCTGCCTGCTGCTGATAACAACTTACTGCAGGCGGCGGATAATAGTCTGCAAGCTTAATGTGCAGAGGAGGAGGAGGAGGAGTAGGAGGAGGAGAAAGAGGGGGATAATGTATTCTGGGGCAAACCAGCTAACAGGACCCTTTAAATGAGCATATTTAACCTCAGATTTAGCCTCTGGTTGTGAAGGTTGGGGCCTCAGGTTTTGATTTGTCTTGATTCTGATTTCACTCCTCAACAAAAAAACAAAATGGTGGCACTCAGCCTCAACACATGTGTGTTTACAATAAGAGAAAATCTAAAATCTATTTATACTTCCAAAATCTACTTAATAGATAGTACTTTGTACTAAACCATGTCACGGCTATGATGACTCCACCCACTTTGAGGAAGAGCTATGAAGTCATGGAAAACCAACCAAACCGTGCCGATGCAAGGCGGGACCATGTAGTGGAAAAGCATCTTCTGGTAATGTTTATGTCTCAAAACTACCATCACAGTATTTGCTCCCACCTGGATTCACTAATATCTGATACCTCACAGTGTTCTGCCGTATCAAATGTTTTTAGCGTCGTCCTAAACACTGATGATAACCACCTAGTGTTAAGCGCGTGAGCTGCAACGTGATGGCCTCACACAGTGACGGCCTCACACAGAGAGACAAAGCACAGGAGGCAAATATGTAAAGATGCTATGAACTCTATTTTCAGGGTCAGAGGCTGTGGCTGTTTTGGGGGTTTGTGCCCCCCCCCCCAGGAGCCCCAGGAGAGATGCAGCAGCCCAACATGATAAATGGATAAAGGATGTTTTACTGCAACAAGCCCTAAAGGTTTGTTGCAACTGCATTTTATATATACATATACCATGTTTTGTGGTTCTTTGTCTCCCTCGGGAGTCGACGCTATATCCATGAGCACAGAGGAGATGATGATGGTATGTGACGTGGACAGAATGAAGGAACCTCGACCCCACCCTCACGTCTTATTGGACGTGTGTCCAGTGACGCAGAACATGCCACACAAAAGAATCATCTCAAAAGCCTTGGATACAGTCAGAATATAAATGTATATGTTGCAGACAACCAGAGCAGAAATAGAATTAGTCTGTGGTGTCTTGTTCTTGGTGTGATTCAGCTTTTTTTTGGCGCCGCAAAGCCATTTCTTGCAGAGTCAATCTTGTCCTTTCATGGATTCTCCTGGCTTTTTCTGTGTGTGTTCTCTTCTCTTTGACCTCTATTATGTTAACAGCTGTTAATTACACAGTGCTGGCTTTGCCACTCTGTTTCACACAACAGCGTAACTTCCACCGACCGTTCTTATGTATTTCACAGCAGCTTATGGATTTTCTTTAACCCTTTAACACCTTAAAGCCTCAAAATGTCCATTTCTTTGCCCATTTTTCCAGAATAACCTTCAATATCTGGCAGTTATTTACAATTTACCACGTGTTAAAATAGTGTATTAACAATTTTAAAATGAAGAAAAACCCTGTAGTTTTTAATTTGAAAATTGATTTGAAATGTGAACAGTGTAAAACATATTTAAAGTAACATTTGTTTGAGTTTTTGTCTCAAACAAACGGGCCAATTCTCAACAAATCTGCTGTTTTTCCAACTCTCTCCTCTCTGCTGACAAAGACGTTGATTCCTGGGCTTGAGTGAAATACTGTAGTAACCACATATTGACGTGGAGCTTCTCAGCTTTCAGAAACCGTTGGAATTTTTCCAATAGTTGCGTAATTACGGCAATGCAAAATGCGTGTCTCCAATATGCTCGGTTTTGAAGGGTTAACATGTGAGGTGACTGCACCAGAGGCCAGTGTGTGTGTATATATTGTGTATATTTGCAATTTATTAAAGCTGAACATGGAAAAAAAAACACACAAACATATGGAGGAAAAAGCAGATTCAGCTAAATCCTGATTTCAGTGTTTGCTCCATCAGCAGGAAACGACAGAACAAAGACAAATAAGAAGACTGGAAGTAAATCATTATTGTGAAAACTGAAATACACAGCAAACTGTCAAAGCGATAAAGTTTCACCGTATAACTCCCAACAGAGAAGCACTTGCATAGGAGAAATGATCACAGATGAAGAACAGAGAACGTTTTACATCACCAGGTTACACAACTCTGTTTTTAAAGATGACTCAGCATCAGGGTCACGACGCTGTTCACTGTGTGTACACCGTGGGATGAAATGAAAGAGCAGTGGTCACATTTTAAAGTGTGTAGTGTACTTATTCACTCATTGAATGCATGTGTGGGTTGAAATAGCTTCACACTCACACAAAAATGAACAGCATGTGTGTTTTTGTTGTTGTTGCACAAATACACGTAATACAAGTTAAATTAGCAGCTTCAGAATCTAAGGTGCTTGTGGTGTGTGGGCCAATTGTGGTCCTCTGACAGTTTTTATGTGGCCCCCACTTCCTTAACCGAGCAGTTAGGCTGTTTTTAACACATATACACAGAGGCTATAAGAATGTGCAATATATGAGTGTTTTATATCCTTCCCTAAAAACAAATATGTGATGTAAAATCCATCATTTTGGGTGCACTGTTCTGTGTCCACGTGAGCATTAAGGGTTAAACGGGATTAATAAATTGTCACAGAACTTGCAGTTCCTCTTTAGGGCAAAGGGTGGCAGTGCTTTTCTCTAGCTCTAGTTTGGCTGCATCACTGACCTCTCCTGACCTGTTATTCTGCCAGGCCTGACATCATCCTGTCATCCTGTCATGGCCACTGCAAAGGTTGATATCATGGTTGATCTGCAGAGCCGCTTCTTCCAGGAACGATGGAAACTACAACATTTCTTCAGTGACACCAGAGTAAGTGTGTGTTAAAATTTTAAATTTGACAAACTGTGTATTTGCTGTTGCTAAACAATTCCAGGTAATAAAAAAAGGGAGCTGAAAAATAACAGTTTTCACCTCCAAAATAATCAACGAGAATGAAATTAGATTGAAAGTTCATGTTTTCATTTTTGTTTTTTTAATGATTAAGCAACTGTAGTTGTACATGAACTCCAGATTTGGTGTGTTAATTAGAAATGTGAACTGTTTAAAACACATTTAAAATAACATTTGTTTGAGTTTTTGTCTCAAGGTCCAACGTTCACTTGTGCAAATGCGCTGTCTGCGATACTCTCAGTGTTAAAGGGTTAAAAGGCAAAAACCTACAAAAACATCCTTTTTACAACTATAATAACTAAAACAGAACTTTCACGACCTCATTCATCTTTGAAACCTTCAGACAAAAACGTCCAGCTGAACTTTGACCTTTCACAATGTTATATGTGCGACAGGAGGCAGTTACAGTGGCCTGTTTTCTGCTGCCATCAAACACATAAAAAAAAACCTTTAATAGAATGAAATCATGTGCACCTGCAGGAGTTTAAGATTCACCAGTTAAAAAGGAGCCTTAATTGCCTTTTGGAGCCACATTTACAGAGAACGTAGTGTTTGTATATCAAAGGCTGCTAAAAACACACGACTCTCATCACCATCACACGAGCCGCGACAAATCCATTAACACGAGATACAAAAGTGACGCGATATAAACATTTATTTCTCCTCAAGGGGATTTAAATAATCAAACTGGAGCTTCAAATAGAATCTGTGTAATCATTCGTTTCATTTGAAAAAAGTGAAGAAAAGCAGATAACAAACTTAATATATACAATAAATAACTAATAAAATAAAAATATAATAATGATTAGTTCTTTCCTATTTCTGATATTGTGCTCAAGTGTATGGAAGAGTATTAGTGCCACAAATTCAGAATTCAGATTTTTTCTTTAATCTCTTTTTACGTTTTGTTTGATTTTGTAAAAATGACGAATGAACGAATGATTAAACGTATTAAATGGGATTTTTCTCTTTGTACAAACAAAAATCTACATCTCCACTTACTCTTTGATATAAAAACGTGTCACAAAATGATGGTAAACGTGATAAAGAGCTGCGTATACGAGGTCAGCTGAGCCACAGTGGAGCCTCTCGCCTCTGTGAGGAGCCAATGATTTCCTAATAATCGACTTCACAATCCCAATACTCATCTAAGTGGCTCATGATACGCCATATAACACAGCTGGGGAAGTCACGGCCCAGTGGCTCGCTACAATGGTGGCGAGTCATTCACGGCCCGTCAGGCATTCACACCACGTCGCCGCAGCAACAATGGCCTCATCAGGCGCCTGATTCAATCAGTCTTTACACACAGAGACAGAGCCAGAGACAGTCACACTGTCCCTCATCTCCTTCAAGTCATCTCTGATTTCACCTGATTGTGTCTCAGCGACGTCACAATCGCCACGTGATTCATTTTCCAGTCATTTCAAAACATTTCGACACACGACAGATTCCACAAAGGTGACCTTAAATATAATCGAAGCAATTAAATGTGGTCAAGGGACAATATTTCTGTACGTCATTGAATATTTGGGCAATTTGTCAGACAATTTCTTCAAACGTCTTCAGACGGAGACAAAAACCCACGTTTGCGTCTTTAAACTAATTAATGTGGACGTTGCAACACTATCTATTTGAATCAGTTCAGATTTTTTTTTGAATAAAAGATAAGCAAATCATATCAAATCGGATTTGGTAAATTAAGTCATATGCCGGGCAAGATACTGATGCTGGTGGGCCAGTTTTGGCCCGCGGGCTGCCAATTTCTGTCCACTAGTTTAACCCTTCAAATGAAATGTCCTCACTACTGAACAGTTTAAATCACCACCTCTTCTCTCTGGCCTTTACTTCAGGATTTTTTGTGTTTTAGCACTTTGGTACGCGCTGGCTGTGGTTTTTTAATGTGCTATAGACTTCCTGCATGCAGACGTTCCACTGTGCTGCACACAGGAAGTGATTTGTTTTATGCCGAGGCAGAGGCAATGGCGACTTTGTGCGGGTAAAGGGACACGACTGCAAACAGATCAGAGTTTTATGGAAGAGTATTAGTGCCACATGTAAAAGATTTTTTTTGAAAGAAAATAAGATTCTTAAGAATTCTTTTTTTTTCACTATCTTTCAAAAAATCTTTTTACATGTGGCACTAATACTCTTCCGTGTATGTGTGTGTGTGTGTGTGTATATATATATATATATATATATATACATACATATATATGTATATAGATAAGTGAATAAGTGGGCTCTGAGAGACAAAGCTAAATGACTTTGTCGTTTCACTTCCACTTCATTCTCAACAACATAATCACTCTCTCTCTCTTTCTCTCTCTCGAGTACTCGTTCTGTCCTAACTCGACACACATGAAGCAGCAGAGTGTCTGAAAACACGTCCGAGAGCAGGTGAGACATTTTAAGCTTCATTGAACGTAATCGATAACTGTAATTAATAACAATAATAGTTTGCATCAAAGCTAATATTTGGATTCACTTCATTATTTGCTGTTGCATGAACTCATTTAAAAAAAAAAAAAAGCATCTGTAAAAACAGCGAAGGAAGTCAGATTAGTTTATTTTATAAAAAAGCACGAATGAACCGAGGAGACAGAAATAGACACGTCAGCGTAACCCGGCCTTCTTTGAGCATGTTTGTAGATTATCTGTCAGAGGAAAATTAAGCGTATTAACTGCTTATGTAACACATCACACTCTGATGTGTGATGTTTCTGTTTTGAGTGGAAAAAATTGATGGTTTCTATTTTTATTTGTTTTAGTTAAAAATGTAGAGATATGTCTCATATTCAGTGGGATAAATTACTGAAGTGGTCGTAATAATAATGTACAAGTTTATTCGTAAGCGCCTTTCTGACACTCAAGGTCACTTTACACATTAAATAAGAAGATAAATCAAACACACCAAAGTTAAGATAAAATAAACAGACAAATTAAAAAGTTAAAGGTTAAAAGTTAAGATAAAAATAAACAGACACATTAAAAATTTAAGATAAAATAAAAAAGACAAATTAAAAAAGTTTGGATAAAATGAAAGAGACACATTAAAAAGTTAAGATAAAGTACTTTATACAAAGACTGCATGTACTGCCATGCTTACAATCCATTCGTGAACCATAATAATCTGGAATCATGTTTTGGTCGGTGTTGTGTTGATATGCCGTACTCTATTTCACTCTAAATAGGAACTTTGAGACATTTCCCATTCAAACTGACTTCTCTCTGGAACCAGCAGTGTTGCCCCCTAGTGGCCATTCAATATGTTCTTATTTCCCGGTTGGCTTCAGGAGGAAACCCCTTTTTCTCATGCATCATTAAATAACCCCATCCTTCACTGTCTTCACATTTATCGTCCATTATCTTGTCTTGAAACCGTCCAGAGTCTTGGACACGTGTCCCAGTCTGGACCCAGAGCTGGACCCTTTGTCCACGTTAATCACACGGCTGTTATTGGGTGTGGTTTCTGGCTCTGCAGGAGTCATTTGTAAAGCGACGGAGCAGGAAATGAGATTGGTCCTCCCAGGTTGGTCGGAGCCTGGAGGACACGCATGAGTCGTCACAGCGATCGCACGTTGGGTCTCTCTCTCTCTCTCCCAGATGGGGTTTACTGTGTGTGTGTGTGTGGGGTAATCTAATGTCACTTCTCGACAATGATATAGAGAGGCAGTGAGATGCTTTCTGTTGAGTTGTTGAAGGTTTTGGAGAAGAGTGAAGAAGGTTCCTGGAGACAAGACCTCCAAGTCTGGAGATGCAGAAGTAATGTGCTGTCGTGAATCGGGACACACAACTTAAAGTTAGAGGCAGTTAGGGACACACAATGAGCTGTCGGGAAGACGGCCGTCCCAGAGGAGACAGCTGCTGTCCTCAGTCCATGATAATAGTATTTTCCATGCTCTGGACCCTGAAGTTAACTTTCATTAGCCTTGACATTTATATTATAATTTAGTTTGGTTTGTTTTAACTCTTAAACTCTTCATTTTGATTTTATGGGCTGTAGAATTGTCAAAAAAAAGTTCAGTGAGTGAGTTCTTCTGCCCGGTTTTTCCAAGATAACTTTCACTTTCCATATCTGACAGTTATTCAACCGTTTAGGAATTACACGCGCTGAGAAGTTGATGTCACAAATGTGTAATGCGCTGGTGAATCTCATCCGTGATTGGGTTCCCGCAGAAGTCCTGAGGTTCTACCGTAATGACAAGTATGGGCACAATTAAAGCTCTATTTCTATGATTCCCGGTATCTATCCATCCATCTTCTACCGCTTTATCCTCCACATGAGGGTAAGGAGTTAAGCCAAGTTCTCCCAACAACTGGACTTTGAATTATAATAAATGTTTGTGATGAACTGATGAAGTTCTCTCACTCTCTTAAACTGCTTCTTCTCTGCTCTTCACAGAGTGAGTTGAGCAAAAAATAATCATCAGCTGTTGTGTTGTTTGATGGATTTGGTGTTTGGAGGTAAAACAATCACCGGTGCCATCTGTGAGTCTCTGCGATAACTTAATAACTTCTCTGCGAGAGCAATTAACATTCTGACAGTTTGAGCCAAATCAATCATTCGCTCACGCGTGGGGGGGAAAAAAAGCCGGAGCTGCGTGAAATCTCACTTTAGGACGTAATTATGTCAGAAATCAGAAGGTGTTATTAACGTAAACAAACGACACAAAACTGTGGGGAAAAAAATGTTCTCCAACTTCATGATGAGACGCGGAGCAGTAGAATTCTGAATCAAGATGTTGTTTCCACACAAAAAAACAATATTTTTATTTATTCATTTATTTTATTTCTGGCTCCGTTTTCCGTTTGATTTTTGTTTATTTTTGAGTTTAGTCCTGTTTTAATTTGGGTTATTTTGGGTGATGTTTCTCTAATATAAATATTATCAATTAGTTGTTCAACTATGTTGCGGTTGTTTTGACGCAAAGCAACGTTCGTTTATGATGAAACTTTTGAGATTTCTTTTGAAAGATTTCTCTGAGATTAGTTGAATAAATTCAGAAAAACTGAGCCAATTTCTTTTCAAGTGAATGAAACAAATCCTCTTCCTTACTTCACCCTTTATTTTTGATTGCTTTCTTAGTAGACATTGGGAGATAATCCATGATATTGTGGAAGTGAAATCAGCACCAAAGTTTTTTTATTTAGAGTGTCCCCACCTTAACTTAACTTACAAACAACGTCTAAGTTTGAAGCATGTGAATCGACAGTGATGTCGTAAACAGTCAGACTTTCATAGATGCTGTAGATGTGGTTGTGATGCTCTGTCATGTCTGTGGAGACACTGATACACAGTGCGTGACTGACAGGTCTGTGTGAGGTGAGGTGAACTCTCAGTCTAGCTCTGGCTCCGTGTGTGTGTGTGTGTGTGTGTTGTAAGGAGACACTGTTACTCCAGCACAGTCATGGCCTGTTACACCCGACTCTCTCGCTCTCTCTCCGTGCTCTCGCTCTGTCGTTGGCTTCAGTCTCGGCGGCCGCTCGCTCGCTCACTCCTCTGGACGTCTTCATGTTTAAAACTAATTACTTTATAAGTTCGATATGTACATGTATAGAGTTCCTTCATCCTGATGTATAATACATAAGAGAGGGGGCCGTGCTGGAACAACGCACTCTCCTAATGTCACATAACAGGTGAGTATGAAAAAGTTTTTTTATATATCCAGCTAAATGAAAAACCTGCATTCATCCTTTATCTTAAAACATGGCTGCTTCATTTGTGTGTGTGTGTGTGTGTGTGTGTGTGTGTGTGTGTCATATTATGTGTCTACTGTATACTATTAGTATGTATACAAGTGACATTTGTAACTTGTATACATACTGTGCCTTAGCTCCTGCTGCACACACTGACTGAAGCAGGCAGTTGGCGCATACCCATTGGTGCCTCTCTTTATATTGCCAATGTACATGTTGGATTATATGTGTATTTGATTAGGAAATGTGTAAATTCAGTGATTTGGACCATAGAAATGTTGAAATACATACAGAAAACTAGGAGATATGACTAGATTAGGTGCATGGACTTACAATATATATACATACAAAAGTTAGACCATCCACAATTAGCCAAAGAAAATATTTAAATATTAAAAAATCGAATTTGACTGAATTTTATATTAATAAATATTCTTTTGTTTTTCTTGCTATTGTATTGTTGAATGGTATGGAATTGATTAAAGCATAATTAAAAGCTTTTAAAACAACTTAATCAAGTTTCAATTAAGGTCAAAATTTAAATATAAGCTTCTGTTTTAGGTTCATATGGTTGTACATCTGATGAGTGCCTCAGTCATGAACCTCACCGCACGTCACTGCATGAAACAGACATTATCTCAAGTCTCTGTACATAGAAAACATTATAGAGCAGCGAAATCCAACAGTTAACACAATGATTTTGACCAGAGGGTGTAGAAATTAACAAAAATAAATAAAACAACAATAATGATAATAATAATTCAAGTCACCTGATCTCTCACTCCATCTTAATCTAATGTCACTACAACAGTGTGTGAAGTATAGTGTGAGGAAGAGGATGATGAGAGAATAAACCTGCCTCCTGTGACTTTGCTCCACCTATGTACACCACTGTGTTTTAGCGTTGGTAATAATGGTGTCACTGAGAGAGCTCAGTGTTCTCTCAGGTGGTACTTGACCACGTAGGAGGTTGGTTGCGTGTTGTAACCAGTCACTTCTAAGGATTTCCTAAGTGAAAGTATTGTGTGCTTTTTTGACTCCGACGTGTCCAGTGAAACCGATTAACCCCGCTTGTGGACATTCAGTCGTCCTGTGTCAAGGTTAAGCTGAAACTTTAACCCACACGGATTAGTCCTGCTCACTGTTGTCTTTTTGCCAAATGGAAGTTGTCTTTAAGTGGCCCGAAACCTCTGCAGAGACATGACTCGGAACAAACACCAACGCCTGGAATCTAACTGGATTCCAATGTAAATGATGAAATATACATTTTTTTTGGCATTTAAAGTATTTCATGGACAATGGGCAGTAGTGATGCATCTGTTCATGCACTGAAGATCATAGAGTTCATTAATGTGATGTTCACTTGTACACAGACTGCAGTTAATGCCACATATGTACACAAGTAACGAGAAGTGACAGCGAGCCACTGCTGCAGGGTTCATTGTAACCCCCCCACTACACACACACACACACACACACACACACACACACACACGTTTGCGCTTCATTCATAGTGAGGATCCAAAATGCATTTCCAGTGTTGTAATGTAACAAAGTACAAATACTTTGTTATCATACTTAAGTACAAAATCCATGTCTGTAATTTACGTTGTTATTTATATTTCTAGCAACTTTTACTTTTACTCTCTTTGTTACTCGTTACTACCAAATAAAATCGGGAGAAAAAAAGTTGGTATTATGGTCTGTATTTACATAGAGCTTTTCTAGTCATGATGAGCTGTTTTACACTACAGTTTCGACCAATTAATACACTGCAACATGAAGTTAAGTGGCTTGCTCAAGGACACACATATAGAAGACTTTGAACCCACCCAATCTTCCAGTTGAAAGACAACTGGCCCTACCACTGAGCCACCATGGCTAAATTTTAACTCCTCACTTTTTTAATACTTTTACTTCTAAAACTAAATGTACAGTAAATGTCATATACTTTAAGACTTTTACTTAAGTAATATTATAAAAAGTGTAATTTTTCTGGTAACATACTTGTACTAAAAGGTACCTTTGAGGTACTATACAAGACTGCAACTAAGTGCCTAACCCTAACCTAAACCCAATTCTAGCCTAACCCTTAATCCAGGTCTTAACCCCCGAAAAGCCCTTTAAAGATGAGAGGACCAGTCAAAAACACCCTCACTTGAATTACTCTAACCTTAATTGCTACTGAGCTAATTCTTGTCTTCACCTTAAAATTTAGTAATTTACATTATGTGGGCTTGATTTTTGTCCCCATAAGGAAGATAAGTCCCCATAATATGACTGTGTAAACAGATTTAGGTCCCCACGACATGAGCAATACCAGTTACACACACACACACACACTGACTCCTCTAAAGGGTTATTTCCTTGCAGCGCGAGCTCCTGTTAGACGCGTCCAGTGCAAATTCTTAGGTTTCGTCCTCCTGTCTCATGTGTCACCACAGTGATGTATTAGTGAAGATGTCTCTGGGTTATTTAGGCGCCGCATATTAGGCAAACACACAATTATCTAAACGCATTCATGCATGTATGAGAGTCTAATTGCCGTGCATGGACGACGACTGTCGGTTTTTCTATCTCTTCTATCTCGCTCGTTTACTAGCAACTCATAATGATCGTAAAAAAAGATTAAAAATAAGTGGATCCAATATAGCACCCTGAGGAACCTGATAATGAAAAGACAAATGACCCTCTCTTGTAACCAGCTTTCCTTTTGTGTATGAATGAGCATCTATAAGAGGAAAGGCTCATGCTGCAACTGTGGCTAATTCCTGTTAATCCCAGTGTATCTTCTACATGGGTTCCAATGGCAGTCCTGGAGCAGGGGAATTGCTAGTGAGATTAGCAGGAATTAGCTCCTCCTCTGTGGCTCACACTCATGACCAGGCCAGTGTAGCAGCCTTCCTGCCACTGCTGCTGCTCCTGCTGCTGCTTCCATGTCTAAGTTTTTGCTCAGAAGTGGATCTTTGGTGACAAAATGGGCATTTTTTTTGTTTTAAGGGAATAATGTAAGTTTGTCTGTGTTTAGTGTTGTTTTTGTTTGTGTGGAGTTACTTTTGAGGACGGTGTTTGTGGGGAAAGTTGTTGGGATATCCGTGTGCTGTAGCTTGGTCTGGATAACTTTAAAATGTAAATGTGTATGCAAAGACTCAATTCTCGTTGTATTGCCGCATTTAACAGCAGTGTTCTTCCTTCTTCTTTTTGGACAAGTACAGTACAAAAATGATAAATGTTTCAAATGTGAGACAAAGAAGAATGAATTAGCTTGTTGCTCAGCAGGACTATTATTGCCATAATTCATTACTAAATAAAGTGTATGTGATTCTCAATCCCAACTACTACTTACTGTGACCACTTGTGTTTTTTCTCTCTGAAGGAGATCTCTCCTGAAGATGTTTCCACAATCAGGGAAATCCATCGTCTTTGACAACTTTCCAGATCCCACTGACACCTGGGAAATCATCGAGACGATCGGGAAAGGGACGTATGGGAAAGTCTACAAGGTGCTCAACAAAAGTGATGGAAGTAAAGCTGCAGTGAAGATACTGGATCCCATCCATGTAAGAAAGTATTTCTGATGTAATGTGTGAGTTTTAAATGAGTTTAAACAAAAGAAAAGGTGTGTTAGTGTGGTCTGAACTTCACTTGTTTTGTGGTTAATGCTCTTATTCTGTGCCAGGCACGTATTGTTGTAGTCAGTGCGAGTTTAAGCAGAGAAGCTTGAAGTTTCTAGTGGAGGTTTAGGCACCAAATCTTACCCTTTTTTCTATTCTTTTAACACAATTTACTGTTTTATTAGGTTCAGGTAAACTTGTTTTAGGTTTCACGGTTTTATCCTGTATGGAAAAGTATTGGAAAGAAAAATACAACAAAACAGCATGAATTCTCAGAAAAAAGTCAAAAAAGTGTTTTTTTTACTTTAAACAAACCGTGCCACGGCGCGGTTTAAGTAGTGTTTCCACTAGCCTAGTACCTGGTACCAGGTACTATTTTTAGTACCTGCTTCGGCGAGGTTCCAAGCGTGCAAGTAGTAGGTACTATGCGAGGATTGGTCAGACAAGAAGACACTCACAAATCAAGCCAAACAGCGCCGAACTGTAGATCACTTAAAACTACTTAACAATCCAAAAAACTTGGGTTAATCTCCAACAACTGCAGAAGTCTGGTGTAATGTCACTAGTTAGTGTGTGTGTGTGTGTGTGTGTGTGTGTGTGTGTGGTGTATAAAACAAGTCACCACAGTTTTACTCAGCCGTGCAGTGATGACTCCGTCCACGTTAAGTAGGTACTTTTTTGTAGTGGAGATGCAACCTAATTGTGCCGTGTCGTGCTGAGGCGAGTAGAGCCGGTGGAAATGCGCGATAATGCTCTTCCATAGATTTTATGTTACCGCCGCACATGTCCGTTCCTCCCTGTTTTCTTCCCTCTAACAGCCATCTTACTAATTATCCCAGCAAATTGCCTCTAAAGTTGTTCATCATCTGTGAGATATTCACTGTTTCTATATGATAGTGGTGCACTGAGTCATTTTCCACTTGGTGAACATTATAAAGCAAGAGGTGCTACATATCTGAGCAGTAATGAAGCAGAAAATCTGTGAGGAATATTCTTCTTCTTCTTAAATATAACAAGCACTGAACATTATTTTAAGATACTGTGTGACTGCATGGCTACGATGCTTTTTTTTTTAGACAATTAAACGTAATTGTTGAGCAGCTTTTGATAAAAGGAGATAAATAAGGGTGGGTCAAAATACCGATCATATCTTTTTCACTTACACTGACACTGTAGGTTTATGCTCTGTAGAACAAGAACAAGCTGAAGAAAAGCCCAGTTCATCAGTGTTTCCTCTAATTTCACTTAAGAGTACGTCTTCTCTTTGTAAAATTAAGACAGAGGGAAACTGATTTCTGCTTCTTAGTTAGGTACTTAGCATAGTTTAGCATAAAGACTAGCAAGTGCAGGGCAGCTACCTTGTTTTTCTCAAAGCTACACTTATTTTAGGGATGAAAATGATGTGAAAAATTAAAAATAGTTCTGGTAATTTTTGTAGCCCAGTTTACAATTGTTTCCAGGCTTTATCCTAAGATGAGCTAAGCTAACTGGCTGCTAGTGAGAGTGTAAGTTATTTGCGGTACTTCGGAGTACTTTATTTTACTGACTCTGTGTCTTTGTTTTTATAGGACATTGACGAGGAGATCGAGGCGGAGTATAACATCCTCAAAGCTCTGTCTGACCACTCCAATGTGGTCAAGTTTTTTGGGATGTACTACAAGAAGGATGTGAAGTGTGGAGATCAACTGTGGCTTGTACTGGAGGTGAGAAGTTCCCTTAAAGTGAAATTTTTAAGGTCCAAATCATGTTGTCTATGTCAGGGATCAGCAAGGGCCAATAATTGAATATTTGGGCCAAACCTTGTGTCTTACAACGTCTTCGGTCACAAACAAAAACGTTTGTTGCCTTAAACTAACAATAATATGGATGTTGTCTTTAATCAGTAGCTTGTTTACGAAGACAAACTCAAAGCTCAGAACTTGATTTTTTTGTGAAGACAAGCAAATAATTTAAGATTAGATTTGTTAAATCATCTGCTGGAGCCAGATACTGATGCTGGCAGGCTGGTTTTGTGGCTCAAGCTGAAAATCAACATTTTGCCACATTTAGCTTCAAACAATGTTAAAAAATTGTTGTGGATTTTTGAACGTCAACTTGTTCCACATTAACTCCAATATTTGTTAACCTCTGCACATATTAAATAGTTAAATCTAAATGTTAAATATATTTAAAAAATGGTAACATTAGATTTAACATTTAATATTTGGATTTAAATTTGAATATTAAGATTGAATATGTAACATTTAGGTGTAACAGTTAATATAAATATAAGTTAACAAATATTGGTGTAAATGTGGAAAAAGTTCAACAAGATTTTAAACATAGTTTGAAGCTAAATGTGGAAAAACGTTGACGTTATTTTCATCTTAAGCCACTTTACAAACGGCCCCTCAGCGTTCCCTGCATATTCGCATTTAATTAAACTAGTTTCACATCATCTGTCTTTGTCATTGGTTACCACCAGCAACCTCAATGCGTCGATACAGTCAGACTGTGCCGTGTAGACGCAGATTTAAAGTGCAGTTGTATGTACATTAGACAGTGTGTCTTGCCAGGTACAGTATATACAGCACTAAACAAATCTGGCCAGGGATTATGTCACAGTTTAAGCCAGCATGAGCAGTCTAAGAGTTTACTTATAGGCCGCCTGAGGGATTTAGTCGTTGGTGTGTTGGGGGATGGCGTTCGCCATCATGTAAAAGGTCAGACTCGACTGTTTTATGTTGTCTTTTTGGTGTAATTTACTGAAAACAGTGAATTATTGGTAAAATTTTATATTTTTGCATGTAAATGAGTCCTGTTTGCTTTTCTTGACATCCACTGTCAAGTCCAAGCGATGATTAGATGCAGGTGTGCTTCTGTGATACGTTTAAGTTCAAGGGGACCTTGGTGGTGGCGGCGCTGCTGCCACTGCTGCTTTCTGTACATCTAAAAAAAAACGTATGCCTCCAGGTCCCCCGTTTCTTCATCTTTCATATTTAACTCCCCGCCGTAGCCCTTTGGAAATGTCAACTCCGGGACAAACGTGTAATAGAGGTCAACCTCGGATGAAAGAGGAGCGTTTGTGGTGTGAGTCCGACGTCGTGTAAATTTTGTGTTTCCGCTATCAGCGATCGGCAAACATGACGAGGTTTGATAAAATAAAAAGTGACAGGAATGGTACACGAGGTCTTTGAAGCTCAGGCATCGTTGAGTCAGTCTTTGGTCGTTCTAGTAAAGACTGAAATATTTTACCCTGAAATTCTTCAGATGTTTAAATGACACTGACTTTTCCAATCCCATCAGATTAAGACTAGTGATAGTACCTTGTACTTTCTTTTGATAGAAAAGATACTAAAAATGTGTCATCAACAGACTGCCGGCCAGTGATTGGTCAGAGTGTCGTCACTGGTAGACTTGTGGCGTCCGACCCAAAAATCTAAAGCGAACAATGCTGAAACAGAAGATCATGTCATTCTTCCTTTTACCCCGTAGGAGGCTGAGAGAAACGTGATTTCAATTCCTCTGTGCGTATGCGTCTTAATGAACAATAAAGTCGAGTTGTGAGGTCTAATAACAGTTTTACCCTTTAACTCTATAAAGCACTGGTCAAAACTGGTTGTTTTCAAATGTGCTCTAGAAATAAAGTTGAATTGACTTGACTAATGTAAATAAACAGTCATATAAAAACTATTTATAACTGTCTTTCATCTTGCAATTCCAATATAAACCATTTAATATAGTATTTCCTTATTTCACTTGACTGGGTGTGTATATTTACGTCATCCATCGTCTTCGGTCTTGACTGCAACTGCACTCAAATCAGTGACGGTCTTGGTTGTCTTGGGCGTCCACTCTTCCTCTATCAGGGACAGCAAATGCTGGGACACTGTGTCCATATTTATTGTAATCCAAGCTCAGTGGACTTTTCATCCACAGTGGATGGTTTTCACCTCCGTGGCTTGTGTTTCCTTCACTTTTCATCGCCGCACTTCTTCCTCCTGAATGTTTGTAGACGACCCCGCGGCGACTTTGCTCACAACATAACACGTCACGCACAAGATGTGCTGAACAATGTAAGGGAGTCAGTATTTATACAGCACCTTTCACAGAGATATAATCACAAAGTAAAAGAGTCTTTAGCTGCTTTTTTAAAAGAATCCACACAGTTTAAACGACATAAAGACAGAGGACAATAATAATGAACGGGTAACCAGGTAAAACTGGTGTGACGTGTCGGTTTAATAGCCGAATAGCAGCGTTTCTGAAACTGCCTGGAGACACTTGAGTTCTTTCTTATTATTAATAAGAAAAATAACCATAAACTTTATTTGTATAGCACCTTTCATACAACGATTGCCACTCATAGTGCTTGAAAAGGAAAAGTCTAAAGTCAAAAAGTAGAAGAAGCAGTTTCTCACTAGATGGATCAAAAATAACACCTGAGTTCCTGAGGTTCTGTTGGATGAATCAGCCTAAAGCTCCAATTCGCTGTTTAATCTGAGGGATTTTATCCTGAGGCGCAACAATGAATGTCTCAGTCTTAGTTTTTGGATGTCAGGATCTAAAACATGAGGAAATATCTGGTTCCTGTTTTGTTACTTTCTTTCCCCTCCTCATTCCATTTTTGCATATCCACTCATCCACACATCATTTCCTTGTGCAGCCAACAGTTTATCCAGAAGTGAAGTGAAGTGTGTGTGTGCGCTCTGAAATATGACTGAAGAGGCAGGAAAGCGAGCAGTGAGGTGGTCATTCACCATGGCAACCGCCCCTCCCTCTTCTAAACTGCAATTTTTACATCCTTTACCAGGAGCCCACAGCAGACCTCTCATTATGAAACTGAATTCGCACAAATTGCATCCTCCACTTTGTTAGTCGCTCATTGGACTCGCTGAAGCTTTTTGGCTTTGTGCTCCTTCATGAGAGCGGATGTGGGCAGAGATGAACATGAATGACGCCCTAATTCTGCTCCCGGAGAGCTTAGAAAATACTTCAAAGATAGCGACGATGGAGGGACTTTTATTCTCTAATTGGGAATAAAAAAAAAAGCTGATTTAGATGCACATGTCAAATGTGAGCTGTTCCTGTGTCAGAGTGGAGGCCAGTGTTCGTCTCATCACAGCTGTATCTCGGCTTCCATTATGCAAAAATGTCTCCATGTTAAATTGAAAATGCATTAGTTTGTGCCCACATTGTGTTTTTCCCTCTGAATTACTGCATTTAACGTTTGTGTTTTATAAAGCGCTGTAGGCACAACATTTCCATCTCCACGATAACTTTAATGACTTCACAAAACATGTGGTTTTGGTCGGTTTTCCATGACTTCATAGCCCCCCTTGCTCAATGTGTGCGGAGTCATCTTTCTACGTGACACAAATACACAAACTAGTGACTTGTAAAGCACTTGTTTTCACTGTAACTGAATCATGAGAATCAGTTGATTTAAAAAGATTTGTTCACAGAATCGTTTCAGTACTTCCTTCATGACTGGAGCACAGACTCCGTCTGACAGTCACTGAACTGGAATACCACTGAACGTGGTCGGGATTCGAACTCACGATCCATCGCCTGCTTTCAGCAGTGCTGTCGCTAAATACACCAGACTCCTCTGTTAAATATTGACATTTTAGACATTTTCTTTGCTGAATGTTGGAGATTAACGTTAATGTTTTTAACGTAGATCTTTTTAACTGATCTACAGTTGGTGATAATGGTGTTACTTGAGGGCTTTTTTTTGCACCACGTCTTCCTCTTTGACAGACGCTCACTGAAAGGCAAAAAAAAACTCGCTGTGACTTGCGTTTTACCCTTGAGTCGTTTCGTGTCTCGACCTCTGCGGTCATTAATTGACAATGAGGTCTAAAATGCTATTCCTTGTTTCGGACTTTTCAATAAACAGCGAGCGGAAAGCAGACACCTCGGCCATTGTGCTCGTGTAAACGATAAGGCCTCAACAACAATGAGAGTGCTCTTCTCTGGAGAGGATCCAGCACGTATCTCTCTCACACACATACACACACACTTATGAAGTGTTTAACCACATTTTTCCAACTCTGTGGTAAATAAAAACTCCAGATTACATGTGTGGGTTTCCGTCGGCAGTTAAAGGTGCACAAAGTCAGCACCTGTTTGTGGTTTCTCCCATCTGTTTCATCTCCGTCGTGTGTTTCATCTACAGTATTTCTTTTCCTCGTCTTTGATCGACTCTCTCTCATTTACATGACTAAACGAGCACCTGACCTCCTTTTGTAATGGAGAATACGGCACGCAGCATTCAATGAATTCGGGTTAGTCTTTGAAAAATGATAAAAACCTGTGGAAACTCAAGTCCACGTGCAAGACGTGTCGTCAATCTCAGCATGTTTTGTCTTAAAAGTTACCGTTACAACTAGTCATAGGGATTTCTTATTAAGAGGCCTTTAATCAAAATAAGCATCGATCTGAACTAAAACCAGGTGTAAAGTTTTGTTAACCCTCTGCCTTCGCCACGTCTCAGATAATTAAGGTTCAATGTCGAGCGTCACTTTTCCTTCTGTGGCTACAGAGACGGTGGCAACGTTCGGCTAAATCTAGGGCACTGCACCTCTCATTAATATGGATCTGTGTGTCTGCGCTGTGTAATTTAATGATGACAGGCGATATGGTGGCAGAGACGTGAGCTGACGTCAGGCTCACGGCTCGCTGTCAGAGCCTTGGCGGCGCTCTCCGCTTTACTGCAGAGAGTACGAGTGATTAAACTCCCCGCGTGGCAGCCGAGATACACGCGCCATCCATCCTGGCAGCAGCCACTCCGGACTTGTGATGGATCGATAGATTGATGGGCAGATAAGTTAAACAGACACGGGACACAACAGTGTTGAAAACCCGCGCCGGTGCTTGCTCAAGGTCAAAGACTTCCCTTCATTCTCAGGATCTAATGCATGTGTAGAAGGATGGTCTGGACAGGTCTACGTGACACAGGCTCACGGCTCGTTCCAAGGGCAGTCCAAACAGAAAACTGCAGCAAAAAGTGACAAAATGACCATAAAGAGAGAAACAATTCAATGCAAACAGATGCAAAACGATGACAGAGACACAAATATGACAATGAAGTGGTGCAAAAATGACAATAAAGACATAAAATAACTGCAAAACGTGGCCAAATGATCTCAGAAACATACAAAATGACCATGTAAGAACCACAAAGAGACAGATATATTCACACAGACATAAAGGAACTACAAAAGCATAGCAAAATGGAACACAAAAATACAAAACAAGACCAAAGAGACACAATACGACAGAGGAGAGGAAAAAAAGGAACAAAGAGGGACATAAATTACCATTAAGAGACAACAAACAACCACCAAAAGTGAGAAAAAGAGGCATGAAATGGTCACAGGGTGAGACAAACTGAGAACAAAGAGACAACAATCACTGTCAAATGATGTGTCATGAAAATAAAAGGATCACAAGACATGACAACATAAAGCGACAAAATTGTCATGAAAACATAGTGTACAAACATATAAAATGTCAACAAAGAGACACAAAATGTCAACAAAGAGACACAAAATGACCACAAATGTACACATAATGACAACAAAGTGAGAGCAAAGAGACATAAAGGAATTAAAATTGACCACAAAAACAAAGAATTAGAACAAAGAGACAAAACTGCCACAGAGAGAGAGAAAAAATCAGAAGAAAGAAAAGACAAAAGTGACCATTAATAGAGACAAAATGACTGCAAAACATGGAATTTGTAATAGTTTAATACTTGAATATTTTAGTATTTTTCTTACATTTAACCATGCCTTGTGACATTAAAAGCTTAACTGAACACTTCTTGGTTCCCCAAAATCAACCAGTGAGTGTGGTTAGAGTTGTAGAATGGGTCTAGTGATGACAAGTGTCCACCTTTATCTCCTTAAATTGATATAATTAAAGATGCAATACTTTACCACCATTTTAAAGCGTCATGCCCACCTAACAATTTTTGCTTCCCAGAACATTTTGGGAACGTTAACCTTTGGTTGCAGGAAAATTCCCTGAAGGTTCCCCCCTAGGTTCTCCTGTGGTTGATATGGAAGGTTCCCAGACCGATACTTTGTCACAACCTTTCGTACAACCTTTAGAGAACGTTCTCTAAAGTTACTAAAACGTTACATTGTCACAACCTTTAGAGAACGTTCTCTAAAGGTTCCCAGACCGTTCCCAGAACGTTATTTGTCAAAACCTTCATGAAACCACCTGCTTGTGCAGTCAGTAAACATCCTGCCTCCCCTGCCATCTGAGGAGAAATAAATATTGCACTGTTAGTTTTGTTAACGCTGTGCTGTACAGATTATGTATCTGTGACCTTTTCCTCATACGCGCGGCACATTTTCTTCCGCACAGACACCGCGGGGGACTGATTGGCCTCCTCAATAACCACACACCGCCGCACGTCTGTGGCCTAATTAAGCTTTCACTGTACAAGTGTGGGGAATTAGTGTAATTATAGAACACATAAAGAGTGACGGTGGCGTTTCTTTGATGGTGCGAAGACTGAGAACATGTGACATGTACTCACACAGATGTATAAATGTGTGTTTTTAATGCACGTGTAGATTATATCTCGTGTTTACAAACACCGCCCGAATGCAGAATCTGCCGCTTTCCTCTTCCGTTTCACGAGCTGTGATTGACATCTTCCCTCTCCCCTGTACTGCAGCTCTGGCATCTCCCAAAGAAAGGGCCCCAAATTATGGGGTTATGTCCGTTGCCTTGGCAACCTGCTGGGTAATTTTCTGTAATTTTCCAGGAGGGGATTGCTGTTGACGCCGCCACGATGAAAAGAGAAAACACCTCTAAACACACACACACGCGTACAGAAATAATCAAACGTTTCTCCCTCTTTTGTCTTCTTGCAGCTATAGTTTGAAGACATCTTTAATATTTTTGCACTGCTTAGTCATCGCCGTGCAGATTAAAACCTCCTCCTCACAAAATGTACATTCTCTCAACTCCCTCCCGCTAAGCTGCCTGAGAGAGATAAGCCCTCTGCAGGTTGACAGGATTACGCCATGAAATCAAAATCAAACCACCAAAAACGTCCCCTTCCTGTGGAACTCTGCATAATCTCAGATGCCCCAGATTTTCCTGGCATAATATTGTTTTTGGGCTGAGCTGTAGTTTGTAGTTGATGAGTCATGATAAATTGATGCACATGTCCTCTCTCTCTCTTTGTTGTCATTGTCGCAGCTTTGCAACGGCGGCTCGGTCACAGAGCTGGCCAAAGGCATGCTGAGGAGGGGGGACACAATGGATGAAGCCATTATTGCCTACATCCTGCACGAGGCCCTCATGGTGAGTGTGTGTGGGAGGAAGTGGAATAAAGTGAATGATCGTGACCTGAAGAGTTTAAACAGGCAGGTGTTTGCCATCCACATATTTAAAGGCAGCATTTTCCAGTGGTGCAAAGACACATCGGTACTTCAAACATCTGTAAAAGTGCTCCGGTTACTGCTCACAGTTACTCATCAGATATTGCTTCACTAATTCCTAGATTAAAAGGGCTTCTACTGTGTTCCAGATTAATTTACTCTGACATGGTAACACATATCTTGATTCTGACAGTTCTGTAATTATCCTCTCTGGAAACAAACCAGAACCTTTATGTGCTGGAGTGAGCATTTTTTACACATGTACACATATTTTACAATGCTTTTCTCCCAAATAATTAGTCCATGTTGTGGCCAAACGCTGTGTTGTTTTCTCATATTTTTGGTCTCCATTCTGATTTGTAATTCATAAACACAATATATAACATCATCGTCATGTAACTCCTTCTCTTTTCCACAGGGTCTTCAACATCTGCACGTCAACAAGACCATCCACCGCGACATCAAGGGCAACAACATCCTGCTGACGACGCAGGGAGGTGTCAAACTGGTGGACTTTGGTACGTGGGGAAAAACAGTCCAATACACGACACGTATGAAAATTACGGAAATATATACGATACAGTGATTCTGTGACCGACTGACATCACGACAAGACAATCGCGAACTGAAGAAAACTAAATTGAACAGTACTTGTAGTACTCTTGTAGTTGTACCCGTGAGAAGCACCACCATGTGGAGTCGTGAAGTAGTGCTGCTTGTCACAGTTAAAGTGGATGTCATGGATGTCGTCTTTATGTCCTCAAAGAGAAGCCCATGTTGAAGCATCTGCAAACTTGTACTCCCATCAATGGCCACTAGGGGGCTACTTCACTGGTATATATACTGTACAAGTCTATGAGAAAACGAGGCCATGGTCCCACTTAGAGTCAAATAGATGTTAAAGAAGGGGTTATTATGGGGGTTTGGACACAGTTTGAGTGACAGCTACAGTTCCATGTTGCATGGTTGCAGGTGTAGGTGGACAATCTCTCTTAGACTCCACCCCTTTTTCTTCCATACATTTAGTTTATTTCTGGATTCACAAAAATGCTAAACTCAAGGCTTCATCATGTATTATGCATAAAAATCATTCAACGTAAACTTACTGAGAGAAGTTCAGACAATAAGGTAGTTCGCAAACTAATAGGTCACGTGGCGGTGGGATGTACAGAAGCCTGGAAAGTCCAACTTCACTTTCAGGGGTTTCGCAAAGAAAAATGAAAAAATCTTTCCTATCGCCAGCGGGTTTTTTTTTTTGGTTTATTTTTGTTATACTGGTTTTGGCCATTGGGGGTGTTGTGCCACCACTATATTTTTCCCCAAAGAAACGTAGGTAAATAATCCTATTTCATTAAATATAACACCATCATTTTGTCCCACTTCCAATCAGAGAAAATCATGAAACTAAAGAGGGTCAAACACCCGTTACCTTCAGCTGCTTGCCAAATAAATTGTGCCGCTAATTAGTTTCCTCGAGAGGCTGGACAGCATTTACCCAACCTGACAATGTGGCAGACGATAATATTTTTCCATTACAACCCATATTTACCCGTTATGCAGCAGCAGACGGCCGTGGATACTTGCCTCTGCATGTGTTTGCCCTAATTTGCATTTGTGTTTCCTGAGGCCAAACGAAGGCCAGAGGAATAATTCCTGGGTTTAATGCCGATGATGGGGAAAGTGTTTGCGACTGTTTCATGGTGATGACTCATCCCCAGTAGAAGAAGAAGAAAATAACAGCGGCCTGTTTTCATTACAAATATAATCCCCCACTCAACGTGAGCGTTGTGTGTAGGTTTGCATTTAGCCTGCTAATTGTGAGCTTCCCTTAAAAGCCTTTCTCCCAACCATGAAATACAAAAGTGCAAGACTCTTATATCGAAAGGGGGAGGAGGAGGTGTTAATGGAATGGAATGGAATCACTTAAAGTGACTATGAAGTAGCTCATATGACACAGGCCACACTGTCACCACCAGAGGAGCTTTATTCTCCTCACATGTTTTAATTATTGCAGCCATTTTTACAGAAGGCAAAGCAAAGTCACAGGCTTTTCAAAATAAAACTCCATTTCAGCTGCTCATTTCACAGCAAGTTTTATAGGGCAACGAATAGAAGATAGATGAATGGATGGATGGATGGATAGCCTAACTAACAATTTTTGGTACCCAGAACGTTCTGGGAATGTTACCTTTTGGTTGCGGGAATGTTTCCTGAAGGTTCCCCCCTAGGATGTCTTGTGGTCTACTTTTCTCCAACCTTCATACAACCTTTAGAGAACGTTCTCTTTTGGCTCCCAGAACGTCCTCCTAACATTACTTTTCTAAAACCTTCATACAACCTTCAGAGAACGTTCTCTTTTGGCTCCCAGAACGTTCTTCTAACATTACTTTTCTAAAACCTTCATACAACCTTTAATGAAAGTTCTCTAATGGTTCCTAGAATGTTACTTTGTCACAACCTTCATACAACATTTAGAGAACATTCTCTAAAGGTTTCCAGATCGTTCCCAGAATGTTACTTTGAAAATGAGCTCGACTTACATAAAAGCTTGCAAAGTGACAAAAAGGTCATAAAAAAAAAGAAAAGAGCCGACTAGTGCCTGCGTCACGACGCATGTGGAGGGAGAGGCGCACACGCCACACTAAGCAGCTGAAGAGCTCAAACCCCCAGAGTGACTCATCACCAGCCGCCAAACAAAGTAGCAAGGAGATGGAACCAAGTAAGAGAGAGGGGAGCAGTGGAAGAATGAATTCATTCACATGTTCTCTCATGAATATTCTAATTGACAGCCTTATCTCTGTGATGATTATTAAGTGTGGCCCACCAGGCTCCACTCGGGGTTAATGCAGTGGAAAGACAGCGGCGACGAGAGCCTTAAGAGGGAACCCTTTATGTTTCTTTACCACCACCACTCTCATATACCTCACAAATAAGGTTCTATTTAGCAGACGTGTGCGTAATCTTTAATTTCATCACATTATTGTGGCTTTTCTGACTTAGTTTGTGTAAAACTGTGAGTTACTTCAAGTTGATGTGGTTTGACACGGTACAGTGTAGTGTGTGTGTGTGTGTGTGTTTGACCAGAGTCCTAATGGAGACCAGAACCTGGTCTCTAATGAGACAGAACCTCATTTCTGGGGAACTGGTTTAAGTTTAGGGCTAAGATTTGATTTGTGGTTAGATTAAGTTAAGGGTTAGGCGTTAACATGTTGGAATTAAGGTAAGGGATAATGCTTAGTTTGTCTTTGAGGACAATTCTTCATTCAAATCTATGTTTGTGGAGGACATTTTGAGGACATTTTTGCTGGTCCTCAAACCTCTGAATGTTTTTTTGAGGGTTAAGACTTAGTTTTAATGATAATTAGGTTTGAATTAGGTTTAAGTTAAGGATAAGTGTTATGCAGGGTAGGTTAGGGTAAGGGTGTCCACACTGAGAATACTGTACCTGTGTTTATGTGTATTTATATCTCTGAGGTCCAAACAAAACGTCTGGTCTGGGCTTTTTCAGGGTTAAAAATTTAGTTTTATGGTTAAGGCTAAGGTTAGACAGTAAGTTGTGATGGTTAAGGTAAGGGTACGTGGCTAGGGAATGCATTATGTCAATGATGTGTCCTCACTAAGATATAAAATTACAAGTTTGTGTGTGTGTCTCAGGATTATGCATATATCCCCTCCTGCACATGACTCTAATCCCTTCTGATGTTTGGCCACAGAGAGCGTTTTCCTCTGCAGTGCTCATCCGGGCGTTTTCCTCTCTCCTCCGCTGACTCCGACTAGAAATCTACTGTGTTTCTGCAATAATAAGACGTCAAGAAAGACAAAAATAATGTTTTAACGCCTAATGTTTCTGCAGAAAGAAGCAGATTTTGAGGTATTCTCTTTGTGCAAGACAGAGTGTGTCATGTCCGAGCCGATCACCGTTTGTTTGTCCTTCTGAGCCCTCGGGACACATGAGCATGCGGCGTAACACTGATTTGTCTGGACTGCACTGGATTGTGGGTCAGCATGTGTTTTGTTGTTTTTTTTACCGCACACGTCATCTCTGCGGTGCCATTTATGCTGATTTCATCCGCCTCGGTGTGCCACGGCGAGCTTTTGTCCTCTTGTTCTGTTCGCAGATGAAGCTAATGTGAGATAATAAATCTCAGTTCTCAGAGAGAGAGAGAGGGAAAGAGAGCACCTGTCGTCTCCAGGTGCTGCAGTCTGTTTCTGGTCCAACTGCATTCAAATCTTGTCCGGTAAAAAAAAAAAATCCACCTGCTAAAGTCACCTGCAAGAATTTGTAATTCAAAGTGATCAATCATGTGCAGGGCAGGAAAGCTCGATGCCTGGATTACCTGGTGTGTGTGTGATTGTGTGTGTGATTTTGTGTGTGTGTGTGTGTGTGTGTGTGTGTGTGTGTGTGTTTGTTTCTTGTCACTATAGTGACAGCTCTATCAGCAGCGAACAGGAAAGCTCAGCCTTCTATAAGCTGAGCAGCTCCCTGCTGTATATACTGTCTACTTTTTTCCTCCGGCTGATCTCTGACGATATAAACACGTCAACAAAGTCGACTTTCGGGTCCAATCTAACCCCATTTTACAACTTTACTAAAGCATAAATATCGTGGATTTTTTTTAAATCTCATTCTCTCAAAACGTCGTGATATCATCCACACGGAGCATCTTCACACGTACATTTGTTTAATCATTGAGGTTAGTGGTTTATTCAGCGTAGTCTTACCATCTGAGACGGGTAAAGAATTAGGTGTAGAATTGACTTCTGTGGGTGTTTCTCTGTCCAAACACTGGACAGAGAGTCAGCCTTGTTGGACTCATTTGACAATGAGTTTGAATGTTTTTTTTTCCAATACTATGTTAAAATGTATATATATTTATATATGTGTATATATATGTATATATATATATATATATATATATATATATATGTATGTATACATACACGTTATATATACATATATCTATATATTTACATAATCATAAATATAACTATATATATATATACGAATATATATATATATATATACACATATATTCGTATTGTTCATATTTATTGTGCATCATTTCAATTTTTAGAAAGACTGATTCTTCTTCTGATTTGAGCCTAACAATGCAAGTAGGTATTTTACAGACATTTAGTCCCCAAACCTGGCTGTCTCCATGACAACAGCAGTGTTTTTATTTGTATTTTTCACACCAAACATTTAGTTTAGATTAACTGTCAATTCTAGCTGTCACCTTTTTCAGAATAAACAGATGAAGCAGTTCACTGAAAGATTTTCCCGATTGCACTTGGACAACAGTACCAAATTTGGGTTGCAAATGCTGTTTTTTTAAAGGTTTATTCTCATTTATTTCATCATTAAGAGCTAACTCCTGTTTGCTGGCCACTGGTATATACAGAGGCTATAAGAATGTTGCAATATAGAGTAAAACATATTTTTTTACTTTTTTTATTTTGTGAAATTTGGGAAGATGTCACAGTTCAAAATTCGCTCAGCAAGTAAAAACAATCTATTTTATGACTTTTGCACAATTATCGTTACTCTATGACACAAAATGAATCATAACTTTGACTCAACAACACATAAGAAGTCCATATACGAAGTTGTGCATTGTTCCTGCGGCAGTTTACCAAGGGTGTGCCTGCGGCACTGATCTATGTTGCGTGTGCACTAAGGGTTTAAAATGTCTGAAGAGTGTTTTCTGGTCCCCGCAGGTGTCTCAGCTCAGCTGACAAACACACGTCTGAGGAGGAACACGTCTGTAGGAACTCCCTTCTGGATGGCTCCTGAGGTACAGTAGCCTCTAAACACTACCCTCCTCAACACCCCCCTCCCCACAGCCTGTTCTGTTTCCACTACATTAGCCTGGAGCAGGTCCCACTGGGCCACAGTTAATAACCATCAAACAGACAACACTGTCAAATGTGATGTTCGTGTGAGAGAGACACGGGATGGACAGCCTCCTTTTTTCTTCACGACTCACAGCACCAGCAGCACATGTAACGCACCCACACGTCAAGAAATTATAATTTTTTTACCAGGAAATAGACACAGGTTTTTCTCATAATTATGTTTATTTTTCATCATACACGTTTTATCTATCTAATAGGGTTAGTTACAGCTATTAATTACAAAATAAATCAATTTGTATTTGTACAGATGTCACCAGAATTCACAAAAAGTTATATATTAATACATTTGATTTAAAAAAAAAAAAAAGTGACTAATTAAAAACTAGATTAACAAACATTTTAATGAAATGGGGATTTTAAAGAAATACGATTAAATAAAATTCAAATCTATGGTAGTAATACAAAATTAAATGTGTTCACGTGACACAAAAATAATTCAATAATGATACAAATTTTAAGATTTGGAGTCAATAGTTGCTTTGTTTTGATTGTTGTGATACAAAAACAATATTTTTCTCTGAGTATGTCCTCACTTCACATCAGATGTGCCAAAATATACAATAAATCAACTAAATACAGGGTTCCAATGAGACTTTGAACTCCTTTAAAATTTGTGAATTAAAAAAAAAAAGTTCAAGGCCGTTTTAAGGTTTTTGAATGTCTGAATAGACATGGGTCATTGAAAGTGCTTGAATTTTGTGCAAGAAAGAAGTTAAGCGTTGACGTCAGATTCCATGCATTGCCCTCCCATCTTGTGCTCCCATCAGCACATTGGGTTCTTGAATTTGAGGAAATTGGCATGGGAACCCTATGTATCCTTAATGTTTTCCTGGGGAAAACATTAAGGATACATAGGGTCCTAATGTATCCTTTATGTATCCTTAATGTTTTCCTGGGGAAAACATTAAGGATACATAAATAGAGACCTAAATAATAAATAGAGACCATCCATAAATAGAGACCATTTATGGTCATTAGTGTCAAAAAATCAAGCTTCTAATCTTTATTTGTGGTTTTTTATGGGTTTGAACCTGTATCCCCTCAGTTTAAACCTCAGCACGTGAAGGCATCTATAACAGGGATCAAGATTAGATTAGACTCCACATGATTCTCAAACTGTGGCACGTGTACCACCAGTGGTATACGACCAGGTGGTGGAAATACAGTTCTACTGTTTATACCAAGGTATATCAGAGTGGAGCTGAGGAATTTTGATGAGAGTGCATAGAAAATGAGACAAATAACAATAAACAATAATAATAATTACAGTCACCTAAATAGTAAATAGTGGTGTCTATTTACACCACTGTATTTTAACCTATTAACAATAATGGTATTTTCTCAGGTGATACTGGGTTATAAAAACACTGAGAACCAGTGTTCTAGACGAAGGTATACTCATATTCCTCATTACATACCTCATGACACCTGCACTTGTGAGTTAAATGTGCCCGACAAATTGACATTGACATGTTTTTTACATGAGGTTTGCATGCTGTGCAAATGCTGCATTAGAATGTAGCGTGTGTGACAAAAACCTGATTTGTGTACGATGTGCAGTCGCTCGTCAAGAGTTGGACTCCAGAAAGTATTTGGTCTTGAGGCTTTTTAACGTCAGTACTGAGGTTTGTCAGCGAGGATCTTCATCAGAGACAGAGACTTTGGATTAACAGAGACATGACCTCACCTTCTTAAAGGAGTTTGTGTTTTTTTTAACTTTGAGGTAAGTTGTTGCTGTCGTTGATAAACTGTCAAAACACATTGATAAACTGTCAAAATGTCTTTGTTGGTGTCATTTTTTTATAATAGTCGATATAACGATGGGGTTTAAATGGATTTTTGTGTCGCTTTCATTTGTTGTGCAGAGAAATGACAGAATGATGAATGTGTGTGTGGACATTTGTTTTAGGATTGTCTTACTAATATGGTAACAATTTATCTGTTTGACTCAACCGTGTAAAGAAGTACTTGTACCTGTTGGGACCTGGTAGTACAATAATGATGAGTGTGTGCGTGTGCATGTGTGTGTGTTACTAGCACACATGTCTCCCACACAGATTATTCATGTTGTTGACTGGGTACCATGTTGCCTCAAGGACACGGATGATTGCCTGTGTGTATGTGTATGTGTGTGTGTGTGTACATGTCTGCAGTCGGCTTTGAGGACACAGTTTGGTACAAACCTGTCATTATGAGGACATTTGGGCACTTCTTCATACCTTTAAGAACCTTTAAAGGGGTACGACTTGTTTCGAGGCAGCCCATGGCCAAGTGAAAAGACAACTTTGCTTGTAACTGGAGGGTTGCCGGTTCAAGTCCCCACAAGGTCAACGGCTAGTGGTACCCCTGAGCAAGGTACCCAACCCCCACTGCTCCCCGAGCGCTCGCTGCTCAGTGTGACTGCTTACTGCTCCTAATTCAAGGAAGGTTTCTAGTAGAAGATGGGTTAAATGCAGAGAAGGAATGTATCACATACAAGTCCAGGGGTTTTCACTTTATAACATGACTTTACATCCTTTAGCTGATGCTTAGGAAGGAAGGAAGGAAGGAGTCTTAGTTTGAGTGTTTTGAATAGTAATATATGGTGAAGCCTTTATTACATGTTACATTACATGTCATTTAGCAGACGCTTTTATCCAAAGCGACTTACAATGGAATTGAGTACAATCAGCCAGGGGTGGAGTCGAACTTGCAACCATTGCGTCCATGATGTCTTTCGCACACAGGGCACTGGTCTTAACCACTGAGCCACTCCACCCCCCTTATGATGACAAAGACATCAAATCATGTTGTCACCCCCAATTCCAATGTGATTGCTTTTTTAACAATTCATTTACTTCTGTAACTATAAAAATATTTACTTAAAGGGGACATATTATGCAAAATCAACTTTTTAACCATTTCAGTACTTATATTTGGGACTCTGGAGGCCCTACCAGTCGCCAAAGTGTGGAAAAAGAATACTCAGTCATGTTTTCGTGGTAACCCTTAGTGTAAGTATAGGCGATAAAACACACGCTGCCATGTTGATATCGTCAGAGAACTAGTGGAGGGAGGGGGAGACGAATGGAGCAGAGAGAACAGAAGCTGAGTGAGTGAGCACTGTAAAGAGGACAAATCAGAAACCCCCTGGAAGAAGTGGGTGTGTGTTTGCCTGTGTCTCATTTGCATATAAAGGGACCATGCACGAAAACTGATGCTTCATCCTTATGGTATTTTGACCAAAGCATGTCACTGACATGTTCATAGTTCACCAGGGAACTATTTTAATCGGGGAAATAGGGTATAATATGTCCCCTTTAATTTCTTTTTTTTATGCTTTTAATTCCACGAGGCTATTTGTTTGCATGCACGTCATTAACTTCCTTCCGTTGTTGCTGATTTTGTGATCGTCCCTTTATTTGCTCCAGTGTGTAGGTTTGTCATCTCTCAACAAACATCTTCGAAAACTACACATAAAAGCACTTATATAAAAAAGGCATTTTTTGATCTTCAAGGGAAATGTAATTGAGATTCTTTTAGATATTTTGATACTTTATTATTGGTTTTATCTGCAGGTGATCGCATGTGAGCAGCAGCTGGACTCGACCTACGACGCTCGCTGCGACGTTTGGTCCTTGGGCATCACAGCCATCGAGCTGGGAGATGGAGACCCGCCCCTTTCTGAGCTTCACCCAATGAGAGCCCTGTTCAAGATACCCAGGTGAGCCGCCAATCAATCAGCTTGATTACCTCACCTCCCACTTGTCCTTTCTCTCCCACCTTCCTGTCCCCCACCTCTCTTCTGTCCCCAATATTTCCTTTCACCCCAACCTGTCTAGGCAGATGCTGCACATCCTTGAGTCTGGGTCTCTCAGAGATTTTTTCTCTCCACTGATGCCCAGTGCTTGCATATTGTGTGAATTGTTGGGTTTCTGTGCGCTCTATAATGTTGATTATGTACAGACACTTGAGATAATGTATGTTGTGATGTGACGCTATACAAATAAAATTGAATTGAACTGAATTGAACAATTAGGATCTCAAATTATCTCAAATCCAAGAGTCTAAAACGTATTGTTAATGGAGTTCTTATTGTTAGAAAGCAGAGTGAATTAAAAGGCATTTTATTACACAGTAGATTTCACAGAGTCAAAGTCAATTTAACACCATTTCCCACAAGGACAATAAACACTTTGGAAGAGTGTTATATTTAATTCTTTAGTGACGCTGCAAAATGTACTGAGTACATCGTCATGGGTCCAAAAATACTGAGCCAAGACCCAAAAAAAGTCCTGAAAATCCCTGAAAGGTCCTGACCTGAATGACTCAGATACAGACCTCATATGTGATTTAAAGCAAGGCCTTTTTCCTAAAGAAGAAAATATACATAAAGTTTTTTTGCAAAGGCTGTAAAAACGATTATACACTGACATACATACCTAGTTATTTTACAAATTAGTGGCAGAGATCTTTTTTCTTCTTCTGCCACTTGTCCCCGTTGATACACATTCCATTAATCTACCTCTCAGTATGCGAGAAATTAGGAGAATCCAATTCTCTGATATTTTTTTCGCGACACCAGTGGAAATTGGTGGCTCTGTCCCTCTTCTACAGGCAAAATGGAGTGCAATATAACACATGATATACTGTAAGTGCAATATACATGTACTATATCTCATGTTCAGTCCTTGTTTGTACAGTAAATATCAAGCCCATACTGTATATACTCTGGAAACTGTGAGGACACTCATGACCTGCACTCTCTCTCTCATCTCCTCTGTAACTCACAGTGCTCGGCTGTGATGCGTTCACTGACACTTGTAAGATCCTCTCTTTAACGGTCGCTCTCCTCGCACAGAATTCGCGCATACGTACACATCGCCCTGTCTCTAATATACATTAGGACAATCTGATCTTCTCCATATATTAGTGGGGACATGTCCTCACCATCCATATGCAATCCTACGCCACTTTTTTTAATAACGTCCAGGTACTATTCCAACACAGTCGAGTGTCAATCACTCTGCGATTGTGGAGAAAACAAAAATGTTACTTTTGCACGTCTCTGTCTCACCCACACGGTATATTTTTGTCTATTTTTATTAATTGTAGCAACGTATTTGCTATAATTGCTTTCAACCTTTTATTTTTATCCATATTATTATTGTTTTATTTTGACAAATACTCTGTGTGACCCTCAAAACACCAGCTGTTGAATCGCCCTGACATTCAGTGTCTCCTGCTTCTCTATATACGGACAAAGTATATACTTCATTTCAAACTGCCTTTTTCTGCTCACAGGAGCTTGTCCATAAACCACTCCCCGTCATTTCACCCATTCTGTTCGTCCTATTTTGGGGGGTGGGTGAGTGCACACACACACACAGATACCCTTTTTTCCCTTTTTCTTAGCGGCTGAAGGTGAAACGTAATTGTTTATCATCTCCTGATTCCAGTGTGAGAGCTGCATTAGCACTTTAGCGTCAGTGCACAGCACTTTGTCCATCACTGTGTGATGTACACTCACACGCAGGTACAGACATGTACACATGTGTGTGTGCGGGTGCGTGCGTGTGTGTGTGTTCTGCGGGGGTCATGCTCCACAGGAGGCGGCACACAGCTCTGCCAGGATCTACGTGACTGCAGGCACAGATCTGTTCACACTCTCTCTGGCTTCATACATCAGCAGTATTGATCCAAGCCACACTTGTCTCATTTAATTCAAGCTGGGTTAATAGAAAATACAAGATAATCAAGAAAGCAAACAAAATAAAACAACCGAAGAAAACACATAAATGACAGGGGCTATGTACTCTATAAGAGTGTTCTTACTGTTTTAAATGTTAATGTATTATTTTATTATTAAAAAGTCTAAATTTTGACTTTAATCTCAGAATTCTGATTTAAATCTCAGAATATTTTGTGGCACTAATACTCTTCTGTACCAATACATTTGTTAGTGTAAGCTGCAGAAGGTCTTGATCTGAATGAAATGTAAATGAGTTATCTTGGTTAAATTTTTTTTAATTTTATTAGTTTTATTGGCAGAAGTTTAAATTGAATATATTACACATGAGTACAGTGTAGAATCGACAGATTTTCAGCACAAAGGAAGTGTCAGTCAGTCAGTCATCATCTAACCGCTTTATCCTCCACCAGAGGGTCGCGGGGGGTGCTGTGCCAATCTCAGCTACATCGGGCGATAGGCGGGGTACACCCTGGACAGTTACAAAGGAAGTGTATTATTCTGTATTCAAAAAGAATTAAAGGAGACACATTCACCTCGTGTCTATCATGAGTTTCACAAGGCGGCGCTTGTACTGTTTGTCGCTACACCTGTTCTGAGGACAAGTACCTGTGTCCTCATCACGTCCTCACTCGTGCTGAGACAGTGAATAAATGGGGACAGGGACACAAGAGCTGACTCCTGCTTTTTATCGAAAAAGACACGTTTGCACAAGCATTCTTTGCATCACCCTAACTACGTGACGGTCTGTGCTATCGGATACCAGCGGGTTCTGAAAAGCTGAGAAGTTGCACGTCATAGTCAACATGTGGTTATTACAATAATTTCATTTGCGCTGTTGCAGGAAGCCGGAGAATCTATGTCTTTTTCACCAGAGTTGGAAAAATGCCTTTACTTTGGCCTGTTTTTGGACATCAAACCAATATCTTATTTTAAATGTGTTTTATGCTGTTTAAATTTCTAATTTAACACATGTTCGTGTACAACTACATTTTAAATTGTTAATACACTATTTTAACCTGCAGTAAATTGTAAATAAATGCCAGATATTGAAAGTTATTCTGGAAAAATGGGAAAAATCATTTACACACAGGATATATTCTCTCTCTCTTTTATGATTAAAATAAGCACAAAAAAAGTGACGGACTTTGGTGTTAAAGGGTTAAATAAAGGTTAAATAAATAAAGATTAGGGCGAGGGTTAAGGAATGATCCCAGCTCAAAGTATGACTCTCCCGCATGTGAAAGATTAAACATCCTCTCCTAATTATGCATACGTGTCACAACACAGGAGATTTGCCTTTGCCTCCACACACACACACACAGAGTGAACAAGCACTAAATACAAAGAATAATAAAAGCTCACGTGTGACGTTTACCTCCTCCTCCTTCACCACAAGCTCACGCAGATAAGAAAAACAGTTTAACATTTGACAGCAGACGTCTGGTGCGTTTGTGGTTGTGTGATAACAAAAAAAGGAGAGGAGATGTATGGCCGGCCTTTCGTTATTAGACCAATTTACTGCTGTCAGAGCCGACGTGACAAAGGCGTCGCTGCATTAGCAGAATCGACTCTCCCGACCATACTTGCTCAGGTTCTCCTGAAAGCAGAGAAAAGGGAATTAAAAGCAAATTAGCCCCAGAGACAGTGAGGCCGTGTTTCTGTTGACCCTTTAACAAGCTGCGTGTTTGACTGAGATTTGGTTTTTAAACACTCAATAAAGAAAGGACTGAAACAGCAGTTTGTCACAGGGCAGAAATGCGTGCAAGGATGAATATTTGCAGTGTAAAGATTTCTCTCCATTGTTCCTCTCCGCCTGTTCTTCCCACTCCCTCCCTCTCTGCTCGCTCGCTCCCACTAAAATCCCATCTATGCTCCTTATCTTTCAATTTATCTTTCTCTTTCCTCCCTGGAACAGAAATCCTCCTCCGACTCTGCTCCAGCCCGAGCTGTGGTCCGACACCTTCAACGACTTCATCTGCAAGTGAGCTACGTGTTTGATTAACACAGTGATTAACACAGTGTTTCCACTCATAAAACACGAGCACATATTTTACATTATTATTATTCTACCCGTCCACACAGATGTCTCATCAAGGACTTTGAGCTAAGGCCAAATGTGCTCGACCTGCTGCAGCATGTGTTCATCACACAGATTGTGGGCAAAGAGAAATTACTGCAGAAGCAATTGATTGAGCTCATTGATCTCAACCAGCAAGTTGTCATTGAAAAAACAAGGTACAAACACACACACACGTGTCTCCTGTTTGTGTCCATGCGTGTGTCCAATATCTCACATTTCTACAAATGTTTTCTGAAATGAGGGCCAACGTATCTGGACATTTTTCAGCAACAAACAGATTGGATGTGTGTCTGCTCCAAGCAGCAGCAGAGAATTTTCACGATAAGGAGAGATAGGTGACATTTAAATATACGCACGCTCATTTTCTGGTTTTCAGTCTGACTATTTCTGATGAGCTCTCAGACAAAAATGCAGAAGTTACAACACTTTGAAAACACCTTTTTAATATCAGGCCATGTTGAATCCCTCAGGGCTACAGTAACTACTGGGAGTTAAAGAGCTTTACATTACATTACATTACGTCACATTACATGTCATTTAGCAGAGGCTTTTATCCAAAGCAACTTACAATAAGTGCATTTAAACATTTGGGTACAAATAAGAGCTAGAAGTAAGTAAGAGCTTCAAGTAAGCCAAACTATGAAGTGCTAGTCATAAGTGTGTTTTTTTTTTTTGTCGTCGTCTTAGTCAAGGTAGAGTCGGAAGAAATGTGTTTTTAGTCGTCGGCGGAAGATGTGGAGGCTTTCCGCTGTCCGGATGTTGATGAGGAGCTCGTTCCACCATTTGAGAGCTAGGACAGTCTTGAGTTCTGCGAACTCTTGCAGGCAGTAAAATCCAAATGTTGCGAGATATATTTTACAAGCTCTTTCACTTCTGCACAGTAAAAATGTTGGCCCAGAATGTGCTCACTTCCTTCCTCCCTTCCTTCCTTCCTTCCTTCCTTAATATACAGTCTCATTTCTGTTGTTTAAGCCCTCATGGAAAAACAGTCAGAGGCTCAGACAGTAACGACAGGTAACACACGCATATATGACCTTCATGTCAGAGTAGGAGTAGATGTGTCACTGGCTTCTTCTTTTTTTTTAGCAACACTACTCTAGTTGTGATGGCCCATGTAGTCAGACTACTGTTTACAGTGTTTGTAGCGAGTCATGTGAGTAGTTATCACCTGTGATTTTTAAGCACCTTGTGTTTTAAGAAATATCTCGCCCTGCCAACGTCGAGAGCCCTGCAGAGCTAAGCCGTGAAATTAGCAGTCGATTAGCTCTGAATCCCGACACCGTTCGCCTGTTAATGTTTTACATTATATGTCATTTGGCAGACGCCTTTATCCAAAGCGACTTACAATAAGTGCATTTAAACATTTGGGTACAATTGTTGCATTGTCAGTTTTAATAATAATTTTTAGAAATTAATTTGGTAGATGATTGGATGTAATTATAGGTTCTGGCGACGCATAATGAGTTATTCTTCCACAGCTCAAATGAAATGCACCAGTAAATTTGATGATTTGGGCCATTTTGATAGAATTAGATTAGATTCATTTTTAAAATGATGTCCACCTGTTGGTGTCCTGATGATAGTGTTTCATCAAGGCTGTGGTAGAGAAACAAAAATGAAAATAATAAAGAAATACCAGTGAAATTTGAATGTGAAGAGTCTGAATTGTCAAGTGCTGCTGATACACACAGTTGTGGTTTCTGTGAATTACCAGGCATGAACGCATCAACACTAAAAAAGGAAGCCACACGATGACGCAACCCGAACCGGACGAGGTGGATGACCTCGCCACGCTGGAAGTTCTCGATGAGGTAAGAACGGGAACACGTTCACCTTTGACCTCAGATCATTTATTCTTCCGCCCTGAGATCTGAACAAAAACAAACAGTTTGAACATGATTAACAATGCTGTCATCACCATACAGTATAATTATGTCTTACTGCGGTGGAGAGTGGGGGACTCTGAAATCTCTGAAGTCAGGACGTGTTCTAGTGATATCTAGTGTCTTTTCAGACTGACTTAAGTTACTTTTACTTACTTCATTGACAGTAGTTGGTAAAACTGTCCAACAATCTCCAAACACAAGACAATGAATGACAGCTTAAGAGAATGTGACACATTCTCGTCTACATGGAAACATGAGGCCGGTTTTTTGAGATTTTCCCACTCAGGGAGGCGTTTTCAAACAATATGATCTGTTACCCGCCACGAGTAAACCAGCAACAAGTCGGCCCAGCACAAACCGAGAAAACAAAGAAAATTGTTGGATACTTGCATAATTATTTTCAAAGTTATTCAAGTTGAAGTTTTGAATGAAGCCACTACATCAAATCACAGTATTGTGGTTCCTAAAACCATAATCTCTGTATTTGAGTTAGGGTTGTTTGATCACTGTGAATCGATTCCTAGTTGGGGTGTGGTGATATCACATTCCAGTGCTTCTGTTGCTTTTTCGGCCAATCAGCTGTCACAGGGGAAACACATGGCTACTTAATATACAGCTGCTGCTGCAGAGGCTCCTCACTGTGACTGCTGCTTCAAGAAGCTGCGTGTCAACATTGATGCATGTGGACAGAACGCCTCTCCGACAAAAAAAAGTATGCGTATTATTCACCTAAACCTGTTTCTGTGTGGACGGCCCTTAAAACTGGAGTGGAACCCTAATTATTGTTGATGGTAACATATAAATCCAATACATGAACACAGTGCAAGTTACTGGACTGACAAAAAACATTCAGTGTAATTTATCAAATGTGACATATTGAACGATATAACAGGGCTCCGCTGCCAGCAGATATTTCCACTCATCCTTCAGCTCTGCTGCTGTGAGGGAGGCAGTGATGGAGACGGGAGAATCAATCAACCTGTGACATGTAGACAATACTCTGACGTCACAGGCCTTGACTCCAGGCAGGACTTAAGCTGTAGGACAGCAATTGTAGGTGTAATAATGACTTTCATGCATGTGTCTCCTTTGGGGACAGTGACGTGTGTTGGTCATTTGTGTTTAATTGAATTTAATTACCTGGAAACATGACATGCCTGTAAACTGAATCAATGGCTGTTTTCTTTGTTTGTTTTTGTCCCAGAACACGGTTACAGAGCAGCTTCAGAGTCGCTATGGAAGAGATGACATTTACACGTATGTGGGGGACATCCTCATCGCCGTCAATCCTTTTCATAAGATGGATATTTACACGCCTCAGGTCAGTGCCACCACTTTGTTTAGACATCAGTTAACTAGTATAGATCATCATATAACCGGTTTAGACGTCGGGTAACTAGCACAGATCATCATATAACCACTTTAGATGTCAGTTAACGCGTATGAATGACCAGTAACTCACGTGTTTGACAGTTATTGATGTTTGCGTTGCTACAGTATATCGTGTTAACGAGACAGATTATCGTACATGAACTTCCTGTTATGTTGAGTGTTAATCTTATCGTCCATCTCTGTTGCTTGTGTTTGCGTTAAAGAGTTCAGACTGTGACGCTTGCGTTTACGATAAAGAGTTACATTACATTACATTACATTACATTACATGTCATTTAGCAGACGCTTTTATCCAAAGCGACTTACGAATCGAACTTGCGACCATTGCGACCATGATGTTTCTCGCACATAGGGTACCGGTCTTAACCACTGAGCCACTCCACCCCTGTTCAGAGTTCAGACTGTGACGCTCGCATTTACGTTTAAGAGTTCAGACTGAGGCACTCACGTTTACATTAAAGAATTCAGACTGTGATGCTCGCGTTTACATTAAATGGGACAATTCTGACCTAACTGCCATGTTTTGGGAACATCTATGGTTGTAAATAGGTCAGCCTGCCATTTTCAAAGAGATATATGTTTAATTAATTAATTTTAGTTTAATTCATTAACCTCTCCTTCATTTTGAGCATAATTTTTTATTAAAAGGCTGGAAAAAGGTTTTTCTGCCATCTGATTATATTTACCTCTCAAGCACTTACTTTTCAATCCTGTCTTCCTGGAGAAAAAATAATACAATTTTAGTTTTAATTTTAAAATTTCATCGAAGGTTCCTTGTCTCTTCACAGTTCTCTAAGATGTACATCGGAGCTAAACGCACGGCCAACCCACCGCACATCTTTGCTGTGGCTGATACCGCCTACCAGTCCATGGTGTCCTACAACACAGACCAGGTTTACAATTTGTTTGTCTCCACTAATGCAAGGTCAATTTAAGTGACTGTTTTATCGTCATTCCTCGGCATACTGTGTGCAGTGTGTTGTGATCAGTGGCGAGAGTGGAGCGGGGAAAACGGAGAGCGCTCATCTGTTAGTGCAGCAGCTGACTGTTCTTGGAAAGGTGAGTTACATTTCATTTTCATGAAGAATTATTCTTCATTTGGGTTTTCCCCCAAAAGCCACATATCATACCAAATAAACACATTCAAAAAAGGTGAACTGACTTGATAGAAGAAGTCTGTTGCAGCTGTGGCCCGTCCAACAACCTGTGCATTTTAAACTTCCTGTAATCAGTTTATTTGAAGCTCCAGATGGTGCCGTGATATTCAAACTGGAATAATAAAATATGGCAGTTTGGCACTTTTGACAGACACGGCCTAAATAGAAATTCACATCATGCATCGTTTACAAAATTATTATTACTTCCATTTCCATTCATCTATTGACACTTTCTGAGTTTTTCCTAAAATTATATCATGTTTTATATAGGCCAATAACCGCACGCTGCAGGAGAAGATCCTGCTGGTCAACAGTCTGGTGGAGGCGTTTGGAAACGCCTGCACTGCCATCAACGACAACTCCAGCCGCTTTGGCAAATACTTGGAGATGAAGTTCACCTGTGGGGGAACCGTGGTGGGAGCGCAGATATCCGACTATCTGCTGGAGAAGTCCAGAGTCATCCACCAGGCCATGTAAATATCATTCTCTTCTTGTTTTTGTCTCTATCCCTCTTTTAAAGGACCTCACGTCTCCGCACACGACTCCAGAACAAATGAGATTTGAATCACATCTATTGTCTTTTCTCTGAAAGAACATTGCCGTGAAGGTTATTTTTCTCTGCTTCTCGGCCGGGGATCAGTGAGGTAATAACGCGTCTCGTTTGCCTTCCACCTGCACTACAGTCAATCCGTCTGTCCTTTTTATCATGTGTCTTTGGGGAACATGCTGGGTCAAGAGGAGGGACGGAGCTTATTTCCTGTGTGATCAAAGATTGCGGACTCGCAGTTGTCCTTGGTGGAACTTCAAAGACGAGACTCAAGTGTTTCATTAGAAAACAGACACACAAGGGCCAGAGAGGGTTTGATTTGGCTGCAGGCGGTGCCTGGAGCTGCACTTTTATTCTGCCTGTTAAATACTAATTGTTTGGGACAGCAAACACTGATTCATGTTTAAAAAATATGTTTTGGGGTCTGTGTGGTGGAGATTTGCTAGTGATGTGCATATAAAACACTTTTAAATAAGACAAGAAATACACCTGTTTCTACTGGCTGATTATAGAATCATAAAATATAGCAATGGATTTTTAGATGAAACAAAAATGTAATATCGTCCTCTTTTCTTTCCTAAAAGAAGAATAAATCATCGGGGATCCTGTGGCCAAACATGTGCAAGTAATGCTAGTGGCTAAAATGCATCTGAAGTGAATTTTGAGCTAATACTAATGGAACAAATGTCAAATAAAATATAGAAAGAAAGAAAGAAAGCCAATGATTTTTATTTAAGCAAACATACTTAAGGGTAATATTTCACATAATATACGTAATATATCACATTTTTGGCAATAAATGCTCCTAAATGTTACACACGAGCATTTTAGCTGTTGAGCTAATGGATAAAATGCAGCTAACATGAGCTGATTTACTGCATTTAGTCTGTTACTCTGACTCTATAAAGTACAATTGGGTAAAACAGGAGGACGTTAATCAGTTAAACAAAATGCTAACAAAATGAAATTCCTTTTAAAACTCGACATTCTCTTGTGTGTATTTTTCCACAGAGGGGAAAGAAACTTCCACATCTTCTACTATATTTACGCCGGATTGGCTGACAGGAAGAAACTAGCCCACTACAAGCTCTCCGACAGCAAAACCCCTAAGTAGGTTTGACATTTCTTAGCCCTGTCCTTAACCCTGTTATTTCCCACTCACTCTGCAAACTCCTCGCTTCTCTCCCTCAAAGTCCTGATGTATTGTTGCCTCCCTGTGCTGCAGGTATCTGTGGAACGAGCACATTAAATTAGGGCCTGACATCGTGAGCAACACCTTCTACAAGGAGCAGTTTGAGGCAGTGGAGCAGTGTTTCAAAGTCATTGGATTCACCCTGGAGGTACAAACCACTGCACTGATTACTGGGGGGAAAAAACAAATTGAAATTGGAAATTCTATAATGCGGTCGCATAAATTCATTACATGTGAATGTAAAGTAAGTCTAAAGGTCTTTGCACATCAAAGGCAATGCAAAAACATGGCGTAAAATTGCGAATAAGTCTGAAGTGAATTTCAACGCACTGTCGCTATTCGCAGTATGCTGTTAAGTGAATAAAATAGATGAGCTTGTGCTCATTTTACTTACTTTAAAAAAGAAAAGCGATACCTGGGTTTCGTCAATGATGGTGAAGAAGGGTTTAGGAGTTTTACCTCCTTCAGGACGGACGTCAAGGCCTCCGTGCAAAACAACATAGGTCGTTGCTGATGTGTCAGACTTCTTTGAAGTTGAGCTAATGCTAATGACTAAAATGCAGCTTTTTGAGCTAATGCTAAAGTAAGCCAACAAGTTCATCTACTAATGTGCAGTTTAAAATAATATAAATGATATATAATGAATGCTGTCGTGTTAAAGTATGAAGGTTGTGACAGATTTACATTAGGAGAACGTTCGGGGAACCTTTAGAGAACGTTCTCTAAAGGTTGTAGAAAAGCACCGTGAGAGGAACGTTCTGGGAACCTTTAGAGAAAAGCACCGTGAGAGGAACGTTCTGGGAACCTTTAGAGAACGTTCTCTAAAGGTTGTATAAAGGTTGTGACAAAAGTGGTTACGGGAACCAAATGTGCAACTAAAAAGTAAAGTTAGTTGAACGTCAGGAAAACTTTCCAACCACAGGAAAATCTAGGGGAGGAACCTTCAAGGAATGTTCCCAGAATGTTCTCTATTCAGCTGCCACTCACGTCAATAGTAAAAACACCTTGTTATTTATTGTCTTATCTGTTTCACATTAGCTCAGTCATACACAAATTACTGTTCACGCCGTCTGTGTGATCACTGACAAGTTTAATCAGTGATCTCCAAAAAAAGAACACAAAATAAGTTGTGGAACTGGTCTGTAGGCAGTTTATAAAGGTGCACACTGTACGTCTCATTATTGAGATTGAAGCTGTGGGCCCATGTCGGCAGTCAGCCACTGGCATTGTGAAGGCTAATGAGGCCCAGAGAAGTGATTGCCTCTGGGATCTGCACGTCAATAGCACTTATCCTGTAATCGCTTGGCACTGCTGAAAGAACAGCCTCCCTTTTTCTAAAGTACGTCCTGTCTCGTGTGTGTGAAGATCACCTTTGTGGCACTTTTGTCAATTTTGACTCGGTTATGGAGCCACAAACTGACACAATAGACTCAAATACGACCTTAGATTTGTTTTCACCATTTTATTTGCTGACGTTCATTTATTAACGTCAATTGAACGTCATTAAAGTAACTGGCAGATTAATCCGTTATGGAAACCATCAGCAGTTGTAGTCCATAGTGTTACTGTTGTACTTTTTACTCAGCACTCAGTTACTGTTACATTAACAAACATCAAGGTCAGAATACAAGATTACAGTGTTTGCTCTCTTGTGTGTGTGTGTGTGTGTGTGTGCGCGCGTGTGCATGTTCACACGCAGGAGCTGGGCAGTGTTTACAGCACCCTGGCTTCCATCCTCAACGCCGGCGACATCGAGTTCTGTCCAGTCGCCACAGAGCATCAGACAGACAAGAGCAACATCTCCAACATTTCTGTACTGGAAAACGGTGAGAGGAGCTCTGTGTGTGGGTGTAGGGGGGTGTAGCGGCACTTCAGTGTGTGTGCGTGTGCATGTGCGTGTTCGTGTGCGTGTGCGTGTGTGTGTGTGCGCGCGTGTGCATGTGATGACGTAAAAAAACACCAAACATGACTCTGACTTTCTTTTCCTTCTCTACCCTGTCAATTCTCCTCCTCCTCCTCTGCTCTTCTCCATTATCTCTGCAGAGAGCTCCAGGTGGAGCTAAATATAGAAAACTGTTTCTCTGAAATAAACTCTCCATGAGTGCAGAGTCACTCTAACAACCTTACCAAACGTTAGTCAGCATTGGTGATCAAGTTCTCTGGGACATGATTTTCCTCCATTATATTTTTCTAAATTTGTTTCGTGTTACAGAGAATGAGAATGAACATGAGCATGTTCTTAGGCTGCGATTACGCTGCATGGTGCATGTGACCCAATTCTGATCTTTTCCTCCCTTGAGGCTCAGAATCAGGCCTCATTCATATGTGGAAATAAATGAGATATAAATCAGATTTATGGATTTGTGTCTAAACACTGTAAGCAGACAAATCACAGAATGTTCATATTTTTACCTTTTTAGTTTACCATTTTAATATTATCTTACCCGTCTCCTGCCTTTTTAGCCTTCTCATTTTTTCCTAATTTTAGTCACTTTGTTACCTTGTCCCCCCATTACTGACAGTTTTACCTCTCTTGTCTTTTTTAATATATAGAATTTGATATTGTCACATAAAGCACGTTGTTCTTCAGATTTTTATTTGCTTCATAAATAAAATCTGATTGATTCATTTGATTGGGATGCTCCCCTGTCGACATAACTTAAAATATAGGATGGTGGCCGAATTATGTCAATACACTGTCTACAATCACATGACTCCACAAACCTGTGGACTTTTAAGTCTTTCAAGCAAGGATTTAAAAGTTACTTTTCATGAAACAAGCAACACTTAATGAATTGAGCAGCAAACAAAAATCAAAATACACAAATGGCAAATTAAATATACATTTAATCATTCAAAAATATTGTAATTTATTTGTTTGAAAATGCACTTCTGTTGCAATGATCGAAATTCTGTTTGTTCTGACTCTTTTGCGTTCCCTCACTCGTTTGTTCTTTGCAAACGAGTTTCTTTTTTTGTTTGTGATTCTGACCATGGGCTTAGAAAGCTGCCGGTTTGTCAGATTATAAACGTTAGATACTTACAATTACTTTGTTGGATGTTGACAGGGAAAACTTGGGGGAACGAGTTCCAGATGGGTTACTTCGGGTCCAATGAGTTGTCACTCCAAATCCAGTAGCAAATCAGCAGGCAGCTTCCTAAGCCCCACCCATGAGCAGAATCGCAAATGTTTATAACCAGTGTAAATGCGAAAAGCAGATCTGGGTCACTTTTGAAAGACAATGTAAACAGGTCCTCCAAAAACATCAGATACATGCAGTGTTATCATCATTGCAATGTAAACACATCCTTAGTGACTTATATGAATGTGAAACCAGACTGTTATCACTTTATTTCTGAGTATAAAGTAGCACAGTGAACGTTTGCACTCCCTGCCCTGCATACATTACTTGCTCTCATCCCACCTCGATGTTATTTCGTGTCCACACAGTGGCGTCACTGCTGCGCATCCGCTCAGACGAGCTCCAGGAGGCGCTGACCTCCCACTGCGTGGTTGCCCGCGGAGAAACCATCATCCGGCCCAACACGGTGGAGAAAGCCGTGGTGGTGAGGGACGCCATGGGCAAGGCTCTGTACGGCCGCCTCTTCAGCTGGATCGTCAACCGCATCAACGCGCTGCTGCGGCCCGACAGCCAGCCAGAGTGAGTCTGTGAGGGAGCAGGGTGACAGGAGTGAAGAATGAGGGATTTAAAGGTTCTGTTTTTGCATTAGAAGTAGGATTTAGGTCCAGATAGAGAAGATTTACTCAAGCAGAGGTCTTCAAACATCATATTAAATGTCTCTGAGTGGTCAAACCCAACGTACTGTACTGTATATCTTCCAAATATCTTGTGTCAATGAAAAATATAAGATTTTTAAAGTAGTATAGTTGTAAAAGTATAGATGGACATATGAAAATAGTTTTACAGACCAAAATAAATCAATTATTATGATAATAGGATTCAGAACTGGGATTTTGAGAACTTTTGAGAAAATTATGAATTCTGCTTGTAAAATCTGTAAAATAGGGATAAGTTGATAATAATAATGTGTGTCATTAAAAACCCAACAAAAGATGCCATTTTAACCCTCAGTGCTCACGCAGGTGCACCCTTGATAAATTCCCGTGGTAAAAATACACAACTCCTTAGATTATAAAAAATAAACACACTTCAGATGAACCCAAAAGGCTTAGGTATGAAATAAATGTACAAAGACAATTTTAGTTAGTTTTATAAAAGTTAGTTATCAGGGTTTTTTTTAACTCTAGGTTTTATTTTTATTTCAGTTAACTTTAGTTTTGTTAAACATTGATCTTGACATTCAGGAAAACGTAGGAAAAAAACAAACTTCTTCTTCTCGCCTGCAGAGAGGACGACAAGGGCTTCAACATCGGCATCCTCGACATCTTCGGTTTCGAGAACTTCAAGAAGAACTCCTTCGAGCAGCTGTGCATCAACATCGCCAACGAGCAGATCCAGTTCTACTTCAACCAGCACATCTTCGCATGGGAACAGGTGAGTGGACCCAGTGACCCCGGTAAATACAGAAGTTCTTCCTTCCTGGAACGTACCATTTTTTTTCACCTTGGCACCAGCTCATTTCCATGTTAATGGTCATCATTTGTCACCTGGTTGTGTTTTTTTAAAGCGATGGCAAGGGTATAAAAATATGCTGCTGTCTTTATTTATGAGGAGAATGAGGTTTCATTTTATGTCGTCTCATGGGTGGATCGCCCTGGGGGGGAGAGAGAAAGAGAAAGAGAGAGAGAAAGAGGTTTGCCAATGTTAAATGATTTGCTCTCACCCCAGAGAGGAGCCATAAATCATCGCCAACGAGGGTCAATTAGGAGTTGAAGACAGTCAGCCTTGGACTTAAACTCACTCTGGAGTGTTGTTGGCACGCGGCCCAGGAACATATTGTCCTATACTGCCAACATGTACTTATACTCAATGTATGTATTGATATGTAGCATAATTGTTCCGTGAGAACAGGCATCACCCGAGGTGTGGCCATAAAGCAGATTTAAGGCAGCGTTACTTACTTTACTGTGTTACCTTACATATATGCTGTTTCATATTTCATATTATACCAATCTTTCTCAGTGTGCGTTTCATGCTACAGCGGGCGTTTTTGTTGATCCGATTTGGTTTTCTCTTCCTCGGAGGGAAAGCAATGTGTCTGTGAATGTTGCTGAGTCATTGTAGCAGCTGCCTGATGTGATCAGGTTAACTCAGTAACACGGACGAGATTCCCCCGCAGCCAAACAAAGCTCCTATTTTGTCTTCTGTAGAAAACGCTATACTGAAGTTTTTATATTTGGGGTTTCTTGATTGTATAGTCTGTTTGTAAAATAAATCAGCACACAGCACTTTACAAGCATAGACTTGCAGGAGAATATATCAAAGGAAGAACACTCAAACCCCAAACCATAAACACAAATTCAAAATTGTAACAATATAAATGTCTCAGTAGACTGTTACATGACTCAGGTATGTCGCTTTAACCCTTAATTGTCCCTGATACTAAATGTTTTAAATGTAGACTAAAAAAGTGTCTTTATTTCATGTTGCTTGTCTGAAAACTATGCTGATATTGAATATTTCTATCCAGAGAATTTTGAAAACAAATGTAGAGAAGATTAAAACAGTTGTATCCCTCCCTCTTGTCCTTTCTTTCCCCCCTCTTTCTGTCCTCCAACTCTCCTCTGTCCCCCATTTGTTCCTTTCACCACAACCTGTCTTGGCAGATGGCCACTTATCTTTGGTTCTGTCAGAGATTGTTTCTCTCCACTGATGCCTCTAGAGTGCTTGCTCATTGTGTGAACTGTTGAGTTTCTCTGCTCTCCATGATGTTGTCTATCCACAGAGACCTGAGATAATGTATGTTGTGATTTGGTGCTATACAAATAAAATTGAATTGAATTGAATTGAACAACAGGTGGTGTAACAGACTGAATGTGAGGACTTGTTGAGTCCAAATGGACATTTTTATTCGTCCCAAAGGAAATTGCCAGAGATTGTCAGGAAGTTTACAATAAAAATCGATGTTTCCGACTCTGTCTCGTCATTTCTGTACAGGATGAATACCTGAATGAGGAGGTGGACGCTCGGATGATTGAGTACGAGGACAACCGTCCTCTGCTGGACCTCTTCTTACAGAAGCCCATGGGGATGCTCTCGCTCCTGGACGAGGAGAGTCGGTTCCCTCAAGGCACCGATCAGACCCTCGTAGGTCAGTAGAGTTAAATTACTACATATGCAAACTCTTTCTCAGAAAATTTCCAATTTTTCTGATGAATATTCAAAATAATCTTCAGTAACAACATTCAGAATGAGTGTGATTTACAGAAAAGTGTGTTTGAATCATATTCATCTGGGTATTTTAGAGAAATTTGAGAATAATCTCAAGACCAAAAACTTCTGGAGACCAAAGAGGGTCGACCTTGGCTTTGGGATCCACCACTACGCTGGAAAGGTAACCATTCATCATAATATACAGTGTTTATAGTTTATTAGGTACAGCTGTTTAACGCAAATATCTAATATGGCAGAAACGATGCATTTAAAGATGTAGACATGGTCAAGATTAGCTGCTGAAGTTCAAACTGAGCACCAGAATGAGGAAGAAAGACAGTTAGGGTGACTTTGAACTTTTTTTTGATGGACTACTCCAAAAACTACTTAATACTTGGATTTCTATGCAGAACCATCTCTAGAGTTGAGCAGCAGTTCCAGAGTCCACAGTTAAAAATCCACTTGATACAACCAATGAAAAACAGACAACATGTCCAAGCTTGAAGCAGAAGGCCTCTCCTGCCATTTAAACTATATACAGACAGCATGTTTGGATTTTTTTTAAGCTTTATTTTCTCTTTTCTCTCCACCGCACCTCCAGGTGATCTACAACGCCGCAGGCTTTTTGGCCAAAAACAGAGACACGCTTCCAGCCGACATCATCCTGCTGCTCAGGTCGTCGGAGAACGAGCTCATTCGTAAACTTGTCACTCATCCTCTCACCAAAACGGGTAAAGAAGGTGGCTTGGGGTGGAGCCAGTCCCAGTTTAGTGTACATGAAGTTAAACAACAGGCTATTGTTTGGCTCCTGACGCTCGTCTGTAGGACATTTGCTGTAATAAACTGTCTCTGGCATCCTGGGTGCCGGGTCTGTCAGAATCAAACTGCAAAACCATTAATCATAGCAGTGCTCTTGTAAAGCCGCAGGACATAACTTCTTCATGTTACTTTAACTCTGTGTCAGACCTACAGAAATCCCTTTAAATCAATTAGAATTCATTTCTGAAACTTTTCGTGGACGCTTCTTTGTGTGTTCAGTCTTAATCCAACCTGTTCTCAACTGTTATCGCTGTGTTCTGAGACTAAAAACAAATCCCTTCCCGCCACCAGGGGGTGGAGGATCTAAACACAGCTATACTGAGAAATACAGAGGGAGTCATGTGAAGGTGATAGACATTTAACCATGACAATGACTCTGAAGCTGTTAAATTGGGGTAGAAATCCTGCGTAGTTCTACTCTTAATGGCAGTCTTCTTATTGACCATCATCATCTCTTTGTTTTACTTCACAGGTAACCTCGCTCACAGCAGAGGAAAAGGCCCGAATACAATGCGTCGCCCGCGGACGCCGACACGCAGCGCCACCCTCGCCAAGGTATCATCTCCTATATCAGGAACTTCCTCTGAAACGGTCCCCACTTTAAGTTTTTCCTCTTCCGTCTTTATTGACACTACTGTTCTCCTGTTCTTCAGCCTCTTTTTTTCTTTTAACCTTTTGTCCTCTTTGTCCATTTTTGTCTCTGTTCTTCTTCTCTTCATGTCTGCCATGAAAGATGGGAGTGCTCACCTTATACTCTTCGTTTGGTTTCAGTGAGGTAATCGGCTCATTTCCACATTGCTTGTGCATTTGCAGATGACATTGTTATGTTCATACATTCATATTCATTCATATAGTGGATTTCCTGCCCACAACCAGCAAATAAATTCAATAAATGAGACCTAATTAATGCTTAGAAATATCAAAAACCTTTCCCTTATCTATCTCTTACGATTGCCAGTGGCTAAACGAAAACGCTCTTCCTGACTTTCTTAAGTAAATTAGTTTGCCGTGTGCGTGTGCCTCAGCCTGACGCAGTTTGCTCACCTAAAAGCAATCAACAGTAGCAACATTCAAATGAGCTGTGTTTGATGAGATCCTGGATTTCCATTTATTTGCATACGAGACAAAGAGCTCATCAAAGGGTTTGGCTTTAAAGAAGCTACAGTGAGCTACAAAGGTGGTTCCCCCTGCAGTTTCTCCAGTCTGTGCTGCTGAGAATTCAGAGCTCGTACACTTAGCATCCCTTTTGATTTGGCACCTTTTTTTTAGATTTTTGTTTACCCATTTTTATGTATGTCATTTGCCGTCTACTCAGGAAATAAAGCTCATGTCTCACCTCCTATGCTCTTCTACCTATTTGTTACCATTGATGACATAAATCCACTCATAAATAAGTTTACTAAGAACAGAGTGGGTCATTTTGTTTTGTGACATCTTTAATGTTTTTTGTTGTCAGGGGGGTGAACAGGGAGATGTACCTTACCACCCGAGAGAAACAACCAACATGAGAACACAGACAGTGGCCTCCTACTTCAGAGTAAGATTATGTTCTGTGTGACTCTGAACAACTAATTCATTACATTTAAACTGTATAATACTTGTTTTTCTGTGTCAATTTAATGTATGGTACAACATGTTCAGAGGTGGAAAAATGTACTCAAGTTAAAGTTTTAAAAAAAATATCTTAAAAGTTAATTTTTTAACAAGGTTCTTTCTTGTGGTGTGCAAAAATGACAAGGGAACACAAATCTCACAACTGTAATTAGAGACAATACTTTAACAAATGAAAGTGCTGACAAAATAAAATATTTAAACACATGATGTGTCAGTCAAAATGGGTCAAAGGTCACAAATGCACTCAGAGACCTTAATTAATGCCTATCCACCTGTCCTCATCATTCACCTGTTCTCATCATTCATTCACATGTCCTCATCATTCCCCTGTCCTTGTTTTCATTTTACTTAAGTAAGTAAAATGAAAACAACATTTTAAAAATTACTTTCCATAAAACAGTAACATGAGTAAATGTAATTCATTACTTTCCACCTCTGAACATGTGAAACCCTGTGATGTTTGCAGTACTCTCTGATGGACCTGCTCTCCAAGATGGTGGCCGGACAGCCGCACTTTGTGCGCTGTATCAAACCTAACAACGATCGCCAAGCCAGCAAGTTTGACCGGGAGAAGGTTCTGCTCCAGCTGCGTTACACCGGCGTCCTGGAGACCGCCAAGATCAGGCGTCAGGGTTTCTCTCACCGCGTCCTGTTTGCCAACTTCATCAAGAGGTTGGCGGGTTCTCGTTTTTTTGAGAAAGTGGAAACTGATTTAGCAGATTCTAATCAAATGAAAGCAATGATTTATACAATCATACTGTAGGGTAAACATAGACATAATTGACCCACATGTGGAGCTGATTACACTGATTGTTTCAGGTATTTCATGTTGGCATTTCCTGCACATGAGGAACCAGCTGTGTCTCCAGAAACCTGTGCTACAATACTGGAGAAGGCCAAGCTGGAGAACTGGGCAATGGGCAAGACTAAAGTAAGGAATAAATATGCAATTATTTTGACTGAAGATGATTGATTTGCAATACCGCAAATGGTAATTTTTACATAATTGTTTAGGTTTGTGTTGAAAAACAATGTATTTTGTCCTGAATAAATATTGTGCCTTGAAAAATTTTGAATTGCAGTAAGCCATATTGTGATTTTATTGAAATTGATCACCCCCAGTAAGGAAATATGTTTAATTAGTAATCATTTTGTTTTTTTATTGTTGTTATTTGATAACATATATTGCGAGCTACCTCATATAGTAAGTAAAAAGCGTAGGATCTGATAATTTATATGAAGATTAAATATGAAGATTAAATAGATTTTCTCCCAGTATATATTTATATCGGATTGATTGAAGTAAGTCAATCTGTAAATTAGGCGGCAGTTGTACTTTAAAATGTACACAAAATGTGGTTGTATTTTTTAGCTTCATTCATTGGAAAATAAACCATTTGAATTGGTGATTTGTAAGGTTTTTGTGTCTCTTGCGCTCAGATTTTCCTGAAATACTACCATGTCGAGCACCTAAACTTGATGGTACAACAGGCCACACATCGCATCGTTCTGCTCCAGGCTTATGTCCGAGGCTGGCTGGGAGCGAAACGTTACCAGCGGACGTTAAAAGACAGAGAACAGAGTGCTCTGGTGCTGCAATCAGGTGAGTAATCTGCAGTCTCCTGTCAGTTTCACACAATGTGATTGAGCTAAGGAGCTATCAAACCAAATCATCCTTTTGTCTCCAGCGTACAGAGGTCATAAAGTTCGGAAGCAGGTCGCCGATGACAAAAGCAAAGTAAAGTTTGAGGCCTTCATCGTCCAGTTTCAGGCTGGTGAGAACAAGTCGATCAGGCATCTGTTATCCCTATATTTTCCTCGCTTTAATTATCCAGGTTTATGTTTTGTTTTGTTTGTCTTTCACTTAAGTTTGCAGGGGTTATCTCGTAAAAAAGAAATACAAGGAGCTGGTAGATGAAAAGAACAAGGCTGCAACCAAGATTCAGGCACAATACAGAGGGCACAAGGAGAGGAAAAGCTTCAAGAGAAAACGGTGATATACCCGCGAAGTGATTACAGTATACCCTTAAAAGAAATTAAGGGATGTTTAATATGTTTTCAACTTTTTTTCTTATTAGGGAAGAGCGAGAGAAAGCAAATAATTCTCTTAAAGAAAAGGAGGAACAGTCGCCTGAACCGGAGAAAAGCACAGATGATGAAAATGCCTCAACTCCAGAACCTACAGCAGAGAACGTGGAGGATGAAGCTAAAGCTGCTGTGGTTCTCCAGAGCAACTACAGGGGCTACAGAGAGAGGAAAAAGTTTAAAGAGAGAAACAATACCATGGCTGGTGCTGAGCGAGAGTTACCAAACACTGTGGTGGAAGAGAACGTGGGAAAAGGTGGACAAGGAGAAGAAGAAGAAGGGGAGACGGGTGATGAACGAGAGGACAATGACGAGGATGAAGAAAGTACCTTTAAAGCAGAGGAAACTGATGACAGTGATCAAACACAGGTGCCTGAAGATGATGAACTTACAGAAGTAGCAGATGAGGCAGTGATTGTGGATGCGACTGCAGCAGATGCTGGAAAAGAAGAGGAGAACATGGAGAATGGACAGGAAAATGCTGCAGGGGAAGGTGCCACTAACTTGGAGGAGGAAGCCAAGGCAGCCACTGTTATCCAGAGCAACTTCAGAGGTCACAAAGAGAGGAGGAAGTTGCAAGAAGAAGGAAAAATCCCTGCTAAGAAACAGAAATCCAGCCCAACTGGTGAAGGAGCAGCTTCAACAGGGGTCAGCACTACAGCAGATGGAGATTTTCCTGAAGTTCAAACGCCAGCAGAGGAGATCTGTAGTGATGAAAACAAGCACCAGCCAAAGGAAGATGAAGAAGTAGGAGCGGTTTCTCCTGGTGATGTCACTTTAGAGGACCAAGACGAGACCAAAGCAGCTGTGGTGATTCAGAGCAACTTCCGTGGCCACAAGGAGCGAAAACGACTTGAGGAGGAAGGCAAGATCCCCAAGAAAGGGAAGACGAATGACAAGGTTATTCCTCCAAAAGAAGGAGAAGAAGAGGTGATGCATGTGGAAGAGTCATTGCAAGATGCATCTGCTGAGAACCAGGATGAACTGGACGAGGAAAAGGCAGCCACTGTCCTCCAAAGTAACTTCAGAGGTCATCAGGGCAGAAAGAAGCTGAAAGCTGAGAGAGAAGCTCAGGGTAGAGCACAGGAAGGTGCAGAAGACAAGGAGGAAGAGGAGGAGGTACCCCTTGATGTTACAGACATAGAGATTGAATATAATGATGAGGCAGATGCTGAGAGGGAACGGGTGGAGGAAGAACAGGCTGCTGTGAAGATCCAGAGTAACTTCAGAGGATACAAGGACAGGAAGAACCTGAAGGCCAACAAAGACACAGCACAGAGTGAAGCTGAGCAACTACAGAGCTTCTCAGAGGAGGTTAACACCTTCAAAACAAAACTGTTACTCCATCACACTGCCCCATATTTTAATCTGTTCATGGATTATTTCTGTCTAATCTATACCAACAGATCTCAAAGACCTCTCAGGACTTTGTCACCCTGCAGCAGAAGTTGAATGAGGTCATCCAGGCACGCCAATCAAACCCAGACAAGAGGAACGCAATCAATGGCCTCGCCCCCCAGGATCACCAATCAAGTAAGATAAGAGAGGTTCCCTCTGTGGAAAAAAGAATTGTAAAGCAATAAATATAATGTAGAATATGATGGCAGAGATTTTTAATGAACCAAATCATCAGATAATTACAAAAGATGGGCAGCCAGCCGCTCCAAAGAGGATGTGCATTATTCTGTTGCTGAGCCTTTTTCCTGCTTCTCCTAAAGAAAGGAAAGCAATATGTTGAAGATTTTGTTTGGAACATCCAAAGATTTACAGCACAAATCTGACCATGAATCAAAGATAAAGCTGCATGGGCCTGTTTTAATGTTTCCTTGATAAGGACAGACGTGAAGATTTTATTACCGTCTTCTTCTCACAATGGAAGGTGATAATATCGAGGGAGGGCGTTCTTTTCTCTCCCGCATTTGAGACCTGATTAGATTAGGAAACCTGGGAAAGTCAAGTGCCAAAACCGGAAGCTCTCCTCCAGCGACCGGTGTGTCGCCAAATGTAAAATTTGATTTGCACCGCTGATAGGCGTAATTGCTTTAGTGGGTCGTGAGCAAGGGGAAGGATGCAAATTAAAAGTTGGAGATGGCAGGTAAAATGTCACAGTTGTCACCGGTACAGATATCTGGAGGTAATAATAATAATTGAATATAATAACATCAGTGATTGCTTTTTCATGGACAGCATTGTGATTAATTAATCTACGAGTGGTTTGCATGCATTATTTTGTTTTAATTATTGTTATTTGAATGCCATTTTAACCTCATTTGACTTTCTAATATAAGCAAGTCCTATAGATGCGTATAAATGATTAAAAAAGACACTATTTCTTAGTTAAACAGCAGCCAATGAGGCAAATTTCCTTAAATGTTCCATTATTGGAACATCATGAGATGATATTAACAGAAAAACAGAAGAGAAAAAAGATAAAAGTTCAGTGTATAATATTTACGAGCGTTTAGTGAAGTAAATGGAATATTAGCCATAAATATGTTAATGTTTAAACCTGTACAATCATAAATAGGGAGGTTTGAAACAGCCTTGATATTTGTATGAATGTTAGATTTGCATGACAATATAAATACGTTGAACATATTTGTTTAGTAATTGTGTTACATGAGAGCCAGCATATGTGTATCTTAGCTAACCTTAGTTGAGCCTAGCTTTGTCTAGCTTAGCTTGGAAACATGAGGTTTGAAGTTTGAGATTTGTATGAATAAATATGAAAATGTTCACCATACTCATACATTCATATAAATCTCACATTTGTTTAGTAAATGCGAAATTAGAGCCAACATATGTGTATCCTAGCTAAGCTTTTAGCCTAGCTTAAACCAGCTTATTTTACAGACTAAAAATGGAGGGGAACAGCCTTCATTTGTCTAATCTACTGAACTTTAACTGAAAATAAATAATAAATAAAATAATATGAACACACACAGGTTCCAGTAGATTACAGTCGCCTTTAAACACGGGCATGTTTGCCCTTTAGAGGCTTTTTTTTCTTTAGCATGGCACACGGCCTGAGGTAAAAGCAAAATGAGTTATCTGTGTTATTTCCCAGGGCTAATGCAACGCCACAAAAATTATGCTTCTCAGCACCGACACACAGATCATTTCTCAGTCAATAATAGTCCCAGAACAGCTGTCCTCGTGAATTTCACTGACATAATAAACCTCAATGAGAATCATTTGCGACGCAGACAGAGAAAGCAGAGGGTCGACAGTCGCCATGTTCTTCACGGGAAAAGGTCGTCAAATGTTAATCACGCTTTGTAAGCGAGCGCTCACCAACAATTATGGCAGAAATTAATAAGAGGGTGTGTGGTGGGGGGGGTATGTGAAAGTGGCTTCACTCATTTTGAGTAATGCAGAGTGACCTTTGAGTTGTTCAATAAAATCTGAAACTTTTCACCTGCTTTTTACCTGGAAGCTTCAGGACGTGATAGATTGTTTTTGTGTTGCGTTTCACCCTCGCATGAACAATGATTAATTATGAGCAACAGGCAAAGGTCACTGTAATATGTTTTATAATTGCATCAACACTGATGAAGAAATATGGTTACAGTATTAGCTCATAATAATAATTACAGTGTGGTAGATGTCATGCATCACACAAAGGTTTGCGCAGCTATTCTTCTCAGGACACTTAACCAAGTATTATCCCATTAGGACCAGGTTTTGGTCTCCATGAGGACAACTGGTCCTAACAAGGTCACTGTTTGTGCCAGAAAAGGTCAGTTCAATATGATGATGATTGGAAGTGAACATGGATTGTCACAAAGTAATTCAGACACTTTGTTTATGTCAAAGGTTGTGTCCCTCTGTTATCGCTGTTGGAAAATTCAAAGCGACCAAACGCCTTAGGGTTAAACTGGGGTCTGTGTGGAGGATGAGTCAATATGCACATCAAGGTCAAAGAGCAGCTTGGTGTCAGTTTGAACTTTAGTTATCCATACAGTGCACAGTGTGCATCGATTATACCGACCCTCAAACCAACTCATCTGGATGGTGAGCTGCATCAAAGTGGCTCCTTCAACATAAACTCTGAATTCAAATATGCAATGTGTATCTAATGCCGTAATTCCATCATGGTACGGTTCGGTTTGGTACAGTACTGACTGAGAACAGTAAGTTTACTTGACGTGAAGTTGTACCGGTGCGACAACAACAACAAACAGCGACATTGAACATGACACGAGAGATAACAATGGAGCACATCCAGCAGCTCTTGTTTTTCCCGTTCGGTTTGTGGCTGTTTTCTATGGGAATCAACTTTGGGCATTGAAGAAACATGGGTCGCTAGGAAATGATGTTGAGTGGAGTTGGTCTAGCTTACTATACCATTTCACTCTGGTACACCAAGGGAATGGAGCCAAAGAATGGATCGGTTGGGGCCAGTTATTTTGGTATTATTCCTAAGGGAAATGCCTAACACAGCTTACAAACGTCCGCAACTTTCCCTTCCCTTCACAAGGATGTCAGGGAACTACGGTGGCCTTAAACCAGAAAGGAATTCCTCCTTTGTTTTTGCTCACTCGCTTTGGCTTAAAACCCCAAATAGTACACTGTGGCTGGTGAATCCATTCGGGCTTCTGTAGAAACATGATGATGGCCTCAGTGAAGCAAAGTCTTATATGTCCACAAGACTTCATACTTGCATTAACAGTAGGGGCAGTACAGAGGCAGTATAGCCATTGCTACAACATCACTGAATTGACAGCCTCAGGTATGATCTATGATTGAGCTGTGATTACTTTCTTTGCCATGTTCTCTGAAGTTAACCACAAGCTAACCTCCTCCGATGCTGCAAAGTCTCACATTTTCAATTGCTCTGTACGGTCTGATCTCTGCAGTGTGCCTACTAGTGGGATATCCAGTGATGTTCATAGTGCTCAAACTATTATGTGATCTACAAAGGTCAATATACACTTGTGTTTTAATCTCTTTGTTATTTATCCTTAATCCTTAAAAATATGCAGAATGTTCATTAGAAACTGACCACGGCCAAATGGAAGGGAATTGGGCTCGTAACTGGCCCATAGTCAATTTCCAGTGTCTTTGTGGCCTCACAGCGAGAAGATGCTGGGTTTGATTCCCGGTCTGCGATCTTTCTGTGTGAAGTTTGCAATTGTGTGGCGCCTCTCCACACCAAGTCTCCATCTGACCTCGTAATTTCGTCGTGCAATTTCAGTTGTATATTGATAATAAAGATCCTTCCCTCTTTCCGTAACCATCGCTCATTGTTAACTGGACTCCAGCCACAGGGGGGCTAGGACCTAGTGCTGGTCCTAAGCCCGGATAAAGAGGAGGGTTGCGTCAGGAAGGGCAAAAGTTATGTTCTGTTCAGAGTGTGGCTAAAGGTGGACTGAACGTTAAGAAATCTAACAACCCACGTTTACCTGACAGACAGAGTAAAATAGAAATAGAAAAGCTTTTTTTATGTTGGAACAATTAACGTACATCAGTCGTACCTGCTCGGCACAAATCTGACGTTTTCGTCCTTTGCCTTTGTTATTTTTCAGGCGACAAGAGACTGTCGAGGACGCCCCGCAGGAGCCAGCAGCCAAAGACACTGAACACACCAGAGGACTCCACTTATTACAACCTGATTCATGTGAGTGAATGGTTTCAAAACGTCCACACACACACACACACACACACACATACAATCCCTGCTCATTTCCCACCCATTGGTCGTCATAATGCTGTATTGATTCATGCTCCTCACTTTGATCCCCATTATAAAAATATGTCTGGAAAAAGGTTTTTGCTGTGTTTATGATGTACTATTTTCAGCAGTGATTTCTCTTTTGTGCTTTCTTCATTCAGGCTCAGTCGTTCTGTTTGGTTGACCCAGTTTTATTCTGAACACACAATACTTCTATTCAATAATGGGAATCGATAAATAAATAAGATTTTACTTTCTGGAAAAAAAGAATGAAAACTTTTTTTGGAAAAGTTATAATTTGTGTCCTGATAAGAAAATGTAAAACTATATATTCATGGTTTTTGATATTTAAAGCTGCATTGTGTCGTATTTTTGGTTGTTGACCTGACTGAGGGAGCGTTTGTGTGTATACAGCAGCAGTGCAGGGGCAGTAGGGTACAAGAGTGTTTTTTTGAGTAGAAGAATTAACTCCTGGAACTTTTTTTGTCGACACTTGTTTGTTTGTGTTTAGAGTTGTTCCGATTCCGGTATCGGAAATGCTTCGAATACTGCCGAAAATGTGGGTATCGGTATCGGCGAGTACTGGAGTCCATGCACCGAGTTGAGAGCTCCGTTAGCCCTGACGCGGTTCTTCTTCGCCGCTCTTGAAACAGTTGCGCTGTGCTGTTTTAGAGGTGTGGAGAAGAACTGATCACCCAACACCTGTAGACAAGGAGCTAACGTTAGCTCATCATGTCGGTGGTTTGGCAGTATTTACCAGTTAGCTCCGTTAGCGTTGTTAGCTGCGCTAGCTCCGTTAGCGTGTCTACAGTCAAACTGGAGCGGCCCGTTTATTAAACGTAAAGAGCAGCACTACAGCTAACCAGCTGCCTCTGTTTTTAAAGTTTAGCGTTACTTCACAGACTCATTTTAACAATCTGGAGTCAAGTAAAAATGATGTCACACACGTCCTTTCCCGGTCAGTCGTCATGGAAACATGAAGCTCTGCCAGTGCCGCGGTGTTTGGACCAATGTTACCACCAATGATTTATTTATTTATTTATTTATTTGTATTTTTATTTCGGTCATGTCAGTTAGATCACTCATCATCACACATCATCTTAGTGTAGTTTACACAATACACATAACCAAAAGGGAAAGCCGGAGAAGTAAAAGCTTATCTAGTCCCGTCCCCATTACCCACAGAATACATATTTTCATCATACAATACATCATTTTTCTTTTTCTTATGACATTTTGACAAAAACATGTTTCAGCGTCAGGTAGCACTCAGAGATGCAGTCTAGCTCTAGACAGTCAATCAGACTCCATGTATGTCAGCTGTTGTTTGGTTACATTTGCTTCCACTGCCGTCTCCACACGGTGTCTACAGATTTCTGTCTCTGACCTTTGTCATACTTTCCTCCTGGGTCATTCTGTATCGATTAATGGTCATCTCTACATACTTCTTTTTAAATACACTCCGTTTTGCTGATTTTTTGTGACTGAGACGGTAAAGGATTTGATGATGATAATCATATCACAGTAATGCAGGCGTAGTATGATATATATTTTTATATTGGTATCGTATCAGTACTCTGTATCGGCCGATACCCACAGCACAAGTATCGGAATCGGTATCGGGAGGGAAAAAATGGAACATCTCTATTTGTGTTGTCAGTCAAACTCGCCTAATTATTTTTCTTTCACTAGCACAACATTGCTGTCACCGTTGTCTGTCTTGACTTAAAATGAGTAACATTTTATCATATGTATACGTCATTTGTTTTTGGTAATTAATGAAGGTTTAAATTGTATTTATTAATTCAAATGGACTAATTCACATGTAAAACAGCAGATCCAGACATGTGGGCTGCAGGTTCACCTTGAAGGTGACATGAAAAAGGTTTCTTGCGTTTTCACGTGAACACGGATCAGTGGTGTTTTGACATGCAGTGATTTGTCCTCTCTCTCGTGTCTCTTGTCTCTCTCTCTTCTGCACTCAGCGATCCATCCAGGATGATAAACGCAAGCCCAGGAAAGACGAGTAAGTGTCCAGTTCTCCTTTTAAAGCCCGATGTTAATGACCTGTCACTGCTGTTTTAAGAGGCCGGCTGTGCTGCCCGCTGGTCCAGAGAGTAATGACTGGAGCCGCCGCACACCAACACGAGTAAAGGGTCCGGGTCCCAGGACCTAATGATCTGCGGCGTTACACACATCCTCTGTGAAATTAATCGGCCTCGTCTGTCACCTCAGATACATGAATTTTTATGTGGTTTTTTGTGCGACGGTGCTTCAGTGAGCGTCTGTGAGGAGTCCTGTGATTTATAAAGACTTAAAATGGCTGGTTGTAGAAAGTGTAGATGCCATATAGAGGCCACAAGGTGAGGATACCACCCCAGGTGTGGGACTGAAGATAGACTGATAGTGCTGCGGGAACACGTAAGGTGCTTTATCACAGCCGTCTGAAGAGGCCCACATATACAGTATCCTACAAAAGCGCTAAACATCAAGGGTAATAATTTGTTAGGAGATAAATAAGGCCAGCGATGGACAGGAGCAGTTTACATGCATCATTAACGATGAGAAGGTCAGCAGGAGAGAGAGACGGCAGCTCGGGCTGGAGCTGACAGCCAGAGGAGGACGGGAGATGAGGAGAGAAACGTGGGTGGCAGGAGGAGAAGACGAGAGGTAATCATAGTAAACGGGAGTAAAAGACATGGGGGGGAAAGAGTGATGGTGCGCCACAGACGTCTACATTTAAGTGCCAATATCAGAGCGGCGTGATCACTGCCTTTTTATATTTTGCCCATTTAAAGCATAGTGAGTTTAAATCATTCTGATGGAACATCTCAAAAGGAAACAAAAAGGTTTGTTTTGGTTTTTTTCCAGCTACAGCAGTTTAGAGGGATTTTTATACAGTTAGCAGGACCAGTGAACCAGAGAGGAACTGGCCTCAAGACCTGATATAATATCAGTATCCAGTGTTTGTCAGTGAGTTACAGGTGAAGAAATGCTGTATAATATAGGCCACACCCACTGTAAACCATTGCAATCAATCCATTTTTTATTCAAAATGACCGTATAAGATAAAAAAGACAAAGGAAATGGTTAAGTTTCCTTATTTAGATAGATAATGTTGATTCTTAGGTACAATATTCCAATCAAAGTCTCCTACATCCTAGATGTAGCTCCTTAACCCAGTTACAAGTTCTGTAATTTGTTTGTTAAACTGGAACATCAAAGAAAAACATAATTTTTGTTTGATAAGTCTGACTGTGTCGAGGCACATGTTACTACATTTTATATCGTGACTTATTTTTCTATGACATGTCTAAAGAACACTGCGTACAATAAATAGTTACATTCTTCATCTTATGGACATAAAGAGCCACAGTTACAACACAAATATGTAGACATACTGTACATTTGACTAAATATCCGTTAACTCCCATGGAAAGTTTCCAAATTTGAACATTCCTGGAACCAAGGAAAAAAGAAGACAAACTCTTAACAACTTAATCTTTGTCAGCGCATTCAGTCCTTGAATTTGAGGGAATTGGTCCTGGAAAGTCCCCAAAAGGTCCTTTTAATTTGAGGGAACTGGTCTTCAAAGGCCTCAAAAAGTCCTTTAATTTCAGGGAAGTTGTCTTCCTCGTCTTAATCTGTCAGTACATTCAGTCATTGAATTTGAGGGAATTTAGTCCTGCAAAGTCCTTGAATTTGATGTCAACCACAGTGTGGGAACCCTGTGTAGAGATGTTAGCCTGTACAGTAACTGTGAATCACGTCTGTCCTCTGTCTGTCCCTCAGTCCAGGGAAGCTGCTGGACGTGGACGACCACTACTACGAGAACCTCTGCTCCAGCAGGTCTGAGCCCCTCATGTCCTCAGAGGAGACATCTCGCAGGATCAGCGGCGGTGGCAGCTTCTCTGAGCGGCGGCGGTCGACATCAACCCGGTGCAGACAAGGTGCAGACCTGAAACCGGCTGCTGCAGGTAGACAGACCAGAGAGAGAGCCGTCACCGAACCAGAACCTCCCAAACCTGCCAAAGACAACAGGTACAACCGGCCTCTGTAGAGACAAAGGAACCAGGAGGACGACGAGGACATCACATGATAAATGAGCGAAGATGATGAAAAAAACCTTCTCACAAACAATGAAATCTTTTCATTTCCTGTGTGGTGGTGACTCTCTCTCCCCTCTCCTGTGATGTTTGTCCGCAGGCACTCCGTCCCCAGGATGTCCTCAACGGAGAGTCATGCAGATGACAACCCATATGACTTCAGACACCTGCTGAGGAAGACGTCGCAGAGGAAGAAGCTCATCAGACAGTACTGAACGCAGCGGCGTCTCTCATGCTCGCACACATCTTAACTTAAATGTAAATAGCAGAATGTGAAAAAAAATGTCATCCATAATAGTTATTTTTGGTAAATATTGTTTTATAAAGTATATAAATGATGTAAATGTGCATTTTAAACCACTCTGAGTCATGAAATGTTGGAAAAACATTGTACGTTTGTCAATTTAAAACCAAATAAAACACCATGACTTTCCATTTATTTCTTGCAGCACAAGGTCATTTAGAAGAGATAGTCCTCATCTTGTGTCCGTTCTTACTGTGAAGAAACATGCCAGATGAAGACGGAAACAGCTGAGTCATGTTTTGCATGAAAATTTTTAAAGGTAGCCATGGGCAGCGTCGGTGAACCCTCGACAACACGCACGTGTGACCAAAGAAACACAGAGGATGAGAGGACGTTCTCCAGTGTTATCCATGACTCCGTGTAGGATTAACAGTTAGCCATTTTGTATGAATTCATTTTTATCTGCTTTAGATTTGAAAGAGAAAACATGAATTGACATGTTTGCATGTTTGAATCCAAACACAAATACTACCACCACTTCACCAGCAGGCCTCATTTTATCGAAAAATCCACTCCGGGTTCAAGTACTGTGTTTACACTACCATACAGACATGGTTCTCTGATGAATCCTGACTGAAATTATTACCAGGATTTAACACAATCATCATTATGTCACAGGCTTTAATTGTGTAGTTTTACTTTTTTGTGTTTGTGATGTTGCCATAGCGGTGATTATGAAAGGAAAACTTTTTAAAAATGTATTCTATATGGTTAAATACATGAGAATGTGACGTAATGCATATTAAAATGCAAAGACATTGAAATACAGCGGTGTACATAGGCTGAGCAAAGACATACAGTATATACCCGGGTATATTATAAAATACATTTTAAATCACCTCTCTGACAAAGTCGCAAACAAAAGAATACAATTGCAACACAATTAAAGCCTGTGAAATAATGATGATTGTGTCATTTAGAGTTGAAACCTGTGAACTAATTTAAGTTTATCATGTTACGTCAAGGGTTTAAAGATAAACACTTGGTCAGTCAGTTCACGCTGCTGATGCCTTCACGCACTGTATGAATGCATGAAAATACAGTACAGTGTTCACTTTAGGGCCCCCATAAAGGCTTGAACCGGCTCTGTGTGTGAAGACGTTTTTGGAGTGACGAGCCTCAACAAAGGAGAAGGAGAGGAGAGGAGGGATCCAGACCCGTGCGCACTTTGCGCATCAGAGCCGCGTCTCCTGCGCCGCCCGCTGCTTCCTCCACCGGAGGCGAGCAATTATTGGAGCAGCCGCTTTCCTCCAAATAGGTCTGCGATTGCCGCGCGCAGGCAGATGCGTGATTTGGCTTCATCCACTGTCTGTCTGTCTGTCTGTGTGTGTGTGTGTGTGAGAAAGAGTGTGTGTGCCGCGCACAGGGGACCAAATGTCGCGTGGATGTAGATATTTGGAGAGTCACGACGTCCACGCGCCGCAGCGCAGGCAGGCTGGCTCAGCGTCATCATCATCATGACCTGAAGTGAATCACGATGGGATTTCTTTCGTGACGTGAAATTTGGGTTTGGATGAAATCGGCCGTATTTGTGTACGCGCTGCGTATTTAGCGGCAGCTGCTGCAGTTTCCTGCTCCTCCTCCATCAGCTCCTGCTTTCTGCGCCCTTTTCTTTACTTTTATGTTGACATGTAGCACATTCAGCGCAATATAAGTATAAACGGTAACTGTATGTGTTTATTTTAGTTTTTTAGTCTTTATTAAATGTTTCCCTCCATGTGAAGTGGCCGCGTTTTGCGTGGATGCGCTGAAGGAGTCAAGTGTTTGCGGATTTCTGTGTGGAGACGCTTTGTGCACCTGTGGACGCTTGCAGAAAACATCCAATACAAGAATAATCTTTTTTTTAATGTGGACGTTTTCCTTTCTTGGTTTTTTCCTCCATCTTTGCGCACCACAGTCGTTTTATTTTTAGCGGCTTTTACCCCGGAGCGTGTGGCGCGCGCGTGTGTCGGATGCTCAGCGGGACTGTGAGTCACAGAGGTCTGGTCAGATGTGGATGGACTCTGTCGGTGTCTGTGTGTCCTGCAGCTCCTAACTACCGGCAACAATGGCATCGCAGGGCTTTTGGTCTCTCGGCGGAGATAACGCCGGGGCCAACACTGGCAGTCAGAGCCCCAGCACGCGTGAGTGACTTTATTTTATTTATTTATTTATTTTTATGTCTATATCATCATCATCATCATCCTCTGAAGGAGCAGCGTCAAACAAAATTCCAGTGCATCCATTGTCTCAATCTTGTCTTTAAAGGCCTCTGCTTTTACGCACAGGTGATGGAGGTTTTTAGTGGCATTTACGCACACGTTTTCTGTCTTAATTTCGTTTCCTCCTCCCTTTATTTCTTTCTTCCAGCCAGGGCTTGGTGCCAAGCGGCGGCCCAGAAATTATCAGGAGGAATTGGATCGAAATTATATGGTATGTTAGTGGAGGGGGATTGAGGTGTGGGTGTGGGAGTGGGAGTGTGGAGGAGGAGGGGAAGGAATATTTTTTCTTTAACCTGTTATTATTTATTTATCTGATTGTTTTATGTGGGTTTTTTTGTGTGGGGGATAAAAAGCGCTGCTGAATGTCGGGGATGTGGAGGTGAAACCCGGCGAGCAAGCGACCACCGACAAGCAGCAGCAGCAGCAGACAAATGCTGCTGCTGCTGCTGCTGCTGCTGCTGCTGCTGCAGGCGACTGTGGCTGCAACAAATCCTGCAACTGCACCAAAGCTGCTCTGGTCTTCTCTGACCTCTATTCAACAGGTACACACACACACACACACACACATATACATGACTTTGAGTCACAGTCACGTCGCATTTATTCACTACCCAAAAAAATAAAATATCTCATTAAAATCAATACAATAACCCACTGGGGGTTTTCTACATGCCTTTTATTTTGATTAAAAACACTCAGATATAAGGTTATTTTTTCATTTCCATCGTGCAAACATTGACACAAAACAACCAGGTTTAAATATGAATTAAGCATAAAACTGGTCAAATTTCATATCTTTTGCTGTATGTACTTGTATTTTCGTGTGGTGTGAGGTGACCTTCAGCACAAGTTCAGCTTCGCAGGTGGAAGGAGAGAAAAAATATGTCCTTTAAATGACCTGAGGTGTTAAAAAAAACCCAATCATTTAAAGGCCTTTAAATACATATTATTGTTATTATTATTATTATTATGTTCTCCCCACCCCTCAGACCTGTTGCCTGCCATGGACGGGGACACGAAGACGCTGACCTTCCTGCAGGAGGTGGTGGACATTCTGCTGTCCTACATCGTGGAGTCTTTCGACCGCAACACGAAGGTGATCGACTTCCATTATCCCAACGAGCTGCTGCAGAAGAACAACTGGGAGCTGCAGGAGCAGCCGGCGAGCCTGGACGACATCCTCATCAGCTGCCGCGCCACGCTCAAATACGCCATCAAGACAGGTGATCCATAATTCCCGGCGTAATCGGAGACAAAGGGAGATTAAATCACTGACATTAAGGCATCAGGCCTTTTTTGCAAAAAAAAATCTGATATAAATTTCACATCTAAAGAGAGAAAAATGGAATTAGATCACAAGATCATTTAAGAATATTCAAACAAAGGAGCCAATTATATTTATATATACATATGTATATGTACATATTTAAAAAATAAATAAAAATGTGTTGGTGTCTGAGGAGATAAATGATGTTTTTAAAAATAGATAAATCCTGTTTCTCCTCCTCTGTCGAGGACCAATAAAAAGCAGTGATGCAGTAAATCTGGTTCATAAGAGATAACAGGCTCATAATTTGTGTCACTGTGCAGCAACATTCAACATTTTTTAAACATTGCATAAAGGCCTATATAGTCATAATTATTATAATAATATTAAATATATTTGATTTATTAAGGTTTAATTAAAGGTTTACAAAAGGAGTACATGAGAAACAATCAGCTTCAAATTGTCTATTTTAGCAAATCATAAAGAGAAGTGTGTATAAATGTTATGAAACACAGTTTTACACACTGCAGTGTTTTTACTAAATGTACATTTTCCTCTGCTGCTGCAGTTTAAACCATCAAAAAGCTGGGGGGTTACATCTTTTACATTTGGATACTACTATATTGTATAATATACTATATTACACAATAATATTTCCCATTGTCCAGGTTCATACAGAAACAAAAACAACACCTTAATAATTAACTTCATTAAGTGAAACAATAGAAATTACATGAATAAATAATAAAGTAGAGAAAATAAAGTGTAAAATTAATACAAACATATAAATTGTAGATTTTAAGATAATAATAATGAAAAAGCATATTTTTCTAAATGTGGTTACGGCAGATTTCTTAATTTTTTCTCCTCTTCTTCTATTTTTTCTTCTTCTCTTTTCTTATTCTTATTCTTGTTCTTCTTCCTCATCAGCTCATCCCAGGTACTTCAATCAGTTGTCCACAGGATTAGACATGGTGGGACTGGCAGCTGATTGGCTCACGTCCACGGCCAACACTAACATGTGAGTGTAACCACAGACGCCGTGGGGAAGAGTCTGCGTGTGTGTGTGTGTGTGCGTGAGTGTGTCTGGTCTGCGTCTGCACCGACTGATAGCGGCTCCACACACACACGTTAAAGCCCCTTTTTTCCAATCAATCATTGCAAATGAAAAGGGGGTGAAATGAAATGAAAAGAAAGATCGACCTCCTCCTCTTTACTCCCCCCTGTCACTCCCTCTGCCTTTTACCCCCCACACACATACACACACACACACACACCTCTGATCCCCACTGAGATTCAAGGGGAGAAAATTAGCCCCGAAATTAAATTCAGTCTAATCTGCAGCTAATTTCACTGATAATCACCTTGGCAACCAAACGTTCACACACTGAGACATAAATGTGACATTGACAGTTACACACTGCACTAATAATAATATTAATATTAGCTTTAATTTTAACAATTACAATTTAGGGTTTAATACGTTCATAACAAGAATTACATGAATGAATAAAAATGTGTGAAAATTAATGAAAAATAAAAGAAATTTGATGAAAATACACAAAAACAAACAATAATGATGTATAATAAATGAGTGCAAATCAAAAAAATTCCCAAAAAGCTTCAATTAGAAAGTGTTCCAATGACATTTAGATAAAAAAAGAAAAATGTACTTTTACTTATGTATATTTACACAGATGTATATAATGTTTTAAACACAAACACAACCAAATAAAATATTAAAAAATAAACTAACAAAATATCCAGAGTTCGACAAACATTATAAATCTTAAGACCCATAACAATAATAATAATAATAATAAAAATAATGATAGTAATAATATTTTAAGCATAAATCTCAAACCCTCTGCAATATATCAAAATTGAAATTTAAATATTAAAAAAAGAAACGGCAAAGAAATCAAAATGTGAGATTTCTGTCTGACTAAGAGTTCAGGAAACTTTTGTTTTTGTTGCTGAACAAGTCATCTTTTTTAAATCATAATCACAGTTTAAAGCAAATGTAACCTTCAGTTCTTGTTCTCTATGTGCAATGCCAATTTAAAACAAATATTACAAAAGTGTTCTAAAAAAATAATCCACACCTTCACGTTCCAATCTTTGTCTTTGAGCTGTGATTCCTAAAATGTGGATGTGGCCCCCTAGTGGGCTTTGAGGTATTGCAGGTTAAGCTGCCAGCGGTCATAAAACTGGATATTTAAAATATATATTCAAATGACTTTACAGATTTTTATTATGTTCATGTTGAAAGATTTGGGGCGATTTATTTACAGTCCTTTTTGTCCATAAGAAAAAAACACAAAACCTCACAAAATCCAGTAAATCCAACTAAATCAAGAAAACAAAGGCATTTGATCAGTTTCTTTCTGATGTTTTTCTTTTCTTTTCTGAAGCTTGACCTAAAAATGATGTATCTATGAATCTATGTTAGTAAATGTATGTTAGTGGATATTATAAGTTATAAGTATAAGTATATGTTGCTCAGAAGCATCAATGCTATGTAAGAACATTTTTACATACATTTATTGTTTTGTTTTCCTTCCAGAAACAGAAATATCATCATTTTCATTTAAACTTTAACATTAAACCCCAAAACCGAACTACCTTGATATATATATATGTATATATATATATATATATATGGAGTAAGTTTGTCAGTGCTGAGTCATGGTTTGCTGCATCGTCATCATGATGATCATGTGACTCGTGTGTCTCTGTGTGACACAGGTTCACATATGAAGTGGCTCCAGTGTTTGTGTTGCTGGAGTACGTCACTCTTAAGAAGATGAGGGACATCATCGGCTGGATGGACGGACGAGGGGACGGCATCTTCTCTCCTGGTACAACACAAATACACACACACACATATATAATATAATTTTACTGCAGACACTGACTTCTTTAATCACATTCAAAGGTGTTTTATGGAACATCGTGAAAGAAACATGTTACTTTACTGGTTAGGGTTTTGGTTAGGGATAAGACAAAGAACTGTGTCCTTATAAGAATAGCTGCACAAACCTGTGTGTATGAGTGTGTTTACGTGTCTGTAGTAGACTGTGAGGACGAATGTCGATACAAACCTTCACTGTGAGGACACTTTGACTCATGATGACAAACGTCGATACAAACCTTCCCTGTGTGGACATTTTGACGTTTAAGGACATTTTGTGTGTGAATGTGTTTACATGTCTACACACACATACTGTAACATAATTTCACTGCAGGCACTGACTTCTTTAAACACATTCAAAGACATTTCATAGAGCGTTATCAAAAACAAAAGTAAAGGGCAATTATATAAAAATAAGTATATATGTATACATATATATGGCATGTTTGAGTGTGAGAATCTCACCACCCCTCTCTTACACTGGGAATGGAACCTCCCTGTGTCTCAATTTGCATTTTGATGATATGTCAAAACTAATTAGCATAAAACAATTTTCAGCCTCCAGTCTGTCGTTCTTCTACGTTTGTGTTTGTCACATGATGAGGAGGCTGGGAGCAAATTTTTTTTTAAATGAATATAATAAGCGATCAATATTGATACTGATTTTTTTTCAATGCAAATTTGATAACATTTTACAAAATTTAGCTAAGAAATACAACATTTTTAACTGATCCCAATTGTGCCAGCGTCAAAACACAACACACATACGAACGCACATGTGTTAAGCCCCGCCTCCTCCATAAAGCTTCTTCTTTGTCTACTAATAATAATAAATTCCAGTGGCTGCCCTCTACAGTCTGAAACTATTAATCACACTTGGTGGTTTTTCGGCATTGAAGCTCAAAGCTTCTCATTGTAGCTAAAAGGTTTTTGTTGCTTTATATTCTTACATGAAGTCCAAATTACATGACATTTTAACATTTTTTGTATCAATCAATTAAGACAATGGGATCATTTTTCACAGCCATTTTTGACACCTTTCCACCCAAACAAAATTAAACTGGAGCTGCAAAACTCATTTGACCCATAACACTTAGATAATATTTAAACAGTTTTTTTACAGATATACAACAATTTTGGAGTTACATAGATCTAGTCATTCCAGTGTTAGTGGAAAATGAACCCACTTATAAATAAATAAAGCAATATTTGGATTTTAAGTAGTTGATGCTTGAGAAAACATGTGGCTGTCGAGCCAAAGGTTGCAGACCTCTGGTCTAGTCTGAGGAACACCTGAAATACCTCCAAAGCCCACCAGGGGATGGTGGCTCACACTCGGAAAAGCGCTGTTTTAAAACAAATTACTTTTTTTTTTATTGTTTGTTGTTTGTCACAGTTGGTTGTGACGTGGCCTTGGCGATGTCGGCTGACCACTGAACCCTCTCTGTCCTGTAGGTGGAGCCATTTCCAACATGTACGCCATGCTGCTGGCTCGCTTCAAGATGTTCCCTGAAGTGAAGGAGAAAGGAATGTCCTCCGTCCCCAGACTGGCTGCCTTCACGTCCGAACATGTAGGCGTCTCTGCTTTTATATTCTGTGTTATAAACACTGATCTTGTCAGGACCAGTAGTCCTCATGGAGACCAAGACCTGGTCCTAATGAGGCAGGTTTTAACTGGTTAGGGTTGAGGTTAGGGATAAGACAGTATCCAAAGGACAGTGTCCTAAGAAGAATAGCTGCATAAATCTGTGTGTTTGTGTGTCTGTAGTAGACGGAGTAGTAGAGTAATTTGCTGAACTAGCATTTTGACTCGTGAGGACAAGCATTGATGCAAATGTTCACTGTGTGGACATTTTGACTGTTAAGGACATTTGGTGTGAGTTTGTGTGTGACATGTTAAATAACACATAAACTTTACTTAATTCTTATTATTATTACTATTATACATTTTAAAAACACTGCTCCTCCTGTGATCTACTGTCATGCAAATATCTTAAAACTTTTATTTTATTTCATTCTTTTCAGAGCCATTTTTCAATCAAGAAAGGAGCAGCAGCTCTTGGTATTGGGACTGAAAGTGTGATCTGTATCAAAGCAGATGAGAGGTAAACACTGACCTTCTTATCTCAGTCAATTCAGTGAAAGGTCAAAAACAACTGAATCATTCGTATAATATTGTATTTTAAATCACACCTGTCAGCAGTGAGGTGCTGATATTTAAGAAATGAGTTGCAGAGAATGAGAAAAGTAACTGGTGTGTTTCCACAGTGGTAAGATGATCCCTGCTGACCTTGAGAGGAGAATACTGGAGGCCAAACAGAAGGTAAATGTCTGTCTTCCCAAACTTTCTAAATAGGGAGTCACCCTTTTTGGAGATTAAATAACTATGTCTAAATCGTGACTAGAGTTATTTTACAGCTGTGTGTGTAACAGCTAAGAGGTACAAGTCATTTCCCAAAAAATGTGTTGGTGAATTATTGTTGTAAAACAAATACACTGAAATGTTGACTTAACCCTTAAACATGTCACAGAGACACATTATCCTTTTTTCATGTATTTTCATTCATCTTGTTAAACATTAATGCCGGTCTATGGTATTTTTGAGTGTTCTCAATTTATTTCATGTATTTTTACATCTTTAGTTAATTGTAAACAACGTTAACTAAAATACTCACACTAACACACCTGACGCCCCAAAAGTGTCCTCATTGGAAACCTGTTCAGATCACTATTTTTGATTCATTGTGACAAACACTTGGCAATTTAAGGGTTAAAAACTTTAATTAAAACTTTAAAAAATAATGTTTGATATGTATGATGAGGATGGATGTTAGTTTAAGAATTATACCATTTTTATAGCTTAATTTTTTTATAATCACACTTTGATGCTCTAGGTGAGTTCATGTATTTCATGAAATGTGTCAGTGCAAAAAATAATAATCCATATAAACAATCTTTCACATATACCAGGCTGCAATAATCTAACCAAAAATAATCCAGTTTTCAAGTATATTGAATCATGACAAAAACTTGGCAATTAAGAGTTAAATTTGAATTCATTAATATTTGATATGTATGGAAAGGACTGATGTTGGTTTAAAACAATAAATAATAATAACACATTTTGGAGGGTAAAGGGTTTGGGAATATTTTGCAATTTTGTTTGGGGACCCAAAACAATTCCCCCAAGACCTGCCCCAGTCTTTGGGAACCACTACTCTATAATCCCTCATACAGCGACTGATGTGATGATAACCAGTGATTTTTTGTACATTTCTTTGTGCTCATGCAGGGTTTCGTTCCCTTCTTCGTGAGTGCGACTGCTGGGACGACCGTGTACGGAGCGTTCGATCCACTCATCGCCATCTCTGACATCTGCAAAAAATACAACGTCTGGATGCACGTGGACGTGAGTGGATCACACACACACACAGAGAAACAGAGCTCCAGCAGTGAGTGTGACACATCTATTACGTCTGTCTCGCCTCTAAACACTTTGGTTTGACCCACATTTGGATCTCGCCATTTCCTATCTAACACCGTCTATTAGCGGAAGTGGAGCAGGCTGTAAATCATCTCCTCCCCTGACTTTGCCATAATGGCTTCTCTCACTGAAGGAAGATCTCTCTCTCTCGCTCTCTCTCTCTCTCTATTAATGAAGGTGTTTTTTTGTCCTGACAGGTGGACACGTCTATTAAGACACAGATGGCCTTGTCCATCATTCCCTTCAATTTATGTTGTGAGGAGGAAAAGAAATGTCATCGCTTTAAGAGACTTTTGTGACACCTGTGGATTTAGGTTGTGCTTTTGTGAATGAAACTTTTCACCCGTTTAAATTAAGAGATTATTTCGTTAAACTAAACGTCTAGTGTGTAAGAATTAGTGACATCTAGCGCTGTGATCACACTGATTTGTCCAAGTGTTAGTGCCATATGTAAAAATAAAAAATACTGTTTTCAATACTGACTTTTTTTTCTCAGTATTCCGACTTTAATTTCAGAATTCCAACTTTTTTCGAATTCTGACTTTAATCTGAATTCATGTGGTTATAAAATAAAGACAAAATATTAAAATATAACCTTTAGGATCATTAATTAATATACAAAAAAACAGGAATATTAACTTGTGTTCACAGTGTAATGTGTGTGTGTTTGTCCTGTCAGGGTGCGTGGGGAGGGAGTCTCCTCATGTCCAGGAGACACCGGTGGAAGCTGGACGGAGTCGAGAGGCAAGTGTTTGTTTTTCCTGTGTAGACACAAAAAACACGAGCAGCTAATGATAACCATGATCATTGTTCATGCAGAGCGAACTCAGTCACGTGGAACCCACACAAAATGATGTCAGTCCCTCTGCAGTGTTCTGCCCTGCTGGTCAGAGAGGAGGTGAGGACGTGTCCCCTGAAACTGTCCCTCACAGTCACAGACGCTGTCCACTGTGTGTCCCTCTCTTCTCTTTTCTTCTCTTCTCTTCTCTTCTCTGTTTAACAGTTTCTCATTTCTCAAACAGGGTTTGATGCAGAACTGCAACCAGATGCACGCATGCTACCTGTTCCAGCAGGACAAACACTACGACCTGTCCTACGACACCGGGGACAAAGCTCTGCAGTGTGGACGCCACGTGGACATCTTCAAGTTGTGGCTCATGTGGAGAGCCAAGGTAAAAAAAAAACAAATAAATCATAATAATTAATAATTAAGTAAAACTCAGTCATATTATAAGGAAATTGTAAAATCCAATAATTATCTAAAAAACAATTTTTTTATATCCCATAAATTATTATATATATTATAGTATTACAGTTTTTTTTTGCATCATGTTTTGTATTAGAGACCAAATTTGACACGTAAGACTGTCTTTTTATCAGATTATATTTTGATTGTTTACATTCTTTTGCAGGGTTTTTATTGTTGCTTTTCACGGTTGATTTTACAGTTGACTTGTTAATAAATGAATACTATGGAAGGTTTTTTTTTTAATCTTTAAACGTCTCAGTACACAGTTACACAGATACAGTTCAGTTATTGTGTGTTTTAGACTAAATGTGTCACAGATTAACGACGTTCTCTTTGTCCTTGGTTTATTTCTCAGGGCACCATTGGGTTCGAGGCTCAGATTGACAAATGTCTGGAATTGTCTGAGTATCTCTACAACAAGATCAAGGACAGAGAAGGATACGAGATGGTCTTTGACGGAAAAGTATGTCCACATTTAACTTTATTTTTTTCCTGTTTTTTAATGATTCATTCGTGCACATTAGTCCGTGTCGCTGTCTTTTCTACTTGACTGACGCAGCACAGCGTGGCTCCTGCTTTGTGTTGGATGAATGCCATTTTTACCTCTGGCTGCCGGTGTAATGTGCCGCTATTATGTTTAATGAATAGCATAATGGCCTGTAATTGCTCATCTGCATATGAAAAGCACAGAGTCTGAAATATCCTGTGCCGAGCCAAGCCGCAACAACACAAACACACGCGGGTTTGACGGGTTATTAAGCCAAAAATCTGCTTGGACACACGGCGTCTTTCATGTTTCAAGTCTTATATTGTTTTCCTGCAGAGCTTTAAAAGCAAGGAGGGAGAAACTTGTGTGGGCAACGACCCAGGTGTTCACTCGTCTCTGTCTCCTGTTAAACCTTAACATTAATCTGAGGCTGAATCTACGACCATCGAACCTGCCCAGCTGTAGAACTGAGACATGAGCTCAGCTGTTTGTAATGAAGGCTGTTCTGTCGCTGACGGAGATGCAGATGCGGCTCCATGAGAGTTTAAAACTGTTGTGAGGTGTTTGTCACACACTGAGGGGATTTGTGAGGATATTTAAAGGGGATTTATATGGAGAAAACAGAGCATTTTGGCTGCTTTTTTCCATTACTATGTTAAAACATACATGTATATACAGAGGCTGTAAGAATGTGCAATTTACAGTGTCTTGTCCTTTTTTCCCCACAATCTATAAACAATCTGACACCAACTATGTAAACACACCTGAACAAAATATACTCAAAATGTTTAAAATCGGATAGATTTTGTGAAATGTGGAAACGCGTCACAGTTCAAAGTTCACTTGGCTCTTTTTTAGGAACAAAAAGAAAAGAAAAACGCTCTAATTTTGTGACTTCTGCACAATTATTGTTTTATATAAACACACAATTCAGTTTCAGTTAGTTTTCGTTTTTATTTTTATTTCAGTTAACAATTTTTTTTATATATTTTTCAATTTTAGTTGTCGCTATTTTGTTAGTTATAAAATTCGTTATAACCTTTCTTTCGTCATCTTCTTCCTCTGTTTGTTTGTTTGACTCTATTTACGTTAACTTTCATTTTGTTTACATAGTTTCTGTGATTGTATACACTGTTATGTACAAAATTGTTCATACAAATGTTTTAAAACAAAGTTTTACAGTGCCACACACAGGCCGGGCGTAAGTACTACAGTCGTTTTAGAGGTCCGTTTGAAGGCATTTCTGGAAAACGTTTGAGATCAAAAAGGAAAAAGACAGGGAAAATTCTGTCGCATAAGGTCTAAAAGCTCATTGGACACTTTGTAGAGTTGAATTTTTAGCTGCCAGATGAGCTCTGCAGCAGCTCCTGGAGGTCAAAGGCTCAAACTGTCTGTAGAGGATGATGGGAGCTATATTTACCATGTTTGCACCTTCAGCAGGATTTACTGAAGGATTCCAGGACAAGGTTAATGTCGTTAACGTGTAGACGCTGAGAAGATGGACAAATAAAGACTGAAAATATGGATTAATGAGTCACAAGAGCAAAAATATACAAACCAGAGAATTTGTGGTTTAATGTTTTTAAACTGAAGCTGATCAAGCAAAACAAGGACGACGGACATCCTTTCTGGTCTGTCCAGGCCACCGTAGTCTCCTGACAAGCTTTGTAACGTGATCCATCAATTGTTGACCTTTAAATTTGTATTTAGTCCCTTTGTTTATGCTTCCACCACTAGGGGGCACTAAGACACTTCTTTTAGTAGCCTTAATTTGAACAAATGACACAATCTTCCCTCACTTTAACATTAGAATTGTTTCCTCGCCCTGTAACTGTATATATCATAATTAATGTGTGTGTGTGTGTGTCTCCACAGCCTCAGCACACTAACGTCTGCTTCTGGTACCTCCCTCCTGGGATCCGCTACATGGAGGACAAAGAGGAGCGAAAGAAACAATTACACAAGGTGAGAGTGAGTGCAGATAAGAAGCCTGACTGCAGCATTTACACACACAGATAAAAAACCTTTTACCTCACCCTTAATGTGTCCTTTAAGCCTTTCATTAGCATCCAGCTTGACCGTCCACATGTCCTCACCCATTAGAGACAACAAAGACATTCAACTTCACTAAAATTCTTTTTGTGAGCAAGAATGAGCCGTTATGGACTAAAATTCTCAAAACCCTCTCGTAAATGTAGTACCTTTAAGACTGTAATCTGTCCTTAAACTGTCGTCGTAACCAATATTTATATATAACAACAGCTTTTACTTTACACCTTCCATTTGTCCTTTAAGCCTTTCATTAGCGTCCAGCTTGACTATTTACATGTCCTCCCAGAGACGTTTAAAAACACAGGTGATTTCATACATAATTAATGTTTGCTGTGTGTGAAGATATATATTATATTTATACACTGTAAAAACAGCCCAACTAGAAATAAGGCAAATATTCTTAAAGTGATTCAAACAGTTCAAATTCTTAAAAGTCGCTTATAAATGTAGTCACTTTACGACCATGACGTGTCTTAAAACTAGAACAAAACTGGACTCAAAATTAAAGAAAGTAACTAAACCTGACCCTGTGAGTGGCTCTTGTCCACAGACACTGAGACACAGTGAAAAGATGTAATGTTTCACGTTTCATTTATTACTTTTCCTTTACTTTTACTTTCTTTATTTCCACTTAATCTTAATAAACCGGTAAAAATCTGTCCACAAACAGAGACGTCTTTGACAGAAACCCCGCAGCAGTTTGATTGATTATTTTCCAGCTGCAGCAGTTGGGACACCTGCAAGACATTTAGCAGACATGTCTTATTTTTGAGATCATCAGTTTACTGTACAGACAGACAGACTTTCATCAGTTTAAAATTCCTTAAGGATTTTGGATTTTGAAGGTTGTTTTTCTTAAGTGTCATCTTCAGTTCACTCTGATGATCACATGCTCATGTTGATTATCAAACTCCTGACATTTCTAACGCAAACAGCCTTTATTTTGAAAAGTCCCTCCACAGTTAAACGTTTGAATAAACTCAGAGTTTGAGCCGAGCACAAAATAAACGACTGAAGCTGTTTTTTACTCACCGGGGACGAAACTGTCCGAGTGTTTTTACAGCGATGGACTGTTAATCCATTGTGCTGGTTTAAAATCCCGGGAGAGGTCAAGGGTCGAGGTGACCCTGTCTAAAGGTATCAACCCTCCAGTGCTCCCTGGGCACAGATAAGTGCTGTTCACTGCTCCTGTGTAATAAGGATGGATTAGTGTGTGTGTGAAAATAAAAGTAATTCACATTTCTAACACTAGAGAAGAAAACCTCTCTGCTCAGCAGCAGCAGAAACAGTCACAGCTTCAGTGTCAAACTCATACCATTACAATTGTATAAATAATAATGACGCAGAGGTAGTTTCATGATAGGCAGTTTCATGATAACGTCCATGTCTAAAAGCAGCTTCTGTAATTGCTTCCCTTCACGTTCTGGACGTTTTCAGGTGGCTCCGGTCATTAAAGCCCGGATGATGGAGTACGGCACGACCATGGTCAGCTACCAACCGCAGGGAGACAAGGTCAACTTTTTCCGCATGGTGATCTCAAACCCCGCCGCAACGTTCGAGGACATCGACTTTCTAATCGAGGAGATCGAGCGACTCGGCCAGGATCTATAAGACTCCAAGTTCTCCCCGCTCTTTTCTCCTCCTTTGACGGATGAATTGTTTGTCGTGAATGTACCGGTAAACTTTTTCTTTCTTTTCCTCCAAAAGTCACATATTTAAGAGTATATTTAAGGAGAAAATATTAATCTACAGATATATCCATATATTATGTGTTGTAGCTTTGGTCCAGAGCGACGTAAAAAAGTGCTTCTGTCTGCTTCTCCTGTAGTGTCGTAGATCCCAGAGTTAGTGTCAGTGACGTAAACTTTACACGTGATATTATTATTATTATTATTATTTGTGGTAAAATTCTTGTGTGCAATAGTTCGACGAGGAAGAGGAGGAGTTTATTTTTCAATCATCGTCTCTCATTTTTGCCCGGTTTTGTCGTTAAGTGCCAAATGTGGTTGTGTTCTATTGTAACTTTGAATTTTAAACTTGCTTGGTGGGGGAGGGGTGGGGTTAAAAACTTATAAAAGAAAATAAGAAAAAGAAAAGCACTTCACTTTACCTCAGCTTTATCAACTGCCTTTACATTCTGCACATACAGTAGTCGTGATTACGGACAGATTCTCTCTTCTCTCTTATTAACACAGTAAATTGAATTAAAATGTTATATATGTGGATATTTACATGGACAGAGTGCAGCTGAGGGAGCTTCATAATAATCATAATAATCTAAACAGTTTAGAGGTGAATGTAAAGTTATTATCCTCAAGATTTTGACGCAACAGTTCCAAAAGTTCTGCCACCCCCGTGAGGAATTCTGTGTAATTACCAAAACACGTCCCAGTGCCTCAAGTTGACAACAAACGTAGTTTAACTAGCGCGCTCCACTCCCTTTCGTCCGCTATAGGTGCCAAATTCTGGGATTTTTGTGCAATAGAATCTGCTTCTGAAAATTTTCTCTGGTGCTTCTTGGTATTTTCAGAAAACCTGTCACAGCTTGTTTTTGTGCTTCTGCTGTGCTTCCGTCAGTCTTGACATAAACACAAGTTGCCGTCAGAGTTTGTGCGACTCCTCTTCTCAGCCCACTTCTTTGGCATTTTCAGATCAGACATTGGGGCGGAGTTAACTGCAGCAGATGAAGGGGGTCAGTTACACTTTAATCATTACTGGAACCTCTTGGAGTTGATTTTGCGATAGATCACTGTCCATCAGTGGATGGACACTATGCCGTTCTGACAATGGCTGCTAAGGGGGCCCCAGGCAGTGTTGCACCACCCCTGCAAAAGACATTCAATTGTTGTAAATCCAACAAATGTTCTCAGTCACGATGCTAAGGCCAGAGAAGGTCAGTACGTCCAGTAATTCATCAGATAAAAAACAGCCTTTTGCCCGTGGCCAAGTGGAAAGGGAACTTGGCTTGTAACAAATGGGAGGGCTGCCAGTTTGAGTGCCCACCAGGTAAAAAAAAAGGTACCCCTGAGCAAGGTACCAACCCCCATTGCTCCTTGGGCGCTGCTCAGTGGCCTAATTATAGGAAGGTTTCTAGTAGAGGATGAGTTAAATGTAGAGTAAGTTCTAATTTAGTTTGTTTTATCATTACTGGAAACTCTTGGGAGTTGATTTTGCGATTGATCACTCCAACAGTAGTGCCAGTAGTTACTTTTTGTGGCCATGGTATTGTGAGGGAACAAATCCATACAGTTTTGTGAAATCTTAAGGATTCTAACTTTAACTTTGCAAACCTCTCGTCAGTATTTCACGCTTTCAGACTTTTCTTTAACGGCACTAGGGTTTTTTTGGGGGCACTGAGCACTTACTGATTTGCATTATCTACTCTATAACCTGACACCACTTGCACTAAATCACCAGACTGGGACGGGTACGGGGAGACGGGACAACAATATTATCCCCTTTATCACAACACTGCAACTGAGATTTTACTCTTAATTCATTCACAAGCAATATATTAAACAGAGTGGGTCCAATCTACAAGAAAAAACAAACCTGCAGAACGTCAAGAGAAAGCGTGAATTCAAGTGAACGATAATCAAGTTTCCAGACCAAATGAACAACGGTATAGTTTAGTCGCTGCCAGTGTGTGAGAACCCCGTTTTTTTTTCTGAGGTTCTGTAGCATCTTTATCGTATGAAACGAGTTAGAAAAGCACAAATTTTAAATTTTGCTCCACATGGTCGCTCAGTGTACAATCACTTTTGTGAGATCATAGACTGTAAATAGTATATTTCAAGATGTCCCCGAGTACATATCTTTGTGTATACATACGTGTATATAAGACATGATATAACCAGAGACTATTTGTGTGAGGTAAAGTTCTTCATATTTTCTCTATCTCCGAAAATATATATATATATATATATATAGATTACTTGTATTTTCATCCTGTTAGTCCAAATGGCTTTTTGTCTACGTGTGTGTGTGTGTGTGTGTGTCGCATGCCTGTGTTTCAGGGAACGGCTTTAAAGAAAGTCAAAGAGAAAGACTTTGGTGTTTGGATATTACGTGAATATGCAAAAGCCATTTTGACTCTGACGCCCTGTGTGTGTGTGTGTGTGTGTGTGTGTGTGTGCAGAAGTGATACTTGACAGTGCGTGCCAACGTGTACCTTAGTGTGTTTGTAACTGTGTTGCCTTAGTATATCAATTTTGCCAGTATTTGTCTAGTATTTCCTCCTCTACGACGAGGGTGAGGTTGTGCACTTTAGAGTAAACATTATGAACGTGCATCAATGTCCAACTGTTGTTCATAAGTTGATATTTAAAAAAAAAAGAAAGAAAGAAAAGTAATTATACTCTCAAACAAAATGTAACTTAAGCTCTTTGGTCTGAAGTTGCCATGAATCAGGGGTTTGTTGGAAGATAGAAGCGTTTATTTTCATGTATCCTCTTGCTCTTTGTTGTTATAAAACCTGTAGAGCTCCAGGCGTCACATGACCCAGTTTGTTTACACCGCCATGTTGCCAGGAAAACCTTAAGAGGTCACCACACGTTTTTAAATTCACTCTTTGATTGCTGACCTGAGATTACGTATTGGGGATCCGCAGTGAATGAAGGAGCTTGAATGAAGTAGTCACAATGACTTGTGTTCTAAAATGAACTGGTCACCAGGTCTGCAGACGGTCAAGCTCCTTCTTATTAAGACAAGTAAAATAAAAAGACTTCTGCAATAGTTGAAAAGCATGTAGGATCATTAATATTTAACATTTAAGCATTTAGCAGACGCTTTTATCCAAAGTCTTGGAAAGAACTCTGCTAGATAGGAACCGAGTGCCGAGATGGATCCAGGTGCAGGGGAGGGCGTGAGGTCAGTGGTAGGACAGAAGATGTTCTTGGAAGAGCTGGGTCTTCAAGAGCTTCTTGAAAATAGACAGGGACGCACGCCGCTGTTCTGGTAGCGCTCGGTAGGTCATTCCACCTGCGTGGAACGACACATGAGAAGTCTGGATCAGTGAAGTCAGTGAAGTTACCTCATCCGACAAGAAGCTGTTACCACAGCCTTCTCCTCTTTCTGTATTAGTAACTCGTGGTAAAAACAACCGCTCTCGTCCATCTTCTCCAAACAGACGATGTTTCCCCGCCAGATTTTCCTGCCAACATGGCGTTGTTTGGATTCCGCTGGTATGTGTGTGTATGTGTGCCCTTGTTGAGCTCTGTTGCTTTGCTTTTCCCTGACTAAAAACACTCACGCACACTGTGACACGGGCGACGTCAGGTTGTCGTTGTTGTCATGACGACAAAGGAACCTCACTGTGGTAGTTTCTCGGGGGCGGGCCCGACGTGTCGCACCTCTCGCTGCTCCACTCGCTTCCTTTTGCACGTGCATGCCGCGCCTTGCTTATTCCGGCTCGTTTGATATTCCGCGTGTCCTCTATATATCTACCTATAAATATATACATATATATGTATACAGTATGTGTAGCCACCTGTAATTAGCTTGTAATTAGCGTCCGGTGTGTGTAGCTTCTATAGCCTGTAGATTAGTGCACTGTCGCTCTGGCCTTTACGTCGATCTCTTGTGTCTCGGGCTTTCTATAAACTTGTGTGTCTCCGTGCCGCCAGCATGCTATAACCTCGCCTCGCTCTGTATACCTCGCCGCGCTTGACTATCTGACTCTCTCTGTCCTCTCTGTCTTCTTCCTCTTCTGCTTGACGACTGTCGCCGCTCACAACGTAGAGTGTTCTATATCTATATATAAATGTGTGTGTGTGTGTGTGTAGTTCCCTCAGCATGTCTCTCTGAAAGCTCGTCTCCGCTTCTGCAACTCGTACGAACTCTTCTATCTCTTTCTCTCTCTTTTACGCTTCGCCACCAGGCAGCAGCGACGATGCGCACGCGCGCTGTCCCTCTCCGAGCGTTTCTCGGCTTCCGCACTACCGTGTGTGTCGTTCCGTTTGTGTGTCTGAGGCGCACGTGTCATGGTGTCGTGTGACGTCAGGAAATACGTAGGATTTTTTTTTTTAATCCTTCCGCGAAGAATTGTACGCTGTTTTCTTGCTTCCAGGAAACGAATTAAACCCCCGACGGCTCCAGAGTGAAGTCCATCCTCTAATAATAAATATGGTGCCGTTTTAAAATCATAATTATATTCCGCCGACTGCTGTGCTCGCTTCTTTAGAAAACATTCGTTTGTCCTGATCTCTGTGTTGCTCTTGGGAAATTAGAAATTAAATATTGTCTAAACAAATATGAACCTGGCTGTGTTTTTCTTCACGTGTACAGATTCATGTGTGAGGTCACGACACAATATTTATGTCTTCAGAGGTCCCAAACCCGCGGCCCGTGGGCCAAATGCGGCCCTCCAATTGATTTCATGCTGCCCACCACTTAATATCAGGTCATAATGTTTTTTTTTTTATTCATTCGCATCATACAGACATTTATATTGTAAACAATTTAGTGTTCCATTTCAACACAAATGCTTTTATTTTGAAATTGCCTGGCTCCCTACTGTCCAGACGAGATGCTCACTGGCCTATAAGTCATTTAAGTTTGAAACTCCTGGTGCTCTAGTGTCTATTTAGGTTTGAAAATAAAAATGTAATCAGCATGTGCATTTATTTACCTTGTGGTATAAAAATTCTTCACAAAAATATGGCAGCATTTTTGGTTTAAAATAAGAAATTCTCTCAAAATCTAACAGAAATGAATCCATTTTTTAACAAAATTTAGGTTTTCAAGTGCAAACTATGCCTTTCATGTACGTCAGTACTGTAACTGCTCTCTAGGTGGCACTGCTACCCTACATTCTTGCAAAGGCGGCTGCAAGGCAGTTTATTTTTCACCCAGTTTGACATTAATGTCAGAACTTAGATTTTTCATTTTAATCTAAATACCACTTACTCTTTGACGATTACAACTCTTTGCATCACCTTTTCCTCTCTCACACAGTAGATAAAAAAAAAAAGAAAACACCAACACGGGAACATCTTTTCATTGACCCGACAAAGACCTGGCCCCTGACCACAAAGAGAATCACCTCATTTTGTTGATTGAAGTGACATTTACAGCTCAGAAGAAAAGAAGGTAAAAAATAATAATGATAATGAGAATACACACGTATGTTTGAAAACAGAAACATCTGGGCAGCACATGATGAGCAGCCTCTGACTGACTGAAGGCTCTCAGGGGTAATGGGTGATTTTAACGTTACAAAAGTGTCACGTAATCGCAGATAACGCAGATGTTTCCACACACGTGTGTGTTTACATGATAATGTTGCAGGGGCCTTGATCCATCTCCAAACACGAAGAAAAAGAAGAAAACCGGTTCTGGTTCTTTACGGTTCTTTAATACCTGACTGCCAAAACCTCCTTAGTTTAGCATGTAATCTGGTTGACATCTGTACCTAATGTCCTTCCTGTGTTAGTTAGACTGTTTTTCAGGGTTACAGCTACCACGTTACAAGTGTTTCACTGGGAACTTCTTCAACAGTGGAACGGAATATTTGCATCTCTGGTACGTCCGTGTCCCATCAGCGTGACATTTTTAACAATACGACAACGAGTGAATGATGGGAAATGTGCGAGCGATTTGCACCGGAAAAACCACCAGATACGTCTCGAGCTGGTGTGCTGGAAACAGAAAAGACAGAACAAGTGGACCAGAGTTAAAGAGAAGAACATCCTGGTTTTTTTTGTCCCAGTTTAACTCTGGTTGAAGTTCAGAGATCCTTTTATGAAGTTACCGTACGGGACTTGAAGGGACTGCTCACGTCTCGAGGACTGCAGCGCAAATGTCCCGGGATTGGGAACGCGGCAGAACTGAGATTCCTGGAGTCCCACATGGAGACACAACATACAGGCTAGAGAACACACCACCAGCACACATTGTCCTACACACACACACACACAAACACACGTTTATATTATTGACACTGTCACCCAGGGAATGTCCAGGACTGGTGTCATTCGCATCATAAAGACATTGATATTGTAAACAATTTAGTGTTCCATTTCAACACAAATGCTTTTATTTTGAAATTGCCTAGCTCCCTACTGTCCAGACTAGATGCTCACTGGCCTATAGGTCATTTAAGTTTGAGACTCCTGCTGCTCTAGTGTCTATTTAGGTTTGAAAATAAAAATGTGCATTTATTTACCTTGTGGTAAATAATCTGTGCTGAAACGTACATTTTGCTTTGTATAAAAAAATGACCTTTTTCACAAAAATATGGCAGCATTGTTGGTTTAAAATAAGAAATTCTCTCAAAATCTAATAGAAATAAATCAGTTTATTAGCTAAATTTTAGGTTTTCTAGCGCAAACTATACCTGTCATGTACATCCAAACTGTTACTGCTCTCTCAGTGGAGTTTCAGACCAGTCATGGTCTGAAAGTCTGAAACAGGAACCTTCAGAGGTCTTGTGTAATAAGAGGTCACATTTTTGCCTTCTGGAATTGAAAGGCAGGGATTTCTCAGCTAAATTGAGGATTTAACCTGAAGCACATCAAGTTTTATGGAAACCAAACTGTTTGGGCACTGCACACACTGGTGCCCTGAGTGAGTCACCTGCCCAAGTTTGAAGTCAATTAGATTAGATTCAACTACGATAACTGTTCCTGTCAATGCACCAATATCAGAATCACCAGAACAAAATGGAAAATCACTCCGCAGTGACGAGCGAAAACGTGGCTGCGGGGATCTGTGTCTGTCCCGCTCATTAACGAGAAACACCGAGACTGAGACGTGATTTTCACTGTGCAAAATGAGTCGTCGTCCATTAAAGATCATGAAGGAATCAGCCGTGTGTAAACTCTGTGCATTCCTGTGTGTTGAGACGTTCACATCTAAATCCACTGTGGTAGCTCATGTCTGCAGGCTCGCTCTCTCTCTCTGCTGCCGTTATCTTTCCAAATCCAGAGTCCAAATATTTTCACCACTGCTGGCCTTGCAGAATAAAAAAAAAAGAAGAATATATGATTCAATAACCAGGTTTCTCAGATATGTTCAGTTGATCAGATCCACTCTCACGTGTGCAGTTGGTCGCCGCGGCGTCACCTGCACGATCTGCTCAGCGTCGTCTGCAGCAACGAAACACAACGTGAAGCACATGATCACAGGCCTCTAATCCACACACACACAGAAAAAGAGAGGGAAAGCCGCTCTGTCCAAACACCCGGGAAAATATGCAGTTACGAGGATTGTAGCAAAATGTGTCCTAAAGTTTAAGACGGCGGAGTTTAACTGTGATTTACGAGCAAAAACGAGCAGATGGTAAAATAAAGGAGAGAGAGAGAGACTCACCAAAGCATTTTGACAGAGAGGCCAAAAGGATTGTCATGCTCACATAAACAACTGAAGTCTTCCTCTGTGTGTGTGTGTGTGTGTGTGTGTGTGTGTGTGTGTGTGTGTTTGTGGGCGACTAAGCCGAGCCAGATGTCGGGCGTCCGTTGGAGTCGGTGTCGTTCACCTCGCCGGCCTCTGAGAACCTGAACTCTGCCTCGGGCCAACAAACACCAACCCCCAGAAGCTGCTGCTGGGGTCATCTGTTAGTGTTCGGTTTCACTCTCTGACACTGACCCTGTGAACACATGAAAGTGTGCTCGCCTCAGGGGAGAAGCCGCATGCTTGCTTCTTCCCCTCCATCAGCTGTTTTTGCAGGTCAAAAGAAACATGTGGAGAGTTTGGTTGAGGGTTTATCTTGAAGACCCAGCTCTTCCAAGAGCATCTTCTGCCCTAGCACTTACCTTTAACTCCGCCCCACACACACACACACACACACTTCTGTCAGTCCACTGTTCCTATCTCGTGGATTTTCTCTCCACTTCTACGTAGCGCATTCCTCGTTTGTAGGTCCCTTTGGATAAAAGTGTCTGCTAACCGCTTAAATGTAAATCGAACAGTGACCACAGGACGTTCAGTTATGTGAAGCATTTCAGTGAAGTTCCAGCTCATTGTTGGGGTTTTTACAAGCGTTCGAGTCCCTTTCACTGCTCTCACAGTGTCAACATCCTGCGTCTACTTTACTTTGACTTGAAAATGAACGTATGGTCAGGTTTCCAATGCAATAAAATATACATGCACACTTAAAAAGATTTCATTTTCAAGGGATTTTACACCGAAACAAACATTTCTGAAATGAAAAAAAATCATTTATTTCGTTTCATTCCCATGATCTGAGATACACTGAAGAAACGTCACGTGCAAAAAGTGGTGAAAGGTCAGGAGCAGAGTCTAAGGGTTGAAGGCCTGCTGTGTTGTGTCTTCTTCTTCTTCTTCTTCTTCAGCTCGGGGATCTTTGTCGTGGTTCTTCTCGTCCTCTAGTTTCCTCAGCAGGAGGAGGAGGAGCATAAAATGACCTAAACCTGTTCTTTTTTTTGGAGGCAGAAGGACATTGAATTTCTGAGGAACCACCAGGAGGATAGAATGTGGTTGCGAGCTTCGAACTGAGGAGGGTGTCCTTGTGCAGCCTGCTGTAAATGACTGGCAGAAGAAGAAGAAGAAGAAGAAGAAGAAGGAAGCAGCAGAGGGAGAAGAATCAGCAGCAGCAGCTGTTGTGGATAACAATACTCAAAAAAACACAAGAAGTAAGTCAATTGTATTTCTAAAAATATGTCCTGGAATGTTTGCCCTGATTTTAATCATTGAACAAAAGACTAAACACAGGTAACGAACGCTCGCATGAGGAGAAGAAGAAGAAGACGACAAACCCTTGACGACAAACCTTGAGAATCAACACAGTATCATGTGCTGAGCTAACTGTGCTAACTTAGTTAATGACAACTGGACACTGCAAACTTGTGATTCAGTGCAAACCTCACTCCTGTTTCTCTTGTTTATTAAGTCTTTCTTCGTTGTCAGCAGCTCCTCTGACTTCTCTGCATGCATCATGTTCTGCTCCAAACGCACCATACATGCTGTGTCTTTACATCTATATATGTATACCGTATACATATATATACAGTATACAGCAGAGCGTATGCAGAGTTCACCTGAAGTCTCCTGCTGGAGAAAGCAATGAACCTGCTGGACCACAGAGCGAGGGAGAAGCTCTGTGCTGCTTAAATATACATAGATATAGATTTTTATTCATCATCAGCACTTTGAAACGTCCTCCTCGCCGTGAAGACACGTCTCACTCCCGTGTTTCACACACAAACACACACAGGTATTGATGCTCTGGCGTTTCAGGCCGCCCCTGAACGCTGAGATGATCGAGGTCAGCTGAAGAACAAGAGAATTAAACGCTGCGCTCCTGGTGATCAGGGGGAATTTAGCAGATAGTGGAGGAAAAAACACAGATGTCCTGCACGATTAGTATTTTCAACGCTGGTGCGACTTCAGCATCGCATCAAATATCCAACAGAAAGCAACTGTGTACTTTTAAAGAGCTTTATTTTCCGTGACGTGCTGAATTAAAAGGCGGATTCGGTGGGAAACTAAATTGTGGAACTTTTCACAGGCTCCTCGATATGAATTCTGCTCTGTGTTTGCTGCTCACTCACTCACACATCACTAACCTCTCTAATGAGGAGTGAAACACCGGCACAGATGGCCAGAGGAGGACGACGATGATGATGGAGAAATCGTGATGAAATGAAAACGGAGAGGACGGACAGACGCTCGTCAGAGACACGGATAAGTAACATCAAGACACATTAGAGAAAGTTATTGGCCTTTTTTGTTTGGGCTCATTAACGCTGACTTTACTCACAACAAGTGACATAATATGTCCACCAGGGGCAGAGTCTGACAACAAATATGGCCAAAACCAATATCTGGCCCAGGAGATGTGTCTGATACTGACACCGATATCACAACCTCCAGTATCTACAGACACCGATGTCAGTCATTTTAGACCATTTATGAACGTATGAAGCTGTGAAGAACACATTTGTGCTGAGTCATTTCAAAGACATCGTTCTCCAACTGTGTTCATAAATATTATTCTCCCAAAAACAGAAGAAATAAAAACCCCACAACATGAGTCAGAGTGCGGAGTGAGACTGCTGGAAAAACCAGCATGGACCAGCATAGACCAGCATTGACCAGCGTAGACCAGCATAATGATCCTGGTGGACTAGCATAGACCAGTATAATGATCCTGGTGGACTAGCATAGACCAGTATAATGATCCTGGTGGACCAGCATAGACCAGTATAATGATCCTGGTAGCATAGACCAGTATAATGATCCTGGTGGACCAGCATAGCATAGACCATAATGATCCAGACCAGCGTAGACCAGTATAATGATCCTGGTGGACTAGCATAGACCAGATACTGTTCCAGTATAATGATCCTAGTGGACTAGCATAGACCAGTATAATGATCCTGGTGGACCAGCATAGACCAGCGTGGTGATACTGTTGGACCAGCGTGACCAGTATAATGATCCTGGTGATAGCATAGACCAGTATAGATGACCAGTCCCTGGTGGACCAGCATAGACCAGCGTGAGTGAGTATAATGATCCTGGTGGACCAGCATAGCCAGCGTAGTGTACTGTTGGACCAGCATAGACCAGTATATACTGTTGGCAGACCAGTATAATGATCCTGGTGGACCAGCATAGACAGTAGACCAGTAGACCAGTATAATGATCCTGGTGGACCAGCATAGACCAGCGTAGTGATACTGTTGGACCAGCGTAGACCAGTATAATGATCCTGGTGGACTAGCATAGACCAGTATAATGATCCTGGTGGACTAGCATAGACCAGCGTAGACTAGTATAATGATCCTGGTGGACCAGCACCAGCTAGACAGCACCAAAACACAACAAAATATGCTGGTCTATGCTTGCTTTTCTAGCAGGGGAAGCATGTGATATGTTGGATTATTTAGGTTTTCATATGTGATTTTGACCAGTATCGTGACTCTATTGATGAATGTCTGCTATGGAATCAAATATTTCCACAACTCTTTGACTGATTTTTGTGAAAAAACGTTCACGTTCATGACGTTCTTAAGTAGCTTAAAAATCAAACCTTAACCTTTAAATCTAGAGTCCAAAATAAATCTCAAATTTTCCTCAAACTAAAACATGAACAAAGCCTTCTGATGAACGGCAGTTAACGGAGTCATTCAGCCGTTCATCAGCGGCTTTCACCGCAGTCTTTACAAAACACTTGCTCACCTACAGGCATCCGACCATTTCACTGAAAACTTTGAGAATCCACGCTCCGTCAAACCCCAAAAGTACATTTTAAAAAACCTCCGGGATCAAACGTCATCTGGAATCTCACCAGCTCAGTGACGTGACCTCGTACTTATAACACAATTATCTCCTTTATTCAAGCATGTTTGTTATTCACTGTGTTTTCTCTGTGCATTACAGCATAAAGGAGAGATGAAAACATATTTAAATATGCCCAGGCCTATAAAAACCAGTAAAATGAGTAATTGCTGGCTCTTTTAGAAAAGAAAACAAACCAAAAAACCAAAGTTAACGTTTGTGGTTGCAGGCAAAAAAAAAAAAAAACTCACAAAATGAAAGAAACAGGAACTTAATGTCCAATTTAAAGCATCGGCTATGATTTATTCTCATAACAAACCAACATTCTGTATTAAAAAAGATCACCGTTGCAGGAGTTTTCTTCACACCCCATAAATTCTCTGCGTATCGGAGAGAAAACGCGACGTGACGGCCTGGACCACGTGCTCCAAACATTTCCCCCGCAGAAAAGGGAAAAGAGGCCTCGGCTCCGAGAGCGACATCCGCTTCTGATTAAAGCGCAGCCGACGCTGGCTTTGTCCTTTTTGTCAACATGTGAGCAGATCCCGGGCCACGACGCGGTCACGAGGGTCTTCACCTCAACCTTTTGACCGCCGGGAAAGTATCTAAGTCTGGATGTCTTATGTGCCGGACAGAGAGGACGTCTGCGATGTCGATGTCGCTGCTGGACGAAACTCCCTCGCATGCCGTCGGCTGTGAGTGATCTCCAAACACAACTCCTCAGAAAGCAAATAAACTCGCAGCAGATGCGGCGTGGTGGTGAATGATGCCTCGCTGCTCTGCCCCACGGACACGTGGAGCTGCACACCACCGTCTTCTGCAGTTTTCACAACACACATCGTGTCTGATTATAATCTCTCTGGATGAATATTTATCATCCGGCACACACACACACACATATGTCGTGATACAATGCTCCTCTCTTTAAAGCCGCTAATGGATCACATGATTGCGGTCTACGTAACGAACCCGGAGTTCGAATGATTAACCCGCTCCACAGCTGTTGTTTTGGTTTATTCCGCCCACAACTTGACTTTTTCAGTTAATGCTCACATAGCATTTTTTTTCCCCCCCAGAACGCATCTGTTTTCTCGCGCAGTATAAAAACCACCTGGGTTCAGCGTCCACAGCATTAAATGGCAGACAGACATAATAAGAAGCAACTAAAAGAGCCACATACTTTCCAACGGTGGAGACCAAGAACAGATCTAAAGGGAGGGGTGACATTGACCAGGAGGAGCTTCACATCTGCTCAATGCACAGATGATTACTGATTACAGAATGTTCCATGCGGGAATCTCTTCATGTTGCGCGACGTCCGATATTGCTGTTTGATTTTATAGGATCTTCAAATCCGCTTTGAGACTTCTTTTTGATGACTCATCTCAGGGGAATAAACCAATTATCAAGCACTGGAAGTTTCTTGCAATGAGGCAACGGATCAAAGTGTCTCCGGAGGCACTTGGGGAGACCGTCAGTGATCCGGAAAACGTACGCAGATTCACGGAAACAAACAAAAGTACAAAATCTGTATTTATAGCAATGAGTTGCTTTGCACTACAGTTTTCACCCATTCACACACTGCAACATTAAGTGTATTTGCTCATGAACATATATAGACTAGCAGAGCCAGGGATTGAACTCACTCACTCACTCACTCACTCACTCACACTCTCACTCAGTTAGACACTCACTCACCAAGTAATTCATTATTCCTGAACCTACACAGATATTTCATTTAGACCTGTACACATTCAAATTTATGTATAAAATAAAATCTTTTCTTCCTGCCAAACACGATACAGACTCTTTTCACAACCAGAGAGTTTAGAATGTGTCGGCACAAACGCACCTGCATTTATTTGTGAATACCTGTGACACCTAACTACGTATATACCAGCAACGTGCTAACCCTCTGTTTGTCATTGAGAAATGGGGTAGGTAGCGTATTTGCTGAGAGACAGCTGCAGCTGCTGGAAATAAAAGCTGACAACTGGCATTTGTCTGATCCATAAACAAAACCAAAAGAGGCCAAATTGCCCCTCCAAAAAAAAAAAAAGTAGAGTAAAGAGGAGGAAACAATAAAGTTTGGCAGAGAGTGTGTGTGACTTCATCAGCACAAGCCACAGCCCATTTGTTTCAATGTTGTTAATGTAGGAAATATTGATTAGAGGAGATTTAAAGACAAAGATTTCAACACACTCGCACAAACTCGGCCTCCTCTGGGTTCTTTTTTTTTTTCTTTCTTCTTCTCTCTTGCTCTGGTTTAATTCTCTCTCTGATGTCTGAACTTCTTCATGTGCTGTGGGTCTCATTTGATCTAAAGCGTCAGACATCTGGAGCACTGCTCCGCCGAAGAAACACCTGTTTTCAATTGCAGCAACCGACAGAAACATTTGATAGTTTCTCACAGGCAGACACTTTCCTCTCTCTCTCTCTCTCTGGCTCTCTTTCTCTCTTATATTATATCTTTGCGCTCTACCATCAGGCTATTTGTTATGTTTAAGCCAAAGAACTCGTCTCCTATAGGAACTAGATGGAGGAATAATTTGAACTTGATGAAGACCAATTGGGAGGAAAAACACAGTGTATGATTGTCCTGGTATCATGTCTGCTCTTTTGGCACCTTTGCTGCTTAGCTGGGCTGTTTTAAAATACGTTCAGTATGTTTGAGATTAAATTCAACAAGTAAATATGTGAATTTTAAACATTTACCCTTGAATTGAATGGAAATAATGGACATTAACTATAAAATTTTGATTGTCCTGCCACATAAAATCCACTATAAAAGTCATATAGCTCTGGAATGATGTAGCCGGAGAGGAATGCTTTAGGTGTGCATTATGCTAAATAAAAATATATAATCTGTGATCATTCATCATCTGCGATTGTTCACGGTAAAAACCACTGAAACTCTGAGTTTCCTGAGTTCTCCCTTTACGTTGACATATTTCTGGAGGAAGACCAACGAGGCACTTAAGCTTTTACAAGCTTGAGTGATTTTCTTTTCAGGCCAAAAGAAAAACAGTATATGTACATTTTATTTGGCATTGAAAGAGAATACATGCTTTGAGATTTCCACAAGATTCAAACAGGGAGACCGATCTCACACACACACACACACACACAATTTCATTACACATAACAAAGTGAAAATAAAGCTGAAGTTGTTCACTGCCAACTTTCAGAAACACTTAATTATTTCTAATTGTTGGGAAGACAGAACACACACAAAGGCAATTATAGGGTTGATATGCACAAGTGCAATGTTTGCACATTCCATAATACTGTTGCACTTGTGCAAATGCATGTATGATCACTGCATTCGTATCTCACTCATATTTGAATATCAACATTTACGACTCAGTGCGTTATACTACATACTGTATAGTAGGCATTCCATAATGTAAATACAAAAAGTCCTGCTCTAAGAAACGGCAAATAAATATCATTAAGTACAAACAAAGAGTCATATGGAAAGTTTACTACATTACATTAGTATATACCCTTCAGAGCATCAAAGGAATAGTTTAACATTTGGGGAAAATTTGCGGGAGACGTGTGAAACCACAGTCACTTCTCTTCAATCCTTTACGTGGGTGGTGTTTCAGATTAGCTTAGTTTAGCAAGAATACGTAGACAAACAAGTAAAGTCTAGTTGAGATTAAAACATCTTTTACAAGAGAGACCTTTACAAGATGGCAGCTTGTGCTAACAAAGTAGGTTAGCACATAGTTAGCATAACAAATTATGCTAACACATGGTTAGCATAACAAATAATGCTAGGACATAGAACAACAAATTATTTTAGCACATAGATAGCGTAATAAGTTATGCTAGCTCATAGAGTAACAAATTATGCTCGCTCAGATAGCATAAACAAATGATGCTAGCTCATAGATTTACAAATTATGAGCTAGGATATAGCATAACAAATTATGTTAGCTCCTAGATAGCACCAAGTTGTTTCTTTAAAAAAAAAAAAAAATCGAAAAATATGATACACAAAAATTACATTGAATAGAGTGATTTTATAGTGACGGACTAGCTTTTCTCTGTTTCCTGTTATGACAAGCTAACCTGCTATTAATTCCATAAACACGTAACTCCAGGATATTATTTTATTATTTGGTGAATTTTCCCAAAAATCCATTAAACTACTGCTTTGAAGGCCTATTGATATAATATAATATAAAATGTTGTTACATATATGCATATACTCAGGGTTGGAAGGATATACATATCAAAAGACTCATACACATATGCAAAATTAGGCATGCCAAAACGTCTACACACACACGCACACAAAAACACACATACACACACACACACACACACAAAGAATACACACTCAGACATTCAATGAAGAATTGGTCACTGCTCAACCAGCCGAAGTACTTCAAGCATAAGCAGTACTTGTAGCATTTCAATCAACAGATTTCACAATAAAAGTCAAGAAAGTGATACAAAATACACATTTAAAAACAACCAATGACAAAATATGTGAAATCAATGAAAACATTTTTCATCCACCAGTATTGTTCCATGATTTGGTAATTTGTTGAATCTGCTCTGCAATTCAATATTGTGCAAAAGTGTCCTTTTATTATTTCTTGGGTTAGATTTTTTTTGGATCACACAGAAACCCAGAGGATTGAAATGTTCGTGCCTCCCTCATGTGTTATCTGGTTCACTCGCCCACGGATACAATCCAGAGTAACAAACACAGCTGTGCCGTTCTGGACCTGAAACGAGGCTCTCAGCCCGATGCTGGCCCATTCACTCCCTTCAGGCATGTGTCCAGTCACCTGCTGAGCCACAGGACCTGCCTGTCCACTCGGACCTGGACCTCCTGCCTGCTGCAGGGTCAGTTTTACTACGTTACAGGAGTGGATCAGCTTCAGGTTGATGGCTACGTTTGCTGTCCCCTTCTCATGGAATATAAAGTTCTTCCGGCTGTTCGGCTCACCTGAGCGCGCCAGATGAACCTGCGGTGTGCCCGAACTGACTTTCTGGAACAGCAGAGGTTTATTCCTGACTGCTCCAGAGGGAAGTCCGGTCCTGGACACGGTAGCGGTCAAGGCTGACGACACCGCTGAAGGAATCCAGATTAGGCTTAGCAAGCTGATCCCAGTGCTGTCCCCAAAATAGCGGATGTTGCACTGGGAAGGAGATGTGACCTCGAAGCTGAGTGTGTCTCCGCTGTCCACGCTCACGGCGCCAGAGAGGGTGATGGATGTGTCCCTGTAGTTGACGCCTGTCTTGAAGGCCTGCATCACCTCCTGGCCGGTCCCATTGCGGTTAGTGTAGGCGATCAGGGAGAAACCCTCTCGAACACAGGTGTGGCCCATGGAGTACAGAGCCTGCTGGATGACGAACTTCACCACGCCACTTTCTGTGAAGCGCACGCCGCGGCTGTCGTGAGTCAGGCTGATCATATATGGGTCAGACACTGAGGTCAAGCGGAACGTTGGACGGTAGCTGGTCTGGTAGTGCACCAGCAGGGACATCTGTGCTGTCATAGCGACCGCTCCAGTGTCATGAGACAACCAGAGCAGACTTAAAGTAGGAGTGGTGACTTCGTACACATTGATATCCTTACTCTGGTTGCAGTGTTGATTGGGACTCTTCAGCAGGAGAGTCATGGTGTGATTAGGCTCCACCTCCACCACGCTGCTGACGCTGACGCCCTGAAAGTACTTCCCATCAGGCTGTTCAATGCGAACGCCACTGAGGTCCTGTCCTTCCTCCTCCTGGCTCCCGTTGAGCCTCATCCCCACCTGGAGGAAGTTCCTGCAGCTGTGCTTGATTGCAAAGTTATGATCCAGCCAGACCAGGCCGTGCTGCAGGAAAGTCACCTTCCCCGCCTCGTTGGACAGCAGACTGCTGCTCTCCTTCCCGCGGACGTTGAGCTGAAGCCCAGAGTAGATGTGGGCGCTGGAGGTCCTGGCAGAGGGAACGGCTGCTTTCGCCGCCCAAGACTGTGAAAGTCGGCTCTCTGACAGCTGGCTGCAGACAGAGTCAGTGACTGCCGTGCAGGGAACGACGACGGCATCTCCGTCACAGTCCGAACACGCCTGACACTCCTGCAACTCCTGGTTAAAGAAGTAGTCGTGACCACACAAGCCCGTCTCTGCCTCCCTCTCAGACACTCCCAGACACCGAAACCCTCCTGGGTAGAGAAGACAAAAACAAGCAGGCTTTATTCTATATACAGGTATATGATTGTGTTTATCATCGTAAAATCACTCTTTCATTTTGAAATAAGCTGGTTTTGAACTCACCTGGGGTGTTAAGACACTTCACTCTCTCTCCACAAATGTTGGGTAATTCAAGGCATTCGTCTCTGTCCTGGAAGATTCATATTTTCATTGTTAATACATTTTGAATATTAGCATCTGTGGCCATATGTCATTGGCCGTTTCTCAATACCCAAGTATGCAAGGATATACTTGTATACCTGGGGTGTACGACTGGAGTACATACTCGCCAAGTACAGGAGTACACAAGTACGATCATTGCAATTGGAACAGCAGCTACTTCCTTGTTCTACTGTTTGAATGGCGGGTCATTACCGCCACCTACAGCGTTGATACATGATCATGTAAAATATTTTTAATAAATGCATATATATTTATTTTTATTATGATTTTCGTATTTTAAATGTTAAATTTAAATATACATTAGAGTAGTAAATATGTCCTTAGCGTAGTAGTATAGTAGAGTAGTATATATATATATATATATATATATTCCATTCCTGCCAAACTATAAATACTATTTAATACACAAACCACATTTTTGAATTCTAAAGGACTCATTTGTCACCTCAAATGATATTTAAATTGCGGTCTGCAACGCGGAAAAACATTTATTTCAGATTTTGTGTGTTTTCCTCTGCCGATATGTTCCGGCAAAATGCATTCTGGGAAAATGCATTCATTCCCCAAGTACACTCAAGTCACCGCCCTTGGTCAAATGGAACACTTCCGGGTATAGGAACGGTACTATTTAGCCATTAAATTAGCTCGGTTTCCATTAAAATGTATTGCTAAGTTGATCTCTGTAAAGCAAATATTGGATGTTAGTTCTGAGATGATGTAAATAAAGAGTATCAGTAGCTGTTCATAATTTCTGGTACCATCGATTCTTTTTCCTTGCACTAAGTTGGAGTTTTCTGTGTTTCCAGTCAGGTGTGTTTATTATTCATGTGGAATTCAAAAATGCACATACAGTAATACTGTACCAGACTGATGGAAAAAACCCACCTACTCACGACAGTCTGTCCTCAAACCAGCTGTCGTTATGTTTGGGCATTGTTGGCATATGCTTGGAAAAAACCACAGACTGATATGATCATATGGCAGCTACAGCTCCCAGCTGAAACCCATTCACACTATTTTTGCAATTTGTTGAGCTGCAGATATCTGATTTGACGGCACGCCAACATGGGAGATCTGAAGGTTTCTCCATTTTTGAGAAGAGATGTATTTGAGGATGAAGCTTAAAGCATAAATTACATTTTTGTTTTGGGGTACAGTACCTGGCACATTCGATCTGCTGTGGGAGAGCACTGTGAGATCAGGAAGAAGCCTGGTGGACACATGGTGCACTTCTGACACCGAGGTGGGTCCCTCTGGAAATCACAGAACTCCTCTGATCCGCAGGGCGAAGGGCACGCCAGCAGAGGCTGAGGGACTACATCCATCACCTTTGTGTCCATGTCCATTTTGTGGACAGCATAGGACTTCTGCAGGTGGCTGCGGGCCTGGCTCTGCAAGCCTGCCAAGTGGTTCTCAAAGTAGCTCTGCAGCTCGGCCTGCAGGCCCTGGAAGGAAACCTGCTTCACCGTGTCAGAGAGGAGGCCATACTGAGCCTTGACCACGTCCATCTGCTCGTACATGCGCCGCTGCTGCTCCAGGATCTCGCGCTGCTGCGACAGTAACGCCTCCTGTTGGTCCGCAAGCTTCTGCTGAAGGTCACGGATGACCATCTGCTGGGCGCGCAGGGCCTCCACCAGCTTCTCCTGCCCCTTGGCCAGCTGGAGGTGCAGGATGAGGGCGTCTTCTGAGGGAACTTCATTCTCGCCTACAATGAGAATTAACGTTGCTGTTAAACACTGCAGTGAAGGAAGTGATTAAATTACAGCAGTTTGCCTGAATTTGGCAAACTGCTCACCCTGGGTGGCGTTTGGCCAAAATCAAAGCATGTCAACATTTTCTGGACAATTGAGAGTGAGACATTTGTCCAGTTCAGCTACTGTTGCTCACGCTCGGTGGTAATCAGTGAAATACCTGTGGAGTAATTGGTTGTGTTACTCCAACGGCCTTAAACGTACAAGAGACTTCAATGACGTCCTCGTTGGAAACCCCGTTTATAACTATGATAGCATGATGCAGAGAGTTTAAATTTGTATAATATATATTATATTTCCCAAACACGGCAGGGAACTACGGTGGCCTTCACGTACCGCAAAGGATCATTATTCTTCTTCATTTGCTCAGTGCTGACCACTTTATAAAGTTCATATAATAGTCTAATTCTAAGGCTAAATTACCCAAACCTTTTTGTTTTTATTTATTTTAAAGCCATTATCTATTTCACTTCTGACAAAAAACCTCCATTAAATGTCTCACACTGGACCTTTAATTGTACAAAACAGATGACCCCCCGCCCCAGAGTGCCCCCCATGTTCATATTCTTGGGCCCCCAAAATCCTTTAAGCGCCTCTGGATAGAAAAGTGGAAGCCTGTGATCGTCTAATCGCAACAGTGAAAATGATGATGATGATAACAGACCTGGCTTGATGTCACATGTGAGCTGGACACCCAGAGGCGCGCCGCCAAGTTCCGAGGAAGAATATCCAAACTCCGGGAAATCTCCCAGAAACTGCGCGGCTCTGTCGGACAGATGGACCGGAGGAAACTGGCTGGAGGAGGAAGAGGAGGAGACGCTCTCCTCTGAATCCGCCGGACAACCTTCTCCCTCACAGGACTTTGCGCGAGCTCTTGGTCGTATCCTCGCGGGTAGTCTGCACTCGATGCCTCGACAGTCTCGGGTGTCATTTACGGGCTGGAACTGCTTCACGGCAGTGGCGCAGCCCGCGCCTGTGCATCCCGCAGGTGGAGCCTCGGGCGCTCTCCGTGCGCCGCCGCCTCCGCTGACGCCTCCACTGCCGCTGCTGTCGCTGTGCCGCCCGCGGAGCAACTGCGCGCCAGGATACGCTTGCGCCGCAGCTCTTGGAGAGCTCGGATACGCGTGGTACTGGCTGCCAACTATCTGCGCCGCTCTCCCCTGCGCTGCTGTGGGGTTGAAATGCCGCGGCTGTCTGGAGGATCTGCCTCCCGGACAGTGCTCTCCGGTGCACGGTCTTGGATCGCTGGTGTCCCCGCCGGGGCAGTGCGTACCCCGGCAAAACTCTGCACCAGCACGCGCCGTGTTGCGCAGTGACAACCAGGGGAGCAGCAGCAACAGCGCTGGTGTCAGTAAAACCATTTTGGCATCAATATTAGATCCTTGGACGTGCAAAAAGGAAGACAAATATCTGGGAAGAATAAATGTTGTAATACAACTCTGATGGGAAAATAAATCCTCCTCTTCAGTCACAAGTAAAAAAATAAATAAAAGAAAATCAAACTTTCTCAGGCTTGATCTGCTGCTCCTGACTCATCATTACCTTCACAGACTGTCAGTGAGGAATAAAAACCTCAGACACAGAGTGTTCCTGCTGGCTCCCTCCATGCCTGAGCCACTCTGTGGACTCCTGCACTACAATGGCAGTATGTGGCATTCCTCAGGCTTAATTAGCATCAGGTTTCCCCCGCCGCACATTAACCCCTTCATCACCTTCCCCTGCGCATACAAGCTCACACAAAGTCCCCACTGAGGAGACAGTGGGCGAATTACAGGCGCCCATATTCATTTATGAATGAGAGTTTGTAACATTAAGGAGGGTTTATTTAATATTATACCAGGGGTCTCCAAGCTGCGGCTCTAGGGCCTCATGTGGCTCTTCAGCTCCTCTGTAGTGGCTCGTTGTAGCTTTGAAGAAGAAAAACAATGTTTGTTTGGATTTTATCTCCATGTTTTTTACCCTTTTTGGTAGAGATGAAGGTGTAAAAACTCACATCCAGTGTCCCCGTCAAATGTGATATTCCCCTCAAAGCCACTTAAATCAAGTTCCCAAAGATTGGGTAGGAGCCCACAGATGGGAATTTTGTGGCCCAACCTTTTAGTCAAAATGTATTCATATATGTTTTAAATAATATGCAAGTTAAGTTAAGTTTTTAAGTTAAGATTTTATTCATTGAAAAACCCGAAACATATCTTGTACGTGACATGGTTGCCAATTGTAAAATTGTCATTTAAATTAGTCGCTACATTATGCACAAATTTGGGTCTCGATAGTTTGCTGTCTTTTAAAAGTAGATCTCAAAATAGAAAGTTTGTATACTGTACAGTTCAGAAATGATTCTTTTTGTTCACATAATAAAACAGCACCTTCTTATGTTCTGAATGTGTTGCCCAACTAATACCTTCCACTCTGCTTATTCAATTCAATCCAGTTAAGTTTAATTCAGTTCACCTTTACCTGCTTTCTACATTGTATGTCTTAAAATACTCTTTGCCTTTTATTAGATTTACTTTTTTTTGGTGCTTTTCAAAACACCTGGAAAAACTGAAGAAAAATTCAGATTCATGGCTGCAGTTCATGCTAATTTTGATTTACTTTGACATCTGTTCCATCCTGCGTTGACTAATTTTCATAATGAGCTCCTCCATCTGCCACTGCATCACAGAGAAGTAACACTTAAATGAGAAAATGATGGAGGATCTATAAACCATATAAACCACAAGTTACTTCTCATTTAATTGTTCACAAAGTTAATATTAGTTGCTAACAGGATATATCAAGTTTTAGACGTAAAAAAGTTAGGATTGAGCCATGGTGGCTCAGTGGTAGGCCGAGTTGTCTTTCAACTGGAAGGCTGTGGGTTCAGTTCCTGGCTCTGCTAGTCTGATATGTGTCCTTGAGCCAGACACTTAAACCCATGTTGCAGCGTGTGAATGGGTGAAAACTGGAGTGTAAAGCAGCTCATCGAGACTAGAAAACTCTATATAAATACAGACCATAATATCAACTCCTCTTCTGATTTTATTTGGTAGTAACGAGTAACAAAGATAGTTAAAAGAAGTAAAACTTTGGGCCTAAACAACTAAACTAAACTAAACAACAAGTACGACATCTTTTCTGGTCTGTAAAGGCCACTGTAGTTCCTTCACTTTAATTTGTTAATCCCCTCAAAAATGACCACGAAGCCACGGAATAATGATAATAATGGCGAATAATAATAGGCACTTCCTGTTTTGTGGCGATTGGTCAAAATTCACCAAAAGGATGATGTTTGCCGCGGCCACGTCCTTTTGAATCCACAAAGCCTTTGGATAACTTTTCGCCTTTGATTTGTCTTCGTGCAAATTGTCGCCTTTTTTTATGTCGGTACGACAAACTCGCTCCGACTAGTTCACTCATTTAGGGTGGATGCCAAAATTCTAAATGGCAGACTTACTGTTGAGTTGAGGCCATTGTTCCAGTTTACCTTTTTGTTCGTCTTGGTGTATAACATCTTTCCACCAAGTTTCGGGTAATTCAGTGGAGCTCAAGTTAGGCTTTGTGTTCACCTTAGAGGGGCGCTATAGAGCCCTTGAGCAACGCACACTATCGCATTTTCGATAGACCTGACCTCTGTGCAAAGTTTCAAGAGTTTTTATGCATGTTAACCCCCTCAAAAATGACCGGAAAGACATGGATAGAATAATAATAAGTGTTTCTCTGAGCTGTCATGTCATTGCTTACTCACTGACGGTCACTTTTAATTTCACTCTGTTGACTCTGTTAGAAAAGTGGCAGCGTTTTCATTCTTTCTTTTTTTTTGTTTATCGCAGTCTAAATGTTGAGACAGCTGCTCGTCCTCAACACTGAGTCCCTCCGTCTCAGACGGACCATGTCAACACAAGGAACGCCCGTGGTTATAGGCAAAGGTCAACAAAGGTCAGACTTTTGTGAGAGAGAGAGAGCGAGAGAGAGAGAGAGAGAGAGAGAGAGAGACCTGTGGTGGAAGTCAGGAATGTGGAGCTCACAGCTTCTCACTGAACTCTCGACCACAGCGGCTTCTCTGAGGCTGGACCTTTTTCTCAATGTCTGTGTTTTGGCAGATTGTGATGTCATTATTTGACGTTCTATAAAGTGAACCCCGTGTAAAAGACAATTACTGCCAAGAAAAATGGAAATTGACTGACTAATTATCTAATCAATATATGAAATATCTTTTATTGTATTATCAATATTTGACATATTTATCTCAAATTCTTGACGTATTTTCTATTTTTTTATAATACTTTATTTATTCAGTGGTATTTTTTTAATTTAGTTTCTCCCTTAGTTGTCATTGAGTAAAATCACATCACTTAAATGTGTTTCCTCATCTTTTTAAAGTCATTAAGTCAGATTTAGTTGATTAAGTACCACATGTAATGTAATAATAACTTATTGTCCATCATGTTATTCATCTGTAACATGATGATTTATACATGATTTCTCTTCACATTGTCGTATAATAATTCCTCTAAATTGGGGCTATTTTTGCTGACACAGCCTCTTGATTGTCTTGATTTAGTGTCCCCTATAACTCCGACGTGTCCTCGTTATATTTGACTTAGTGTCTCGTAACATGGACATATGATTGTCATCATTATTTACCACGAGTCTGAGTTTCTTTCTCGCCAGTTTCTCATCGGATTTCCTCCGTCTTTTGGCAGACGGCGGTTCGCGCTCTTCCGTGAAGTGGTGAGTTTGACTCGCCGCGTTATTAATGAAATCTAACCTCAGTTTTCCCTCGTTGTTTGTTGGATGCCAGGAAGAGCAGAGCGACTCACGAGAGCACAAGTGCAGAAGCATCCAGTTCTTTGGATTATTCTTCTCCAAAAAGGGAAAAAGGAAAAGAAATCATCGGTGCAGACTGGTAGCATGAGCTGCTCCGCCGCCACCCACAGAGTTCAAATAACATGTGGCATAAAACAGTCGAGCAGAGAACAAACAGAGGGCACTGCAACACTTGCAGTCTGCCTCATTTTTCACATCATCATCATCATCATCACCACGGTGACAGTTTGTCCTCTGCAGCGTTCCATTCAAAGGAAAACGCTCCATCGCTCCGCACGTTGCCCACTGCTTTTGTCATTATCACCAACCCCCACCCCCCCATTTCTCCCCAGGTGTGTCGACATGTGTTAGATCAAACATGACAGAGAGGAATAATGGTTTAAAAACATGTCATCGTCGCGTATGCAGTATCTCACACCTTACAGTCACGTCTGTGGACTTTGAAATAGGTCGCAGCACAAAAAATATGACAGTCTTTGCTAAAAATAACAACTGTGTATCCCAGTTTCTTGACTCTGCGCTGTCATATTTGAGCTGTGACATACGTTGGCCCTAACTGTAATTGATCACTTTATGAAATGAGCAAAACCAAAAATACACAAATATGGTATTTTATCTGTTTGAAAATACACTTTTTACACTTGTTTGTTCCAACTATTTTGCGTCTTGTTCTTTATGCCATGGTTTTGTCAATTCCGACCATGGGCGGGGCTTAGAAAGCTGTCTGCTGATTGGCTACTGAGATTTGGAGCGACAGTTCAATGGACCGAAAGTAGACACAGGTTTGGAATCGTCTGGAACTCGTTCCTCTGTTTCCTCCCGTCGACATCCGACAAAATAATATTAAGTACCTAATGTTTCACATTACCGTGACTACTAAGGGCTCCAAAACTCAGTAGCCAATCAGCTGCCTGCTGATTGGCCCCCAAAAAACCACAGGCTTGGAGTCGCTGTCCGTCTGGAACTCCTTCCTCCCAAGTTTTCCCCCCATCGACATCTGACAAAATAATTACAAGTATCTAACGCAGGGGTGTCAAACATACGGCCTGCAGGCCAGAACCGGCCCACCAGTGGGTCCAATCTGGCCTCCCAGGATGAATTTGTTAAAAATGATACGATACAAACTATTATATATTTGCAGTTCCAGGTCCCTGTGACTAAATGTTTCTTTGCAGATCCACTGTGATCTGTGCGTTGTTGCACATTTACTTAGGCATACAGTAGTATTGTTGAAATTGCACTTTTGAGATCAAATTGTTCTCTAAAATGAGTTTGACACTTCCGATCTAATGTTTAACATTACCGGGACTACTTGCTGCTCCGAAACTCAGTAGCCAATCAGCAGGCAGCTTCCTAAGCCCCGCCCATGGTCAGAATCCCCAACAAAAAGGACAAATCAGACTTAGCACTGCAGCACCAAAAAATATAACAATCTTTGCTAAAAACAACAGTGTTTCCCAGTTTCTTGACTCTGCGCTGTCATATTTGAGCGGTGACACATGTTGGCCCTCACTGTTGTCAGTGGGACCACCATCAGTGGCTGCGAAAACACAACAAAGCTAAGAGAAATCGCCGTCCGTCACTCACTCGGTGTATTCACAGTGTTTGGGAGATTCTTGAACCTTTGGTGTCCATGTGTTTGTTCACCCCGCAGAAAAGTTGGGAGACGGTGGGAGAGGAAAGGAACGCGGTCTGGACACATGCGTGTTTGTTTAATTCATCAACAGTCATGAAAGGCTGTTGAAGGTTATTCGGTTTCACCGTGCGACGACAGGCCTCTGCCACAGAGGCGGGCGGTCTGACTTTGGGCCAGTCTCAGAGATGTGCTAACAGCAGTGAAATACGGCATGAAAATGAAAATTCCTCTCATATTTTGACACATTTTCTTTTTTCTCCCGGCCGCAGTCACAGTCCTCGTACGCTGAGCAGAGATTACACAAAGATGTGAATTCTAGATTTGGGGCCTCCCAGGTTGACTCAAGGAGAAATGCAAATAAATGGAGCTATCTGTGTCTGCGTGGTCAGATAAGAGCCAGAGGCTATTCAGTCCTTGACAGCGCGACTTTCCTTGCTTCCCTCCTGACGATAAATGACCACGTTGGACCAAACCAGTGTGTTAAGATAGTCTGTCCTGATTTTGTGAGGCCAGTGTGTACAGTATACATCACGACAGCCGTTTTTAATGTAAGTTTAGCTGATTTCTTTGTTGTTGAAGTTATTATTTTGCCTCTGTTTGGTTTTGAGCGTGAGTCCAATCACTAACCCCAATGTTCAGTAGTATTTCAGTTCAGTGACTGTGTCAGATGGAGTCTGTGCTCCGCGCCATGCAGGAAGTACTGAACGATTCTGTGAACAAATCTTTTGAATCCACTGATTCTAAGGATTCAGTTATACCCAAAACAACTGCTTTACAAGTCACTAGTTTGTGTGTTTGTGTCGCGTAGAAAAACCACATCACGGCAGTGTGTTACCACTGAGTGGAATGGTTCGGTTCGGTGCGGTATGTATTTTTTTTTCCGTTTCCATTAGGAAAAGTACCAAAATAACCGACCCCAACACCTCCATTTTTGGCACCCTTCCCTAAAAATGGTACGGCCCAGCTCCACCCACGAACGTTTGACATCTTGTTGAGACAAACAGTGACAAACTGAGCAGGAAAAAAGAGGAGCAGGGGACAAGAGGCGTTTATTCTATAACAGCCAGATATTTTGAGCAGTAGAATTCACAACTGTAGCTTTTTTAATACAGTAGACGCCCAGGAAGGAGGACAGAAGTAGAAGTTGGCCACTATATGAGCTTCGACTTGTCACGTTTATTTATCAATAAACATTTTCCTGAGGAGTTAACAGTTTCAATTATGGTTTCTGGTCCTCTTCAGTTCATTTGTGGCTTATGTTTCACCATTGGGGGCTCTATTGAGCAACGTACAGGTCTGAGCACTATTTCACCACACCTGACCACATCTGTGCCAAGTTTCCAGAGTTTTTATGCACATTAACCGTCTCAAAAATGACTGCAATGACACGGAATAATAATTATAATAGTAATCTAAAGGAAAAACAATATGATCCTCCCACAAATTTGTACCAGGAACCAGTTTTTAGGTCCCTGGCCTTCATTCTCGGGCCCTGATAATAATTCCTTCAGTTTCAATCATTAAGGTAATAAATAACTTGAAATAAACACTGATATACTGAGAAACACACACAGAGCGAGTCATATGGAGCTTATTTGACAACGTCACAGACATTTGTTTATATTTAAAAGTCACACAATGCATGCAGCTTTAACGTGTGTGTGTGTGTGTGTGTGTGTATGTCTTCACTTCTGGTTATCTTCCACTTCGCCGCTGTGACGTGCCGCACGACCACTCCTGTTGAAAGACCTGCTGTAAATCAGTTCCTGCAAAGTGAATTATTAACCGAGGGCCCTGCGTCACATTCTTGTGCAGCTGATTCAGCGTTTCATTCACTCCCTCAACCAACGTCTTCTCTCGTTTTACCTCCACACACTTCATCATCCGCTCAAGTCGCTGTCAATCACCGACACGTCGCCTTGATTGGAACTTTTTCCTGATTATGTAGCTGTGTGTGTGTGTGTGTGTGTGTGTGTGTGTGTGACACGCAGCGCTGCCCTGACAGGACTGTTGTGAAAGTGTCGAGCTCTGAGCAAGAATGCAGTGACAGGTCTGGACCTGAACTTCCGCATTTAGCAAGAAGAAATCAAGTCAAAGTGAGAGAGAGAGACAGAGAGAGAGACAGATGCAGTTCACACCAACACACTCATCGCACATGAGGTGTTTGGGGAAACTTTTTATATTAGACTGGTTATTAAAAAAGGTTCACGTGGTGGATCCGGTGTCCATGAAGCCGTTAACCCTGAAACTGACTTAAAGGACTAAAACATTTGAAAAAAGGTGAGTTTTGACTCTTCTGTTGTCGGTTGTTGTAACTTCAGTTTAACGGTGAACACTCTCAACTCTACAAAACTTCTGTATTTGTGGTCCAATTTATTAGCATATATGTTATCCTGGTTGAAAATACAGATACAGACAGACAGCCCTTTATCGTGGGATCTTTTTGTTCTGGTGAGCTTAAGGTTAATTATGTTGCCGTACACGACATTTTGGGGTAGTTTAATGTCAAAAAAAGAGAGCGTGTTCTTGTTTTCTTTCCAACTGGGTGGATCTGATGTCGAACTGCTACATGACTCAATAAGCACATGAAATCGATAGGTTTGGCCTCTTGCTGTAAAAGCTAACAGTGTTGTCAGCTTGTCGTTGATGATAGGAACTTTTCTTTCCTTTCCTTTGTGTGTGTGTGTGTGTATTTGGCTTCTGATGATGATGAGATTAAATCACAAGGGAAAAAAAAGCAAGCGAGATAATTACAAACAGCCCATCATCCGACCTGATGAAGTTAAAACAAAAAACAGTGTGTTTCCTGCTTTGGGACCAAGAAAAGCACTATAATGTTATGTATTTTATACAGACTCACGAAAGACTCAGGAGAACACCGAAGCTCGGAGCTCGACACAAATGCTTCCTCTTCAAACACATACAGTACATGAGGTTTTTATGTGCGCTGTTAAAGATGCATCAATTTATGATGCGGTTTTTTAATCCTTCCGCTTTGTTTCTGCTGCTGAGTTTCTGTGCATTATGTTAAACAGGCTTCTGTTGTTTTCTTTGCCTGAAGGTTGAGTTACTACGACGGAGTATCAGGGCCAAATGAAGTCGTAACCTTATGAGAATAAAGGCGTAATTTTATGAGAATAAAGTCATAGTCTTTCAAGAATAAAGTTGTAATCTTTCCAGAATAAAGTTGTAATATCAACTTTATTCTCATAATATTATGACTTTTTTAATATTACGACTTTATTCTGGAAAGATTAAATGTTTTTTTATTCAGTTTAGCCCTAATACTCATGTGCTGAGCTTAGTAAAAATAATAAAACTCTCACAGACGTAGTGTATATAGTGTATATGTGACATTACTCAGGACGACTTGTTCTCTTTGTTGCAGCGCGCAGCAGCAGAAGTAGAGCCCAGCGTGTCGTGTTTTCACAGGGCATGGTGTGAGTTGTGGAGGGTTGCCAGGTTTCATGCCTGAGTGTTTTCAATAATATTCACAAATGCTGACGAATCGCATATTTCTCAGAGCAGTTTGGGAAAAGAAAAACAGTAACTTGTTCATTCCTTCATGCGACGTAACATGAATATGAATCGCAGTTGATCTCACCCAATTATTCTGAAGTGGCAACATAATAGAAACGTGTTAAGATCGAAAAGTGACTTCACAGCATGTACGGCATCAATAATGTTGGTCCTTCACTTCCAGTTCTTTCATACGTTGCTGATAAAAAGTCTTTTTCCTGGGTTCACAGAGCCTGTACTGTCTTCAGCCAAAGATGTCTTCTTTTTTGTCTTTTTAAGGCGAAAAGTCTCATCCAAAGCACTTATCCTCTCTGACTCTTTACTTCACCAGAGTTGAAACAGCTTTATTTAATACTTTTTAATACAGTGTTTATTCTCTCTGATGATTAAGTGTGATGTTAAATGTAGAGGTGGAAAGAGTACTGAAATATTCTACTATAGTACAAATACCACTATTCTGATAAATATTTGACTTAAGTACAAGTAAAAGTACTGGTCTAAAAATGTACTCAAGGTAAAAACAAGGTTCTTCCTTGTGTTGTGCAAAAGGACAAAAATGGGTCAAAGGTCACGAATGCTTCAACTTTCTTACTCACTCAGGGACCTTAATTAACACCAGTTCACCTGTCCTCATCATTCATTCACCTGTCCTCATCATTCACCTGTCATCATCGTGTGAAGTACAGTATTTCCAAAAAAACATACTTGAGTAGAATTAAAATGACGAATTTTAAAAATTACTTTAAAAAGTACAAGTACACAGAACAACCCTACTCATAGTTTCACTTCAGTAATTATTTCAGCTGGTTTTAAAGAATAGGATACAGATTAAAAATATGACAGCCACTTTATTAGGTACACCTGTTCAACTGCTTGTTACCGTGATAACCTCATCTCAGAGCATCAGAAAGTGATTTAATTGACTTTGAACGTGGCAGGACTGTTTGTGCCAGAAGGGCTTGGAGCTTTTCACACACAAGCATCTGCAGAAAAATATCCAGTGAGCAGAAATATGTCTCGTGGACACCAGGAGTCAGAGACCAATGACCAGCCCGGTGAAAAGAACTGTGTACCTCACCATCTATATCTGTGAAGTTGTAGGGAGGCTTCTCATATCATCATTTCCTATACCGTTTCAACATTGTGGCTGACAGGAAGTTCATCACTTCCTCTTAGGGAGGTGGAGGAGCTGGGTTCACATACTGCATGCAAATGTGTGAGAGGGAGAGAAAGAGACTTCCACATTTATACATGGAAATTAAGGCACACCACGTTGTGAGATTCAGACACGTTGCAAAATAGCGGTCTAATAATATGACCACACCCACACGATTCACCAGAATCATACGAGAGGGGGTGGAGGTTTTCTTCTAATAAGCTTCCAACTCACATGTGTGGCTCATTAGAAGTGATCCATTTTACGTTTTAAATGAGAAACATTTAATGTCACAACACTGTATGAACTTTTGTCTGGAACACAATCAGTCGCACTCGTCTCCGCTCGGCACACGCGTGCGGGTTTGCCTCGGGTTTTCTTTTCATTAAATTCTCTCTCTTTTTTTCTGGATATTTTACTAAACACGGTCCATGCTGTGTCCAGTCACACTTTGATAAAGATCATACGTTCATATTGATTGAGACAAAAAAGAGAATCTGTTTTTGGCTGATTTAAACCACTTAGATTCAGAGGGGGGCAGAAAAAAGGTAGATTACAACATCATTATCAGTATAACCTTTACAAAACTAAAAAGTTTACCCAAACCATATCTAATAACTCTTTATAATACTAAACTTTATTTTGACATCATATTTCTCCAGTGTTCCTTTGGTTCACTGTCTACAGTCTCATGTGACCACAGTGTTTTTTACTGCCTATATATCAACACAAAAACCATAAATCATTGCTACACTTTGTGGACGCATGGGTGAGTCAGAGTGTGTATGTGTGTGTGGGAATGTTTTCCATGTGTTTGATGTAATACTAAAGCTGTACCCGTTCATTTCCTATGGTGGTAATTTTTGACAATTTTTGGGGCAATAAGATGATAAAGAACATAATGTTTTTTTCTTCAGAAGGTTAAACTTTCGAGTCGTACAGTTTGAAATGTGCCACAACACAACCTTCCTATAGCACATGTACAGTACAGGTCACAAAACTGACGGTGTAAAACATAGAATTTATCTTCATTGAATTCATTCAGAGTTGGTACTAAAATAACCATGCTGTATTATATTAATAGCTGTTAATGTAATATATAAAACGTATGACTGTATGATGTGTTTATCCATCATATTTATTGTTATAGACAGTAGCGTACTGTGGGGTTTCAGTCAGAAAAAAAACACGCACAAACACAACCACATACAAAACACACTATTATGCACTATATTAACGAGACAGTTGATCTGCAACAACCGTAGCTCACACGCACACCACTCGGCATCTATAGGCTACTGCATCATTACCACCACATCTTCCGCAATTTCACAAGCCACTATATGACACAAAAACAAGATTCCACATAAGGATAGGGGTCAGCTACGTGGGGAACACACAGTTTTGTCCTTGCCACTTCAGAAACATGTTATCAATTAATCATTAACACTCGAACTACCGGAAATGATGTACCTCTTCGGTGTAGGTCTTCCTCTTGAAATAATTTCCTTCTTTTTTCCAAACGATCGCCGTGAAAAGTGCACACGAAGGAGATCAGAAACATGATGGATCGGTGGTGTTAATGCAGTGGCCATAGCTTACTTCAAAACCCGCCAAAGGTTCAAACGTCGTTGATGACATCACTGGAGGCTAGCGCCAGACACATCGCTGGGCCTGGGGCGTTCTGTCACTATGCATCAAATTTTGATTGGCTGACGACACAAAGTTATAACCAAATAGGAAATGGCAGCTTCAATGAAAGGCCTGGCCTTTCGTAAGCTATGATGCGTTTGATGACATATGGAAAATCCAGCTCAGCTTCACAAAAAATAACCATATTCTTTCTGGAAATATAATCATAACATACTGAAAAAGTAATTGAATTCAGACACGTTCAGACACACATTCATTTGATTATTTAAAAAAAAGAAATGATAATAATAAAGATAATTATAAAAAAAAATTGTCAGGGCCAGCAGGGCCAGCCCACCACTGGTTATACATGTATACATCTATTGCACGTCTGTCTATTCTAGAGCCCTTTTTTTTTTTGCAGTGCAGTTTTTCACCTTTTTTTACTAATACCAAGAAACTGGACCACATCACTACACTGGCTTCCTGTTTGTCAAAGGATAGATTTCTAAATCTTAAGTCACTGAATGGTCTTGGACCAAAATACATCCTAGACTCATTAGTTCCCTATGAAGCATCCATATGGATATACAGTATATGCTCCTCACCTGTGGAACACACGTCCCAAACACCTGAGGTCTGCTCAGGCTAAATAAAATGCTTCACACTGCAGTTTTCACCCATTCACACACCCATGATGAGCAAGAGTTTCACACAGCGTTGTTCTTCTGCATGAACGTTCCACTGTGACTGACTTAACTCCCACCTCCACTGGAGTCATGCTCGTGATTACTGCTGCTTATGTTCCACTGTAGGAAAACAGGGCCTTTGTTTTGACTGCGTTTCCCGGGCCCATCACAACATTTGCTTTGAGAAATGAGGCTTCAAATGATTCACGGGAGAGAGATTACGGCACGTCGTTTCAGATGGAAATCTCGAGCTGAATGTTCGCGGAGATGTTTTCAGGGAAAACACGGTGCTCAGCGCTCGCTCCTCTCGGGCTATTGTCCTAATCTGAAATAATGAACATTGATGATGCTGACATTTCGGTGCACATGTCTGGGGTTAAACGGCATTAAGGTAACAGTTGTGGGAGTATTTATAGCAAAGATTGCAAGCTTGCTGCCGTTTCATTAATGAGTGTTTCAGGAGTTGATGATTTGTTCATAGCTGTTCAACCGGCTCGCTGCCCCCTCACTGAGAGCAGCGCAGAGGCATTCGCAGAACTGTTCACTGTCCTAGCTCCCAAATGGAGCTCCCCATCAACATCCGGACAGCAGAAAGCCTCTTCATCTTCCGCCGCCAACTAAAAACACATTTCTTCCGACTCTACCTCGACTAAGACGACGACAAAAAAACAAACAAAAAAAAAAACAAAAAAACCTTATACATCGCACTTATGACTAGCACTTCATAGTTTGGCTTACTTGAAGCTCTTACTTACTTCTAGCTCTTATTTGTACCCAAATGTTTAAATGCACTTATTGTAAGTCGCTTTGGATAAAAGCGTCTGCTAAATGACATGTAATGTAATGCAATGTTCATAAATTAATAACATAATAAACAGGACGAGACACAAAATACATGCAATTACAATTATATTCATGAAGATTAAGGGCCCGTCCACAAGAAAACAGGTTTACGTGAATGCACACATACTTTTTTTGTTTCCGTCAGAGATGTGGTATTTCATTATTTGAAAATGTCGGCCTTGTGTTTCTGTGTAGACAGAGACAACATTACTTGTGTTTGGAGATTGTTTGACAGTTTTACCAACTACTGTCAATGAAAAGTAACTAAAGTCAGTCTGAAAAGACGCTAGATATCACTGGAACACGTCCTGTCTTTAGAGATTTCACATCAATATTACAGATGTTGTGTGGTAAAATGACATTTCTCCACCTCCGCATATAAAACTAATCCCGTCAGAATAGGGTTTACTGCCCCCCCAATAGCATCTTGCGTAGGGTCCCCACAAAGCTAGAAACAGCATGATTTGCAGACATTCTTCTTTTGTTTTCTTCCGTGACTGACGTTATTAGTACTGAATATAAATAGTTTAATATAAGAATGATTCATCATAATCTGATGAATCTAACCGTTAAACACGTGTGTATGGGTTCATTATTGAGAACACCTACTCTCCACGTCTACCTGTATTACGTTGTTTACGGCGCGAACTTGCCACTCACAATATGGCGGACACGCTGACGTAACCGTGGCAACAGTGAGTTGTGAAAATGCGGCGTCTCTAGTTCAGGACAGGCAGCAACAGCATGGGCAACAGTTTCCCACCTGTGTTTTATTACCCGCGTAGAATTATAAGAACAAGAACAAGAAGAACAACAGCCGAAGTCCGCCAACCACAACAACACTACGTCAGGTACAGGTACAACCTCTCGTGGGTAGGGATGACGTAACTGACTAAAGACTATCCTTAGCATTAAGGATAATGTATTAATAAATCAGCGCTGTGATAGAAAATGATTCAGGCAAACACTACACATTGAAGTGTTTTTTTTCGAGTGTAATTTAAGCACTGATTGTCGACGTAATGTTTGGAAATGATGATTATAGAGTTAGTTAAATAGTTCGTTAGCTATGTAGCTACGTAGCTCGCTGGCTATGTAGCTACATAGCTAGTTGGGCCGGAAGCAAGGACACATACATTTATTCTTCATTTAGTCATGTCTTCTGGCTTAAGTGGCTAATCATCCGGTACAACACATGTGATCAGTAAATTTAATTTTATAATTTTTTTTTTTTTATCAAACAAACAAACAATATTACCAAAATAATAAAACTAACAAATGATCATTAACCCCAGGGTCGGCTATGTGTATTTTGTGCGCTTTTCAATTTTCGTTTGTTTCATAATTTGGCTGTGTGCATTCACATGGCATGAATTTTGGCAAGATTGTGTTTTTTTTTCTTGATCTTGTTATTTCCAGCGCAGCTACCTACAGTAAGTTTTTTTCACTTGCATTAAAGTGGGCCACACAGTGGGGTAGTGGTTAGCACTCTGCGCCTAGCGAGAAGACCCGGGTTCGAGCCCCGGTTGGAACAAGGGCCTTTCTGCATGGAGTTTGCATGTTCTCCCCATGTGTGCGTGGGTTCTCTCCGGCTTCCTCCCACAGTCCAAAAACATGCAATGTGGGGATTAGGTCAATTGTCCAGGGTGTACCCCGCCTATCGCCCGATGTAGCTGAGATTGGCACAGCACCCCCCGCGGTAGATGATGACTGACTGACTGACTTGCATTAAAGTGTAAATACATGCATTTTATTAAATCTTGGTGTCAATCTGGGCTTCTGCATAATGTGGAGAAATGGAGGAAAAATGTGCTTTTTCCAGCCCTGTAAGTAGAATGTAATAATGTATAATGTTTTTATAGCTTGCCTTTGTGGTGCGTGGTATAAGTGTGACTTCTATTAGACCCAACCCTAAGGGTTAATGGTAATAACTATAATAAGGTAGTACTATCCTCATTTCAAACTAATTCAAATATGCAAACAACCATCAGTCTTTGTGCATTGTCCATATTTGCAGGTCAATGATCTGTATGTAAAAGGGGTATTTTATTGTTCTCATTTCCAAACCTGCAAAATTGAAATAACATTGCACCTTCCAGTTCAGCAAACAAGATACAACAAGTCCTTGCAGAAGAGAAGGAAAGAAAAGAATGCCTGGAAGTCATGTGTACAGTTCTTCCACCAGTCTTGGCTGGTGTGGTTGCAGGATAATGTTGCCTCGGGGCAAACAGTGCAACCGCTCACATCAAAACCAAGTGGCAGTAGTACTGTGTCTTACCACAGGCAGTGCAGCAAACATTTGTGTCTCCATGTCAGTGGATTGTGTCCTTCATTCCGTGACAAACGTATCCAATCAATGAACATTCTCTGCTGCTCTGCATATCAATCAGCAGAGCTCATTGATACACATTTTGTTATTGTTTATGTGGAGGGCCAAAAAAATGGTTAACAGTCTGATTTTTTTGTTCTTTTAACCAGATGGATGACATTGATGCCATGTTCAGCGACCTGCTGGGGGAGATGGACCTCCTCACTCAGGTAAGCTTAAGCTGTTGTCATGACAACAAATACATTATCAAAAGTAAATGTTAATAAAGCTATTATGTATGTTAATATTAAGTGTTATTGTAGCTTGATTGGTGTTAATTTAATAACCTAAATGAAAGGAGAATATACAACATATTATAAAGCCTATAAAACTGTTTAGGCAGTGCAAATGTTATTATTATTATTATTATTTGGTGTAATGCTAAAAATTTTTTTTTGCCTCATATGCTCTGATATAGTAATCAAAACATCATTTGTGCTTGGAAGCTCCGCTGCAGGCTTCATCTAGGCTTCTCAGGGTTAATTCTCTCAACCTAAATAGACCGTTCTCTCTTTCTAAAAGACAGATGACAGATTCACTTAAACCCACCGTTGGTCACCGAGATACTTGGGACTGGGAAGCACAACAGGCACAGCAGGGGGGAAACACTCTAATCTAACAGCCATAAATTCCATTTTCCTCACGAGGAGAGGTCAAATGGCAAATGTGTGATCCAGCTTGAGATTACACCTTTTTTTAAAAAAAAAACCAAAACCCTGCTGATCACTTTGATGTTGTTCTCAGGCCACCATTTAAAACCACTTCCATTCCCCCCAGAGTGAAAGCGAAGTCTTGTAATACACAGAAGCCCTGTTAGGTGTAATACCTAAAAGCAGATGCATAACATAAAAACACAGTATACTTTTTTTTTTTTTTACATAATATTTGGGGCCCGTGTGTGATTTAGTGCACTTAGAATGTGTTGTGGATTAACTCACTGAGCGTCTGGGGGCTCCGGAGTCTGTGTTGATATTGTTATCCATGCTCTTATAAACTCGATTTTTTCCCCCTGCAGAGTCTGGAACAGGACACGGCACCTCCAGTGTCTCTTCCCCCGCCCACCAACACGGAAGCTAACTTCTCCTTTGGCTTCACTGACCTGAACGGTAAAGAAATGCATACAACATCATACCTATTGGGTAGCTGTTTGCTTAATTCTTTTGAAACAATTGTTATTTTGTGTGGTGTGTGTGGTCACATTTATATACCCACATAGACTAATTCATTTGCTATCTGTTTACTTTTGTGCTACTGTAGTGTGATGCTAATGGACAATTTTTGGGGAAACTGATCGAGAAAATGATTAGTTTCTAACACGCACTGGGCCCTTTTTTTACAGCAGCCATTTTGGCCGAGCTCCATGTAGTTTCCTCACTTTCGAATTGCGTGCTGGTTCATGAACAGGGCCGCCGTAAATGTGATGAGCAAAACCTGTGCTTTTCCTGCTAAAACATGTCGAAATGGCTGCTGAGCAGAGGGTTTGTTACTCTACAGTCACTACTGTTCAAGATGTGATTATCGATGAAGATTAAGGTCACTGTGTTGTTTTGCCTCTGGCTCATATAAGATGAAAAGTAAACTCATTAGTCATTCTGTTTTTAACCATTCATGCGTGACGTATAATTAATCTGCACGTCACGTTGTATTTTGAAAAACATCACTTTGGGGCGGTATTGCTTTTCGCTGTCCCACTCCAATACAAACAGTGTGTTTTACTTGAGTGCCTTTTGCATCAAGGGAAGACCCACAATCCCATGCAGCGCACCACAGCACCACCTCATAAAATTAAAATTGAGCACTGTTATTGAAGGCAAAGCAAGGTGACAATGCTCTTGACAATTAATATATGTGCTTTAACAAAATGATTCTCCTCCTGATTCGATTCCAGAGTCCTTACATGAACTTGAGGACAATGACTTGGATGCGCTCATGGCTGATTTGGTCGCTGACCTCGATGCGACTGAAAAGAAGCTGGCGGCAGACATAGAAGGTCTGAAGGTGCCTTCACCACCACCACCACCTAAAGGCGAGAGCCTCCTCCCTTCCTCTCCGCTCGATTACTCTGCATCACCAGCGAGCAGCACGAGCAGCAGTGTTTGCACCCCGTCCTCCTCTGCTGCGTCCCCTTTACCACCTCCGCCTCCTCAGTCTACAAAGCCGACAAAGGTGTGTCAGCCAGTGCATGCAGTGACTTCGCATATAAACTCCATCTGCAAATGCTCCTTTCAACCTTTACAACTTGTCGCTGGTGCAACATCTGACAATTGAATCCTTTCTCCAAAAAAAGGAGGAATGAACATACATACTAACATCACTTTTGAAATATTTTCACTGTATTCAGTGGAAAAACCAAAAACTGCAGTATGGAAATAACTTTTCCATGAACCACTATAAACACAAACTCTGAAAATCTATGAAAATTCTGAGTAAAATCAAACATTTTCAACACAATTTAAAATGAATTCACAGATTATTTTTTTGTGGACATTGAAAAGTATTGAAATATATCTTGTGAGAGTTTCTCTCTAGCTTAACTTGAATACAGCTTTAGAAACCTTTAATTTCAGGCACCTCTGTGTTGGTACAGTTCACACAAAGTTCAGATATAATGAGGAAGAGCAGAAACCTTTAAAAAAAAAAAACAAGCAAACATGGTTTAACAATGAGCAAGTGCTTTCTGAGCCCTTTGTGATCACAGAGATGTTTATCTGGCAAGTCCCTTTTTGCCTCCTTGTCACCCAGTCTGACTGTTAATGCTCTTATTGCTGTAGCACAGACTGGTGAGATCATGGCAAAAATGGTTCCTGGACAGTTACCGTGGTGAGATCAAAAGACCCGTCACTGTGTCTGGAACAGATCAAACGTGTGTAGCCATGACGCAGGAAAAGAGTAACGGGATCAATAGCAAAGGGGTTGGAATGGGGAAGGAAGGTGAGCTGTGGCCGTGTTTGAAGGCAGACAGGAGGTTATTGCTTCAGCAGAGATTCTTACCTCATCTCACTGAAGAAAACACACCAGCTGTGCCGAGGCAGAGAATGTGTCAGTGTCAGGGAGAGGTGTACGACTTCATTAAAGCTGCACCGTGGGTAGAGTCTGTATAACGCACATGACTTATTAGACGTAGATGAGGGTTTCATGTTACCGCCGGCCGAGATCCTGTAGATTAGATGTAATTTCACAAATTGAAATTCTTCAATGGCAACATCTCCGTCTGTGGGTAGCTCTGAAATTAAGACTAAATCAGGACACAACACTGCACCTCATGAGTTTAGCTCTTTTCATATATATTTTTAATTAAATCAGTAGCTCAGGTTTTTGTTTTTTTTTTTGAGTTAGATGAGAAGATGGCTGTAAATGTGTATCCAGCTAAACAGTTAATCGGATGAGAACAGCTGACCTGACGTGAGGTATTTTGTGATTAAAAAAAAGTTTTGCTGAAAAGGTCCAGCATCATTTAGGGAGGTTATATGTTGTATTTTATCTTCAAATTATTTTTTGGATGGGGATTTTCTAGCCTTTAATGTACTCGAGGCAAGGGTCTTGTGAGGTCAGATAGATATAACAGCCAGTGTGCGAGTTTTGCTTTTTCAAGTCATGTGAAGGCCACCGTAGTTTCCCTGACATGAAGTCCTCCGTTTGTTGCAGTCTGCAGCTTCACCATTAGATGTCACTAGCGTTTACACACTGGACCAGTTTGTGAACCGTCAGCCAGGCCAGCCAGGCCCACATTTAATCGGAATAATCCATATTTGAGCAGGGATGAGTGATTCAACCACACCCACATCCACTCATTGGATTACATCACAATGTATTAAAGAAGACCTAAAACCAGTGGTTGAGGTCAAAAATAGAATTTACCAGTGTTAAAAAACAGGTTAGAAGTTTTTCATAGACTTGCATACAAACTGTCCTCATTTGCAACTGATTGAGTCGCCCCCTAATGGCAATTCAAGACATCTGATCCCCGATACTTCAGTACTGTATCTTCCAAAACAACACATGTCGTTTAAGACAACAACAATATTAAAGTGTGCTGTGTCCCATTTGATGACAAATGTGTTATTGTTTGTTCTGTTCAGGAAGAAATCGAGGCACAGATGAAAGCAGACAAAATCAAACTTGCTCTCGAGAAGCTCAAAGAGGCTAAAGTGAAAAAGGTAAGAAGCTCAAACTCTGCAGTAAAGTGGTATTCATCTGATCTCACTGCATCCACTGTCAACTTCTAAAAGACACCGTTAGTTACAGCTGCACGGGCTTCACTGTGAGAGATGGGATGTTCAAATATAGTGGAGTTCTTTGTTCCACTCGAGCAGCCATCAATCACAGTTAACGGACAGCTGTGGATGTATTCGCGCTTTCATGGCCGGCAGAACAGCGCGGTTTCCTCTTTGGGTGATATATAGTCACCCTCTCATCTTTAAACCAGCGCAGTGAAGATGATATGATGCGTGATGTGATGTGATGCATGCTAAACTACACTTCCAGAGTCTGCACTTTTACACAGAAAAACATGATTATTTCGTATCACCATTATCTAAGCGTATTACTGTTTTCTTATTAAAATTGTACAAATTCTTAGGTGTGTGAAATTTGTTGTAAAACTGCTGAGGAAGTTGTGTCACTTTCCACTGAAAGTGCATCCAGCAGCTCAGGCACAGATGTTCCTGAGCTGGGTGCACTTTCAGTGGTTATGACAAGTTTCAGATATAAACCCACAACATTGAAGGTGTGTTTTTAAAGAATGATTTACTATCCAGTGACATTTCATTCAACCACACGCCCAAACCATATTATCATCCAGGGACGGTTGAGGCCACGTAATAATTTGATCTGTAACGTTTTAAACCTTCGAGTGATAACATCTATGAAAGCCTAATTTTTTTTGGCACAATGGGAGTAATTGGCTGCCCTTGGTTCTGTGAAACCGCTCAGGCTTTCCAAAGCTGGATTTGTCTCCAGATGAGAGGAAGTGTGAAGCCATATGAGCCTGCGAGGAAATCATTCCAGAGTGAAATTCATTTCAGCCAGCTTCTGGGAAGGAGGAGGCGCTACAGCTGCAAACAAGACACAAAAGCATTAAAAAAAAAAGCCAAAGCGGCAGAGAGTGCTGATGCTCAACTTTTCCCACTAACATTATGAGACAGAAACAGCCATTTAGTACATGTAACCTGTAATTAAGCTGGAAAGTAAACAACCCGCATGTGCTTTGGATCCAATGTGTCACGGCAGAGACACCTGCTGTTGTTGCTGCTGCTGCCCACGAAATGTTGGAAACTTGAACTTTAATCTGTCGCCCAGATGCACAAAAACCGAAATTAACTTACAGCTAAAGGAACAATTTGACATTTAAGTGTTGTTTGCTTACTTTTCACAAAGGCATGTAGAGTTGGATGAGAAGATTAGCACAAAAACAGCCAGTGCAGCAAGGACCCAAGATTAAAAAAAAAAAAAGTCAAAACTCATCGTTACCAATTTGTTAAACAAGAAAGATGAAACAATCTGGAAAGTGCAGTGTTGTTTAAAAGTAATGCAAAGTTTAAAAAGTCAAGTGTTTGTCTAACAGTTGGTGGTGAAGGTGCTCATGAACGACGGCAGCTCCAAGACGCTGATGGTCGACGAGCGGCAGAACGTCAGGGAAGTTCTGGACAACCTGTTTGAGAAGACTCACTGTGACTGCAACGTGGACTGGAGCCTGTGCGAAACCAACCCTGAGCTGCAGCTTGGTGAGTTTGACGTAATATTGTGAACCATGTGGCAGTGGAGTCTGCACCATGGTAAAAAGAAAAGAATGCTGACTCCATATCCAGGTCATCACCAAAATCTACAAATTTCCTCCTTGAATCATATATCCACATTCTCAGAAGATTAAATCCAACAGACCAACTAAAAAATATATAATCATATTGGAGTAGGGCTAAAACAATTAATAATCCAATTTAATCCATTAACATGTCAGTAATTGACCACTAAGTTCCTCATAAAATGGTGAAAAATAAATATTTTCTGGTTTTCTTTGCTCCTCTGTGAGAGTAAAATGTAATTTGTGAACAAAATTACATGTTCGGGAAACGCTTTTCATCATTTTCTGGCATAATATGGGCCGAAGGCTTCCACTGTGAAACGCTGCTTATTTCCTGTTTTTTTATATATTTATTTATCCTTTATTTAGCCAGGAGTGTTCCGTTGAGATACAAGATCTCTTCTTCTTCCAGGGAGGCCTGGTCAAGATAGCATCACAAATAATAGTTACAGAGATATAAAACTCTCAACAGAATATAAAAGCTAAAAGGAAGTAGTTATTTAAGGAGAGTACAAAAAGAGAGACATAATGAAAGTAAAGTGGAGAAGTTTACCGGCCATACCAACAAGATCAAAATATCAATATGTTTCTTTCATGACATTCCATAAATCACCTTTGAAGGTGTTTAAAGAAGGCAGCGTCTGTAGTGAAATTATTATGATTTGCAGCTCATTCCATAGAAGGAGAAAGCAGTTTTACTGAATTATGACTTCATTCTAGGAACATTTAGGAAAAGGCTGGCGATCGACCCGATGATGTAGTTGCTGATGCGATATGACAAGAGGCTAGAAATATTCAGAGGTAGCTTTACCTAACAATAGTAAAAAGCAGCATATGCATTTTCCTCCTCTGGTTAAGACAACCAACCTACAGATTCATACAAGATTAATAGGATGATGGTTGGTTTTGCTCGCATACAAACTGAAAAATGTTCACCAGCCAAACAAATCACATTTGGGCATTTAGGCTAAAATATGTCCAAACTGGGACAAACGGGACAGAGTTCACCCAAATTTCGTAGACAGTGTGTAACTCGGAGGTCACGACTCTCCCGGTTCTGATGTAAATGAAGCGCGCTGATATCGCGGCCTGACACTGCCTTGGTGAAAAAGGGTAATTCTGGGACATGTTGTGCAGTAGCATACGAACAATAAGAAAAGTGCAGCGACAGTTACCACTTCAACAACATAAGCCTTCATTGTGTTTTTATCTGTCAACTAAACACACACACTCACTGTACAGAGTGGGATATTTCATCCTGGACCAGATGATGGACTGTGTTTTTATTGGCACGATGGCCACACTGCAGCAAGCTCATAATGAAACACTGATCATGCTCCCATTCATCTCCCTCCTCTCCTCCTCCTCTCTTTCCTGTAGTCTCTCTGCCTTGCTCTCGTTCACAGACATACACACACAGCACAGACAGGTGGGTTTAATTTGTTGTATCGGACACTGTCAGTCATCCGCCCTGTCACGCGGAAATAGGAGCCGTATGATCTCAGTCCTCCGTCTGAGCAGCCTGTGCTATATTTACTCCAACCCTTCATCACCATCTGTTTCCTAACAACTTCATCAGATTGTTACAGAGACTAATTTGCGGTGTTAAAGAAACATGGCACCGAAAAGGAGACACTGTACTTTCACCCTGTGTGTGTGTGTGTGTGTTTAGCCTGTGAAATGCTATTATCTATTATTATTGTGTGTGTTAAATCTCGTGTGTTAAGTAAATTCATTGCTTGGACACTTGTTTAACTTAATTAGAACAAGAAGTTTGGGTTCAGTGTGTAAGAATTGGTGACATCCACTGGTGAGACTGTAGATTTTCTTTTCCTTTCATGGTGGTGCAATCTGGTATCAGTCACATTGTTTAACATTACTTTATAGCTCCGCCCCAGTGTGGCCATCATAACACGGCTGCACAAAACTAGATGTTCCGATACCATTTTTTCCCTCCCGATACCGATTCCGATGCTTGTGCTGTGGGTATCGGCCGATACAGAGTACCGATACCAATACCAGTGTGTTGTAAAAAAAAATATCATACTACGCCTGCATGACTGTGATATGTGATCATTGGTTGTAAGGTTTGGCTCAGGTTAAACCCTCTGTAAATCATGAACAAATACAGCAAATGGACACCATTTATTTTTACCAGTGATATGTTATTTAATTTTTCAGCTTGTACGTTTGTTTTGACTCTGGTCCAAACACCGCAGCACTGGCAGAGCTTCATGTTTCCATGACGACTGACCGGGAAAGAACACACGTGGCATCATTTTTACTTGACTCCACATTGTTAAAATGAGTCTCTGAAGTAACGCTAAACTTCAAAAACAGAGGCATACATACGCAGGACACAGGTATGCTGGTTAGTTGTAGCGCTTTTTTTTCGTTAACGATGGGCCATTCCAGTTTGACTGTAGGCGCGCTAACGGAGCTAGCGCAGCTAACAACGCTAACGGAGCTAACTGGTAAATACTGCCAAACCGCCGACATGATGAGCTAACGTTAGCTCCTTGTCTACAGGTGTCAGGTGATAAGTTCTTCTTCACACCGCTAAAACAGAACAGCGCGACTGTTTCAAGAGCGGCGAAGAAGAACTGTGTCAGAGCTAACGGAGCTCTAATAAATTACGTGGTATCGGATCGGTGCATGGACTCTAGTACTTGCCGATACCGATGCCCACATTTTCGGCAGTATCGGAATCGGAACAACTCTACACAAAACTACAGTGATGTGGTTTTATACGCGACACAAGCTAGTGACTTTTAAAGTTTCTTGGTCCCTCATTTCCTTTCACCCCAACCTGTCTTGGCAGATGGCTGCACATCTTTGAGTCTGGTTCTCTCAGAGATTTCTTCCTGTTTAAAGGGAGTTTTTTCGCTCCACTGATGCCTCTAGTGTTTGGACATTGTGTGAACTGTTGGGTTTCAATGCCTTGAGATAATGTATGTTGTGATTCAGCACTATACAAATAAAATTTAATTGAATTAAAGCAGTTGTTTTGGATGTAACTAAATCACTAGAATCAATTGAATTAGAATCAATCCTGTTTGGACTCTTCTGCTAAATATTGGGATTTTAGACATAGACCGGATTTTTGAGTCTTTTTAACTGATCTACAGTTCGGCATTGTTGGCTTTGATTCTTGTGTTGGACGTTGTGCTCATGACTCTTCCAGTGACGACACTGTCTTTTGACGTTTTAGTTTAGTTGAAACAATTACTCGAATAATCGATTATTAATTCTGATTGTTTCAGCTCCTTAAATGTGAATATTTTCTGGTTTCTTTGCTTTATATAACAAAGATCATTCATTAAAACTGAATGATTTTTGTTTGTGGACATACAAAAACAAGACATTTAAGTGCATCATCATTTCCAGGTTTGACCAACACCGATCAATATTTTTCTAAGTTTTCTGATATTTCATGGACCAAACGTTTACTCGATTAACTAAGAAAATACTCAACAGATTATGAATATAATCGTTAGCTGCAGCTCTACATTTTAGTACCCACTCATCAGGAAAAGAAGCCCCATTAGCAACGTTCTCTTTAATCACACGTATTCCTGTGGTGTCAATGTCAGAAAACATTACACAATCTTTAAAAACATATACAATCTACACTGTAAACTTCTGAAGAGGAGTTGTCTTTTACTGTCCGCTTAAATTGTGATTGTGACAAACAGTGAGTTATTGCTGCTGCTGCCTGTGCAAAAACAAATGAGGAAATGTGATGTGTTTCCCTTTGGTCAACACTCTTTATTTTAAACCAAAATGATATTCCACGCTGAAATTAGCTGTCTGGGACAAAGCACAGCTCGCTATAAATTCTCTGTGGCACACTTGACTCAAACATCGGGGAGGGGGTCTCCTCTGCCTCCTCTGACTAACAGCAACAGCTTGACAACGGAAACACTTCATTCACACCTTTTCATATGTGTGAACTACAACATGTTAGCTTATGTTTCATCTTTATCAGTGGTGGTGTGGTGGGGGGGGTCCATGCTATTTATTCATGCACAGTAAACACCTACAGATCTTTGCAGCCATGTGCTCCCCATCCACGCCACACTGCGTGGTTAACGCCGTTCAAAGGGAGTTTTTACTTCCAATAACTCACTGCTGCTGCAAAGTCACACCATCCATTTAATGATTGTAACAGTCAAACTCTGGAGTGGAAATGCTGGCAGCAATTTATTTAATTCCTACCTCCAGCCTCGGCCGGGAACCTGTAATTGGCGAGCGTGGCTAAACTACAGTCAAATGCCCAGTGTATGATTTAGATCTATTGCAGTGTGAGTGCGGGCGTGTGTGGGCAGAGAGGTGGAGGAGGAGGAGGAAAGTGTTCCTAATGTGTTTTCAAACTTTATAATGCCATTTAAAGTTTCTCCAACAGGCGGCTTTGTGGGGGAGGGAGTGTTATTTTATCGACCCCATCCTTATTTCAGTCCATTTAAACAAAAAAAGTAAATTACGCAGCTGTGAAACTGACTTTGATATGAAGCTGATTTGAAGGTGCATGGCAGCGTGTGCCACCGTACACATGGTGAAGCATTTTGTTTTGGTATGTTTACAGTGCAGAGCCATAAACGGAGGGGACACGGAGGACATAAAGTGAGACAAAGAGTGGCAGGTTCCAGTTTAAATAAAAAATGTGAGAGAGTGATCTTCCAAAGCCAGAGTATTGGCAGTCATGTTTGTGATTGTGCTGAGAAACGTTTTTCTGTGGCTGACGAATGGCAGAGAGTAAACGAACACACACACACACACATCAGTTATGTGAAATTCTCACTGGACTGTTTACACTTTGTGAAAGGTCTCCATGACATCAAAATGACATCACTAGTCTTTTTTTTTTTTTTTTCTTTGTTAGTGCCCGAACAAGTGACTGTTGCTGGTCATGTAATCATGTGCAGAGCCATCTGTCAGAGGCAAAAGCAGAAGAACTCAAGTCACAAATGACCTCCTTCTCTCAATAAAGTTGGCCTGGATACCATTAACTGAGACCGTTTCAGAGAAATACCTATTTTTACTTGTTGCCACAGTTTACCAACATTATTTTTTATTGTTTTCACTATAATTTTAGTCCATTTTATAGGACGTTTACACATCTCCTGGCACATACGTCACATCTGTTCCTGTTAGTTAGTAAATGAAGCGGTCCCAGATGTGATGGCAATTTATGTTGTTGATGTTTTATTGTAGAGCTGCAACTAACGATTATTTTCATAATTAATGGAGTAGTCGTTTGGTCCATAACATGTCAGAAAATGTTGATTGTTGTTTGTCAAACCTGGAAATGATGATCACCTCTATTTAATTGTGTGGGTAATTTGGTCTTCTGGTGTGTTTGGCTATTGTTATTCTTTTTATGCCTTAATCTACAGATATTTGTGGATTCTTTTTAATTAAGTTATCTGGGTATAAACCTAATATAAACAGCCTGAAGGGACTTGGATCTGTAAAATGTTCTGGATGCAACGTTTCACTTCTTCTAGAATCTTTGTGTTTCGGTCATTTCAGGCTGGTATTAGTAGTTACTACAGTGCCTCCTCTTCCATTGAGATGTCTTCATGTAGGTCCTCTCTCCATGTCCATGCCTCCAGCCTCTCCTCAGATGTCTCTGTACATCCATCTACCAGGCGCTTACTGTATATATTTTGAAGGTGAAAATGGAATAATGAAATTAAAAGTAACCCACTTTTTTCAAGTTTGTCAAGTTTGGGTAGGTTTTCAATTTCCCATTTTGATATATTAGGTGTAGACCTGTATCAATACTCAGATTGAACTATTGTTTCTCCAAATAGTAACAGGAACTCTAATCTCATATGGTTTACACACGGTGTGGCTTCCAGGGTGATGATCTGCTGACGTCTGTTCGGTTTGTCTCTGCAGAGCGGACGTTTGAAGACCACGAGAACCTCGTGGAGCCGCTCTTAGCGTGGACGAGGGACACCGAGAACAAAATCCTCTTCAAAGAGTGCGGCCAGAAATACGCGGTTTTCAAAAACCCACAGGTTGGTTCCCTCATCTGTACATACTTCCACTAATGTAGTAACTAATATAGTTGTGTGTGAGTGTGTTTCTGCATCGTTATTCTTGGCTTTGGTTTGTGCAAATCTCTCCCCACATTGTTTCGCCTCGGCGACATCTGGCTGTTTTCACTGTCGCCAATTACGCGGTGTGTTTGCCCCGAGGAGGACGACCCCGTACATTTATGTCCTCACTGTAATACATCACACATAACGGCTTCAGGCCAAAGACGGAAAGATCTCGGCATGTTTGTTGATACAACGAGTCCATTTATAATCTCTGTGCGTTTGGATCTGTTGGCAGGGACAAATTGCTGCTTTTGGGAGAAAAAAAAACTGAGGACATATTCTCATTTTTAAAGCACTCCGTCGTGTCTTCCACGTCCCCCAGACAAAAGACAGACCCGTTTTGTAAAGTACGTGCATGTACGTATCAGTTTACAGCTTAAACTTTTGACAGGAGCTACCAGAATGTTCTGTCCTTTGAGACTGTGTCTCACCTGCAAAAACCCCAACTTTGATGTCAAATCCAAGTCGCTCTGTCACGCGGGACAGCGTCTGGGGTTGTGAGGGGATTTTGAAAGCAGATAGTGACGTTCACTGTTTTGTTTTTGCAATTATGGCCGACGTCTGAGTCCACTCGCTTCAAAATAAATCACAGTAATAACTGGGTTTGAGGGAAGAGGCCAGACATTCTGATATTAAGTGGATGTTATGTTTTCCAAGGACAGAAAACTTAGTGTAGCCTGTTTGAATGCTAACAGTTGCTACTTAAGGCTTACTGCCCAATCAAAAAAATGTGAGTGAGAGAGACGGAAAATAATCGCAAATAAAAGTGTCTTTCAGTGTTTATCTAGTGGGAAGGGTTCAGGACAAAGAGCTGCAATATGAAAATATTTGTATTTTTTTAATGTCCGTTGTGTAGCGTTTGTTGTCAGAAATTGAATATGCTACACAAAAGTGTATAATCACTTTCTTATAAAAGCTTTTAGCCTTAGAATATGACTTTCTTTAGGGGAGGTCCTTGCTTTACAGAGGCAGCCATCTTATGACGCTATGTTTGCACAACTCATTTACATCTTTAACTCGGCAGCTGTGGCTCACAGCTCCATTGATTTTGCAGGATTTACACAGAGTCTGATATGAAACCATGTACCATGGTGTGAGTTAATGGAAAACATGCTTACATGACTTAAAACTTGCCGACTGCTGTGTCACTCATGCTAATTATGTTTTTGTGTTTTATTCCTGCAGAACTTTTATCTGTGGAAGAAGGACAAGAAAACTCTCAAAGACATGAAAGACAAAGACAAGGAGATATTAATAGAGGTAAATGCATTTAAATACAATAATAGATAATGCATAAGAAATTAACATAACCTTCCGCCAAAGGACAATGGTCTCAATCACTACTTCCAGATCTTCTGATGTCACATTTGTAAATCATGTCCTCATTTAGACAAAAGAAGACAATAAAGCACGGCACATATGTGTGATTGACAGCTTGGATTGTCCAGTTGGAGCCTGGTTGCAGATGATGTTTGTGAATTTCAGGTTTCAAGAGCTGACATAACGCAGGTCAAATCGCAAATCTTGAGGCTTCACAATGGGAGCTTTCTGTGATATGGACTCAAGTTGAAGTCGTCTTTGGGATGATGTGGGTTTTTCTTTTTTCCCTCTTGGTAAATCCCTTTCATCCCTCGTCCACCTCTGCAGGAGAACTTCTGCGGGACTTCCATCATCGTTCCCGACCTGGAGGCGGTGCTACACCTCAAAGAAGATGGCAAGAAGTCCTGGAAGCAGAGGCTCTTCCAGCTGAGGGCCTCGGGGATTTATTATGTGCCCAAAGGGAAGACCAAGGTCAGTGGTCATGAGAGGCGATGCCAAAAACAAAACAAAAAAAACTTGAACCTGGTTTCCATTCATTTGTGCTAGAGCAGCGACAGATGAAAATCCTGCAGAGAAAGAGACATTTTTTTTTGGAATTTCAAATGAAACCTTGAAATGTAAAGTCAGGTTTTTTTTTTTTTCTTTTTCCATTTCTCACCGGGACTATAACCTGTGTGTGTGAGTGTGTGTGTGTGTGTGTGTGTGTGTGTGTGTGTTATTTCTGCTTTATCAACTTCACTGTTGTTTCACGCACTGCTGAGAACAACTAGAGCTTTTACTCCCAGTTGGATACCTACAGTATATTCACTCTATATCTTACATCTCTAGGTAACTGCTCCCACACATACCATTTCGTACGGCGAATTATGCTCCACTACTTGTGGTGCACGCACTCCATTCACTGGACGCATAGAAATGAAAAGAAATGAATTTAAAAAAGATTCCACTGTGATTAAAGCGTCTCTTATTTCTTTGCAGTCGTCCCGTGACCTTGTTTGCTTCCTCCAGTTTGACAACGTGAACGTGTACTACGCCAAAGACTTCAGGAGTAAACACAAGGCTCCAACTGACTTCTGCTTTGTCCTGAAGGTAAAAAAGAATGTGTGCTTTTATAACAACAAAGTATTTGGTTTAAATCCAAACCCAAGCAGGTTCTTGCTGTGTAAATTATTGTTATTGTTATTTCTGTTATGTTATTTTGATGTTGATGTTGACCTTCAGTTGTTGTGATGCTGATTCAGATCATGTTTATTTTTGCTTTTATATGCCACATGCATGTCCACATATAACATAATATCCAAACATATGTACGTTCAATATTCATAATTTATTTATCTGTTGATTCCTTTCTCGAGGAATCGATTGGTTCATAAAATGTTGCTCAGTGTTTGTCAAATCTGGAAATGATGATGTTCTCAAGTGTCTTGTTTTTGTCCACACACCAAAAATGATTCAGTTTTAACAATTTCTTTGTTAATATGGAGCAAAGAACCCAGAAAATATTCACATTTAAAGGAGATCAATCAATTAATCAATTAATTAATTAATCGAGTAATTGTTTCAGCCCTTTACTGTATTCTAGAGATGTGTTTCCCGAGCTTTCTATATGGGACACACTTTTTGGTGATTTGTGCATTATGTAGCAACTAATTTAAAGCCAAATCTTGGCATTGTTTGGGGACACCTCCAACATGTCACGTGACCCATCACATATAAAAACTACAAAAAGAATGAAGCATTAATGAATAAAAAATGAGAATGTAACCAGATAAACAAACAAAATCAACAGCTATGGGGTGCAGGGGTGCAGATATGAATGGATGGATCGTCAAAGCTACAAATACACACATTTCACTGTGGCATTACTTTAGCTGAAACTTCCCTAAACATGCACAGTTACTGTATTCTGAAATGTAGCCGTTGTTGTTATTATTATTATTATTATTATTATTTGTGTTATTATTATTATTATTTTTTTTATTATTATTATTATTAGTAGTAGGAGTAGGAGTAGGAGTATTAGTAGTGCAGAACGGTTCCCAAGTCTACACTCAGCTAAACGGCTCAGCTGCTTAATGTTACTGGAACTGTGAAACACAATAAATATTTTAGTTTGAAGAAGTGAAAGGGGTCGGTGGTGAGGAAGAGGGAACAAGGTGAATTTCTAAAGCATTTGTGTAACAAAGGGGTTTCTATAAAAAAAATAGCTCTAAAATCACTGCTTCATTTCATCAAATACAAGAGCTTCAAAATCGAGAGTATTATCAGTGATTGGGGGTTCACACAGTACTCATTAATGAGTGGAAAGTGCTGACGTGAAATTAAATAAAGGAAAAAAGCTCTAAAATGGGGTTTTGGTCTTAAAAGGATGTGAAAGTCTGCATCTTTTCTTTTTTTCTCTTTTTTTTTTTGTCCGGGAAACACCAGAATCAGCAGAAAACCAATAGATGAGATGGTGAAGATCAAAGTGAAAGGAGCTTAGAGAAGCAAAGAAAGTCAATTACCAACCAGTGAAAGACGGACCGAGTCCAAGAGAAGAAGAAGAAGAAGAAGAGAAGAATGTACAAAGAGGAAATAAGTTGGTCCAAGGGCAGTGGTTCTCAAACTTTTAGACCAAGAACAACCTGAGAAAATACTGAGCTCTTGAAGTAACAGTGGTGTATATAGACTTTTCACAGGAGGCAGATTTAGTCTCTCATCATCCTCTTCTTCCTCACATATACTTACTATACACACTGGCATAGTGAAATGAGATGACTCTAATTATTATTTTTTTGGTATTTGTTTAATTTTCTGAGCACTCTGGTCAAAATTCCTCAGCTCCACTCTCCAATCACATACCCTCGACAGTAGAACTGTATTTCTGAGCGTCCTCTGATTTACCACTAGAGGACACTCGCATGATGTGGTGCACTGGTGGTACATGCACCACACTTTGAGAACCATGGACGTAGACCACACCACGGGATAAAATGTAAATTGATTGTCAAAAACCAAGTGTTCAACTAATAATGTGACGTTATGTGGGGTATTTAAAGGTGCAGTTTCCAAAAAAACAAGGACTTATCCACTCTTCCCTCCCTTTTCCGAGCATGTCAAAGAACTATGGTGGCCTTTAATGCCAAAAATGACATTGTTCTTCTTCTTCGTTTTGTGCAGTAAGATGAGTTAATGACTGACTTATCCCTACATCTATGGAAAATGTACAAGAATAAAATCCATTTAAGTGGTTTGCCCTTTAATTCTGAGTCCAGACTCATTCTGCCCCCTAGTGGCTCACTGTGAAGCAACACCAGATAACATGTTTCCTATGTTAGTTAAAGCCCTCAAGCAAAGACAGTGGAATGTTTCCACTACACTACAATAACAAATACAATTCAGTGCACACTGACATTATTCACTTACTGTTTTTGATCTGTCATTGTTTAAAAATAACACATTTAAAGAAAGAAAGAAAATTGTTGGAAAAATAGCTTTTATGTTTAAATTATAAATCTTTAAGACTTGGGATAAAAGTATGAAAGGAAAAGTTTCTATCACTAAATCTGGAGATTGTTTTCAGTGTTATGGTTTGAGTTATTGTGTCTCGGAAAAGAAAAGAAAATCTGTCCCAAAGCCCGAAGCAGTGTCTTCAAACAACTAATATTTTTCCTCATGGTCAGAAACAAGAAAGACAGAAGTTTTGTGGGTTAAAATGTCAAGAAAATTGAAAGTTTTGTGTCTCCACAGCATCCTCAGATCCAGAAGGACTCTCAGTACATCAAGTACCTGTGCTGTGATGACGCTTGGACCATGAACCTGTGGGTGACGGGAATAAGGATCGCAAAGGTAAAACAACACGTCCTCTGAAACTGAAATGTAATTATGGGTCATTTTTGATCAACCCCTGAATACGGCCTATATGTATGTGGTAGTATAAAGTTATAAAGTGTTACTGAGGTTAGACTTGGGGAGGAAAAAAAAGGTTAGGCAGTAAAGTACAAGTAACAAGAAACCCAAACACCCTGAGACACATTTTTTTGTGTTTTTGGCTTTTAATTTCTAGAATATTTTATCCTTTTTTCTTGCATATTGTTAAAGAAGTGTATGCCAGAGTGTTCTCAATTTTTTTCATGGATTTTTTTATTTTTAGTCAACTGTAAACAACGTTAACTAAAATACTCACACTAACACACCTTACGCCCAAAAATGTCCTCATTGAAACCTGTTCAAATCACTGCATCATGACAAAAACTTGGCTTTAAAGGGTTAAAAACTTTAAAAAAAAATGCATTCATGTTTGATCTGTAGGATGAGGGCTTTTTTATGAGCACACTTTGGTGCTCTAGGTGTATTAGTGTGAGTATTTTATGAAATATGAAGGTGCATCGAGATAAAAATGTGGCAATTTAAGGGTTACAATTTTTGAAATTCATTAATGCATGGAAAGGACTGATTTTGGTTTAAAACAATAAAAAAATAAAAAAACACATTTTGATCCTCTAGGAGTGTTTACGTAACCTTATCTAAGGGTTAATCACAAAGCGCTGCTTTTAAAAAGGTGAATACAGGTCGTACTTCCTGTATGTATGTTTCGACGGTCTCAGGTAGAAGCAGGAACAACCTTGCTTTTAATATTAAAAACAAACAAAAGCTGAACCAGAGAGAGAAGTGAGATCGTGATCTGTGACCTGTTTCTCACACTTTCCAGTATGGAGCTTCGTTGTACAAAAACTTTAAAACTGCGGAGAAGAAAGCGGTCGTCAACTCTGCGTGGACGAACCGAAGTGTCACGTCCAGCTCCAGCGAGTCAACGCCCTCACCCACCATCAAAGGTAGAACCACTTACACACACACACACACACACACACAGACAGAGGCTATGGTCTGTTTTTCAATGATGTCAAAGGTTAACATTTATATCTTTCGGGCCACTTCTCTGCTGTGTTAAAGGTGATGTTTCTCTTCTGCTTTCAGCCAAAGCAAATGGTCACGCTCCCAAGCCCCAACCTGAACCTGTGTTCAAGGTGAGCAACATCATCTCCATCAGCAATGAAGCTATTGATTATTGATTTCTCCGTGAAATAGTTGGAACAGTTCATCCATCACCGTTTCTCCAACACATTTAAACAGATAATCCTTCATTTGTCCCACTACAGTGAGTTACAGGTGGGCTCAGTGGTAGAGCGAGTCGCCTATCGGTCCAAAAGATTAAAGTTTTGGTCTGTGAGTGTCAGGAGATTTTCAGGAGCTCCCACGAAAAACGGGTGTGAATTGACAGAGAAATGACCGTTTTATAATTCAGAAAGGAAACACAGTTCCTGCTTATGTTGGTTTTTGTTTTTGTTCATAAAGCACTGTTAAATCTACACAGCTGCCCAAAGTTACCACAGTGCAGTGAATGTAAAAATCCCTAAAAGACAATAAAACATGAGCAAAGAATAATGTCTTACATCAAAATTACACAAAGTAATAAACATAATGTGTTAAAAAAAGCAATAAAAGTGCATAAACAAAGCCATTTAAATAAAAAAGCTAATAAACGTATATCTGGGAAAGTCAATAAACATAATATTCCTTCAACTAAAGTCTGAAATTTCTCAAGTTTCTTTGGTGAGTTATTCATTTATGAGGATTTAGAATCAGTTTTATTTCTCTTGTATAGCAAAAAGTAGAAAGGATCAATCATTTCATCATATCATTTTCATATTTACATGGTTTAAAGATATAAATGATTATTTATTTTATCTTCATGATTTCGCACGTGGAAAAGGGTAAAGGATGAAGTTTGTGCTGTTTATGAGTTTAAATTTAAACATTTAGATTTCTGTTCCATAAATTCATCATTCAACAGGAAATGTTCAGACCATTAGTTTATCATATTATGTACAACTTGTGCAGTAAAAGTCAATGAAAACTATAAATACTGATTTTATATCTTAGGATGTTGGAACCTGCCCGCCTCCTCCTCCGCCGCCTCCTTCTCCACCATTGACTGGAATCCTCCCACCACCTCCTTCAGACCCAGCGTTTCCTCCTCCACCGCCTCCTCTCGCTGCCAAGAGTTCCTCCAAAGCTGCTGCACGGCAGCAACACCTGTCCACCAACTTCCCTCCACCTCCACCTGCGATGGACCTCCCTCCTCCACCCCCACCTCCACCCATGGACGAGTCATCCGACACTCCACCAGACTTCCTCCCGCCGCCTCCTCCAGCCATGGGTTCACTACCTCCTCCTCCTCCTTCTCTGCTGTCGGCCAACTCTCTACCACCTCCACCACCTCCTTGTTTCAAAGGCGTGGGCCAGTCTCTGCCTCCGCCACCACCAGACCCGGGCTTTTTACCGCCACTTCCTCCACCTGAGTCAGTCTTCGTAGCGACTGGGGCGCCGCCTCCACCGCCGCCGCCTCCTCCGCCACCTGCTGCCGCTGCTCGTGCCCCTGCCCCAAGAGCACCGGTGCGGGCGTCGGGGTCAGTGAAGAAGATGCCTCCTATGCCACCAAAGAGGACTACACCTTCACTGCGTGGAGGTGGTGGAGGAGGAGGAGGAGATGGTGACTTGATGTCAGAACTGATGGTCGCCATGATGAAGAAACGTAGCAATCCTTAGCCTGAGGAGAACGTGGACTTTGAGTGCGGTACGAACTCTCAGCTACATCGACAAGCTTTTAAGGTGCAGTCTGTGACATTTAGCAACTTTACTGGTGAAAAATCTCTGGAAAAAAACACAGTAATTCATACAATCAGGTGATTGTACACTTAAAGAAATATATTTATATATCTAAATTTAGGAGGGTTTATGGACTGAATTTGAAAAAAGTTACCCAGAGTATACTAACTGTTTTGATAGTCGGTTAATCTGTCGATTATTTTCTCGATTATTGGAGTAATTGTTTGGTTTAGAAAATGTTGAAAAATGTTGATCGGGAGTTTTCCCAACAAACCAAAATGATTCAGTCTTAATGATTTCCGTGTCAAAGGAAGCAATGAAGCCAGAAAATAAGAAAAAGCTAGTAGTAGCAATAGTAGTCATGTTTGCCGATATCCCATAATACATTTTAAAGCCAAAATTGGCGATGGCAATGTTAATGATAATTTTGTGCGTAACCTCCATGTAGAGTCGTGAATTAGTGTTTTGTTTTTTGTTTTTTGGACATCCCTTTTTGGTACGTGACGGCCACCGTAGACCCCCTGCCCCCCCCGAGTTAGTTTAAAGATTAATTTTTGTAAAGTGTTAAAAGCAAAAACCATGATCTCTGTCTCACACACACTCATTAGCAGCTGTTGTAAGTAAACAATGTTTTTTGTTGGTTTCTGTTGACTTCTGGTGACTGTAAATATTGTCACGGAAAAAGCCAGTTATGTCTTATTTTTAAATGATTGTGACCTGAATAAAAACCCTCCCTAAATGACTCCTGGTGGTGACCTTCTCTTACTGGACTGAATCATCTGTAAAATGACCCAATTCCTTTGATTCTGTCGCATAAAAAACTGTATGTGTACAGAGTGAAAATGTCATATTCTACACGAGTCGCTCTTCATTTTGGTGTCAAATAGAAATTTGCAGCGCAGACCTTGACGTTTCGGAGCAAGTGTGTTCCATGAGTGTGACCGTTTTAATCAGCAAGAATCAGTGAAAGCCGTGATTCTCCTTAATTTCGGCTGAATCCAGGACTCGCTGGTGACGAGCAGCTGACCTTTAAACTCTCTCTGCCCACGCTGGAGGTCGCCGTGCTGCGTCACCAGCCTCCTCTGCAGTCTCTTGTGTAACAAAGGGGGAGAGAAGAGAGAGGATGTGGTGCAGCAGCTCCATCTAGTGGGACAAGAATGTACATACAGATACAGTGCCCTCACTGTATTGCAACAGTGAGTAACCTGAACACATTTGGGTTTGACATCAAAAGATTAATATGTCACAAGAGATCAATATTTCAACTTTTATTTCCAGGTATTTACATGTGGATCTGATGCGCAATTTAGAAGATAGAATTATTTGTAATGGTCTTATTCACTTAATGTGTGAATATAAATCCTTTGGATTTCAATAACTGCATCAAGCCTGTGACCCACTGACATCACCAAGCATTTGCATTCGTCTGCTGTGATGTTCTTCCAGACACGTAAAAATGTTTCTGTAGACTTCTGAATTCATTGTGCTGCTGCCGTCATGTGTTACATCATCAATGAAAATGAATGAGCCCATCCCAGAAGAAGCCATTACCTCCACCGTGTTTTACAGCTGAGCTTGTATGTTTGGGATCATGAGCAGATCATTTAGCCTTTCCATCATTTTGGTAAAAGTTAATCTTGGTCTCATCAGTCCCTAAAATTTTGTACCAGAATTTTTGAGGCTTGTACTTTTTGGCAAATTCCAGTCTGGCCTTCCTATTCGTCTTGCTAATGAGTGGTTTGCATCTTCTGGTGCAGCCTCTGTACGTTTGTTCATGAAGTCTTCTGCGAACACTGTGATAGACTGTGATACCTTCACTCCTGCCCTCTGGAGGTTGTTGCTCATGTCACTAACAGTTGTCTTTCTTTACGGCTCTCACAATGTTTCTGTCATCAACTGCTGATGTTTTCTTTGGTCTACCTGTTCTACTGGACATCTGTTGCTTAGTACAGCAGTGGTTTCTTTCTTCTTCAGGACATTCCAAATGGTTGGAATCTTTTGTGTCATATTCATCGTTAATCAAAAATAAAGGAATTGTCCACATTGTTCCAATACAATAGGAGGGCACTGTACAATAGAATTAAAGCTGCAAGCAGCATTGTGATGCCGGTTGAAGGTGCTATACCCTTGACTTTTTTCTGGCCGGGTCTCTTCAGAGAAGATCGGTCAACGTATGGTTTTCCGCCCGCTTCTGGTTCCGTGATCTGGAAGAAGAAGCTCCGACAGGTAAACACAAAGTCGAACATTCCAAATCAATCCACGGGAGGGGGGGAATGGAATGTACCAAGTCACAGAAAGTATACCATGGCCTTCAAAATCAATGTGTCTTTGAACAAATATAAAATTGGCGATTTTGGACGACATACTGTACTATGACTTTTTTGAGTGATTTAGGACGACATACTATACTATGACTTTTTTGAGTGATTTTGGACGACATATTATAGTATGACTTTTTTGAGTGATTTTAGACGACATACTATACTATGAAGACATACTATAGTATAACTTTTTTGAGTGATTTTGGACGACATACTATACTATGACTTTTAAGTTATTTTGGACGACATACTATACTATGACATTTTGAGTGATTTTGGAAGACATACTATACTATGACTTTTTTGTCAAAATTTCTACGACATAATATTCTATGAATTTTTTGTCAAAATTTGGACCTCATACTATACTATGGCGTTTTTGAGTGATTTTGGACAACATACTATACTATGACATTTTTGAGTGATTTTGGACGACATACTATACTATGACTTTTTTGTCCAATTTTGGACGACATACTATACTATGACTTTTTGAGTGATTTTGGACGACATACTATACTATGAATTTTTTGTGATTTTGGAGGACATAGTAATCTATTACTTTTTGAGTGGTTTTGGACGACAAAAGTCATACTATAGTATGTCGTCCAAAATCACTCAAAAAAGACATACTATAGTATGTGGTCCAAAATCACTCAAAAAAGTCATACTCAAGTATGTTGTTCAAAATGAGACAAAAAAGTCATACTATAGTATGTCATCCAAAATCAGTTAAAAAATTCATACTATAGCATGTCGTCCAAAATTTGTCAAAAAAGTCATACCATAGTCAGTCAGTCAGTCATCATCTACCGCTTTATCCTCAACCAGAGGGTCGCGGGGGGTGCCGTGCCAATCTAGCTACATCGGGCGATAGGCGGGGTACACCCTGGATAGTTCGCCAGTCCATCGCAGGGCCACACACAACTGGAGACAAACAACCATTCACTCTCATATTCACTCCTACGGTCAATTCCAAAATCAGTCAAAAAAGTATGTCGTCCAAAATCAGTCAAAAAAGTCATACTATAGTATGTCGTCCAAATTGAGACAAAAAAGTCATACTATAGTATGTCGTCCAAAATCAGTCAAAAAAGACATACTATAGTATGTGGTCCAAAATCATTAAAAAAAGACATACTATAGTATGTGGTCCAAAATCACTCAAAAAAGTCATACAATAGTATGTCTTCCAAAATCATTCAAAAAAGTCATACTAAAGTATGTTGTCCAAAATGAGACAAAAAAGTCATACTATAGTATGTCTTCCAAAATTTGTCAAAAAAGTCATACTATAGTATGTCGTCCAAAATGAGACAAAAAGTCATACTATAGTATGTGGTCCAAAATGAGACAAAAAGTCATACTATAGTATGTCGTCAAAATCACTCAAAAAAGTCATACTATAGTTTTTCGTCCAAAATGAGACAAAAAAGTCATACTATAGTATGTCGTCCAAAATCACTCAAAAAAGACATACTATCGTATGTGGTCCAAAATCACTCAAAAAAGACATACTTTAGTAAGTGGTCCAAAATCACTCAAAAAAGTCATACAATAGTATGTTGTCCAAAATCACTCAAAAAGACATACTATAGTAAGTGGTCCAAAATCACTCAAAAAAGATATACTATGGTATGTGGTCCAAAATCAGTCAAAAAAGTCCTTAAATATAGTCCAAAATGGCAAAAAGTCATACTATAGTATGTTGTCCAAAATCAGTCAAAAAAGTCATACTATAGTATGTCCTCCAAAATCACTCAAAAAATAGTATGTCATCCAAAATCAGTCGAAAAAGTCATACTATAGTATGTTGTCCAAAATCAGTCAAAAAAGTCATACTACAGTATGTCCTCCAAAATCTATCAAAAAAGTCCTACTATAGTATGTCGTCCAAAATTTGTCGAAAAAGTCATACCATAGTATGTCGTCCAAAATCAGTCAAAAAAGTTATAGTATGTCGTCCAACAACCACCTAAAAATGTCATAGTATATTAAGGCCTCAAGAAACGCTCCCTCAGTCAGTTTTTGATGATAATTTTTATTATTATTGTTAGTGTTGCTTGACAGAGCCTGTTTTCCGATGAAGGAGCATACAAATATATTTAGTGTCTGTTCTCAAAGACTAAACAGTGGCAGACTAACAACATCAACAACAACAATAGGTACTCTACGTGCTGGAGCTTTAATATTATCTTAACTCAACTCAACTCAACTTTATTTATAAAGCGCTTTAAGCAGCCGTAGCTGAGACAAAGTGCTGTACATGAAAAGAAATGCGAGAGACTTTTTTTGATGAGATGCAAAAAATGTACAAATACAGTATTTCATCACTCCATTATAGTAACATGACCTCCACTACTTGCTCACTTTTGTGTCAACCTACTTGCTCAATTTGAAAAGCACATCCATTGGCTGGCAGATGTTCAGCCACATTGCAACATTTGTCACTGTTAATGAAACATGGTTTAACAAATAGTACAACTGTTAATGTGTGAGGTGCAGCAAAAGCCAAACAGGGAAGACGGGGCCTTGTGTAAGGCACGGAACTGACGTGTTGAATCAAATCATGCTGAGTCGCACTGCATGGCAAATAAGGTGAATAACTTTGCATAACTAACTCCCGCCATATATATATCTTTAAAATGTCACATCAACGGCAATGAACTGAGATATGAATCACATCTACTTCAGTCATAGAATTACATGGTCTCAATTTGAAAAACAGGATAAACTTCAGCCAGTCTCCTCAGTCCATGTGTGACAAACATGAGCTGCTGCACTTCATCTTCACTTCATATGGTCCAAGAATGGAGGTTACCCTCACAGGCCAGTACAAAGCGTGGACTGATCCCGTGGTGTTGATTTTAACATAGCGTCCCGCCTTTTCCTCTGCAGTGTTCACAGAGGCCTGAACAATGTATCTAAAGTGAAGTTCTCTCAGCAGGTGGAGGTTCAAACGGGTGCAACACCAGAGGAGCCCCGGGAGGGATCGGATGGCTGCTGCCTTCAGGCCTGGCCAAAGTTTGACCCGCACTAAAAAACAGACCTGTTCCAGACCATTGCGGCCCCTGCAAAAACAACACCAGCAAAAGTGAGTGTCAGTGTAGCTCCAGGTTTGGCTCTGTATGTATGAGTGGTGAAAGAAGGGCACGCAAAGGTGTGTGTGCACCTAAAAACACTGACCCAAACGTGGGTAAACACACAGATGACGGCCTCATGGGTTTCCCATCTTTGAACTTGTGACGCGCAGCCGAAACGCGTCAGCGCATTAACGCACGACATGTTTGTGTGAGGCATTCTTCATGTGAGGTCAAATGTGCGGGTATTTATACAGTCGACATCAAAGTGTGACACCGTAGTTTGTCACAATGGGTTTTGAATAATGAGTCATTGAGCGCTCATTTACTTTACAACTATTTCACCTCTGACATTCACGTTCTGAGGAGTTCACTTTACGTCTCTGCAATCTGAACCTTACTTTATGATGATTATGACTGTTGAGCTCATGAAAGGTAACTATATAACACTAAGGATAGGTCAGACATGTGATAGGGCTGGAACTACTGAACATCTTAACAGCCATTGATGGCCACCAGCTGCTAGGCTCCACCCTTAAGTCAGTGACTGATGGGCCCCAACTTGACCTTCTCTCTGAGCAGCACCGGGCTACAGGACTGGGGGGGATTGAAAACATCCTCTTGGAGTGATGTGCTGTTTCAGGGGACGGAAACATGGAGAACACGGCACGCCAGTCACACACACACACACACACCCTCTGTCATATCAGAAAGAGCCAGCAGTGGCATGCCAGACATGTCGCCCATGCGCCAGACGGGTTTCGCGGGCCAAGCTGAGCCAGCAGGATGCCACTGGTCACCGACTCGACCGCGTCGCAATGGTTTATGTCTAAAACAAGTCGGTGGCACAGTTGAGAAAGGAGTTCAGAATTCAAAAGTTTATGTTGAAGTACTATTCAAGCTGAGCAGGCAGCAGTAACTCACAATGTGGAGTATGCCTCTTGGATGTTATCCAATATTCAGTAAAACATCTGCTCTATTGAAACGTCTTACTCGAGCTGATTCACAAAGACGATTGACAAAACGTGCATAATCCGCTTCCACCTGCACATACTGTACGTTGCATGGATACGGAATTATTTTGATTAGCTCACTATGTCGTGCTGCAAGGATTAATCACTTGATACATTCATTTATCTTGTTTTTATTCTTTTTATTAGACTAAAGATGCTCTGTACCAGATTACTAGATTATTATTTCCATCTGCAGTCCCTGTAAGAAATAAATTAGAAAGATTAGTACAGAAGAAAAGGGATTAAAATGTCAAAAAAAAAGGTGCATACATTCTCACATGGTGTAAAAATTAAAACACATAAATACACAAGAGCAGACAGAGGAACATGGATAAAGAAGAGTTAATGTTGACAGACTTGTTTCTTAATAATCACTCAATTAATAACCAACTATTTGAATAATTGATGAACTGGTTTGAGTGCTTTTTTCTGTATGTAGCTAAATTAAATCAAGCGCTATGATTTTGCTTATTAAATTTGAATATTTGATGGTTTCTTTGCTCCTTTACATTGGTTTAAATTTACATTTTCCTGACATTATATGGTCCAAGTGTAGAGTAAGTTGTAGTTTACTTACTAGACAAAACACATAGGGAGATCACTGGCTGATTCTTTTTAAAACCATTTAAGAGCCAATTATGACACAGTTTCATACACAAAGACAATTATATGAATTATATTATGAAACTGTGTGGTTTTATGGACAGGTGACAAGAGTTATAGTGCCTTTGATTGCAATTGACATTTTGTGGATAGTCAAATAAGAATTTTACCCTTAGGTATAATGAATTATAGCACATTTGAAGCATGTACCATGTGGGGATAAAATCTCAGTCCAACTGCCGCCTCATATGGTCGTCCTGGTTTCTCTTTTCAGTTTTCAGGCAACAACAGGAACCTCAGCTGATCAAATAGCGGCTGTAGTCGGCAGGGACCTGGCAGGGAAAGTGAAAGTGTGAAAGTGTCACAAAATTCTGAGGTGACGACGTAGTGGAGGGGTTTTCTCTTGGCACTGAGACGGGTACGACACAGTGAGCCCAATCCGCAACCACTGTACGAAAGGAAGCCGCGGCTTATGTGACTTGTGAATTGCGTTGAGTTAGCCATGTGTAATGTTAAAGGCGACATTTCCTGATAGTCATGCTTGAGAAACGGCATGAGAAAATGATGTGCACCCAGGTGGTCAAATGCTCTTTTTGTCTCTCAGCAGACGACCAGTGCTGCTTTTGTTGCTGTTCATCACTTTGAAGCAGGAACCCATGGTGGGCGTTTACGGTTCCTCGCTTCCCCTCGGTTCTGCATGCTTCCATGCTCCCCGCGCCATACGAGCACAAGCTTTTGTTGTGCAAACTTGTAAGGGCTTATAATATATGGTGTGAATATATGGAGTGTGAGCAATAAACCATACATCCATTCAAGTCGAGCAAGTCCAGACTGCCATTTAATCTATACAATAACTTTGCTTTATGCCATATTATATGTATATAATAGTGGTTCCTATTAGCAGCACAGGCGGGAACATATTGTTGCCAGTCATTAGGCACAGATTAATACTTACATAGACATACATTAAACCCAACAGAATGATATTGCTCTGCGTTGGCATCCATAAATTGTGGAGATATAGTGTCGCCAGATAGAAGGCATATGGCCTTGGTAGGACAGTGTGCCTTGTAATTGAGCAGCAGAGCAAGCAGTCCATAAAGATGCCAAGACATAGTTAAATATTTATGTAGATGAATGGAGTAATAAATAAATGGTTAAATGAATAATGGCTCGACTAACGTGATTGCAATAGATAAGTCATGTTTTATTCAGGACTTGGAGGGAGAGCAGGACGTTATTCTAATGAGCGAGTTAAAGTCCCGTCCAGATGAATGTAAAGCGATGGCATTTTTGACAAAAGTTAAAGTTTCATTCATCAGTTTGATAATTTTATGCTCTTAATAAAGCTACACAGACACGATTTTAAGCGGGGGGCAATCACACAAAGTAGCCTTTGGTAATTTAGGTCATATTTCTCTGGTTTAAATCCTCTGCGAAAATGGTCATGTTGTAAAATATGAGTTAATCAGCGAAGCTCCGTCTTTCATATTCCTCTCTATATTGGAGAATTAGTATTCCTCTATCTAACAAAACCATTTCCTCCCTTTAAAGATAGAAGAAAGTTGCCCCGTGCTTTCCTTCCTGTGGGGATATTGTATGGCTGTGGACTCCCCACTGAGCTTGACCAGATTGCTGTTTAGGCACGCCCTCTACAGGCCAGAACTGGAAGTGAGCGTCCACAGGCAAGAGAAGTGGGAAACTGTCACTCATGTCATTTTTGAAAGGATGTCATGAACAAAAAAGGAAATAAATAAATTACTTTTATATATATATGTGTATATATATATATACATATATTTATATATGTATATATATATAAAAAATCAACCAAAACAAATCATTTATTGAAGGTAAATATAAACAGAAATGTGTGTTAGAGCTGCATCACACACACCACAGAACTATAGCGAGACACTTTCCCCCGAGTGAACGTGAGGGAGAAGCTGTCAACAGCATGGACACAGATTCCCACTGTGAAGTCAGGACCACATCAGACATGAAGCTGTCCACAGCATGCCATCAGGATTTCACTCTTTGTCCTTCAGCTTTTTTTTTTCTCCCTCTCCTTTCATTCGGATGAAAAAGAAAAAAAAAAATGGTTCTATTTCACAGGCACGGATTTAGTTTGTCATAATATTTCCAATGGTGTGAATCTGCAAACAAGGAAAATGCTATTGATTGTGTACATAATTCTGAGGACAGACATAAAAAAAAAGCACCCGATTAAATATAGTTAAATAGTTATTAGTTATTTTATTGTCAAAGCTCTGAAATAAATCATTTCCAGGGAATTAAATATGTCATCATTTCGTGAGCGATCCTCTCCAATGTCCCTGGGGTCGACAGTAGTAGTAGTAGTCACTCCACATATTAAGGCCCCCACTTTGACAACTACTTTACAATATATTATACATACATAAAAGCATTTTTGCACATTAAATAAAGGTATATTCAAAGTGGCCACGTCCCTTTCAAAAATCACGAGAAAGACATTCTGGCACTAGATTAGGCAAAGGACGGAGAGAAGAAAAGAGGAGAAGCTCAGCACAATTTCACGATTTTGTCTGCAAGAACTGCATGATATTTTGGTGGAGAAAATGATTTTCAGGGGGGCATTGCTGTTTGTGTTCATGGGCTTGTTTTTGCCAGTGTGTTCACGAGTGTGTGTTTGCCTATGTATGGCTGAGAGTGTATTTGTCTAGCCTTTGAAGGCACTGCCTTCCCCTGCGTGTCTTTATTGTGGGGCAGCTGAGGCCCTGCCTGTAGCTCTGTCCAGCACTGAGACTCAGACACCAGCTGCATTCACCGTCACAGACCTCTGCCGGCCTTTGATGTCCGCTCTGTTGCCCAGCCCCGGACCACAGAGACGCCGCGTATCCACCAACCATCTCGAGTTTAAAAAAAAAGGAGAAAAAAGACAGAAACAACTCACTCCTATTTACATGTTTTTATTATCTAACGGGAAAGGAGAAGTTGTTTGATATCTGTGGACAAAAAACAAGCTGTTCGGGTCTGGGCACTCTGGGGTGTCTGACTGATTGACTGCATGGGCAAAGTTCCCAGGGTCTGTCTTTGTGTCCAACTGCTTTTCAAACAGCCCCAGGCCTGAGAGAGTTTTGCCTCGGGCAGAAAAATGATAAATTAGAATTACATTTTACCAAATCAGAGTGTCTAGGTTTGGACTAGAAAGGTGCAAGAATGAAATGAGATTGGCTTTTATCATGAGGAATCAAAGCACAACGGCACTGACGTGAATGTATTTGGAAGAATAATCATATGAATATGCAAAATAAAAGACAGCGGCTTCCTGCTGCTGTGTTGATGCAATTGATAGGACACTTTTGAATATGATTTGTGTGCAGACCACATTTTTGCACATTAGCATTAGAACACACAGCTCGGGACTCTGAAGTCCAGTTGTATTTAATAGTGTGCTGTTTGTCAAATAAATGAAATGACACTCTTTTTTATTATTATTAATAATAGCTTTTTGACACTGATGTAGAGGACGAAATTAGATCCGGCAACCATGCTCAAATGGTTCAGTGTTTCAAACATGGAACTGCTTCTTTCTCATACTTGGAGTATACACTGTCCTTTCAGACAGCAAGGTGAGTCAGTGGGCAGCCTGTGATGAAAAAGAGCAGAAGGGCAAACATCAAAGATGTACATTGTTAAGAGAAAGGGACCGAGAACACAATATGTCCTCTTCCTGTTATCCTACATCCGCCTGCACAACTGGAGTTTCTGAGAAAATTCTTGTGTCACAACCCCAGAAATCCTCCCAAGTGATGACATTTCAGTGCCTGTACTGAATCACAGGAAGACACTCATGTAAAACCCTTGGATTGCACCTTTCTTCACAACTGTTGTTAGCCTTAAAGCCCCTTGCGCAAGCAACTCACAGATGTGTAATGGCCTTTATCATAAATATCAGCGCTGCAAAGGTTAGCGGCTGATAGATGTGTCCCTGTGCCCCATTTAGTTGCATCGCAGACACATTTGACTGATGCTGCTTTCGCACAGGTAGAAGTGCATTGATAGAGGAGGCTTAGGGCTAAATAACAAGTAGGTTACTCTTAGGGTAAACTTAATGCAGGGTGAAATATCTGCTCTTGTGTAAAGGTTAGCTCAATATAACTTCTGCATTGTTCTCTCAGATCTTTGCAACCTCTGCGGTTAAGCTAATGGAGGACCTTGCCATTTTACCTGATGTAGAGGCAGGACCGCGAGCTCAGAAAACAATCTGTATCAATGCATGAACCTCACAGAGACTCCAGAGCTTTCTTCTCTCTAGCTGCGGGGCCGACATCGGGGACTATTTAAGTTTTGACTAATGGTTGACTTGACTGAATTGTAATCACATGATAATATCTATTGAGCGCTATTGATTTGCTATTAGTTTAACTAGTTTAACCTTGATTTATGGCCACAGACCCGTCGAGTCCAAGGCTATAAAGGGATCATTGACAAGCAACAATAGCCCTTCGTAACATGCCCCTAAGGTCCCCTTCAGTAGCAGATCAATAGCTGACCTCTATAACCATTATTTCCCTGCAATAGCGTTCCGCTGTTTTCTGGAAATGATGTACAGTATCTGTCTGTCTGGAGTAAAACGGGATATGTTGTTATTAATCTCGAGGTAATGGGTTTCTGCACACAATAATATGGCGACTGATGATAAGAGATGTTTCCAACATAAGGGTGAGTACACTTTTAGGGTTGTAACTTGTGATTTTATGAATATTTATGCTGCTATATCTACATCTGCTGGTTTGTCCATTAAATGTCAGAATACCGGCTCTCTATAGTTTGCCTTGGTTGAGGTGTGAACTGCACACTGTAATTACCACTTCCTGGGTTTGATTCTGGCAGGGTCCTTTGATGCATGAAAGTGCCCCCAAGTTTTTCTTGCTTCTTTTCATCTCTCCATACAGTGAGCTTTCAAAAAAAAAAAAATACAGGCAAAAGGTCCAACAATATAAACAAAAAAAAAAGTCACGAAATTGACCTGGACATTCACCTCAAACTGCTTTTACTTTATGAGTAGTACAAAAAACACTGTCTCAAAAAGTTGTTTGAAACTACAGTAAGCGAAGAAAAAGAGAGCACGCACTGCAGTTTGGAATCTCACTGTGCCATATATCAATAAGTGTTTCTTTTACTTATTTTTTTATTTTATTTTTAATAATAATGCAGACCATCTTTCTCGTATACATGGGTAAGAAATATATGGGGTATAATGTACTAAAATGTTGTGTTAGTTAGTGGACTTTTTGGTTTTAAATCCGTAAAGAGTCCGTTACTAACACCTAAACACACATTTGTAGTGGTTTACATACGTGCTAGGCTAGAGTTTCTTTAGTGGGCACTTGGTTATAAAAGCTACAGTGGCTCACCATTAAGGAGGACCTTGGGGGACAGAGTATTTCTCACTGAGTGACCTTTATTATGAACAGAGCCAGTAGGTCATTGGATGTGACACATATGTATGAGCCTGATTAGGGCCTCAGCCCTGACCGAGGTCCGCAGGTGTCCAGCAGCATGACACCAGGCCCTCTCTCCCTCTCTTTCTCTCTCTCTCCCCTCTCTCTTCGTCTGAATTAAGAGTAAATGATGAAGGCATAGATGTGACCTTTTTAGCTCGATGAGAAAACCACTTTATAAGCTGTCCAATGAGAACAAAGGCTGTTTGCGTAGCGTACTTTTTGGTCAAAGTGAGGCAAATAAACAAGCAACAATGCGGAGTAGCTTGCACTTGACAAAGGAACCGTTTGAGTAACATTCAAGCCTTCGTATAAGTTTGTATGCAGATGTGAGCATGCACGGACACGTGTCTGCATGCGGGCGCGCGTCTGTCGGTCAACACAATCCACTCAGACAGGTGATGTGGGTGAGTAATCCATTAGAAGGATACAGAATCCCTTCCTCAGCAGTGCACAGTTTGAGTGCGCCCAGCAAGACCTTGACAGGCCCCAGAGCCAGGGCCTGTCAAGCCAGGAGCCGGAGTGATGGAGAGCCCCCACCATGGCGCACTGGACCCTGGCTCTCACCCACACACTGCCACTGAGGCCACACACTCCGGGGGCCTTTGGTCACTGCAACACAATCCAGATGTACTCTGCGCTGTGCGTGTGGACGTGCGCAGGTATGCACACGCTAGGCGTGCATGCACATGTTCGTCTCACTGAGGGAATGAGATGACGCCAACAAAGGGTCAGTGCAAATTAAGATATTTCCTGCCAGTCTCCTGTCTGTTTGTCCCAGGGGCTCGGGATATTTCCATTATTGCAGGAAAATTCACTCAAATCCCTCAACCTTGTCAGCCAATGACATCCAGTCCCAGAGGACATTAGGCTTTAACTCTGAGGGGCATTAATGAAAAGGCAACCAGCTCCCCGAAGGAAGAACCACAACCACTGCACTAGATCGTGGCCAAGAGGCTGAAAGCACATAGTTTGCGATCATTAAGTTACGTGACTTGCATTTATCTGACAGAAAAACCATGATATTCACAATATTTAACAATTACGAGGTGTGGCAAGCATGCAGTTTTTGTTTATGCAGACAGACTGCCGATAGAAAATCAATGGCCCTTCCTGTAGTGACTGTGCTAGTTGGCAGAAACTCGCGTTAATGATTAAACATCAAAATCTGACTCAACATGATGCATCTCCTTTTGTGTGTGTTTTCCCCCTGCCCCTGTGCACACACTTACCTGTCAGCCTGTCTGTGTACACACCAGTGATATGTGACACACCTCCCGAACGCTCAGTAATATAGTAAATGATTTCAAATTAGCAATAAGGCACCACCACGGTGAACACAATACTGCAGTTATTATAAATCAGATCTCACAGGACTTATTAAAGCAAAACGAGATGCTCCAACTTCACTAATTGGTGCAATGATTTTTTAAATAAGTGTGTGCGATTCCTGCTCCACCAATTGCAGTGAATAAAGACACTCTGGGTTGTTATGAAACTGAATCAATAATGTAGAGCACTGCTGTGTCTTTATTGCACATCGAGGGAGCCACTGATTCATTAAAAAAAGCACATTACATTATGGGATTTGCTTGCCCAGGGCTTTGTGTGCATTGAAATGAAAAGATATTTGGAACATTTTTAATTTTTTTCTTGTGTTAATTTATTGATGTATGCATCTGCGGCTAATGATTCACAGAAGTGTAAAAAAAATGTGAAGTTATTAAGAAGTGACTCTTAGTTGCAGACACACTGCTAATCGCAGCGGTGTCTGTGGCATTACTTGACTTAAAGTTGGGGCATCAAAAGTGGAGTAATTATAAATCCTCTGTGTGTGTGTGTGTGGAGTTCAGTTTCTAGGAACCGCATTAGCTACAGCGTGGCAGCAGCTGTTCTTCCTATGGGTCCACAAAAGCTTTTACATTTTATAATACTATATAAAAACTTACATCAATAACTTTACCAGTGTGTGTACTTGTTACATTTTAGGGCCTTTACTGGCAAAAACATTGTCAACATTGGCTAAGTTTGGGGCCAAAATTTAAAATGTGGATTGGTGAGGGTTAGATGTTAACTGGTTATGGTTAAGGTTAGGGATCAAACTTGTTCTTATCCTTAAAGGGATAGCTGCTCAAACCTGTGTGAATGTGTGTGTGTGTGTGTGAACTTGTATTTTATCTCTTTTGTGGGGTCAAAAAAAAAACTTATCTTTGTGGGGACTTTTGGGGATTAAGACCTGTTTTTAGGGTTAGTATTAACGTAGGCACTTAGTTGTGATGGGTAAGGTTAGGGTAAGGGGCTAAGGAATGCATTATGTCGATGATGTGTCCTCACTAAGACATAAAAACAAGTTTGTGTGTGTGTGTGTGTGTGTGTGTGTGTGTGCCCTGTCGGCCTGGAAATCAGTTTGGGCTGTGAAATCCCTGTCACTGCCCGGGCTTAGACATTCTGATGTGCTTGGGAAAGCTGCTACACTCATAAACAGCACCAATGCGGAACGGTCACATTGTCTCACTGTAAAATGTTCAATACATTTCTCATGCTCCTGTGTGCAGTTAAGTCCCTGTCCCTCTAATATATTATTTTCTCAGCCATGTCCCATCAGCTGGGTAATCCCGTTTGTGGAGTTATCGCTCCAACACGGTGGCCTCTCTCTCTCGCCGAGGAGGAGCCCAGCATTTTAAAACCTGAACTATATTTCTTTTTTTGTTTTGAAGCACAGTGTGAGGGCAGTGTCATCAAACATAATATACTGTCGGAGAAAAATGGTGGCTTGGAACAACAGTTTGTTTCTTGACCCTTTAACATGGGGAATAGAATCTGATATTGTTGTTTTTAGGAGTGATATTCTCAAACAAAAATGCGAGCTCAAATTCAATCATGCAAGCGAAACCTATGTACAGTAGCACAAACATGACAAAAATATCACACTGTCCCTTTAAAGTCCCTCTGCCTTTAAATCCACATACTGAAGATTTTTTTTTTTTTTACAGATTTCACTCACCATGGAATATTTATATAGCTGCATAGTGACGGTTGCATAAGTTAACCAGCCGCCATCAAAATATCATTAACAGTAATTGAAAGTCTCAGTGGATCTTTACCCTCTAGGTGTTGGGGCTGTCAGAGTTTGTTATGTAAAGGAGGACATGATGACAGGAGATGATTTTGTGTGTGTACACGCACACGCGCGTGTGAGTGAAAGGTGAATGTGGTCGGGAGCTTGGACAGTTCGCGACCCAGCGGGGACGTTGGCGCTCCGGCTGGGTAGGTAATGATATCAGATGCCACACTCCACAACAACAGGTGCCTTGGCACTGCCACCTTCTACCTCCACGCTGCGTCAATGACATCAACACCGACCCGCCGGTTAATTATAGATCACCAATCCCCTGCTCTTCACTGCTCAGCCATGAGAGGAGCACGAGGCTATGCTGGTGGTGGTGGTGGTGGTGGGGGCAATGTTCTGTTGATGCTGCTTGACAGGTCTGGTTCACTTCACTGCTTCTTTTTGTAATCATCTCATGATGTCGGTATCCACAGAAACACTCGGCTCAATGTAACCCAGCACAGTTGCTTCATTTGACTGATTTTCTTTTTCCAACTGTCCAACTATTACTACAACACTCCCTGTAAAGGCCAGGATTGAAAAGTCTATATGTACAATGTAGCTCCATCATATAAGAGTTCTTGATATTAGAATCACAATGCTCTAAAGATGGTTTGTTGTTTGTGCGACCAGGCCCCCTTTTCTCCTCAGGTCCTCCCTCTCAAGGTCTTTTGAAAATAGCTTGTGGCCTTGGCTATTGGCAGAACTCCCATGATGCACTGAGCCACTGCTCTATCTCCTTACACTATGTATTTTTTTATAAAAGAAATTGACTGTAGTTTCTCTGCATTTTTGACTCTGGTGCTGTAGCATCTAGCCAAATACTACTTCATATAATCATCATTATTATTTATGTAAAAGTTCTGTTATCGCTTCTGCTATGGATATGTGTACTGTTATCTATATCAAACTGTTCTGAGTGTCATATTCCTTATCCATTTCTCTTCTCTCGACACAGTTGGTGGAGCCAGATGGACGTTATTTTCTTCCAGGTAATGATGTGATTTTTTTCAAGTGATTGATTATTGTGGGAAATATCAGGATTCTCTATTTTTGCTCCGTTAATTGCTATGAGATAATGATGGTGCTAAATAAAATGGACTACAATGTGAAGGATGTGCTAAAAAAAAATGTGTCACTAAACTGCCACTTCACTCCAACTTTTTTTATTTTGTTATTGCCGTTGTCTTGCGCCTCATATGCTCCGAAGCCTTGTGACTAATTCAGTAGAAGTGCTCAGCTCCGGGGTGGAGATTGGGAGCAGATTTAGGTGCAGCATTTGGATGACCATATGGAACTCTTTGTGGCGCCAAGAGACCATGCAGCTTGGAAACCTGATCACCATCTCCCTAGTGACAGCTGGAGCCTTTACACCATCAGAACATTTGTAGACTTCTAATTTGTCATAACCACCTCCTGTGGCAGAGAAATATGCCGCAGAAATTAGGTAAGCAAAGTTTGGGATTTCTGGGTCAAAGCAAGATTTTTTCAGGGAGTGGGGCCTGGAGTGATAACAGGGAGAGAGGGTTAAGACACGGGGGCGGCGATGTGGGATAATGCGTGCATGAGTGGACGCAAGCATCTTATCTCATGCTTACATAATTCCCCCTGCCTTGTTAACCGATAAGCCGGAGATCTTGGTTCATATTACATCAGCATTTCACACCGAATAAGTGTGCGAATCATCTGCACACACATTTCTGACATTCTCAGAATACACACACAGTGCACTCAGCGTCCTCCAGAGGTATCAGAAGGGTCATCTATGCTCTGGTCCAGTCATAATTTTGGTGTTGGTTGTATGAGTGTCTTTCTGTGTCTGCATGCATCATGTGCGTGTACCTCTGCACCTAGCTGTTGTCAGTCAAAACAAGCGCTCTCTCTCCCCCGCAAGACCCAGATGAGAGTTGCTTGTTACAGTCGCTTGTCAGTAAATATATCCCATTAATATTTCATGGAACTGTTTTTTTGTTGTGGCCGTCTCTCTCTGTGCACCTTCCTCCCTCTTTCCTATTTGTCTGAACGGACCATGTTCCTCGTGCTTATCAACCAGAAAATGCCCATCGCCACCCCCACCGCTACCCAATTCTCCATCTCCAGAGTGTAAAGAGTTTTCTGCCTGAAGGCACAATTCTCTTGTCATTGTTGTACACTCAGGACCTTGTTGTGGTGTGATGTAATTGTTTTGCTTTGAGACCCTTCACGAGCAGCAAGCCGAAAACAAAGGACGGTTTCATGATCTATGTGGCTCTGAACTCTTTAAACTCACAGTGAGAGCGCTTAAGCCATGATTGTTTAGCTAACAAATTAATGACTCTCTAACAAAGGCTCACAGTAACAGAACAGTAATTGCTTGAATATAACTTGCGCACCACCCTTCAAATTGGTGATGTGGGCCTGTAATGCCAGCAGTAAACAGAGACTCAAACTCTCATTGCACTCAGAAGAGCGCTGGGAACGGCTTGTAGGCCCGGCATTTTCTAGTGGGAAATAGCCTGAATGTTTTTTTTGTTGCATGGTCGTAATGCTCTCTAATGCTGATGGTTGACTCTCTGTAGGCAGTCTCGCAATTCTCAGGTGGGGCCTCCTAAAGCACTAGCTGAATTAAGTGGCTATGGCTCTGAGATTTTTAAAGTGCGTCACAGCGTACAGACCACTGGTCTACCGTGACATTACTTGGTTGTTAAATGTACTTTAGCGGATTACAGCAGGTCTTGCCATGTTTCTGACCGGGCAGAATGGGGCCATCAAAACCAGTTGGCCTGATAGTGGACCCGCGAAGTGACACAATCTGTTTCTGTTAATTTGGTTCAAGCTGGCACCTCTGGGAGAACAGCAGACAGAGAAATGTCCAAGCAGGCATCGGGGATGGTTTTAAAAACAATAGATGGGAGGCCAGGCGTTGGGAAGCATAAAAGGAAAGCTGTGCGATTGCGTTCGTTCCGCAGCGAGCGTGATGGAAACTGTTTCATACAAAGTCTCAGGGCACATTATGCTGAAAGGAGACAACTATACTTGTGTGAGTGACCACAGTGTGTAGAAATGTCTTTTTCCCCCTCTCCTCTATGAATGAAAATAATGACGATCGCAATAAGCACCAGTGCCACTGCCAACCAGGTGTTATCAATCCACCTGGAAAAAAGGACATTTGTATATTTGAATATGAAGATAAAATTGTATGTTCAAATTCATTCTTTTTGTGAGTCTGATTCAAGCACACTTTTTTTTGTTTTATGGAAGCAAGTTTTTTTTAAATGTGGAAAATACAGTAGTGGTATTAGGGTTTTATTCACACTTACACCTAAGTTGAGCTCTGTAAAGGGGGAGCATCTCTGCATCATCTACAGCTGAATCATTGTTTTGTTTACATCTGTTTGGACGAGATTGTCATTGAAACAGTCTCGACAACAAGTCAAGTCAGCAAGCCGTGGCTGTGGGTGTTACTTCTTTAGTGTGTTTTGTGGTTCACGAAGGAAATCCATTCCAGCCAATATTCAACCATGTTAGCGGTCAGACTCACAAGCCAGGATGAGAAAAGAGAGTAAACAGGGTGACTAAAAATGCTCAGCTTTGGTGAAAAGCTAGCAAGACTGTAACTTAGATATGTAGTTTGGAGAGAGAAAGGTGGTGGTGGGGGGTCTATGGATTTTAATCCGTCAGCCGATAAAGGTCAGTGCTCGAAAAGGGCTTTATTCCTCAGCTCCACATCAAAGTGTAAATCCACTGATTGCAGGCCCTGAATGGGGAGACAACAAGGCTCCATTTGTGGTCTGTTTCTATGGCTCAGTGTGTGTAAGACCCTGCGTGCGCGGACCCATAATACAGGGGGTTTCTATCAGGGGCCCCCTAGATCAATGGGCCGCATGACCTTTGCATTGTGCTGCCGGCTTGGCCCGTGATGTCATGCCATCTATCCCGTGCTCCACTTAAAGTGCTGAAAGAAAAGCAAGGCAAAGTCCCACACCTTCCTCCCACTGAGCCACAGAAAAGACAGCATGAAAGGCATCATCTGCAAATGTATCCACCTGAAACAGGATTTATTCCCCCTCCAAACACACCTTCACAGATTAGGGCGCTCTGAAAAGTTTGTAGGTGTGTGGAACCAGAGACCCGCTGCTTAAATACTGTATCTTTTTCTATTTTTGGACAACTGTTGCTTCTTGCTAAATCACCGTCTGAATTCGTGTTTGCTGATGATGACAAAAGTCTTGTTGGCTGATTCAGATGAGCCCTATCACTTCTGGAGTGTTGTTCTGCATTGATCTATGGCCATTGAAATTAAACATGGTGCGGCAGAGACTCCGGGCCAAGAGAAAAGAGAAGCCCCCTTCATTGTTCCCAAGTGAAAGGTCCTCTTTATATTGAGGAGAGACGATGGCAGCTGGTAGGTTCTTCCCTCTATAGAAGATAGAGCACTTTCACAGAGTTGTGGAGTGCATTTGAATGGAAATCTAAAGAGGTAGGCGTGAACCATTTGTTTTGCTATGTTTGTGTTTGCTGTCAACATGTCTGTCTGTGTTGTGGGGCGGCCCCTTTTTACTGCACAAAATGGCTAACCCCACCATCCACCCACCCCCTCCACCCACATGACCCCACCAACTCTGCATCTCTCCCCAAACCCAGACATAATCGCGGGGGAGGAAGAGTTGCCCCCAAAAAGAGAGTGCCAGAGCCATCTTTGTGGGCAGCTTTGTCATGGCGACAGATGTTGTAATTGCCAACTGATGGATCACTTGTCAAGGACATCATTAGGATTTTTGGTGGCAGGGCTCATTGGAGGAAGAGAAGGGGTTAAAAGAACGACTGGGAAAAGATGGAGCTGGCTGAGGCGGGAATGGATGGGAGACCGGGTCACATATATCAGCCTTTTGACTGGGGCCATAGAGATTAATAATGTGATTGGCCACGCGTTAGAGGAGACACCATTGAGGATGAAAGAGTCTCCACTTCTGCCTTCTTGTGATGGCAAGAAAAGTTGGAAAGGATGGGGAGCGCAAACAAAACAAACCTTTCATGCTTTTCTATAAAGTAATATGTTACACAATGGCATCATAGCAAGCAAAAGATTTTTGGGGGATAAATAAAATACACAAGTTCTGTACGTGCTCCCTCATATACAGTGTTTAACTGTGTATGATAATGGAATTCCAAATAAGAGAATATAATAAAAGGGAAAGGCTAACTCTATTAAAATGATGTCTCTGTAAAAGATAGGGGGGCCCTCTTTTTGAGGGCAATATGATGCTTCTGAGGGGCCCGATCCAGAGAGAAGCTCTATTCTCTGGTGGCACATTCAAGGTCATTTAAGCAAGTGTCCCCATGTTCGGTGCTCAGTGTCACTCTACACCAAAGTAAATTGTCAGTTTGTTTATACTTGCCATTTGATTGTGTAAGGCACCCTCCAATGCACACACGCACACACCCACACACACCAAAAGCTCCCCAGAGGTCAATTAGGACAGACAAGGGGCTTTCAAACAAAGGGTGCTAGTGGCCCAGAGCAGCCAAGGGGACCACATAATTAACAGTTATAAAGTACTTTACTCTGCTAATTTAATTAGTTAATCCTTTTATCAGTGATGCTTTGTTGAAGGGAGTCGTTACAGGGCTCCTCTTCCAGTGTCACACGCGGACTGGGGCTCCTCTTCCAGTGTCAGGGCTAAATAGATGGTAATGGAGCTTCAGAAATGATCTGATCTGCAAGTGGCCACAAAGACACTCAGTGAGCTGAGAGAAACACGCGGCATCATATGCAGAAACTGTTGTTATGCATTCATTTCCCCCATTAACCCCAGTAAGGTGTTATGGCAAATCAGCTTTCGAGCCATTTGGGCTATTTTACATTTGATTGTGCGCCCACTCAACGAGAAAAAAAGACATGAGCAGATGAAATAAATCTGCACACGTGAAATCATAGATTTCCCGTCTCTGAATAACGGCGATGTTTGAAGTCAAATGATCATTTTCATGTGCTGCCAGGTCTAATCTCTTTGTCCCCTTTGGTACACCGCCGTCTGCCCAAAAGCCATATCTGTCGACCACACTGGAAATTATTCAAATGAGCCATCGCATTTATTTTACAGCACCACTTGAAGCGCTCACAATAACGTAATCCCATCTGCACATGGTGCCAATCCCGTGTGCACATGGTGTCACCTCTTTTCAGGTGCAGCACCTTTGAACATCAAATCTTTATTTGAAAATGTTTTAATAATCAGCTCCACCACCCCCTGCTGGGCGGTGAACCCAGCGGCTTGGGGGTTTCAAGGGGAGCCACTAAACAAATGCCCGCCAGCCCCTCACCACGCTGTACTTACACAAGCATTTAACTCTCACCTCAGGACGGAAACAGTACAATTCAACTTCAGATCTCTCTGTGAAAGATGCACAGGGAAAAAAAAAATCATCAACAGGCTCTGCGTGTGCCTGCTGTCACCCCGGTACTCCATAATAACGCGGTACACAAGGTCCTGCTGATTGCTACACGACTTACAGTCACAGCGTTACAGTGTCGCTAATGAATGTTCTCGGCTGTCTATATTTCACAGTGACTGTATATAAATATTTTTTGTCAATTTGCTACCGTATATTTGATTAGCAAAATATGAGTTTTATACTGTAAGATGGACAAATGAACCATTCACACAGTTCATGTGTTCCGTTTCCATGCGAGAGATCTGGGATTCGTACAGTTTGGTTTTCTAGGGCGATCCATAATTGCTCTAGGATGTTTTGAGTGCCGCAGGTCAGTGCCAAGAAAATCCAGCATTGAGTTTGCAATCAAACAAAAAAACTCTTCATCTGACCAGATGGCTGATTGTCTACTTGTGTATAAAAAAAGAAAGAAAGAATGAAAGAAAGAAAGAAAGAAAGAAAAGAAGACATAAAAAAAAGAAGCATATCTCTGATTGCAATCACTCTCAACGGTTGCCACAGCCTCATTAGGCATTTTTTTGGGGGAAATCATGTCGATGCGGAAACACCCGTTTGTTACCGTGTTAATGTTATCTTCCCAACGCGCCGAGACGGAGTCTGGCGACATGTCATTAGAACACGAGAGCCTCAGCGTTAATTTAAAGCTCCGGTTCTCCATTTCTTCATCATCAGGGTAACGAAACCAACAGAACATCGTCCTTTTTTTTTCCTCTCTTCAGCTATTCTCTCCATTCACTGGGGTCTGTGTGTAAATAATGCAGGAGGACGCAAACAATATTACTTACTGTTGTTACAAGGCAAAGTTGTAAATTTTTAATAAGCCCGTGCACACCTGAAATAACACAAACCTATTAAACCTGAATGTTTTATGATCGGTTTGTGGGAAAGGGAATTTTCGAGTTGACACACAAATACAAATAAAAAAGACCAGGTGAAGAAGTAATAACACAGGTCTGCACGGGTTTGGAAAATATTGCAATGTATACTCCACTGCTATAATAGTTTGTGGTTTATTTATAATATGACTTTTGTGACTTGGGAATTGATTAAAAATCAATCATTTTACAGTACATGCAAGCTCAGTATTTTGTGTTACTACTTTGACTTAAAATATTGAAATATTATAGCTAATCCATTCTAATTTTCAATGGTGAGCTTACAAACACCGTAAAAAGACAAACACGGCGTAACCCCAGGACTATAGCTTGTGTATAATTTCACAATATAGAATTAACTTTACAAACTCCCTCAGCCGTGAAAAAAAACCCTGTCTCCCCTATAATTTCTGGCAGCCTTTGATGGGAATTTGTGCCCAAATGAAAATGCATGCGAAATGAGCAGCCCAGCGTGGCCCCCACAGTGTGCAAAGATGGCATACAGCAATAATCTTAAAAAATGTAATTAAACACAGATAAGATTAATACAATCAGGGAGAGATGATTGAAAGATGCTGTTGTTGTGCAGGAGGGTGGCGAGGGCCCCCGGGCCCCTGGGCCCCAAAACGAGGCGGCTAGCTGTGGGGTAGGGGGCCCTTCGCACTGGGATTAGCTTAGCCAGGTGGGGGAGCTGCGTGGTTGGAGCATTTAAATTAGCAGTGAGATGACAACCCCCATTAGGAGGGATTAAAGGCCTGCTGGCAGGCAGAAATGCACTGGCACTGGCAGGGGCATCCGTCACACAAAACCCAAGGCGATGTGGCACAAGTCAGTCACTCGCAGCCACCGTCGCTCTCCACATCCCAATCACATAAAACGCTATAATGCAATTTCACGACAATTTATACACAACTTGATTCGAGCGCACTCGTGTACACGTTTTATAGAATTACATGGGAAATTGAAAGCATCATAAAGACGCTTTATTTGTTCTTTTACTGTATGTAGAACAGATGTCGGTGCCTGAGCCATTTATCTCACAGAAGTAGCATTAAAAGTTATGTTCTGACTTTGGAAACATTTATTATTTTATTTTAACAGCTGGCTCCATATCAAATGTGGACGCTGCGGCGGTCCAGCTATGCAGCCTCCCCTTAACGTTGATTCAAAAGGACAGCGCCCAGGTTCAGGGGTGAGACTGCACAGAAGCCCAATCACCGTGGAGGTCCCTGCAGAGAGTCTGTCTGTCGGCGGGATTGTGCTAACGTCAAAAAGCCACGAGAGGAATTACTGGCTTACTGCCACCTGACAACGACACTTTTTGTTACTGACACATTCCCAAGTTTCTGAAGGCGGAGGAAAACAAAACAAAAACCTGCAATCCGATTAAAACAATCTTCTTGTGTCCTGATTACCATACATTTACATGAGAATGGCGCTCTGTGATTAAACAGTGGTAGGTGAGTACGGCACCCTATGTGGTGTTATCGCCCCTCAGAAGGAGGCCCACAATGCACTGCAATGCACTGCGCTGCACTGCACACTAAGAGCAGGGAATCTTCCCCGCCTGACTGTGTCCAGGCTGCTTGGCCTGCGCAGCTCATCATAAATGTGTCATCTCTCCCGCGGCAGCTTACAAACAAGAACTTTTAAAGACCACCACCTGCTGGAACAAGAACCAGAATCAGTATGGGACGAGAGGATCATATCTCTATGCAAACGAACTGATGACAACTTTAAAATACACACAATAAAAGTCAAGGGAAGAAACAAGGACACCCTACCCTGGACATACCTGCACTTTAAAAGCCATGATTTACGATTTAGTATTTCACTGGTCTCTCGTACGACGAACACGGGAGCATCAGTGCTACATCCTCTCCTTATCAGTGCAGTAAAGGCTGTATCGCAAACAATAACAAGCGCTGCAAGGGTGTCAGTAACAGCTTGAGATGATGGAGGGTAAAAAAAGGGTGATGATAAAAAAAAAAAGGGAACTGTAGACAGACAACGTCAGATGTCACTGTTTGGTATTTCTACAAAGCTCCAGAGAGAGAGAGGGAGAGCGGTTTGCCCCGAGCCATTGCAGTTTGAGACAAATGAAGTGAGCGCATGTGTGCAAGCCGACCTGGGCCTTCTTCTCTTCCCCTGCAGAACGCCGAGCTCTCCAGCGGCAACAGGAAATCAAACAATTAGCAGGAGGGAAATAAAAGGTCTTTTTTCGCCCTCTGGCACTGTACGAGTAAACATGGCAAAAGTGCTGCCATCATCATCATCATGCTAAGTTCAGTTTCACACACACACACACACACCACATCTTGACAGAGAAAAGAAAATCCCTATGCCAATTAAAACAACGGGGGATACGAGTGTGTACTTGTTTAGTATCTGCGTGTATTTTGAGACACTGAAAAGGGTCAAATCTGGTGAAACAATGAGCTTTTTTGCAATTGGGTAAGTAAAATGAAACGTTTACATATGAAACATAAGCAGACTGAACAGATGACATTGTAACATTTTCAACAGTGCTACTGTGTAGTCAACTAACATCTAAAGTAGAACTGTACTGTAATTAAATTAAATAATAAATCACAAATAAGTAAAATTGTCAGCAAATAAGTTTGTGACCTTTAAGCTGAGCTGTTTATTGTAGATACAGTTCATATGTACAACTCAGCCAACTGGGCATTGAGGCTACATTTAGAGCTACAAGAAGTCGTTTTCTTTTTTAAAGTGTAAGAGCAAAAAAACATGAATCTGCCCCATATCGCGGCCGAGTTTGACGTGCTTTCTCTAAGTGGAATTCTTAACTATGGGACCCCTTCACAGCGAGGAGTTTCTGTTTACATAAAAGAGCCGGGCCAAGGTCGGGGACATTGCACTCGGGAAATGGGGGGAATCCCAGTCCTCGGTCTAAGTGGAATGGAGGAAACATGGGACGTTAATGTACGAGCAGAAGAAAACAAGGAACATGTGTTTTCTCCGTGAGATGAAAGTTTCTGCTTTCCCGGTGTGTTTGCAGTGTATTGTGAGCCACTTTATATGTATGAAAATGTGCTGAGTCTGCTTAGTTTTCTTAAAAGTGTCCTGTTAGGTCATTTATTACTTAACATTTTGTGACATTTGTGAAGGTTTTAAACAAAATGTGTCAAATATAAAATAAAAGTGTCTGAATTAGTACAGATAACCACTACAACTACAGTTAATAAGCCAGCTTTAGATCTAAAGGATACTGACATTTTGCAGCAGTGAAGTGAAATAAAAATGTGTTAATAAAATATGAGTGTAGTGTGACAAAATGAACAAATGATTAACTTTAGCTTTTTTTGGAAAAATATCCAAAATTATATATTTAATGATATAATTATTATATTATATATTTATTTTGTGTGATTATCGTTTGAAAAAGCAAGTACTCACCAAACAGTACTGGGGAAAAAAAGAAAAAAGAAGAAGTTCATTTTACATTAAAGAAGATTATTTGCCAAATGCATGTGAAGGGATTTGAATAATACATGTAAGAGTGAAGCTGGTGGATATTGGCACCGGAGCCTCACAGTACTGCTACTGTGTTATTGAAAAATGGATTAGAGGGTTATATTATGTCCAGGCAAGAAAAGGTATTTCTGACTTTTCCTTTTTCAAAAAGGCTTTTAAACGACAGCACTGAAGTGGATCGACTGCTCCTGGATGAATCACACTGACCTTAGATGTCCTTGTGGAATAATAACAGCGTGTGACTCGTTCATAGAGGGTAACATCATTGTTCGATACTAGATATGATTTAAAGTATTTTTACAGGTTAGTCACAACATTTGATTTAAGGAATTTCTAAAAATGACAATAACCCCATTTTTTTCATGTCAATGCAACATTAATGGACACTGCTTCTTCCCTTGCTGCAATTATGTCTCCCTCTTTCCATGTACTTGATCCAGGCAGTCTGTCTCCATGTGACGCTGTGAGGACACATACTGCACAGAGTCCATAGAGCCACTGGAGTCCAATGTTGGCCTGACCTGTCCACATTTTCCCCAGCCTGTCTCTGTGCTCCCAACATCCCTCTAAGTAGTGCTTTACACTCAGGCACCCTCCAGGGGCGAGGGGGGCCACTTTGATAGAGATGGATGTGCTGGTGCTCTACTGCCCTCCAATGGCAGCTGCCATGCACACTCCTCTCTGCCTATATACCAGGGCTGGCCAGTTAGCACTGAGAAGACGGACTGGAGAACCTAGGGAGACTGACCAAAGCGAGGCCAAAGGAGAAGAGCCTCCACACAGGAAAACTAGTTCAAGCAGACGATGCCATGCAGGAGAAGCATGTAGCTCAAGGCGGTGAACAGGTGTAAAAAAAAAAGAGAAAGAAAAAAAAAAAGAAGGTTTGCTTGCATGATGGATGCTCTAGGTCCTGCCACTGCCTCCTCCTGCAAACACAACTGGTGATGGTTATGATTTACAGCAGTGCCGTCGATGAGCAAGTACACAATCTCGGATTTACACAAATGCATACACAAAAGAAGCATCGCACACAGAGCGACTATATAGTTCATAGAGATAAATGTGGACAGTGAGCTGAGGCCCAGATGGCTCAGCCACAATGGCAAAGCAGGGCAGTCTTTGATGGGTGTGAGTGATTGATTTCAGGCTTGACTGGCTCTGATAGAGTCACCTCAGGAGGCGCCTGGCAACCACAGGCCCACGCCAGAGCCTTTCGGCAAGAAACAAGATGGAGCTGAAATTCGTTAGATGCCCAGCAGCTTCATTCGCGTCCCCATAGAAGTCCAATACATTCAGGATACGTACGACCGCTGGAATTGGATAGATTTTGTCACTGGCTCCAGCTTTCAATAGCAAATCGGTTTACAGTGGAGCAATTGATGATTCAATATGTCACAGCGTGTTACTCACAACACAAAACACGTCTGAGTGTTTGCTTCTTCGGTTTGGAACTTTTTCTTCATTTCAAACCTTTGGAGGTGACACAAAATCCACAAATGAAATGTAATTTGAGGGTTTACGAATCTCTTAAGGATACATTTCCACTTTATTTTACCATCCATACAGGTTTTTTATTCCCTTTGTGACATTATTCTCAGTTTAAAAATGTCGCAATTTGCTCTGCATGAAGATATTGAGCGATAGCTGTAATGGAATATGACTGTCATCTTGGGGTGACATTTTCAGCACCACCACTGTGCTGTGACTGACTCCGCTGAGCTCACTGGGCAGGAGGGCACCGTGTTCACGAGGACATATTTGCCCCGGAGTCATCCCAGTTACCCGCTACACTGTGACATGATTTGACAATCAATTAACCGCTCCCTCGCTAAACAAGACCTCTCCGTTCCGAAGCGCGTGCAACTGAAAAAGTCACTCAGTCCGTGACATCAACGCGACGCTAAAACAAAAGGCAGCTTGGACATTTAAAAAATATGCATAATTTGAAATTGTTAGTGACTAAGCCAAGACAATTACAACACATTGTTGGTTTTGAAAGTCTGAAAACAGATTGTCAAAAAGGTTTTATTTGCTAATAAACTTGAAATGAAGAAATATCGATTGTGCAATAATGAAAAAGCAGTTGCTTTTATGGGCAATTTGGTTCTTCTTTGCAGTTTTGTTTACACTCGTAATCACAACACCTAATTGCTTTAACTAAATAAATCACAATCTGATTCTCCATTGCAATTGCATTACCATGGTAATAATTATTACTGTGATGACACTGACATCAGACAGGTACACTTTGCCTCATTTGAATAATTAACATCTTAAGAGCCACTGCTACCCCCACCCCCACCCCCCCTTTCCCTACCATCCACCATTTCTGCGTCTAATTGTAAGTTTATTAAGGGAGGGATTGATGAGGCCTGTGCATAATTTAACAATTAGTTCTACACGTTTATGAAATGGCATCCTCGAAATAACACGTGTCACATTTACTTAAGATTAAAGTTTCATGCGTCTTATTGCCGGTGACTGAGAAATTAATTTGTCTAAGAATATCCTCGAGCTATTCCGCGGGAATATTAATCACGGGTTGGTTTATGGTGAAATGCAAAAGAGCAAAAAAAAAAAGAAAAAAAAGGTGTGCAGCTTTAAATTTGCATATTTTTGAAGAACCGGTTATGATTGAGGCTTTTTCTCCTGGCTGATGTGCAGTGAGGTCTGAGAACAAAAAAACAAACAAAAATACAAGAACGCTAATAAACCGCAAAGATGTGGTCATTTTCACAGTGTCACCCATGACTTGGAGTAACGTCGCTCGTGTAAAACTACATCCTGTAGACTCTGTTTGGAGCGCAAACAGAATTACTAAGTCCAGATATGTATGAAAAGAAAAGCGGAGTATCATCACAGCTCCTGCAGCCCTGGCTCCAAACAGACATATATCTAACTGGAGACAGAGGGGTGGGCAGAGAGGTGAGAGAGAGGGCAGGACAGCTCTGCCCGCCTGGGGAGTTTGGCATGTGCCCTCCCTGGGCCTCCCGTGGACCTGAGGTCAAAGTAAATAAAGGGGCGATGTGGACCGCCTCCAGCAACCGACTTACCAACCCCTTTTCCACCCTCCATCCCACAGCCCAGTAACAGGAATTGGTCTCTTTATCCCGTGACCACACCCTCCTGTATAGCACCTCCATACCTCCACTGCCACATGCTGTCTTTACAACATTCTCCAGCTCCGTGTCCGGACACGAGGCCGAGGGCCCTTCTCCACTGTTTGCAACAGTGTGACACTGAAGCACAGCCGGGTGGCTGCAGTACATGGCCTCTGGTGGTGGTGCACATGGCGACTCGCCACGTGTGCAGAGCGTTCGCGGATGAGAACATGTGTGCGCACGCGGAAACGTAACCCGTCAGAGCAGGACGTGCACGTACATCGCGACTGTACACATGCACGAGAATAGAACAAATTACAGGAATGCATTTTTACCGCTGCCTCGCGTTAAATTAAGGTTCCCACATGTGGCTGGATACTTGTTGCCTACACACAAACATATGCACACACACATGAGCTTGTGGGTAATAAAATCCAGAGCTGCGTTTCATGGGGAGCATGGGTGGAGAAAGTCTAGGGCCCGATTGTGAATTGAGTCCATGGCGGACAAAGAGTTCACATTCCCCTGCAGATTTAGAAAGTGGAAAAATGCTTAGCACGTAATAAAAAAACAATAGGTAGCCATGGCGCTCGCTGGGTTCGTGGCAGGAAACGCGGGCTCTGCAAAGTGAGCAGGGTCTGAGAGCGGTAAGCAGCTTTACAATGTCACGTTAAACGTCTATTAGTCTACAGTCGGTGCGGAGGTGAAAGCTCACATACTGGTCTGATAATAACTTATTATTATACACTAATAATCACCAAAACTTATATCCGGGTCACTCGTTTCCTCGCCTTGTCTCTTCTTAACACTTTCAAACAAAGAATAAAAAAATAAAAAAAAAGAGCAACACGCCAACATCCTTTTCACATTATTGTTCGAAGCGGAGTAGACACATGGAGACCGACTCTCTTCCTCCTTCTCCTCTCTCTCTTCCATCCCTCCATCTTACCGTCCCCTCCTGGAGGAATTCCCAACCCTCTCTGCAGGTAGCCAGCCAGCCAAGACCAGCAGAACATGTGTTTTCCTCCCATGGTTGGGTCAAATTTAGGTCGTTCATTCATACAGTGATATAGCAGCCTGGCCCGCCCGCTGCAATGCTTATTGTGTGTGTGTTTGTGTGTGTGTGTGTATGTGTGCGTATGTGTGTGTGTTTCTCCCTCACAACACATGAAGAATTACACTCAGCTGATGGATGGATAGATGGATAGATGGATAGATAAGAGATACAGTCGATGCCCCTTTTATTTTTTCATGTGCTCAACGTGGGGATCATTTTGAACTTTGACCGCAGAGTTATGAGTTTTCTTTTCAGGCACCGAGGAACCTAAAGGAAAATATTTTCGGGGACAATGCACACAGGATATTCATGTTTCAAAGAAAGTTTTCCTTTCGGCAACATTGGGGGAAATCTGGCCCTTTAACCGCGCCGCTTCCACAAATTTGTTCTGTCCATTCTTTAGTCAACAGTCACAATATTGATCCAAGGCTCCAGTGTGCTGATAAAAGAGAGAGACTATGAGATTGATTGGAACACAATTAAATTAACTTTATTTTCGCAAACATGAAAATTAGAGGCTGTTATTATTGATCACATCGACTGCTGTACACAGAGGCCCCGGCCCACACACACACACACACACACACACATCCTCATGGCCTGTGATCCTGCCGGAGGCAGCAACCTAGGGGGTGCAATAACAGCCACAAGGACTAAAGATGCTGGAAGCTATTTTGTATATTGGCATAGAGAATGTGTAAAAAATATAAGCAGTAAAAAGGTTGTGTGTTTTTTTTGTTTTTTGTTTGATTGTGATATTTCTCTTGTGATTAAAAGTGTTGTCTGACTTTTCCTGACAGGGATTTAAATCAAACAACTGTGTGGTATATAATTTTGACATTTATTGAGGGAAGTGTTGTAGTTTTTTCTTACCAAAGTCAAGGCTTGAAAAGAAATATTGGTCCCCATTATAATTTTGTTGTACAGTCCCTGAAATAGTAGAGTGTTGTCGTGTTGTGAGTCCAGAGGCCGGACTCATGACGCAGAATCACAACGTTATCTGGATAACTTGTCTAATTAAATCCCAGAGCCCACTTAAATGTAGATTCTGGGCCCTTTTTCTCCTCCTTCGAGGAAAACTAATCTTAAAAACATGCAACCCACCCCCCATATCACTTCCTTATTTTACAGAACGAAAGCTGCAGACAAGCTGCAGAGACTGTAAAACACTAAGGGCACATAAAATGAATAAACAACAATAATAACACTTAGGTATCACAGCCTGTACTTAATGTTTATCAGGTGTGGTGGCGGCCATGACAACGTGCTGAGTAAGAATCTCTACAGGAGGCCTCCTCCTGGCCCCATCACCAGCATGTGGGGACCGACAGGAGCTGAAAAGGCAAGACAAGAGATTAAGGAGGCACGAAGCTTTGTCTGTGCACCCTTCCTGCCTCAAACACAACCACCTCTCCCTCCTACCCCACAATGCACACACACACACATATACACTCTGCTCCCATTTTTTCTTATTACTGTAAGCACGAAAGGGGAAAAAAGAACAAAATAGTACTTACTAATGGACTAAAACTGTCCCCAACTCCCCACTCGTTCATCACTCCCCAAAAGCCAGAAAGACCACTCACCAAATCTGTTCTCAGTCCCACTATTGTGGACTCCATTTAGTCCATCATAAGGAATGGATTTTTGGGACATCTTGTGAGACTGGGTGAAATGTGAGTTAATGGGAGGCGAGCCGGCGGTTGAGTGAGGTTGAGGCAGAGAAGGTAGTTAAAGAGCAGAACAGTGCCTTAGGGGTACTCAGTGCATCCTGACTCACACTGGGAAAAGTGTATTTATCAACTTAATAGCAGGTGTCTGATTGAACATCACTATGATTACAGTAAGTTGTTCCTTCTTTTGGCACACCTCCCCCTCCACCTCCTCTTCCTCATCATCATACTCAACCCCCACTCCCCCCACGCCTCCTGTTTTCCACCTAACCATCCTCTACCTTCTTTTCAATGATGCTATGGTAGGTATCACAAGCGTCAATGTGGATTTCACTATCTTATAGCGGCATACTGTAGTAGATTAACAGTACAGACCATTTAAAGGTCTTAGGTATATGATTTAAGTGTACAATTACCTGGGAATTGTTTAGAATTAGAATTAACCTTATTTGCACACATACCAATCAGTGATAGTGAATTTGAGCTCTGCTTTTTGAAGTCCAATTCATGTCTGTCCACAGAATGAGACCATTATATTTACATCAGGAGGAGGCTTTTTTCTCTATGGAACCACCATGTTTTCAACGGACAGTCTAAACAACTTTTAAGTTTTAACCCTTTCACACCTAAGCCTCAAAATGTCCGTCTGGACTAAGTGTTTTTGCCCATTTTTCCGGAGTAACTTTCAATATCTGGCAGTTATTTACAATTGACTGCATGTAACATGAACACCAGATTTTGCATGTTAAATTTGTAAAACATATTCTTAATGTGCAAAAACAGGCCAAAAAAATGCAAACTATGTACAGGCGTTGACAAAGATTCGCCTGCTTCCTGCAACAGCACAGATGAAATTACGGTAATAACCACGTTTCCACACTTTGACGGGCAACTTCTCAGTTTTCAGAAACCTTTGGAATTTTTCCGAGAGCACAAACTGTCGCGTAATTACGGTAATGCAAAGTGCACCAGCGCAAACGTGTCCTCTTCGATGCGCTCAGTGTTAAACGGTAACCAAAGACAACGATATGTTCTCCTACGTGATTAGAGGGGAAGCATGAGGTGGGAGATACTCAGCTGCAACATGTAACTTCACCAAATAACTGTTGCTATTCTCACAACTTACTGCATTCTATTTTATCACATGCTCATGTGACACAAAACAGGATAAAAAGCCAGAAATTCTGAGGGAACAAGAAGGGAAATGTGATTTGTGGAGGACGGAGAACAGAAGCTGTTAAGGCAGGGAAGGCCCTTCAGGTGTCTCTTGCTCCACTGCTGTGTAAATGAGCTCCAATTAAACAGGCGGCCCCTGGCTCTGGGTCTCCCCACAGCCCTCCACATCCTCCACCAACCCCCCCAAAAAACCTCCCCCTAGCCCCTTGCTGCTCGCCGTAAGGCCCAACCCACCCCATGGCTCCTGCAGCTGCTCGCTCACTCCCACTCTCTTTTTCATTCACACTGCGTGACTCTGAGGCCGTGCTTAACTTAACTTGTGTGCGCGCAGTTGTCTGTTGAAGTGTGTGCTTCTTTTTGTGTCTCCGCGGTGTTTGTTAGCCCCGCAGCATTCTAGCTTACTGTCAACTCACTATAAGTGACAGCGTGGTGGAAATTCTGCATCCCAGTGTCGGGCTGATTTGTGTGCATTGCAGTAATTGCTCTGAAACTGAACTGGAAACTCACACTAAACTCGCTAACACAAAATGGGCAAAAAAACTGGATTTTTTTTTGCTCTATTGATCTTTTTTTTTCCCCCTAGGCCGAGTAACCTGTTTGTTACCGACTGTTGGCTGCATTTCCAAACACTGACCAAACACAACATTAATAGTTTGCAAACATTGTCTGATTCCTCAGAAGGCCTTTGCCACGCAGCAACAGGGGTCTGAGAACAGCAGGTGACTTGGCCAATTAGATGAGGCCATGATTTAGGTGGCCAGATTGGGAGAGTCACTGCTGGCTGAGGGCCAGGACACCAGGGCTGCCACCCCTGATCCTGAAGAAGCCACAGCACATGCAGAGTTCCTAAATGACCACAGAGAGAGGAGAGGGGGGATTGGGCATTTTAATGACCAGCGCCGCACTCGTTTTTGCAAAAAAATATTAGCTTTTTTTGGTCACACCAACTCCCAAAAGGGGCCGCGAGTTATAAATACTTTTGTTATTGATTATTATTATTATAGTCCCACTTAGTCATATCAGTGCTTCCACTTAAAAGGTTCCATTACAATATCTTTCAACTCTTTAAATTTTTTTGTTTTTTTTCGGTTCGGCCACAAATATTAACATTTATTTTTGAATTTAAGTAACATGAAGCAGCAAATGTTCAGCCATTTTGCTCGGTAAACTAAATGAAGTGATCCACCTAAGCATTTATCCAGCAAATTTAGAACCATATTATTATACGGCACTTCAAAGGGAAGGACTGTTTTGCAATGCAGCACAGTACATTTCCACAACCTCTCTTTTTCTCTTTTTTTTTCTTTTTACTCTAGTGATAAAAATTCAGCCGGAGTTTTGTCTGAAAGGTGCTAATGTTTACGATGGATGGGTCAGAGCCACGAGTCAGACTCCGGCTCGCGTGTAACAGATCGCCTTACCACCCACTGAACCGGGAAAGCACAATTACCCGTTCTTGTCGAGGCACACAGGCCCTGTCAGCAGCACCTTGTGCATAATACATACCTGACATTCTGCTAACGTTACCTGCCACATGTAACCAGTCACACTGTAAAAGGTGTTTGTCTGCTCCCCCGCCACTCCAAATGCTAGATATTTAAAATTAATGGCTGTGATTAAGTTACTTTAAAACCCACAAATGGTATATTTAAATATTAAGTCACATGTAATTAAGCAGGGAGAAATATTCATCCCCACTGTTAGGGCAATTATAACAATTTCCATCAAGGGATTTCTCAGCTTGACTTTTGTTCTGAGCAATAATGATTAACATTATGGCTAATTGAAGTAATTTTCCAAAGACTTGGGGTATTTCTTAATCTCTGGCCTGAGAAGAAAAAAGGGAAGCTGGACAGAGTGGAGCCAGCAGGCCCAGTGTAGTGTCTTAATGATATGATTTTCCTCTCTGGCTTCTTCCTGTGAGCATATTTAATTGTGCATAGGGGAGTCGTCCCCCAGGTGGCTGAGGAGGTCAGTCTCCCCTGTGGGAGCGGTGAATCAGTGGACAGTCGGGGATGAGGGCTCAGTGGGGATCACCACTTGCGTCGGGAGCCACCTCCTTATATCACGCAGGCGAACACATAAGGGGGGGTGGAGATGATGCAATGTCCACCTTGTCGGGCGATAACAGCCAGAGTTATAACTCAACATGTAATGTTTTTCTCCTCATCAGACAATCCCATTAACACTACATCAGTAATTAAGCTACTAACTGAGCAATAAGTGAAAATGAACACTATAATGTGATGGCTATAATAGCTTTGAGTGCCCCTCCAGACATAAATGTGTTTTGCTTATTTCCCTCGTATGATTGACCTTCACCGCATTCATCGGCGGAAGAGGCGAAAGTTTTAAAGTCGCGTACAGTGCGTGACTTTTGGGGAGTTTTATTTATTTGTTGTTGTTGTTGTTGTTCTGCCTCTGTTTGGTCATCATGAAGAGAAATGATGTGAGATTATTTAGACATTATCAGACCTGATTTAGGGAGTATTCATGTGTGGGGGCAAAACGAGTGGGTTTTCGAGCAGTAGAATTCACCTCTGAATCTTTTCATAGGCACTTTTTTGAGTTTTTAGTCACCACCAGGCCACACAAGATCTAAACTCTATACTCGTCGTGTGTAGGTTTAATCAGCATTGTGTAACTTCATTGATTTGAATGTAACAGACATTTGTTTTGATTTAAAAGTCACGCACAGCAGTTTTGAGTCTATGTGGGAGTATGATTTACTGAAGTCACTCCAGTGATGTGGAGACTCAAAGCTTCTAATGAGCATATACTTTTTCTTTATAGGGGTGGAGGGATCTCTCTATAATCAGAGTTAATTGTCAAGTCCCATCTCCAGGATCTTAAATGCCAATATTTTTGGATTAATATGAGCTCCTCCCTTCAAATAAGTACCGACAGACACAGCCATTTCATAATCTCTCCATCTCTGAAATACTCTACTCTAGGTTGCTTTGCAGCATAGGAAGTCGCTACCTATGCTGGATTTGGGAGCATGTCCAGCCACCAGAAGTACAAAAGTCAATAAGAGCACTATCACTCTCTATCTTTATCTGAACTGCAATCATATTGGACAAAGTCTTCCATCATTGGCCTGATTTCCTCAAGGATGTAAACAGAGCCTTGAAGAAGTAAAGAGGTCATTAAGCGTAACTCATAGACCGTTTGTGATATCTAGAAAATTCAAAAAACTACGAACTGGTGATCTGTCGCCACTTTTCGCCCTATGTCAGCTGAGAGTGGCACAGCACCACCCGTGACCCTTGTGTGGAGGATAAAGCGGTAGAAGACGGACAGATGGATGCCAGAAAGCAGAGAAATAGAGCTTAGATACTTGTCATTACGGTAGCCCTCAGGACTTCTGCAGAACGACCGTCCAATCACAGACAAGATTCACCAGCGTGTCTCGCGGGCTTCTCAGTACTGTTCCTTAACTGGTTCAATAACTGCCAGATATTGAAAGTTATCTTGGAAAATGGAGCAGAAAGGGGCAGAAGCACTCACTCATTGAACATGTTTTGACAATACTACAGCGATAAAATCAATATAAATCCAGGCAGCATCATTATCTTTATGGTCATCAGAATCAGTTTTGTTTAAAGAAGTTATAAGTAGTTAATGACACTTTTCAAAGACAAATATTGTTTCAGTCACAATGTAGTTTCCTGCATTACACATGGTGACAGAAAAATCCCATTTTGTTTACAAGTTTGCTCATGAACTTACTGGTAATGCGCTTCGATAAATCATACAACACAAGGCAAAGGCAACTGCACCATGACACTGCCAGTCAAACCGCAAAACTACTCTGTGAATCCTTCTTCTGTCTCTGCAACAAGTTCTCCTCCATTGTCTGTCATTTGCCAAAATTGGCATTTCATCGCTCTAAATCTGTGTGCGTGAAGATCTGATGATGTGCCTCAACATCAGCTAATTGCCCTTGAGCAGAAAGCGTGCGGCAGTCACGCCATGGCCCCTCCGTCAGGATGCAGAAATCAAGATATAATTGTTCGCAGTATTCACCGCAGACAGTCGAAACTCCATTCCCAAATCTGCCTCACTGTAAGTAATACGCCTGCACACTGCCATGAGTGACACGGGCCTCTTCTCCGCAGCGTCGTGACCCGTTTTAAAGATCAGCGCCAGCCCATGAGCATTCACCCAGCAGTTGTCCTCCCTCTGAATGTTATTACAGAGGGAAGCAAGGTCAGATTGCAGAGATGATGATACATGGGAAGCACTTTTAAATAAGAAAGTCCTCTTTTTTTTCCGCCGCTGCGTCGCATATTGACCTTGGCATTTCTGACAATAGCATCCATCACACACATGAAACCCCTCCAACAGGCAACGCTGGTCTGCTGAGCAGCCAAGTGAATCAGATTAAGGAATAACACCAGTAGATGGATGTCTGACGTCAAAGCGGCAGAGGAATCAACCTCACTGTTCCTCGTGCATTCCACTTCCCCACCCCCCCCCCACCCCCTTCTGCGCTGCCTGGCTGGGTTATGTTTCTCCGATTTTGACACGAATGATTAACAGCTGCGGGCTTACTTCTTGTGTTCTCGATCGATACTGCAGCATTATGTTGGCCATTAATTCAGCGGAGCATTGAGAGGTTGTCGATGAGATCCACCGCCAAGCAGAGGTCAGCAGTTGGCAAAAAAAAGTTTAAACTTGTGCGAAAGTAAAGTCTATCGCCGATGTATAATTTAATCACCCCTCCACACTTTTTCACATGGCTTTTATTTTTATTACGAATTAGTATAATATGAAAAACTCGCCTTCTAATAAAGTGGAACTCAGTATCTTTATGGGCTTTCCAGCTCATCACTGCAGGACATCCCTTATTGGACTAATGAAATACCCATCCACTACGCAAATCTAGTTTTCAAATATCTTGCATGGTTTCAATTTTCCTGAACCATTACTAATCGCATTATTGCTAAATAAATAAAAGAAGGCATCTCAAAGACAAATGACTCACTTTATGGGGATCCCAGAGTAAGATTCCAGGCTGGGGATTGCTTGGCTCCAGGATTGAGCACAGAAAGTCGGGTTTTGATGTTCAGACACAGAACATCCCGAAGCACCTGAACATGGCGGACTTACAAGGTATTTTTTTTTGTCATCGAATACTCTATGTTATTCAAATCAGGAACATATTTCCTTTTTCCTCAAGGACCAAAATGTTCCCAATAAATTCACATGCTTGTAGAAAAACAAATTTCACTTTCATTGGACTCAGTACTTCTTGTACCAGAAACACAAGAAATATGAAGTACTTTTACTGTATGCTTTTGGAGTAACATAATAAAAATCAACAAAAATCATCCACTTTCATTGGACTTCATTGTACTATAACCTACACTTTTGGAATAATCGAGGGTCAAATTTAAAAAACAAAAACAAAAAAAAACCAGAAGGGATATTAATTAATTCAACAATAATCTTTCATAATGAACATTTTGCAATCAAGGTCGTTAATAAATATGTGAAACAGGTTTTTACTGATGATATAATGAATGAGAAAAACACTCAGAGAGAAATGCAGATGATACAACACAGCCAAAGCTTTGTGCCAGCATGGAAAAAGACATTAGCACAGTGCACGTGTGTGTGTGAGTGTGTGTGTGTACGTGTGTACTTCAGAGAATGGCTGCACTACACTCAGCTGGGAGCATCCAGTCAGTGACCCCTGTCTTTCCAACTGTGTGGAGAGAGCTCTTCAGTGTGAGCATGTGTGTTAGAGTGTGTGTGTGTGTATTTGCAGGACAGAAAGAAAGAGAGAAAGAAAGAAAGAGAGAAAGAAAGAAAGAAAGAAAGAAAAAAGAGACCAAGAGAGGGGAGATAGACGTGTAACACAAAGAACAGTGGAGCATTGTGCGGTGCTGAGCCTCCTCCGGCCCAAGTCTGATCATGTCGTCCACATGGTGCAACTCACGTAGCACAGCCCTGAAGAGAAGTCCTGAACCACACTGGACTTTGCACTTTGCACTGACACTGGCTCACGCAGGGGCACGGAGGCCGCTGCGCTGTATCTGTCTGGTCCAAACCGGGGCACAACACACCACCCGCGGACCGAGGGAGAGACAACACACACTCGGTTGTTTCTCATTTAATATTCAGCACCGGCACACTCTCCATATGCATATTCCTCAGCACAAATGGAGACAAAAAAATAAAAGTGTACAGAAAGGAATGGTGCAAATCGGAGAATAAAAAGGAGTAAAATAGAAAATGCCTTAAAAGTAAAGGAAGTGGCAGAAATGTAACTGTTCTCCTCTTGAAGAAACATTCTTAATCCTTATAAATTGAGTGGAATATGGCATGTGACAAATTTTCATTTATCTACAAAATAATTTAGACAAATAAAGACAGACTAAGTGCAAAAACACTTAATGTTATAGTGTATTTTAAATACATAGAATTGCCCATAACGCTATTTATATACAATGTAATATGTCATTTACCAATTTTAACTGGCACAAACTAACACAAAGACAAACGTTTCTCCTAAATGTGTGACATTTGGAACATAAAAACATTATTTTACAACAGCTCCTTTTATGCTCCGCCGTTGAAAGCAAAAAAAAAAATTGAAAATAAAAACATCTCCTCTTTTCTTTTTTTTTTTTTGCTTTTATCAGTCTCAGCGTGATGGTGTTTTTCCACAATCAAGTTTTACGGTGTGCCAGCAGTGCGCCACGTCCACGGGGACCAACTAGAGAAAGAGGTGAATACCAGGTGCTGCGAAAACCACAACATTACCACCGCACCACCGTGGCTTTTCTGTCCACTTTTTTACCTTGCATACCTCCTCCCTCTCACCCCAGCCCCTGAGACAACAGGATGGCACCACAACAGCTGCATGTTCTGCAGCTTTGTCCATTACAGCACGTCACGAGTCTTCATAGTTTTGTTTTTTTTCTCCTCTCCCTCGGGTTTGTGAAACGGAGACTGCGGTGTAGCACAGAACGTGGGGAACTCATTTTGTGTAGGCATCTTGCAAGCACAGAAGCACCAAACTAAAATGGAGAGGGTCATTTTACTTTTTGGAGAGGGAGGGGGGTAAAGAAAGCAGCAAAGTCGAATTGCAATGCATTGAACAACATTCTCCTCAAACATGGACCTGGAGCACCCTCTACCCATCGCAGGTCAAAATGCAGGCCCCACATCCAGTAGCTGTGGGTGTGTAACAGTCTGGTTGCCAGGCCTTGCTCCTGCTTGTCACAATCTTAACAGGAACCATGAGAGGGGAGGCTTCTTTAAAGGCTTCATCAACTGTGACCAACCACAATCAGCAGTAACCCATGTTATACAGGCTGCAGTTATGACACCCTCAAAGGGCTGCCCCCGAGGAGGCAGGCGACAGGGAAGGGGGGGTACAAGTGGAACAGGGCCTCAGAAGTTTCCCACCTTCCCTTGAACCGCAGCCGTGCACACACGGCAGGAGGTGGACAGGGGCAGCTTTGAAAAATAACACCTTTGTGATCCCCAGTGTTTGGGGATGGATCGCGGTCTGCAGATGGCTCGGGATTCTCTCTCGCTCTCTCAGTGGATTGGATGGGAAAGATGAGAGAGAGAGACCAAGACTCCATTTAACACTTGTGTCCAAAAAGAGAAAAAAAGCTTCAAATGATGATGTTGTCTGTATAGATAGTAAGAGATTGTGTTGAAAGGAGGGTCACATGTTCAGTTATGCTGATTTACAAAATATAATGTGGAAGAACTTAGTCAGGAAAATGCACCTAACGATGCTTAACCTCCTCCAAGACAGTCACGAAGATGATGACGATACAAAAACTCGCCACCATTGTGAGAGTTCACACGTGTCCTGCATGTGGCTACAGCTAATGGCCGTGAGCGGAAAACCAAGAAGCAGACATAGAAACGGGGAGTTTTGTATGGGGGGGGAGTGAGGGGGTATAAATTATTATGGGCCAAGCAATGGTGACAGCGTTTTTCCCTCTGGGTCTGGGAGAAGAAAACAGTACGCTGAACTTTCCCCAAGATCATTTCGGGCTCCAGTTGACAGTCGGTAACCGGCACTTGACAGCGAGCTCAGGCTGGTGACACTTTTCCCGCGGCTCAGCGGGGCCTTCCAACGATCCACCCCTCTCTGTAAAGGTGATCGGCTGTTGTGCTGTTTTTCCCCTTTCCTTTTCTCTTGGCTCTCTCTGTGGAAGAATAATAATAATACAGGCTTTTTTTCCCCCCACCTCATTTACATCCATCCCTATTTTTCCCCTCCTCTATAGTTTGGTTGCTAGCAGCAAATGAAGATCGTACATTTATTTGAAAGACAAATGTCACAGTAGGAAACATCCTGTTCTCAGTGATCGCTCAAGGGCGCACGATAAATATAATTTCTTTTCTTGGGGTGGGGGGGAGAAGATGGATGTCATTCAAATGAAAACCCAGATTTATGTTTTTTTTTAAACTTGAAAAATTCACATGGACTTCATCTTGGAGGGTTTTCCACGAACAAATTTAAAGTGATGATTGTGTTACGGTCTCACAACTCGGCTCACAGAGTCAGCGTGAGTGCCAGTCGTGGAGCTCCGTGCAGGAGACAGTGCCTCCTGAAGACTTGTTTTGCCTCTAAACAGCTGTGGTGCCTCTTTTGTGTTATTTGGAGGGCCTGTTGCCCCTGCTCTATTCAGGGCTTTCACACCAGTCTCACTCACTTCTCACTCCCTGGGTTCCTCCTCACAGGTCATAAATTAAGCAGAGGGAGGGGAGACTTGAGATCAGAGGAAAAAGATCAGTCAGGGCCTTATTTCAGTTTGTTTGCATCACGTATGCGGCGATATCAGCGGCGCAGAAAGAGTTTAATAAGTTTAATAAGTAACAATAGCAAGCGTGCCGCTCAGAGGGGATTTCGGAGTCTCTCCGACTTGTCTGTGGATTTGTGAGTCGAGAGGCAGTTTGGGTTTATCCACTCGGGGGCCACACTGCTGTTGACACTATGTGTTATTTTAATGAGTGTTGCAGCATCGCAGTTAATGTGGCCACAGCTCGCGCTGCAGAGGTGCTGCATGGCTGCGCATGTGTGTGTTCATGAGAGAGTTGGTGGGGAGTGAGGCGGGGCGCGGTGGAGAGGGGGGGGGGGTGTGTCACAATATGGTTATGGTGACAAGCACCGAGATAACTCACGCTGCCTCTCCTGTCAAAACAAAGACTACTTGAAGTGAGCGAGACTGGCAGTGAAGAGCGTCACGGTTACTCTGGAAGCTTTTTGGTGCAGGCAACTTTAATTTGTCATTTAAAGCTATTCAGATTTCCTTCTTCTTTTTAAAGCATTATGATGGACATTTTGTATTCAGCAAGGTCACCATACTCAACCCATCAGTGCACACTGTGACAATGGCTTAATGGCATTAATAAAGGGAAATATTGCACAGCTCAGTGGCTCGTATTGTGCGCCATTATGCCTTTGTGATACAGAAAGATCAAAATTATGAAATATCATGTGACCCATGTGGGATCTATTCAGCGGTATCACAAAACTCCCATTGAAAGACGGTTAAATGGCTTCGCATGAGGCTGTGTATGGAACCATATGGACGCCTCCACATCTCCTCATTTCATACATGTTTCTTTTGACATCAATAACGCCTCGGTATCCAGTGGCGTTTGGAACGCATCCAAAACAATTATAAAGTTGCCGTGGAAACTGAGGTCCTGTGCCAGGGTGAGGCATACTGTCTCCGCTCAGATAACCACATGGAAAGTCACAGCAAACAAAGCACTTGACAGGGGTGCAGAAATGGGAGAAATAAAGGGAGGGAGGGAGGGAGGGACGGGCAGAGGTGAAGAGACAGGGATGGAATAACAAAAGCGGGCAAATGTGGCAAATTTGGACATCCACACATCATAAAAATGCACGATAAATTCGGCCCCCTTTTTCTGTATGTGTGGGTGTAAATTACAAACAAAAACTCTCATGACGTGTATTCCTCAGACCTTTTCTTCAAGCATTAAAAGGGGTAGAAAAGTCAGATAGGCTAAGAATAAATGTTAGCTCGAGGTTCAGTGAAGGGTTAAGTTCAGGCAGGTGATATTAAGTGTACGTGTGTGTGTGTGTTTGTGTGCACGTGAATGACAATTATCATGGCAAACTAACAACACCCGGGCCATCAGTGACACATGCGCCCGTGTGCGCGGAAACACAGCGGCCTGGAGTAATGTATTGTAACCTTATGCTAACCTAATGAACAAGAGGATGAAAAGCTGTGTAATGGAGGCGTTTTTACATTCATCTTTAGGGCTCCTCATTATGCGGCGAGTATGACAACCTCGTTAGGAGTGCACGAAAGATTACCCGTGCGGGTAAAGAGCACCACCTTCACGCGCAAAATAATAATAAAAAGAAAAATAAATACATAAATAAATAAATAAAACACAAACACAGAGAAATTGTAAAACAGGTAGGAATGCAGAGAGCGGGGGATTGTACAATTGGTGAACGCACACACACATGCACACACACACACTTAAAAACCCCTGGTGGGAGTAACTGGGCTCTTGGAGTCAGGAAGACAATCTGACTGGCTTTCAAAGACCCCCTCACTGTCTGCACTGTTTATTCAGATGGGAGCTGAGATCGCCACCATTTCCAAGTAATTTCATTACCCTGTTTTGATCTCGCTGATGAAGAACATGAGTCGCACCGCTTTTGTTGGCCACTCAATAAAACAAAACAGGGCCCTCGATGCTACCAGCAGTGTGTGTCAACTTTAACTCAATACATGTAAAAAAACAAAATGTATATATATATATATATATATATATATATGTGTATATATATAGAATCCTGAGGCTTTATTTAAAACATTTCTTTTAAACGGAGAGAACAACTAGGAGTGTACGCAGGGTTCTCTCTCGTTGCTATTTCAGGTCACTATAAGAAATAGCTGTAACATGAATCAATTAAAATGCGTTTTAGTCGTCCTGTGCCTGAAGTGTCAGCAGATCTGCGCGCAAGTCGTCGTTTGTTCTCATTAGCGTTAGCGTTGGAGAAATCAGTGGCGCTTGAGGAAATCAGGTAATTTGTAATCGCAGAATAAGGAGACGCGGCCCGACAACGTGACATCATTTGTAACAAAAGTGGAAAGTGTGTGTGTGCACATCATTGTGAGTCTACCTGTGACTATTGTGCTTTAAAATGAAAAGGCAAATTCTGCATTAGTCTTAATAATGGCCACGAGGGCTGAGCATCATTAGCTCAACACTGCTCTCCAGTGGGTATAAAGTATAATAACCTGCCCATAAAGTTCAAGTGCACATCATCAGCTGAGAGTAAAGATTTTGACTCCTCCGGCATCACTTTCACTCTTGGCTTAAAAAAACAGCACAAGCTCATCTCCTTCCATGAGACACTGAGCCTCGAGTTGTTCGCTGTGGTGGCGTTTTCCTTCCTCTTACACGTTTGTCATATGATTGTGTTGGCTGACTAACAGGATGAAGAGTGACAGCGGTCAAATCAGTTCGTAGACTGGATTTCACTTCTTTTTGTTTCCTTATACCCTTCACTTTTCTTTTCTTTTCTTTGCTCGCGAGCAACGGCCGAGTGACGTGGAGCAAAGCTCTGTGGTCACAGCTGTGAACAATTACTCCACCACCACTGCATTGTTAGGACAACACAACTATGGCATATCTCCATAACGTGCAATTTGCTAGAATACGGGAGACGGAACACAAACACCACTATGTGTGATATGTGATAGTATAAATACGACTCTAGCAAAGGAACAATGCATCTTTTGGGGCAAAACGTTCATCCTGTCTTTAAACTTTGTATCTATTACTTTCTTTTTTGGATTCGTACCACAACAGGAAACACATTTAACATGTTTAACAATATATAACTGTGGCCTGTGAAGCAAGCGTATGACCCACATTGAAGACGGTGTGTAAACACATGCCATACTTGCTAATTACACTGCAGCTGACAGTTTCATAGACAGCCGTGAGGTAAACACCTGGTTTTGGGCAAAGTTTTTTTTATCTCCTTACATGATCAGGCTTTAAAAAAAACACATGACCACAGTCTGACACATCGCACACACGTGCAAACTCTAAAACCTTGATGTTTGAGACATGACATTTGTGGCAGATTTGAAGTGCATTCTTATTTAAAGTAGCTTCAAAGGGAGGGTAACATATTACCAGTGCGGTTAAAGTAATAATAAAGTGGTTGAAAATAAGTCAGTGTTTGTTTCTTGTGCATTTGGTCATAGCACCTTTTCACGTGCTCTATGTTTATCTGGAACCACGGTGACATCTAGAGGATGAAAAATAGAAAACGTGAAACACCACTTTGATGATAAATATTCCTCACTTTGTGTGCTACAAACATTATGTCTTCTACTGAGAAAGTTAAAGCAAAAGGGGGTAAATGGTCGTCTCTGGATCTGGACTCTGGAAAACGATGTCTTATGCTTCCAGAATATGTCTTTCACAAACTAGTGTCCTCAGTTTCAGGAGCCTCAATAAATATAATAATAACAAACAAATAATAAAAAAAATGTTGAAGGCTGGAGTAGAACGACTTATTAGACAAAACTTTGTAAAATTTTTATTCCTCCCCCTCAAAGATAATATTATCCCTTAAACACTGAGTATCACAGATCAAGTGCACTTTGCATTTCACGCGAAAATCCAAATTATCCAACGGTTTCTGAAAGCTGAGAAGTTGCACGTCAAAGACAACATGTGGTTATTACGGTAATTTCATTCGCACACTGTTGCAGGAAACCGGAGAATCAGAGCGTTAGTCACCAGAGAGAAGAGAGTTGGAAAACACCTATACATAGTTTGCCTGTTTTTGGACATTTAGACAAAAATAGTCTATTTTAAATATGTGTTATACTGTTCAAATATCAACTACAACTACAGTGTAGTACAACTACAATGATATTGGAAGTTATTTTGGAAAAAAGGGCAAAAGCAATGAGTTACAGGACATTTTATGGTTAAACTAAACAAAAGATTTGACATTTTGAGGCTTAGGTGTTAAGAGGTTATATACTTCTTCAGTCTATTTAAATAATAATAATAATCTGCTCCTCCTGGAAGTAGTTCTTCAAATTCTAAACTCAAACAGATTAAATTATAGCTATATATTTCTATTTTATTTTGCTGTGTATAAAGACATCACAGTCTCTAGTGTGTCCTGTTCTATGATGTCTTTATACATTTGGCCTCTTCACTTGTGTCCATCATTGGCGCAGGAAGATGACACGTGCGACGACATCCGCCAATGACAGCGCAGCTTTATTCCACAGGCTCAGAGTCCTCGGAGTGGCCTGTTATTATTTTTGGAGTAGCAGGTGAAATATCGGTGAGTATTCCTCGAAACTCTATTATTGTTACCGCTCATCGTTAAAGCGTGGCGTCACGAGTGTCGTAATAAGTCGCTGTTTGGGAGGTGGGATGTGGGCAGCTCGCGCGAGGTTTTTTAAAAATGGAGAAAAAAAGGTTTCCGTTTGACAGATCGAGTAACAGATCAGCAGTGAGTGAGGTGACCTACATAACTATAGAGACGCGCGTGTGCACTGCTTTTTAATGAAACACACACACACACACACACCCAGGGTAATTCTCTCATTTTCCTCTCGTCATAAACACATTCAGTCCAGACAGAGACAGAAATGTCTGTGTCGCCCACCATGTTGGTCTGCAGCAGCCCCTCCTCCTGCCTCCACTCTAAAACAAAACCCGATCATTATTCCGAACAATAAAGCGGAAAACATGGAGAAGTAAATACGGCGCCACTGTCCGTTTAAACAGACGACACTACATACACACACACACACATACGGAAAGGGCCATATACACAGAAAGAGAAAAAACCCACAATATGTCCATCTGGTCATTTGTTTATGACTGTCTCCTTGACGAACACAGGGTGGCGCCATTTCCCCGTTTTTTGTCACTTCAGTCTGATAAAAATGAACATGTATGCTGCGCCCAGTGCCGGGATTCCAGGCTGTCCACCAGGACTAGAATACCTCACTCAGGTAAGTCATATGTTAACTTTTGTTGCTGCTGTTGTTGTTTTCTTCTATTACATCAACCTGCCTATAAGGCCATCATCCATCCACCTTCTACCGCTTTGTCCTCCACATGAGGGTTATGTGTCAATCTCAGCTGACATGGGGTGAAAGGCCAGTCCATCACAGGGACACATAGAGACAAACAACCCTTCACACTCACAGCTACGGTCAATTTAGAGTGTCCAGATGACCTAATCCCCATATTGCATGTTTTTGGACTGTGGGAGAACCCGGAGAAAATCCACGCACACACGAGGAGAACATGCAGAAAGGCCCTTGTTCCAACCAGGTTGCGAACCCGGGTCTAACCAAATGGCTATAATATATAGCATAATATCAACATGTTGGTGTTCCCACTTGCTTATTGGAACACATGTAAGGTTCATGTTAATACACCAGCATGTAGAAGCCCTTTAACCAAATTATATTTTTTAATGCTTTTAATGATTATTATTGCTTTTCATGAATTTTCAAATACACTGTTTTACAAAAAATAAAATAAAGCACATTATTATTCCTTGATTAAGATGTCAAATTATAGTTATATACTTGCATTCCTGAACAGAAAACTTAAGTATTTGAATGATATGCTTGTTTAATTTCTGACTTACCAGTGAGCCGGCTCAAATGTTCAGTATAAAAAGGTAAATTCAGTTTGTTGTTTGCCAAATAAATAACAATAACATTTGCAGTTTCAGACAAGTTCTTGAAAGATATCTAAAATAATTGCGTTTTTATGAGAGGTAATAAATACATTTGTGAAGCACTAAAATACATCAAATAAAACGTGCTCCGTGAAAGGTTTCCAGGTCAATCTAATAAAATGATTAACAAAATTGCCGTGTAGAGCACAACAAACAGTAATTTTATAATCTGTAATAGAAATATATTTATACAAGTCTGTACAGTCTGACTCATATTTAACCATAAGTGCTGCATCGTCCGGTGACCTTTGCTTGTTCAGTAAATCATCTGTTATTTTGGTAGTGAAAGGACAGAGGCAATGAATAAATGTCACCTTCCCTCGATCACTCATTAATGCAGTGGCTTGTGGGTAACATTGATTCTGACTTTAAAGAGCACATTGATTGAGTCACTGTGAGCTAAAGGTTTAGCTTTTTCATCAGACTAATGTATCTTACACCGCACGTGTGAGGACAGAGGAGTGTTATCGTGCCCCTGGATCCGTTTACACTATATGAATATTTGATGTCTCACCTTAGTGGAAGCACAGGTGTCGGCCTAAATAACAACATGGCCAAATTCAAATATAGCTGCTTTAGTTTTAGGGTCATGTGTCACACTGCCATGGCTCACTGGGTTATTGGAAAAGATGGGTTTCCTGTTTACATAATAGAGTCCAGTCAGTGTAGGACTACGTGCAGAGCAGTAATCTCAAACTTCTATGCAGTTTTCATCGCGATACATGGACCACGATACCAATATCACCATACAACGACTCTGTGATGAAGGCGATACGTCACTTATATCTGTACTATATCTATATCTAACTCAGGGGTGTCGAATCTACGGCTCGCGGGCCAGAGTGCTTGTTAATAGGTTATTATGCTGTTATTTGACTGTCTGGCCCACTTCAGAGATCAAATTGTTCTATGTATGTATGTGGTCCCTGAACTTAAAATGAGCTGTGACACCCCTGGTCTAACTGAAGAAAACAAAACATCTGTGAAGAGATTTCTCCCCTTTATAATATAGAGAACATAAAGTGGATGGAGAACCTCTTAAAGGAATACTTCACCAATGTGCATTTAGCTTTGTATTAATAGAATAGGGGTAGTAATTCTGAAAAAATTGTACTTTCCAACCTCAGTTACCCACTTTCTTTGTTACATGCCCACCACCAGTGACATATGGTCCTGTTAGCGTAACTGTTAGCAAAGATAGCGGACACTGTTTACATTCTGGGAATGAGGTCCCGTCCTCCTACAAGTGGTTCTAAAAAGTGCAGAATTAAATAAAATATCGATATTCACCCTGGCATACCGATTATCATATTGCACGAGGAAGGACGGCGGTATCAGTATCACCCAATCGATATTTTGACCCACCACTAAGTGCATAGTTAACACAGCTAGTAGAAGAAATATGAAAGTGAAGAAAAGTCTAATTTACAGATTTTACTGTCATGTTTCTGTGGTGTCACATCGTATCCCAGGTGGATCAGCTCCTCATCAAACAGAAAGTAGAGCTTGTTGAAGGTAAATGACGTCAAACTTCACAGAACATAATATCCGCTCAGTTCATTCTGTGTGACGTAAAAAGTTCATATGTGCGTTTTCTTCCCTGCGCAGCCCTTGTCGGTTTCGAAAGCAACAACAAGTACGAGGTCCGTAACTCCATGGGTCAGAGCGTGTTCTACGCCGTCGAGGAGAACGACTGTCTGAGTCGACAGTGCTGCGGTCCCGTGCGCTCCTTCACCATCCACATCCTGGACAACTTTGGACAGGAGATCATCACCATCACCAGACCACTCAAGTGCATGTCCTGCTGCTTCCCCTGCTGTTTGCAAGAGGTGAACGAAGCCTTTTTTTAAAAACAAACATTTGTGTGTATGGGTTCAAAGGTGGCCGTGGTTCACTGTGTTGTTTTAGCTTCATGTCTTTTTTTTCCTGCTCATGACAAAATCACACACTGTTCTCCGACAATCCCCCTCACTCAGCTGGAGGTGCAGTCTCCCCCCGGTAACACAGTGGGGTACGTTATGCAACAGTGGCATCCGTTCTCCCCGAAGTTCATCGTCACTAACGAGAACTGCGAGCCCGTGCTGAAAATCCACGGGCCCTTTTGCGGATGGAGCTTCCTTCCCGATGTTGACTTTGAGGTGGGTTCACACACACACACAAACCATTCAATTTGTGAAAACATAACACGACACGGTCACAATCTCGCCCCTCTGGGTGTTTCACTCGTATGGCATCCTCCTCGAACTCTGGAGCAGGAAATATGTTTCCAATAAGCGTGAAGCTGTCCTCCAAGCGTGTCATGATCCTGTGTGGTACAGTGTGGCCATTGTTCCGTGCTCCAGCTGCTTTTATTGGACTGAGCTGTGAAAGGGTTTTGGGTCAGTGACACAGACCTTTTACCAGACTCTGAGGAATGGTAACTGAAGCGTGATATTACCATCCTGATTATTTAGCCTCCTTGAAGTCATTACTGTGTGGTTACTGTGGCAGTTGGATGGGATTATGACTCAGAACTATGATCCCTTTCCAATAAAACCAAATCATTTTCACAGCTTGATCGTCGTCCTACTCCAACACACGACGTCTTGTTTGTCTTGTCTGTAACATATCCTCAGATTCTGACCATGGACGAAGTCAGCAAGATCGGTAAAATCAGTAAGCAGTGGACGGGACTTCTGCGGGAGGTGTTCACGGATGCGGACAACTTTGGCATCCAGTTCCCCATGGATCTGGACGTGAGGATGAAGGCCGTAATGATCGGCGCGTGTTTTCTCATCGTAAGTCCAACGGCGAGCATTTTAACGCGACTTCATTAACGTCTTAATAAAGAAAGAAAACATCATTGCCTGTAAAGTTTTACGGGGGCCTTTTTTTCCCCCTCACATTGCAAATTAACTGTGGCTGTCATGGGGATTGTATTCCTCTACTTAATGTACCACTTAGCTCCCTTTGTGGGAAACGTGATCAATAGCGAAACCGCCGTAATCTCCACAAATGCAAAGCAGCTCGACCGAGCTTACCTTTCACAGTTAAGTCACATGTGCTTAAAATGATAAATTGTCAGCATCAGCTAAAGCGCCATCATCTGAGCCATTCCTAACATTATTAAAACAAGGAATTAGAGCAATTAAATGTCCTTTTTTTTCCCCTCTCTCCCTTCTGTACAGGATTTCATGTTCTTTGAGTCTTCTAACTAGGAGCCGAACGACTTCTGTGAGAGTGAACAATTATTCCTGGAGGACCAAGGCCACAAAGCCACGACGATCAGCTTCAAACATCAAACAACCTTCAAACAGACAGTATAAATGTTATAAATTGTGCATGAGCATTGAAACGGGAGGTTTGTTGTAGTCTTTAGCTGCTCAGATCGGCCGGGGCCGTGAGTGCAAAGAGTGTTCTTAAAAGAATGTTGCAACCGACAAAGGGAAAGAAAATGTTTCACTGTTAGAAAGGGGAGATGTCACACTTTATAAAAGAGGTATTAAACGTTATAGTTTGTATGCGGAGACGAACAGAAGATATTTATTTATAGCCCTGAGAACACTATGTATGACCGTCTCATGTGACGCATTCGTTTGCAGTTTTTCAATGCTATTATTTCTTTTTTAAATCGTAGAGCAGTGTGTGTGTGTGCGTGCGTGCTTGCACTGTTGTGTGTGTGTGTGTGCTTTCAAGTGCACTTGTGTAACAACAAAAACATAAAAACTATTACATCACAATCAAGTTACAGTATATTACCTAGGCCATGCTGATTATGCATTGTTAATTTGACGTGCCGTTCCAGTCTTGTCCAAAAGAGGGAGCAAGCATGTCACGTAAGATTAATACTCACTTGCTCACTACTTCCTTGTGCCACAGGTTTTTATTCAAATATTAGTGTATATTTCTGGACAAACTCAGGTTGAAACGCATGCTATTGTAAAAAAATAGTGTTTGTCTACTGCTGGCTGCACATTTTGGCCTGGTACGATCAATATAAGTATATTTTGGAGGATGTTTTGTACGTTAAATCACGTAGTTATATGACATATTATGCATAGGTTTCCTGGTACATGCTGTCATTGTGAATATTTCCACCTATTACATTTATTTTATGATTGGGTTTATCTTAGCTCGTCTTATTAGCTTTTGTTATTTGCCATGTAAGACTCTGGAAACCTGTTAAAACATCTCTTTAAATTCTTTATTATAAGTATGAAATCATGGAAGGCTTTTATTTTTCTATGACGTAAACTGCCAGCAGGGGGAACTAAAGTTCCCAGCATAGTCTTAACATTTTGTTGTTAATTTCCCCGCCCATATACTGACATGTGTTTGGAGAGTTACCACAAGTGAATTAACCTTTTAGAGCAGTATTAACCTTGATTTTAAGTCTAAAAACAATATGACTATGAGTATTTAAAAATGTTTTCCGTTATTATGGCTGATGTGAAAATAAAGTATTTATGTAAATTTTCCAATACATTCTTGACATTACAATGGTGTGTATGCATTACTGTGTGGGACGCTGGCACATGATGACCCCTCCACCGATGCTCTTTTGATTGTGTCTAAAAAACCAAATATTAAAGTCAGAATGTGATACAAAGGGAATGAAGCTATAGTCTGTTGTGTATTTAACCGTTTAAAGTACTTATTCTTCTACTTTTTTGCACTAATACTGTGAACCGACTTGTGAAACCGTTAAGTCACCGAACGAATGCAAAACTCTGTGAGCGATGCTTAAATTGTGCAGCCACTGACAAGACTTCAATAAAACACGACGGTGTGATGTGTGCAGTATTTCTTTCCTCAAATCACCAAATCCATCTGGCTCTAAAAACCATAGAGGCTCAAAAAAACAACCCTTTTTTTTTTAATTTTTTTTTTTTTAAATTTGAAGATCAAGGATCGCTTTAATCCAAACTGAGGAATTCCACTGTATTATGGTCGATTTTTTTTTTATTGTTTTAGAGTTAGAGTTACAGTGGTTTTGTTGAGCTATACTAGCGTTTGTGAAATGTAGCCTACAGGCCCTTTTTGCACACTGCTGTGGGTAATTTATTGTTGGCACTGGGCCTGCAGTTAGACAACACTGATTTGAATTTAAACATCTCAACAACTATACCATGGATTGCTGTGATAATTAAAGGAATACTTCACCGATTTGCATTTAGCTTTGTATTACTAGAATAGGGGTAGCATTTTTGAAACCTCAAAAATTTTCAAGAAATTTTCAAGAAATTTTCCCCTGAGTCAAGAAATATCTTCACCAGTGACACTTGGTCCGAGCATTGGTTCGAGGCTTGAAACTGCAACGCTAATTCCGCACTTCTTAGACCCACTCGTAGGGGGACGGGACTTCATTCCCAGAATGTAAACAGTGTCCGCCATCTTTGCTAACAGTAACGCGAACAGGACCAAGTGTGACTTGTGGGCGTGTAACAAAGAAAAGAAAGGAAATGTTTCTCAACTCAGGGGAAACTGAGGTTGGGAAGCACAATTTTTCAAAAAATACTATCCCTATTGCAGTAATACAAAGATAAATGCATATTGGAGAAATATTCCTTTAAGAGACGTTTGGGTCTAAATCTTTCAAAAAAAAGGCTAAATTCTGGGATAATTAAAAGCAATACTTCGTTCAAACAAAAAACTAAATGCATGGACAGTCATAGTTGCAGTAAGCCAGTACCAGTATTTACTAGTACTGTCATTTTTATTTCTTGTTATAAATTACCCACTTTTACCCTGATTTCCTCCAGCTAAAAAGTTTGTAGAAGAACTGACAGAGTTTGAAAAGATTTATGTTTAACTTCTCAGCATTTGTTAGAAATTAGTTGAAAAATTGACTGCTGGGACTTTCTGCAGACATTCTCTCTTGAGCTTCACTACACTAGCGGAGGCCATAAATTGGTATGATTGCACTTATTACAGAGCAACACACTTTGTTTGGAACAAACTAAACACCCAGGCCACACACACAAGTGATGTTACTGCTTGCATCAATGATTTGCTATTTCCCAGACTGGGAAAAAAACACAGATGTTTTCTGGAGCTATAACATGTGGGATTCTGTTTTTTTGCGACACCCAAATTTACATACACTCCCCCTTGTAATTAGAATTCTATTAAGGTTGTGCAGCTTTTAAAGATTCGGTGATGATTCTGTGTTACGTGTGTCTTTAAAAAAGTGACACAAATTATTACACACGTGGGAGATGCAAACGGAGGAGATGCAAAACAGACACCAATAAGAACACCTTTAATACCACTAGCCAGCCACGTGTTGTTCACTGTGTTTACATTACACCCAGTCCCAGTATATGCACTCTCTCACTCCCACAGAGTGTATATATACACACTGTCAACTCCACAGATGTGTATGTGTGTGTGTGGGACTGTTTTTCAGTAGGACGGTTCTAACAAATCAGGGAAATTACAGCCTTGATAAGAGAGTGTGTTTTAATAGAAATAAAAAAGAAAATATGGTAAAGTTTTCTCCTCAGTCAGACACTGCAGTTCTTTCTGATTCTCTAGTGACTGCATACAGTAAACTAGAATCTCTGGTGTCTGTGCCTGTGATAAACAAACGGCAGAAGCAACATCTGTGCAAACACAGCCAGAGACAACATCACAACTGGGGTTGACACACAACAGATACACAAAAAAGGTGGTTGGTTATTTGCTTCGACACTGTTTGACACTGTCGAACGGAATTCAGACTTTTATCAACTCAAATTGCAACTATATAACATGTTTAAATCGAAAACTGGCACTGAAAGAAACAAGATCTCCACTTCTCGTCTCCTCACTCTAACTCTGGTTTGTTTTTGGAGCCTTGTGGTTTCAACATGGCTGCCTAATGATGACATTCAAATGAAGAGGCTGAGAGAAGGGCTCATTATGTGCAATTTTCAAGGAACACTGCCCCCAAAACCCCGGTGTAATCAGGGCAAATGCAAATTTACGGGGCAAAATTTATTTTTTTTTTAAATGCACCAGTGAAAATTGCAAACATCTTCATTGGCACATTCTTCAAGCATTTACAGTAATTTGCTGCTCAGGTCTTTATGGTTTAGCTCAGTATGAGACAATGGATGAAAGACCGCCTGTGAACAGTGAATTAATTCTTGTCTCACCTCTTTCCCCCTTTTGCAGCCAGACACTGGGGTGACATTTACGTTGCTGTGCTTGTTAAAGTTCTTTGGTCTCAGACTAAATGCTGAGTTGATGACAAACCCTAGAGCACACCACAAGCCAGTGGATGCCCCGTGGCCTCATACGTGGAACTGGCACAGACCAAAAAATCAGCAAAGGGTAGTCATACGTTCTTAGAAAGATAAGCGGAGTGAAAGAAAATGAATGACCTCTCCATTGATCTGCGGCAGTAATTGACTTTTCTGTGGCGCGATCAAATCGTTTGGGGGCTAAAAATGAAGCCAATTCTTTAACATGCGCGGTGCAATTGTGGCTCCTCGCACGGGGGTTAAGAGACCACGTGTCTCGGATGTGTCACGCACCAGTGCAATTGCAAAAACCGTCCACTTGTACCACCAAGTCGAAAATAGAGCAAGATACCCAAGGTGTGGCCGAACCGCTGACAGTTCTGTGATTTTGGCTTTGATACTGCCTGAAGCTGTGCACAGGCATTAATTAAAGGGAAAACACATTGTTTTTTGATTATATAGCCCAAAATATTCATGGGAAACAAACCCTGGAAAAAATGAGGCCATAAATGAAGGAACCATTTCTGCAATACTGGATTATTCTTGTCTTCTTTCCCCCCTCTCCAAATAACATCTAATTTTCTGTTTAATATTGGACATCTCTTTGCGAGTCTCCTGAATGAATGGTGTGTTTATCCTTCTTAAGCGTGATGTAAATTTAAACAGCGCCTGTAAACCGACTGTCTCCACAAAAGTGCCGAAAATAGACGACGGTCCTCTGCCATCAGGAAGCTGCAACACTGTTTAGTCTTGTTCTAATGCGAAGGACAGTGAAGGCTGTTTTTGTTGGCACTGAAGCCGAAGATTAAAAAGCAGGGACAGGGAGATGACACCTGAGCTGTCGGACGCTTCCCCGAAACGTCAGTGACCTCTTTCCAGGTGGTTAAATGGCAGTTTGTGACTGTACATTCAAATCAAGTAATTCTGTCAAACCTGAAGAGAACTGCAAAATGCAAAAAGCAAAAAGCAAAAACTAGCCAGAGTCTCATTCCTTCCAGGTACAATTAAATTCAAGACTCGTCATCAACGACAATCAGTGCTTCTTTATTAACTCTTGTTGAACTGTAACTGCTAACGTCAAACTGTTTACGTCACCTAACCCTCATGGATGATTTTCAGCTGTTGTGGAAGGAACAAAACGGCTTCAGTCGCCTCTGTGTTGCATTCAATGTGCCATCGGAAAAAAGTAAAACCTCCACTTCTAAACAGAAACACTAGGTCGATCACCTATGAGTTACTACTTATTATCACTTATTTTACTAGTCATACAGTACACAAAGCAAGTTAACCCTTTAACGCCGAGCGTATCGCATGCGACACGTTTGCGCAAGTAATTACGCAACGGTTTGTTGTGGGAAAACATAAGTTTCCATTTTTTGGCCTGTTTTCGGACATTGAGACATAAACTCCAACAAATGTTATTTTAGATGTGTTTTATACTGTTCAAATTTAACATGCAAAATCTGGTGTTCGTGTACAACTTTAGTGCTTTTTCGAAATAAAACATTTTGTTTTTCTTACTAACTGCCAGATATTGAAAGTTATTCTGGAAAAAGGGGCAAAAAAGTCCAGATGGACATTTGGAGGCTTAGGTGTTAAAGGGTTAAAAAAAACATTTCTGGATTTCTGTCCAAACCCAGCCTAACCCATCAAGCCCTCTTGGGCCTGGTTTTGGGTATCAATGCTCTGAAGACAACTTGATTGTCCTCATGAGCTCCCTGACTTCTACTCTGTCCTTTCCCCACATGTTGCAGAGTCCCACACGCTGTAGCCGACCATTTTTCTGCAGTTATATGTAATTTTCACCCACATTACATGTATCTGAAGTTCAAAACTCACCATCAGTTTCACCGCCACCGCTGCATGCGCTTGTAAAACGATTCCTCCAAATCCTCCCTCGGAAACGATACGACACTTCACTGGACGGCCTCGCTCTTCTCCAGGTTTCTACAAGACGAAGCAAATAATAGCACATTCACTGTCGCGCGCTGCCAAGACACAATGTTTTCCTTCAGCAGAGTTTATATGTCCGTACGTCTGCTGCGGATTGTTTGTTTAGCTCGATATTTTGTTTGTCAAAGTTTCACAATATTGTTATTTAATGATGTCAAAAGCAGTTAGAGAGCAGAGTGGTTATTTCAATGTCAATTAAAATGTCTGGCCAGTGCTCGCTACAGGGTCTGTTGCATGAATAAACTGAGGTTCAAGTCCAGCTGTTGGGTTTTCTGGCATGGGTACATTTTCAAGGTTAACAGGGCCCCACCGGAGAGACTGCACTTATCTTGTAGAAGAAAAAAAAAAGAAAAAAAGAGAGAGTTCTGCTCCTACTCCCTCTGCATTAAAACCACAAACCCAGTGATGTCATTGAGTAAAACAGTCTGGGGCTGGCAGTCGCAGCTTCCATGCAAAGTGGTATGTGCCAGGAGGCACGTCTGTTACTCCGAATAAGAAACGAGAGAAAGTATTTTCAAGGTCGGCCGAGACACGGGGGGGGGGAAGGGGGAAGACGCAGATACAATCTGACGGAATGGAAGTTGAATTTTCACGTCTGGCTCCTGGCCTCCTCATCATTTTTGTGTGCGTCTTCACCAAAGCAGCTCGAGCGACTGCAATTTTACACTTTCATATAAAAATGTACTGTCAGAAAATGGGGTCATGGGGTTATCTGATGCCCTCTATGGAGAGAGATGTGTGGCTTAATCTATGTTAACAGATTAATCTATAACTCCATACTGCTTCTCCAGTGTGGGTCGTGGGGGGAGCTGCAGCCAATCCCAGCAAGTACCAATACTTTGTTACTGTACTTAAGTACAAAATTCACATATCTGTACTTTACTCTGTTATTTATATTTCTAGCAACTTTAACTTTTACTCTACTACATTTCCCATAACTATCTTTGTTACTCGTTACAACCAAATAAAATCAAAAGAATAAGAGCTTTCCTAGTCTTGATGAACTGCCTTATACTACAGTTTACATGCACATACACATACAGACTAGCAGAGTGCGGAATTGAACACACAACCTTCCAGTTGACAACAAGACAACTCGCCCTAGCACTGAGCCACCATGTCTCAATCCTAACGCCTCACATTTTTAATACTTTTACTTCTAAAACTTGAGCATATTTTATGTCAAGTACAGAAAATGTCATATACTTTAAGACTTTTACTTCAGTTATATTATTAAAAAAAAGTGACTTAAACTTCTACCAAAGTCATTTTCTGGTAAGGTACTTGGTATTTTTACTCAAGTATCCCTTTAAGGTACTTTATACAAGTCTGCATAAGCCCAATCTGCATGATTTAAGACTGTAGAAAGACACACACATGGGGGGGAACATGCAACCTCCTCACAACAGGGAACCCATGATTGAAACCATTTATTCTGTCATTGATTAAACCCTCCCCCACCAAAAACAAAACACAAAACACAATATCTAGATCAATATCAGCTGAGAATTCCAGAGATGGAGAGATTTGTTTTGACTCATTCCTTGTATATGAACCGTGCAGTCGGCTCTGTCAGGACAGAGAGCCTCATCCCCAGGTTGTTAAATACAACCTGGGGATGAGCTCGCTTCCTGTTTCAATACAGTATTTAAACATGGAGGCAAATGGATTTCTGTGTGTGATGTGAATAACAGGGATTATGTTGAAGATGAACTATTTAAGTTTGCTGCTTCATTCCATGATCTGAGGAGAGTGTAGTGTAGAAGTGGAGTAGTACGGGTGAGACAGAAGCTAAATGTGCACGGGGGGATGGGGACCAGGAAAGGGCTATTTAACCGTCAGTGGCTGGGAGGTTGATATACGACGGTGCTTAGTCACACTTTCACACAAGACGTCCTTGTGTCAGGAGTGAAAAATGACACCCCCTCAGTCGAGCACCTGCTCAAACATACACCGTCTAAAGCAAACTCCTTAATGTCCATCAATGAAAGTGCTTTTAAAAGTTAAGTTTCATTCTCCATGGTGTGGTGGGTATTCGGACACGCACACCGAGTCTCACGTACACCGTCTGATGGCGTCACTGAAGCACGTCCACACAATTCTGAGCCACGCAAGAGCTTTGCAAACGTTACATTTGTTATTTATTTGACAAAAAACAGACTGAATTTACCTTTTTATACCCAAATTTGACCCAGAAACTTATGAAAGCATAACATTCAACCACTAAAACTAATGTTTCTGTTCAGGAATGTGAGTAAATAACTATAATTTGATTAATCAAGACATAATAATGTGCTTTACTATTTTTAAGACATGGATAACAATAATAATAATGATATTTTAGCATTAAACATATCATTTGGGTTAAAGAGCTTCTACATACCGGTGTATTAACCATTAAGGAAACATAAAAAAATGATTTTGATATTAACCAATGCTGTCAATTTAGTTCAGCTGTGGCTTTGGGTGGTGGTTTAATACATTTGTTAAGCACTGAAGAGTTCAATCACTGTCACAATTGTGGCAAATAATGGACCCTGCTCATGGAGAGAAGGTCCAGAACTGTGAAGCTCTTACACTTCCATTTTTTTGAACTAACTGGTATAACTTTCCACGCCACAGGCAGCCATTGGTATGAATGCAAACCCACACATTAGGGAAACAACGTAAATTGCCCATATAAAAAGAAAATGACCACTTGGCACTGAATAATCCTAATTTTGTCATAAAATCTAGTCATTTCAAAGGAAATGGGAGTGTGAGGCATTAATGACATCACCACAGCTCTTCTCTGATTGGTCAGTCAGGCAGCAATACATTTCACTCGGGGCAACCCGGTGCAATCTCCCCCACCCCGCGAGGGATAATCTCTCTCTCTCTCTCTCTCTCTCTCGCTGCCTTCAGCTTGCCAAAGTACACGTTTACACCGAGAAATCACCGATGCTCTCAGTCCTCCTCCATGTCTCTCTGCTCATGGTTGGGCTGTAACTTCACCAGGAGCCCAAGTGGCTGCAGTTGCAATTAAGGAACCACGCCTGTTACTCTCTAATTTCCCTGAATTGCAGTACTTATAGGACCTGTGTCTGCCTGGAGCTGAGAGAAAGCTGTGTGAAGACCTGCTTTTTTTTCCCCCCACAGAGCGTGATCTCCATCAGAAGTTTGTTTTTATTGTATTTATTATTTTTCTTATTTATTATTATCAACGACCCCTCCAGGGTTGGTTTTTGTTGTGGGTCCGGGAGGCACTCATCCAGACGCTCTGTCCACGGACGCGCACAGCAAACAACAGCCATGGAGTACCTCAAGTTTTGTTTTGTGTTTTCATGCTGCGTGAAGTTTGCAGACTCTGTCTTCTCCACCGATACCCCTCAGGCTCCTGCGCCTATCCCTAAAGGTAAACAATGGCACAACTTTCTCCCCCTCAAACAACTCTCACTGCCATTACGCACGACATTTTTTATTAATGTTTTTTTTTTTTTATCGAAGCGCAAACGGTCTCACATCTCTGTTTCCGAGCTGTCACGCCAACTTCGCAAACTCGGGCTTATGTTTGGCATCTGTAATTTACCGGCTACATCATGTTCCATGTCTGCCCAGTCGCTGTGTGCACGCCGGGGAGCAAAAATGACATCATGTGCCGCCTCTCGCAAAAGAAACCGTCTGCGGTTTCTCACAATCCCGTTTGATTTCTTGTTCATTTGGCAGCTTTTGTTTCACACGAGCAACTGGTGGCGAGTGTGCGCGCGCGGAGAAACGGTTGCATTGACGCGCAAAAGTAAAAGCAGAAAAGTTGAAGAAGACACAGTTTGCGATGCGCAATATTGTATTCTTTAACAAGCAATTACGTGCGTAAGTGTTGTAATTTCAGGTTCGTGGATCAGAGCCAAGCGCAAAAGCAGCTCTTATACAGCTGATTACAACCTACACACTGCACATGTATACGTTTATGTTCCCTAAGATGTGTCACACGTTTTATTGACTGGTTATAAACATCGCCCCCTTGTTTAGCATGTTGTTGCTGTGGCGTAAGAAGTGTTCTCTCAATGACTCCGACACCATTTTCAGCTTCTGTCAAGAGTTTAAGTGCTTCGTGTGTTGCTAAATTGTTTCAGGGACAGAGTGAACAACCAGATTCTTTTGCTCAGAAGCATTCTGAGAGAGTCTGCAGTCTCCACAGGCTCGTATTGTCCTCTGGTCTGGACTGGCTGGGTGTCCTCCACACAGCAGCCACTTTCACTTTTTTTTCCCCTCACTTTTTTTTTTTTTTAACAAATGTTACATTTTTTGCTTGTGAGTTCCTTCCAAAAAATTTGAAAGCAGCTTTCACAGGGGTACAGTGAAAGTGTAGGAGGCAGTAAGTTTTACATGAAAGATTAAAAAAATATGTGATCTCATATCACCACACACGCGGGGTGTATCGTAACATTCACCGACCGTACGCCAGATTATATCAGCGTGCTATCAAGCTCCTCTCACTGCAGTTTCACTGGGTGCCATGTTTACTTGTAAAAGTTTTAAATGGATCATTAAGTCATCAGTCGCTGAATGGAAATGACAAACAGACACTCCTTTTAAACACTAACAGACTGAAGAATGAAGCCAAAAACGCATTGCACAATAAAAAAAATTGCATGTCTGATGTGCAGTGCAGCAGACTCCCCTGTTCTATTTGTAATCCAAATAGAAACCATATGTTTTTTTTTATTGGGAAACACTGACACCAATAATCTGACTACTATCAACATTGCCCTGAATAAGACACGACTCTACTCCATTGATATACCCGATCGACCCCACAGACCATGGCTCCTGTGGACTACTACACCCAATAAGATGTTCCAATCTGATAAAGACACAAGAGTAACATCAGAATAATCTTTCTTTATCCAGAGATTAGACCCGTATAATGTCAGAAGCGACATCTGCAGACATTAGTGTTCACTCAGACAGTCTCAGGGCTGCAACTCACACTTATTTTCATGATTGATTAATCTGTTGATTACTGTCTGGCATAAACAATTCTGTTTTTGGTCAGAAATGTCAGAAAATGTTGGCCACAAACCTAAATGATTCAGATTTAATGATTTCTTTGATAAATGAAGCAGAGAAAACCAGAAAATATTCACAATTACGAAGCCAAAAAGCTTGTTTTGATCATACAAATAGACTGTAAAAAACATTACCGTTTAAGTGATTATCAACACAGTTGGGAAAATAATGTAATAATCAATTACTAATCGACTAACCATCGCAGCCCTCGTTGTGAAAGCAGCTTTTTTCAAACATACCAAAAACACACAAATCTACAATATGACGTGTGAAAAATGTGGAATGAATGAAATCATCATGGGAGTCTTCTTCAAAATGATGTATTTTCCAGGGACGGTTTAGAGCAACACGTGTTTGTCTTAGAACGACTCTGCTTCTAGGGCGGAGCGAGATGCTGGTTGTCATAGCGACGGTGTGTCACACAGCAGAAACAGTGTGTGCTACAAGGGAACATTTAGAAATGCTTTAGATGCTGTGGTGTAACACAGGTATTTGTATACTCTCGTGTGTGGACAGCGACGCAGGGAAGGTGTTCTTGTCTTGGTTCTGTCTCTCAGATACTGTACGGTCTCCAAGACCGCGATTCAGCAGGTTTTCAGAGCTCGGTCCATTTCTCACCTGGTCAGTTTTTGGAAATTTACAAACTAGGCAATGTAGAGCCAGACTGTCCGGCCGCCTGAAAGGAGTCTTTCATTGATAGCTGGCTGACTGTGTGTATGACTCGAGACTTCACTTCTATCATTTCAGTATGACAGGCGCGAGTCAAGTGCACTCATGAAAACAATATATCTCTTGAGCGTCAGCTGCTCAGTTGTGGAAATGAAAACGAAAACTCCCGCTGTGCGAAAAAACTGTAAAACTTCCGTTGATCCGAAACAGATCTCACTGCTCGTTAAAATATCAGCTGTGAATTTGCATTCAGTATTTTTGGTATTCCTGACAGTACACTAGGACAAATGTATGGGTAAATATTTATGGAAGAGAGACAAACACCCATCATGATGCGGTCTCTCGTGGATTTTTTTGATTAGACCTTTTTTTTTGCCCAGACATCGCTGACATGTCAGCAGGCAGCGTTTTATAGAGTTCGAAGAGGAAACTCCACCTAAGGTTGGCCAAGCCTTATATGCTATATAATAGTGCTCTCTGTTGCCCCGTAATTCCAGTCTAACAAACTAACAAACCCCGTTGGCAAGCCAAGCCAGTAATCACATCTTAGTACATTGTCACTGCATCACCACAGGGTTGGTTCCATGTCTCAGTTAAAGCCCAGTGTGGCTGTGTTGTCCGCTCTTTTTTTTTTTTTTTGACAACCATCAGAATAGATAAGAATATCCAGGAGACTTCCCGTGATGAAATTCCTGCCTTCGTCTTAAGCCGTACTGAGAACAGATGACATTTCACCAGTGGAATTGTCAGCGCTGTTCATGGTATGCATGTTCCATTACTCGGAGTGACTGAAAACTGGGAATTGAGCAGCTGCTGAGCTCCAGCAAAAGCTTTTTGGCTAATTCTCGTATTGATACAGCTGTGGGAGACCAGACCATTTCATGTTCCCTTATCGTCAAACTTTTAGGACAATGATTTGAGCTGTTAGCAAAAGTACATGAAAGGCATATCGAGGATACCAAGCCTGAAATAATTACTGTAACATACCAATATGGTGTTATTTAAGGAGGAGGAAAAAAAACAAATTCCAGCAGCACACTTTCAAAGAATAGTGTCCTTTCTAGGTTTCTATTAGCACAGATTATTAATCACTAAAGCCTGCTTGTTGATCGAAGCATGCAAAATAATGTCCAGTGTGAGCAGCTCGCGGTTACCATATATTAAAAGGAGTGGATCACCTTAACATCTTGCGTCACCACATTGAGTTCTGCTACAATGCCTTTTAAGCACACCAAGACTGTTTTAAGTGTGCCTGTCAACAAAAGGACGCTTTAACGTATTATTTAAAACAGGAATGCAGCGAGAATTTTGAATTTGTTGTTTGTTTGTTTTAAAAGGAGAAAGTAACTGAGCAATTCGAAATGACAAATTACGAGAAGACCAAATTGTTTCCTGGCCCGGCGCTGGTGACGCTGTGCCACATCCTAAGTTCTGAAGGGCCTGTGGTTTTACATGAGGAGTAGAAAACACGCCCCCCTTCTCTGCACATGCACTTGCACAGCAGCCCTTGTAAAAATGGAAATGATGTGTTTTATCAATTATGGCGACTCTAACTAAGTTGTGGGCCATTAAAACATCGTACAACCGACTAATCTGCGAGCAATTAGGTTTTCTAACCCCTTTGTGGATCCGTCCCTCACTGCCGGTTGCTATGGCGACGTCCACATGAATGGGTTTTCATTTTAAAACATCATTTTTTATTGTTTACATACGGCCTGCCGTCCACATTACTCTGAGAGTTTTCGGAGTCCCTCATTTTCTGGCTTTTGGAAACTCGTCTTGCCCAGTTTTAGTTTAAAAAGTCTCAGTTTGTTTTTTAGTCTAGACAGGCAGTAAAAGACACTTCTGGAAACTATTACGCAGACGCCCGCGTTTGTGTTTTATCAGTCTCAACTTCCCATCACAGAAAACTAACAGCATCTGATTCATCTCGTGACAAACGCAGATATGGGGGACACAAGGATACGAGGGGACCTTAAATATTGTTTTGCTATGAAACTCAAATGCCAAGTGTGTGTGTGTGTATGATCATGTGTTTCCAGGTGTGCAGGTATGAGGGAGATGGAGATTACTGTATTTCTGAGAGCTAAAATACATTTTAAATGATGTTCTCCTCGGTGTAAAGGAATGTCTGGAGGTCTCCTCGCTTTTAGAAATCACAACTGCTACTTATGCACTGGTGCTCGCTTGTGGATACATTTTTAGCATCAATCTAAAGCTGGTAAACCTGTCACAGAGGGCTGAGAAATGATGGGATGGCAGATCTATGAGGACTGAACCTTTAAAGGCATGTGTCGGTCTCAGAGAGGATTTGTGTGGACACGTTTGTTTCAGTTGTACAGTGTGTGTGCACTGTATCCACAGCACACGCATATACTCATGCATTCACGCGCATGCAAAGATATTTTTTCCCGGATCCAACTATTTAACCTTCGACCCCACTTCATGCTGTGATTAACCCAGCTGTGGATGAGTGAATTAAACCCGGGTTTCTGTGTCAGAGTGCAACGCTGTGAGTGCTTCCCAAAAGAGTTGGCCTGAATGTGTCACCGTGATCCCGAGAAACACTAATATGAGCTCTCTGTACGGCAGCCAGCGATTTTCACCCCAACTTCAATTGCGGGCGCACACATTCGATTTCAGTCATGTTTGAACAACACGGCACAAATTCAGCCCGAGCGTAACTTGGCCCCTTTGACTGGAAAAAAACAGCTACAAGCGGTATTTTTATTATTACAATGTGCACCGTATATCAAATGGCAAACTCATACGGCGTCTGCAGCTCTCTGTTGCTTCACAGTGAATTTCAGCTCATTTTTTGACTATATATCGGTGGGCGTCATGTCACTGGTCTGTTTTGTATCAGCCAAGACAAATATCCTTACATAAAGCGTAGTGCAGCAACTTTCAAAACAAACAAGGAAGAGTCTCAGCAAGATTGCGGAATGTTACAGAGGACAGAGATAAGATCGGATTTCTCCTCGCCAACCGCCTGCAACACGTCTTTATCATAAATTGTGAGTCTCGTTTTTTGCCGGCACCATCGCTTTACACCGAGGTGGCAAAGTCAATTACTTTGACCCATGACACAACAAAAAAAAAACATGCTGCAGCCAAGTCCACATGACATGCTAATTGTATCCTGCCCACATCTTTCTATGCTTTCCCATAAATCTCCGTCTCCTTACGCAACATGGCTCAAAAGAGTTTCCACAACATCCCCCCCCTTTAGAGACAGTTAGTGGAGAGGGTTTAAGTTACATTGAGCAGCACAATGAGAGGTTTCAGTTTTACAGTCTGGCTCTGTGAATCACTGTTGAACTCGAGGCCCATCCATGAAAAATAAAAGCTCGGGAGGCTGTGAAACTTTTGCCACTAGCTTTTACCATATACTACCATATTTTCAGATATAATTTTACCTATTTTACCGTGAACCAAATGTCAGAATGGAGCACTGGGTTGCAGTCAGCAAAAGCTGAATTAAGCCTCACAGTGTGCAGTCCTTGCACAAAAGTCTGAGTTAGGTCAGATGCGGTCGTGTGTAGGTCTCCCCGCCCCCATCTCCGGCTTCATTGTTTCAAGCTTTACTTTTAGATTAAGGTCTTATCCACACGGAAACAGAACTTTCCCCTGTCCAGAAAAGCTTTTAAGAACAAAAAGCTTTTCTGTAAAGATGGCACTGTTTCAAGAAACCACATGAAACCCCAAATGACTCTAAATGCTGTAATACTTATGCCGGGCCTGTATGTGGTGCTGTAACGCTGCGACAAAAATACACCATTGTATTTTTACATAAAAAATATTTATATATGTATATATATAATATACATAAAAATGGAGAGGGAGGGGAAGTTGAGCCTGGGGTAAAGAATTATTCAAATAAATATATAAAAGAATACGAACAGCGAGAATAAACCATGTCAAGTGGGGTCTAAGGAAAGTTATCATAAAACAAACAGAGCAAACAAACTCCAACTACAAGGAGAGGAAGATGATGACAACAAAGATAGCAGCAGCGCAAGAGAGAGGTGGGATTACTACGTCATTGTCTTCCCAAAGAAGCGTGTTGACTGTATATGTATATACATAAAAACGTAGCAGGGGAGTTTTGAGATTTTCCCACTCTGGGGTCCAAAAACAGCCTTCCGTTCTCCCATAACGTGGGCCGTTAACTCAGCGACTTGGACTTGCTCTGAGACCCTTCAGATTATTTTATGTGAGACTTAAGGTGAGGTGAGTTTATTGACTTGAAGGACCAAAATAGAGCAAGAGTTTGGGTTCGCTGACGAGGAATGTCTCGTCAACGGGGGGGGAAGATCCTGTTAACCGTATATTCAAGGCCAGAGAATGTTCCTGTGATACCTCTTTCTGTTCTACAAGAAAATGCTTACTTAAGCCCTGGCCCTGACCAGTCAGTCAGAACCTCTGCTCGTTCAAGTGTGAAAGTTTGCCTAGACGGCTGATCCACATGTGGTACAGAGAGGGAGGGAGAGGGGGAGAGAGAGAGAGAGAGAGGAGGTGAGGCACTCGACTCAAGCCCCGTCTTGGGGAACAGTAACAGCAGCACTGTATGAGCTGCATTCCTCTCCCCCTGTGGATCTTTCATTCAGTCCTGACAAGAGAACATGCTGTATTTACTCAGAGCAGACACTCATCCTCGAAAAGTGCAGCTGTCTGAAACCTTCTCCGTATGAGTGTTGCCATCTGTTTCGAAGCTATGCTTCATTATTTGAGTCATTTTGATGTTTACATAAAAATAAGCACAACAAAGGACTTTGCAGTTGGCCCAGGATTTCATTTAGTGGAGCCAAATTAGGTATTTGTATGTTTATTATCCTTGTCTCAGCAAGTAGCTGGTATTGTTTTTCTCAGGAACACGCTCAGATACAAAGTCCTAACTGTTGCATGAAAAGGAAACTTGTGATACCAAGGTCAGCTTTTCAAGACACAACCAGCAGGTTCTTCCTGTGTGTAAATGGGTTTTCTCTGGAGATTTGGGGCAAATTGGACACTCTAAATTGACCATAGGGGTGAGAATGGATGGTTGTTTGTCTCTACGTGGCCCTGGGATGGACTGGTGACCTGACCTGAAGTTGAATGAATGCTTTCTCAACTTATATCTTAGGTGGCTTAAATCAAACTTTTCTTTGTAGTAAAAATTGGCACCTCAGCACAAGGTCAGACACTTGTAGTCAGTCATCCATTGTTGTGGATGTGCAATTCAGCGATTCCTGTCACTCCAGTGTGCCAAACTGATTATCAGAGAATATACAGTAAATGATGAAAAGCCCAATCAAAAGTGAAGCAAAGGCGACGTATTGACAACCCCCGGTTTAATGCAACATAAAAAAAGAAAGGAAAATGATGGATAGAGACACAGAAAAATTGCCTCAGCTTGGCAGGGAATGGACTGATTTGAATTTTTCACCTCATCACACTTTGCACTTTAATTAGTGACAGCGTCACGATATCCAGCCAAGTTTTCCCGGCGTTCAATTGTTCACTGCCACTGTGATATCTAAAGATTTTCTTACCACCGGGAATCGAAGAAGGAAAGAGAGATTTGATGGAGTGATTATATATATGTAAGAGTTATAAAGTAGGGAATAAAAGTGTCAATCTCAGGACGTTTGCAACCCCAGGCTGTACTATGTATTATTATTATTATTATTATTATTATAATTATTATTATTATTAATAAATGGGACGCTTGCTTGCTGGAATATACTCATGTGGCCTACGTGTTTAGAAGAGGAGGGAAATCCATGGGTGTATCAGGTCAAGTCAGAGTCAGATGGGAGATCAGTGATTACGTTTTAATTCATGCACTATATCAAAGGCCTAAGCACGGGTTTATTACAATGAACTGCGACGGAGCCGGAATCCCATCTTGCAGCTTTTCCTTCTGCATAATAAAAATGCAGATGTTGGTGATGAATCTAGTTTTTAGGTCTGCTGACATCATTGCAGAGATATCCAAACATAATACTGAATGTCATAACAGCATTATATACAGATTTTTTGCCATATTCTGCCAAGAAATCACAATCTTTCCATTAGCCATTAGCTATACATCTTGTCCTTTGAGCGTCACAGGCAGCTGGATCCAGTCAAATTTGACACTCTGTGAAACACAGGGTCAACCATGGACAGGATTGCAGTAAACAACAGGCCCAAACAAACATTAGCACTTTACAATCATTTGTCTTTAGTCTGTGGGAGGAAACTCCACACTTCTTGTGGTGCTTGAAGGATTCGGCCTTCAAGCACCACCGGTACTGACCTAGATACCTAGATTACCAGATTCACACACACACACGCATACACAAACAAACAAAAGTGAATAAATCCTGTCTGATTCATAGTGAATCCTTTTGCCAGAATAACTGGTCTTCAAGCATGCATGTTTTCTGGCTTTTGGGAAGAGATATTTGATTCTGGGCGATGAGCTAACGTGTCCCAGGTGACTTGAGCGGTCTGGATTTTTCAGGATTTTGAGACACACCCTGAAATTAATCCACTACCTTGGTTGTTACTAAGTGCATCATTCTGGATGAGCAGCAGCTGAGTTTTTAATGAGACCTGTAGAGACACACTTACAATAGTCAAGCCTACTGACAATAAACATGAACACATTTATCTTAAATAATTAAGATAAACTCTTTTTAAAGTTTTGTAATTGTCTTATGTGGGCTTTGAGTCATTAATGACTTTTTGGGCCAGTCAGTCTGTGATAAGTTGTAGAGAATTCTACTAATGATTTTAGGGGAGGTGATACATGTAAAGCTCTCCTGTAACTATTACAATAATCTGCATGGAAAAACCTATTTACCAGATGTAGAGGACACCATTCCCTCCCAGCAATATACTCCATCATCTCCTGCCTTGCAGCCAAGTACAAGAACAGGGACACACCTGTGGCACAGAAGAGGCATCTCTTCCATCTGCGCCTCATTTTGAAGCTCACATTGTGCTAAATCAGCCCAGTCTCTCTCGCTATGTGTCATCGGATGCTGTCAGGTTGGAGGCAGACGATCTATTTCCAACCTGTAACACAACGTCTGTATTAGATGTTGAGTGCTGGAATGGTTATTAGAGCGGTGACAGGGGCCACAGACTAGACTGGGATGACAGAATGGCTCAGTCACATTATTGGAAAAGAAGTACTGCACGCACAGTGTCTGCTTGTAATGTACTTAAGTGTGAATGAATACGTGGGAGGTTGAATATTTTGCTTATATATATAAAATTTCAATTCATTCCCACTGGTAAAAAAAAAAAAATAGATCTGTTTAAACACAAATTTAAACTGTTTTTTGACCAGTGGAAATCAGCATGCACTTCCAGGTCAAATTATTATTGACTTCATCTCAGCGCTCCTCAATCAGCAATAGTGGGAACACAAGACCTGGGTGAACACTTTGAACATTTCTTCTCAGTGTGCAAATATCAGTGTTACTTCTGTTGCAATGCTACGATGCGCATTCATTTACCGGTGCAATTAGCCAAGTGTTTGTGGCAAACTTTTAAGAACTTGGGACAGTTCTCAATATTTTTTTATGTCATAAGTTGGATCATAGAGGGACCAAGGAATAGATTTAAAAAAAACAAAGGTATTGCCTCTAATTGTATAATTTGTGTGTGAAAGAGGCTTTAAACCATAACTTTTTAACTATATTTAAACTATCCATTTGTTGTTCACATCACCAAGACAAATAATTAAGCAATACACTGCAGACTAATTAAAATAGTCAAAAAAGGAAATGATAAATACCTGATAATCTCTCCTTCTTTTTTTTTTATTCCAGACTTGTTACATCAGCTCTTCAGTTGTGTTGTGGGGCAGACTGGACATTGAAATAGCATTTTTGATATGGCTCTTATGTGTATTTTCTAAAATTTCAAATCCTACTTGCCAGTGCAGCACAGTAAATAATTTAACAAGGATTTAGTGCTGCATATTAAACAGAAAGTAGATTGGCCTTCCACACATGAAAAGCCGGATTTTAGCGCTCAAGTGTGACCATAAAACCATATTAAAGTAACTTTTTTTGTTGGCCTGTCTTAATACTGGCCCAGAATTCTTTGTTTGTAGTTAAGGCTGAATTAGCAACTCCACCCTCTCTCTCACTCAGTAATTGAGTTTTATGAAGCAGATCTTGAAGCTACTTCCTTCCTTGGCAAACAACAACAGATTGCCGACCTTTCCGATCAAAGGCTTTTATAAAAACCCAACAGAGCAAGTGAAAATGAGCTTCGTGGGTGTACTCTGCCTCACACAACGCTTTAGCGCTAATTTGTATTGGTCTAACCCTTCCTGAAACCTCAGACTTCAGCACTCGTGACCACTGGGAAGTCTCCCGGAGACTTGTGGGAGCTCATTTGACCCAGAGAGATAAAAGTTATTGACTCTGTGTTTAAAAATACGCTTCTGTTTTTGAATCCAATTAAAACTACAGAGGATGTTCCTTAGAACGCTAAACCATACAGTTACCAATGTGTTGACATAGGTCTGAGGTTTACATGGACCATGGTCCACAGAGGAGGAAATGTAAATAATGTAGAACAATTTACATACACGCTAAATGCTAAAAGAGAACATCTGCTCCGAGAAGGTATTCCCAAATCCCTATAATCACTTGTGGTAATCGTTCTCTTATTTCTGTTTCAGATAAATTGCTAGTCTTAACCGTTGCAACACAGGAAACAGATGGCTTCCTCCGCTTTATGCAGACTGCAAACTATTTCAACTACACTGTGAAGGTAAGAGATTTTCTGCTCCTGTTCTAAAGTGATGCTCACAAACGGGCAGTTTTGTCCCAGCAAACACCACAGCACTCCCTCTCACACACAGCACCATTTTTTTAAACATACTTCATGAGATTGATTAGGCCCGTTAGAGTAAACAGTGAAGTCCAAGTGAGCTGCACAAAGAAACTTCACAGTGACACTCCTGAATGTGGGAGCAGAATTTCCCCTCTGTGGTTAAAAAAACAGCCATAAAAAACATTGGTTTTTTTGTGTGCCATGGAGCCTCCAAGTTCATGCCCTGCTCACATTTCCTTACTACCCTTTGGTCTTTCTGCACCAGTCTACTTTCCAACTTCTGCAGGCGCTCACAAGCCCCACAACACCTCATTAGTAAACAAATAAGCTGCCTGCAACTCAGGTGTTCCCGTGATACTGCAGGCGAGTTGACCCATGTGGATAAGCAGTATGAGGCTAACTTAAACTCCGAGCATGAGTGAACAAATGTGAAAAGACTGCTAACGAGGTCTGTCACTTTTTTCTAAAAATCATACTCAAATGAATCGTGTGTGACACAATATACCATTAAAGAGGTCACACTGCAGGTGGAGCTAACTGCTTTGGTGTGACTGGCCACTCAGGAGGACAGTTTAGCTTTCACCTGTCCTCTGTTTTCACAGAAAAACAACATATCACTGTTTCATTGTGCGCTTTATAGCATTTCTCTTCAGTTTTATGAAAAGTTTCAACAAGTTAGAGCTCCTATCTTGTAACCTAAAAAATTTTTCTACCCTAAAATCATTGGGTTAATCTCCAACATTTAATGAGGAAATTTCTAAAATGTCAATATTTAGTCTGGGTGAGTCTGGTGTATTTAGCGACATGTCAGAACTATAAAGTTCTCACAGTGCCCTGTGCTGAATGATTCGTGAATTACTTCAGATACTCTGATGGGCTATTAGGCTGTATATCATAACTGAAACTGTTTTTTTATATAACAGGATAACATAACTGACCCATTTTTTTATGAGCAGCATTTCTTTGAATGAAGACGGTAATGGACCGACCAATCTTACTCTGTCAGAATTTAGAAAAGTTTGTAGAAGATAAAAAACTGAATGATTCCGAGTCCCTAAGTGGTTTTGAAGAATAAAGAATAATCAAGACTAAGAAGTGGGGAACAAAGCAAGACTGTCTTTTTTAGGAGACTTATGGTGCCATGCCAATTCATGCTGGACTGAGGAACCTGTCCACCGTTCTTTTATGTTTCAGGTGTTGGGAATGGGAGAAGCATGGAAGGGTGGTGACGTAGGTCGGTCTATCGGTGGAGGGCAAAAAGTCAGACTACTAAAGGAAGCCATGGAGGCTCTGGCTGATCAGGAGGATCTTGTTGTCCTGACCGTGGATAGGTACGTGTTGTCATTTTTCCTCACATCAATTCTGTCTGTATTTCAGTTTGATTTTCTTAGTAACCCAAAATTCAGACAGCACTTGTTGAGTGAGAACTTTTCTTGAGCATGACATAAAAGTAAATCTGAAAGGCTAAATTAACCCCTGTTCAGTTTGCCGACTGTGGTTTTATCTAATTTAGCACTGATTTGAAATATCCATAAGAAAAAAAAACATCTACTAGCATGTAGATTTATGCATTTAAAATGACACTAGTTTTGAACAACCACAGCCTGTAACAATTGCTTATAAAGTGATACTACCTCCACTCACTCACTCTAGCAAAGGTATTATTATAGAGCATCAGCAAAGTTTCACATGCGGGGAGCTTGAATTATAAGCTGTCAAGGCTAATGGGAACTTTTACTGAGGTTAATGTGAGCGGTTTAGAATAATAACAGGATTGCAGGCCATATTTTCTTCAAATGGAACAGAAAGACAATGATACTTACTGTACTATGTCACGTGAGGTTACCTGTAAATGCTGTGCAAAGTAATCACACCCCTGAAACAGGTAGTTGGATTGGATTTCTTTTAGTTTGATTGTACGGTACACTTCACAGATAACAAGCTGTTAAATGGTATTTTAAAAGTGATCAGCTTCTCATTCAGTCACAATTTGACAGACATTCTCTCCACGTTCTCAAATTTAGATTAAACAGAAATGTGTCACTGAGCCTCTGAGCTTGTTGTTGTCTCCTTTCACTGCTGGTAGTACTTGAGATGAATTTGCTATTATGTGGGTGGGATGATGGCTAAGTATGTATCACCATTTACAAAAAAGGCCCAAAGAAGACCCAAATAAAAGCAGGCATTTGCAGAAGGACATTCAGTAAACACTAAGCTGACTTGTACTCTGAGCTATTGATTGGAGTGTAAGTGGAGTCTTAATTAAATTGGTTCTGGGAACCAAAAGTTAATAACCACCTCTTTTGAATAGCATTTTAATTCAGTTCAGCATTGCACTAAAACTGCATATGACTGCATATATTACACCTTATAATGTGCAGTAAATGGCAGTTTGCCTCTCCCAGAACTCCCCAAAGTTCACCAACCAACACAGTGCTGACATTAAAGCCTCATTGAAAACATCACGTTAAAAAGCGCATGTGGAAAATGAATTTTAATGGTGCATTTACTTTTGTCGCGATAAACGGATAAAGGTATATTGCATCTATGGATCACGCTTGGTTTAAAGTAACAATTGTATATATTTATGCAGCAAACAAAATGGACACTGTGACATGTTCCGTCATGTAATTCATGTGGTCGTGTTTACAAATGCTCTCGTTACAAAAGACCACACTTCTAAGTTGAAAGGGGATTTAAAAAAAAAAGAGTACATACTCATTACAGCAAATACGAGAAAAAAGAACAAGCCAATTTGTTCCAGGGCAAGTTTTTCTTATAATTAACTCTTTTTTTTTTACACTGTGATGAATGTTCTGTCGTGTGGTGTTGGTCCTTTTTTTTTCTTTTTTTTTACTGGAGCAATAACAGAGATTGATGAGGGAACAAGTGGCATCGGCAACTCGCATGAACATGTGTCAGCCACATGTGGCAACAGCAGTGTGTACATTAAACTTCCATCTTCCATCCCTCTCGTGACATGTCTCACTCAGGTGGTGTAGATGGTGGACGAGTGACACACTGTAGGGTATGTACTGTATGTCCAGATGAACAGCCAAATCAGATTTAATGTTGAGAGGGCAGTTTTGTTCTAAACAGTGTCACTTTTTCGAGCTTTTATTGCTCCGGGTTCTGCGGGCAAAGAAACTCACAGACCAACTGCATATGTTGTAAATCATCTCAAAACGCTGCTCAGCCAACCGGCAGGGGATTTCAAACGCAAGTAATAGTTGGAGACAATCAATAAGGAAAGAGGGAGGAGGTATCAAAGCTGTTGCGTTGTTAAGATCTGGTTTTGTTTTCACCCATTGTTTTGTGAAACGGTTCTTCACAAAAGTTTGTGGAGGGACGGGTCACGGGCCAAGGAAAACTTTGGTGCCGATTCAGATAAGAGGTCAGTTCCAGGAGTTGGCTTCAATGAATGGCTAGACCATAAGAGGACTCTTGGGTCTTGGTGAGCATTTGAGCTCCATGAAGTTCTACTTATAAACATTTTTTTTGAGGATTGTAAAAATGTAAAATGTTGTAAAAACGGGAAAGGGGAAACTCAAGTTGCACTCAAGTAGATGAAAATACAGAATCAAAAGCACTTGTAGAAGACGGTTTTATAGTAGACAGGACTGTACCTCAGACATTTGACCTCTGCTGCATACTTGAAAAAAGAAATTCTGTCTGTCTTTAAGGGATTTTCCAGTTTGGGAATCACTGCCTAAGAGAAACTTGTAGTTTTCTACATTTAAAAATATGTGCCCTTTGAATGACTGCACATTTTTAAACAAGTCACTACAAGACCCCCCACCCCCCCAAAATGGTCATTCACTTTTTCCACCAATCTGTCACAGAACTGTATAGGCCATGCTTCATTAACATAGTGTGTGCCTTTGTGGTAACTTCCTGCAGAGTGGGAGCCATTTGAAAATACCAATCCAGGAATGCTGCCCTTAACTAACACTCACTCATGAAGAATGTCCACTGTTTACATTTAAATGTGTCCAGGAGATAAGAACAGGTAGATTAAATAAAAATGTTAATGGTTTGTCTTTGCTCCTCCCTTTCAGCTATGATCTTATCTTTGCTGGGGGACCAGAGGAGATTCTCAGGAAGTTCCAACAGGCCAATCACAAAGTGCTCTTCGCCGCAGAGGGAATCATATGGCCAGATACACGACTAGCTGACAAGTACCCATCCGTCCGCAGTGGCAAGCGCTACCTCAACTCTGGGGGTGGGTTCCAAAAATGTTAAATATGATAGACAGTCTGTAGTATTTTGACCAGTTGAGGTTGTGTTAATACTTTGTGTGGATTATGCAAAGATGACATTTCTGGTAAATTTAGATAGGTAAATGTTTGAGTAAACACATTTTAAAGACTTGCAGGGTTTTAGTTTATGAATACAGGCGTGGAATAACCACCAAGTTTACACTCAGTGTTGCTGATTTAGTAGCAGGATACTGTGAAAGACGGATGTTAATGTTTCAATATGAAACCACTAGTTTTATCTCTTGCTGTAAAATAGAAGTACATTTTCCCTGTAACCTGCCTCTCTGAGGTATTTCCTGTTCAAGACATGATGCAACAGAAGGCCATTCATGGGAATATGAAGCTTTATTGGAAAAATTACCCTTGTTGTCCTCGATACTTCTTTTATTTATTAGATTCCAGACATAATTTTACTCAGGTCAACTTGAATTTTATCTATATATATATTCTGTCAAATCCTAGCAATGCTTTTATGATCAATTATATTAAGGGAGATTTCATATAAAGCAGGCAAAGTGCTTTTTCAGTTCCCCATGAGCAGGTGCTCAATGATAGTGGGGAGGAAAAACTTTTAATGGGGAGACATTTTTGTAAGCCGGAATTCTGGATGTTCTGGTGAGATGATGTGTCACTTTGAGCTCTTACAGATGCCTCATCATTAACAGATTTAGAAACGAGGGGGGGATTTTGAATCCTACTCTAGGAATTAGTTTTGAAAAGATTTTCTGCTTTTGGGTTTGTTTTTCTTGAGAGCGGATGTGGGGGACTTTTTGTGGTAGACAAAAGATCATCACTATGAAGCACACAAGCACTGCATATGTGCAAATGTTTTAACAAAAGGACCAGTATATTCACAAATGGACGGGCCAGCTGTTTCCTGTCCAACATGCAGCACGCCGAATTGCTGCTTTCCTTGTGGTCCTCAGATTGGTCTGACCTCCCATACTGGAGCCGAGCTGTCTCAGACTGATCAGAGACTGTTTTTAGCACTCATTGTCATTGACATGACGTGTGGACTTGTCTTGGCCCCCTCCCCCCAAACGTGCTACAGTTTGTGTAAAATTGTAGGTTCAGTCGTCCTATGTGGACACTGACTAAGGAACCATTGGGGCAATGTTTCAAAGAATCTGAAGACACACTGAAGACTCGCGCACACTCAAGTACATAAGTGTGTATTTAAGCAGATTAAACTAATAATGGCTAACACTAAAGAGTTAGTGGCTTTCTTCCCACAAGGCTTGAGACAAAACGCTATACATTTCCCAACATTTTCCAGGACCTGTCGCTGTCGCAAAAGCCATCATTTTGTGGACAAGCGACTGACCGAATGAATCGCATGAAACATTATGATTGGCTTTCAACTTCCTGGCCGCTCCTGCCATTCAGATTATATCATGCCTAGCCGTCGACTTGTTTACAGGGTCTGAGGCTTTTTCCTAAATGATGGGATACAAAATGGCACACACCAACAACACAGGCAAACCCTGCAATCTGTGTCTGTGGTCAGTGACCTTGAGCCAGAGGAGAAAAAACGAGGACACGGGAAAAAAAAATAAAGCCAGTGAGACTGTTATAATGTATAGATTACAGCTTTTTCAACTGACCATTATTACACTCTTTACTGTCCACAAACTGTTGGAGGGGAAAGTCCCTGCCCTCCCCTTGTGTGCTTGGGATTTGGGCCAAAAATCACACTTTGTGTAAGGCAACCAGACTAGAAGTGTTTAGACCATGAAGCCCACAGAAAACTGTATAATTGTCAACAAGAGACTGCCAGTTGTATATGACCTTGTAAACATCTCTGGGCCTATACTTTGTTTACTTTAACAAACTGTCAATTACTTGCAGGTATAATCGGCTATGCCCCGTACGTAAGCAGAGTAGTTTCACAGTGGAACCTCCACGACAATGACGACGACCAGCTCTTCTACACTAAAATATATTTGGATCCCTTACAGAGAGTGAGTATATTGTGGCAATTCAAACACTCCCTACAAAACAACACTGTTCTATAGCATAAGCAACTGTGTATCAAATGTCTCCATTCTTCTGTTTTTCAGCAAACACTTAACATGACTTTGGACCACAAGTGCCAGATTTTCCAGAACCTGAATGGGGCAGTTGGTGAGAAATCCCAAAAATGACGTCCATATTTTAGTTTCCAGCTAAAGTGAAAAATATGTCAAACATTCTAAAGTCAGTCATTTAAAAGCCCCAGGTTTACATTGGCACTAGGAAGTGGGAAAAAAAACTTGGGTATTAACAACTTTTGCTGCAGTGCACCTAAACCTGTGCTGTGCTCTTCATTTTGCTCCCACACTCCTGGGAAAGATTGCCTTCCATTTTCAGAAAACTTGCAGTCCTGGCAACGTAACCCTGCAAATTATAAACCTTTGCAGCACTTGACCATGTGGTAAGTCGATTTTCATAACCTGGCCTGAAATGTCTGGTGTTCCTCCTTTTGGCAGACGAAGTGCTTCTCAAGTTTGGAACAGACCGCGTGAGAGTCAGAAACACAGCATATGACTCTCTCCCAGTGGTCGTCCATGGCAACGGAAACACCAAAGTAAGTGAGGAATAGCGGTCTTGTGCGCATGTAATGTAGTAATACTTATGGCACGGTATAGATACTTGTATTTTAATCATCTTCGTTCAGGAACACCAGCTTTGGGTTGAGTTATTCAACTCTCCTTTCCATTCTCTGGCTCGTTGGCCAAGTCCTTATAGATTCTTATTCAACTATCACTCATTCATTCAGTTAATACCGATACTTGCCAAATCTTATCATAAAGCCACCTCATTATTCAGTGGAGAAGGGAGCGCTGGCCAAAATTAGGTCATAATGTGCAATTTATCCTCATTATTTTTCAATGTAGAGCGATGGGTATAGAAAGCTAAAAAGCAAGATGTCTTTTTTTATTATGGCCCTGTTCCTTCTCTTAACACATCTTGCTCCACCACCAGCTGCCTGACTCCGGTCTTCCTTGGTAATGAACCAAACCCACCAAACAGTTGAGTCATTTCTCCCAGGGGCCTCAACATCTGGAGGAAAGGCTTTAAATTGTAGATCACAGAATTTCCTAACAGTGGTTTCTAATGCTGGAAGCTGCCCAGATGAATCTACGACCATTAGCTTAATATTATTTTCCAGTCTGCACGCCGGGTTCAATCAAGTTAATGATCTGTCTTTTAATAATCTGCAAAGAGATTCATAAAATCACAGAGTGATGGAAATTACATGTTGACAGTGAATTTACAACATTCATGCAGGCTAAATACAGAGCAGCCATGATTGTGATTGCTATATGATGAAATTTATGAAGAGAACAACAATATAATAATTCTCTGTCTAGTGTTCTACTGCCATAACATAGTGCACCCAGTTTAAAAAACAACAACAGAGCCTTGATCCTGTTGACGGTTAAACTTGTTTCTAAACTACCATTTTTATCAAAGGTTGCAGTGAGGACATTTGACTCGGGATTGTGTGTACATGAAAACAAAGAAAATGATTTTTCCTTTAGTCTGACTTGGTGCCTAGTCATTCAACATTCCCATAATAAATCTTAGTATCCATATTACGTACCATTCCAAGGAAAGATATTCCAAACACAACATGGAAATGCGCCTCTGGAGTGTTTTCTTAACCTGTTGTTCACCTGCACTGAATGTGTTCCTTCACAGATGTACTTGAACTACTTGGGAAACTATGTACCCAATACATGGAACTATGACCACGGGTGCAGCCACTGTGATGACGATGTTGTGGACTTGTCTGAGTTAAAAGTAAGTTCTTCCAGTGATGCCATTTCCCTTGCATTTCCTGTCCTCTTTGGTGGAAAGTTTGTCTTTAGCCTGCTTTCCGTTTAGAAAAGGATGAAATATAGCCTGGTGTGACTGTCTAGACAGTCAACACAGGGGCCCGTTTCAACAGATAGGCAAGATTTTTGGTGCCCTCCACACTCCCCCTTCCAGCAATAACAAGTTATGTACCCATTGGTCCTTTTCGACCTTTTTAAAAGGAGCATAAGTGCCAGGGAAACTACTTGGGGGGAAAAGGAAGCACTGCGCTGCTGTGGTGCAGGATATGGCTTCTGGGGTTTTTACAAGGGCCCACTTAAAGGGGTGTCACTGTCGACCAGGCTTGCCTTTAGTGGGCTTCTCAGTATTGGTTTTGTCCATAATAGTAAGTTATAGTGGTTACGCTAAAAATTTGTTGGAGAGCTCAGCCAAGACCGGCGACATATAGACAGAAGGCATGTCAGGCACAAGGAGATGTCTTTAGCTGTGTGGTTGCATCTCTCAAGACTGTCCCTCAAATGTATAAACTCCATTCTGTTATCATTTGCGTTAAAAATACTCCTGTTCCAGTGCATCAAAAATGTGTCCTTGCAGTTAAATAGCACGTTTTCATGTTTTCTCACTCATAAAAAGCACATTATTAATACCATAAATTGTTCTCCTCTCCTACTGAAACAATCTTCTAGGATTTACTTAATTCCCCCTCGACTTTATAAATAAATGTGCTTCAGCAGTTTAACTGGAGACGTTTCAATACAAACCCGGCAACATGAGGCGTCTATGAAGGTTGCTCTCAGCGACCTTCCATAATAAATACAAAAAAGCACTGCTTCTCAATAATAGGCAAGCTAGCAGGCATGTCATTTCACCATGCGGCTCCGGTTTGGGACAGAGACTTGCGGAAGGCCAGGTCATGTGGAAACACTGCTCATGCTGCTCTTTCATGTGGGGGTAAATGCCATTCTCTTCTCTCTGCACTTTGGTTTTAAGACTGGGTTTAATCCTTTACAAAGACACCATGCGACACCACCAGAATCAACACTCTGCCAGAAAGTTGCTACCAACTGTGGTGTATGTTTCAATGAACGAAAAGCTTTTTCATCGTCCCTTCTGCCATTCCCATTCCTCTACTGTCTGGTCACTGTCTTTCTGTAACAATTTAAACTCAATTTGGCCGGATTCACAAGTTTCCCTTCATGTGCCTGCCTTTGTGGAACTTGCAAATTAGATGGTTCTGCTCTCTTTTGATCCCCGGGCCAAACCTTTTGCTGTGAACTGGTCAAGAGGATCGGGAGTCCAGACTGAACCACCGTGTGGGCTGGACCCGAGTGTCATGGGAAAATGTTCCCTCTGAATCTGTCCTCTGTGTCGCTTGCATCATTTTTCTGTATGTCATCTTAGTCCGAACTGGCTGAGCAATAATTATGGACATGGGCAGTCCTCTATAAAAGACATATACGTGGCAGTCTGAGTTGCTTTTCCTGTAAAGCAGACTAAAGGTAATATAAAGTGACAATAAAGCAAAGAAAGTGCTGCCATGGACACCCTACTTGACACCATCTTTGTTTATATTAAAGTGAAATGTTAAAATCTTTCATGACCTACGGTAAACAGTGTTCTTTTACCTAGACGTGTTGTTTGAAAGAGTAATAATTTGTCTTCTCTCCAATCTAAACAGGAGTATCCATATGTGCTGGTTGGAGTGTTCATTGAGCAGCCTACTCCGTTTCTTCCCGAATTCTTCCAGCGGCTGCTGACACTGGATTATCCCAAGGATAAACTGAAAGTTTTTGTGCACAACAATGTGAGTCCTCACAGCTGTGCTCGTTTTTTTTTCTTTCTTTACATATCTATCAAACATGACTCCTCGTATTTGGGCCCTAATCCATTAACACTGGCTCCCATCACAGGAGGTTTACCACGAGAAGCACATCCAGAAATTCTGGGAAGCGAACAGGAATGTGTTCAACACTTTCAAGGTTGTGGGACCAGAAGAGAATCTGAGCCAAGGAGAGGCCAGGAACATGGCCATGTATGTCCGCCTCTTCTCTAAATCTGTCCTCTTTCTGTACCTGTGGTTTGAAGAACAAAATTGATGAGACCAGTTTATGGCACCGGTGGCACAGATTAATCTTGGCCTCAAGGAAAAAATTTGCCCGATTTCTGTTAAAGGAGGAGGTTAACAGAAAGACACATTCATCACTTTACAATGTTAATGTCATTGATCTGGCCGTGGTTTCCTGGGTATTAATCCCAAATGTAATGTTTTATGCATTGTATATCTACTGTAGTATGATGAATGGTGTCAGGTCAGCATATAACTTTTCTGACTTTTATTAACACTCTTTTTTGAGTGGATGTGATTAGATTCACTGCGTGGCAGCGCCACAGGTGCCGTTTATGCCAAGACGGAGCGTTGAGTCATTGTTGGGTGTTAAATAAGAGTCTGTTGTCACGGTGATATTTCAATCTGTGAGGCTTCATCAGAGGAAGCCTATCAAACACACAGTAAGCCTGAAAACGTTGGTCGCAGGACGTCCCTGTAATGAACAAGTCTAAGGTTTATGAGAAGTCTCTAATCTTCTTCGAATTACATTATTCACCCGAGACTTAAAGATAGTCAGAGCGAGTCAGAGTCTACAATTAAAATTGACATCTTATACTTAGGAGCTGATAAATTTCAGCTTTTGGCGGCGATTGCTTCCAAGGATTTCTCTGACTGTAATCAGCTACGGATTTAACAATGACTACTTTCCCTGCCAACGTCTGTGTTTCCATTTCATTAGGGACGAATGCCGAAAGGAGAGCACATGCGACTACTACTTCAGCATAGACGCTGACGTTATGCTCACCAACAGACAGACTCTGAAGCTCCTCATCGAGCAAAACAGGTAATCACACAGCAACGGGAACGGCAGCAACACTGGAACCTGTTCAACAGACCTCCTAGGTAGCTGTTGTGATCATTGAACCATGCCTCAACTGGTACAACCACAGGGACATTACAGTGGAGTGGATGAAAGTTTAAAAATAAGCCACTCTGGCTTCCTGTTTTTGCCCTGCCACATGGAAACAGTGAACGAGTCCATTGCACTAACCCCCGAAAAGCCACTTTTCAATATCCAAAAAACAAATATGCTAACTTTTTCCCCCTCCTTCTGCAGCTTGTGATTCTGAGAAAAAAAAAAGCAGCACTTCCCACAAACTAGATGTCATTGTAACTGTGGTATTATATTGTGACCTGTTGGACACATGCAAAAGGGATATTTCTGGGATATTTAAAGACAGCATGAGAATTCTTCACTGGCACAAAGGCTATGGAAGGAAAATGCCAATGTCTCTCAACCAAGACAGTTTACCACACTGTTTACCGTAACGCATCCATACACCAACCAAAGGCCCCATCTTTCAACCTTGCCCAGCTTTTTATATCATAAAAAAAAAATTCTTAATTGTGGTTTGGGGTTTTGAGACTAAAGGGAAACGACCCATTCCAGCACGATATACAGGTCTGATTTCAATATACCGATCTGAATCCAGTCAGAATCTGATCTCCCGGGTGCAGCATACTGTATATGGCTTTACCACACAGGCATCCAGTGCATTAGATGGTCGGCCGTCTGCGAGATGTCACTGAGTTTTATCTACTTTGACAGAATTACCATCTCTCTGCTTTGTCTCCTGCTTCCTTACAGAAAAATAATTGGTCCTCTTGTCACTCGTCACGGCAAGCTGTGGTCCAACTTCTGGGGAGCCTTGAGTCTGGATGGTTATTATGCTCGCTCTGAAGATTTTGTCGACATTGTGCAGAGGAAACGCATGTAAGTCGGGCACATACAGCCATGGCTGTGCATTTTTGTGGTTCACACACGGGTGTTGTTTACATCCCTCAATATTGTGCTCAATCCCATTTCTAAGCTATTACTAACAAGATGCCTTCAAATGGAGCTTCATCCCGAAATGCACATATGCAGAGTCATTGAGCTACACTCGGATCCGCGCGGTGTCAGCGCTGAGCATCAAAGCCATGAAAAATACAGGGGGAAAAAAAGCAAGCCTGTAGATTCATTTCTGCTCGGAATGACTCTGTATGTGTTTTAAATAAGCTGAAATAGCGCCCAGATTGTGCAAAGGAATAAGCATTAACTGACCACAGTGGAAACCCAGGTTTAATCACCCGAGGCCATGAAGGGAGCAAAGCAGTGAGGAATCAGTTTCTTGTCGCAGCACCAGCTTCTCCAGCAGGGATGGTTAGCAGGAATAACAGAAATGTTCATCCTTCCTTATTTCATAGAGAAACATAAATCATGTCTTTTCACACAATGAAATGCTACTTTAGTTTACAATATACATTTCTCCAAAGTCCCATTATCACCAAGCAGTACAGTAGGGTTCATTATTTGCATCTCCACTGTGAAACCTTGAGATTGGTATCCAATTTGTGGTGTCCCAGTTTTGGGAATTGGGCTTTTAACCGGTGGGTTGCTTGTTTCGAATCCCCGCTAGGTCAAGGGCCTCAATCCCCCAAGGCTCATTGTCAATTGGACACTCTAAAATGACCCCAGCCACAAAGCGGGCCACATCCAAGTGCCGTTCCCAAGGCCACATAAATGAGAGGTTTGCGTCAGGAAGGGCATTTTAGTTTTTTTACTTAGACATTTTACTGTGGCCACATCCCACATGGGTTGTTGGGTGAGAAAGTGGGATTTTTTTTATTGGGTAAATTGGTGCACTGGTATGACAGCACTGGTATGACAGCACACTTTTTCCATAGCTGAAGAAGCTATTGCCATTCGGCCCACACACCCTGCAGTGAAAATGCAAGTCAGATCAGGAAACGTGGCAAACGGAACTCTGAATAAAAAGGCTCAGCCTACTTTCTTATCAAGTCCGGCGAGACGACTGTAGTCATGGAAGTATCACAATGTCAAATCTCCCCCGGCATTGCTACTGCAAAATGAGCACCCCTTTCTCACTTTGTCTTGTTGTTTCTAGGGGCGTGTGGAACATTCCTTTCATGGCACATGTTTACCTTGTCAAGGGCAGCGTCTTGAGGAACGAAATGAAAGAGAGGAACGTCTTTGTTCTGGAGAAACTGGACCCAGATATGGGTTTCTGTAGAAATGCTAGAGAACTGGTAAGAAGGCCCAGCCCCCCATCTTTAGGGATTCATGTCTCAGTATTATTAATGTGAATTTGGTGTATTTGAGTCGTGTTTTCCTTCGAAATATTAACATCATGCATAAGCAAACATGTCAGTATCAGGACAGAATATTAAGCTCTTTACGTAGAGTAAAGATTTAGCATGTCAGTCCTAGTATGAAATTGAAAATGCAATGAATGTTAACCCTGACAAAAGTCAACAGCTCACGGAAACCAAAGAGGGAAAACTGGGCAAGTATAAGTGAACTGAAATGTCTCTGTCTGTCATCGAGTCATCAAGGCATGATCTTTTCCTGTTAATGGTTGCTTTATGGCGTGTGAAGGTTCTTTGCTCCACTTGTATTCAGTCATCCATCACTTTCTATTGCCGTCTATTTCAATAGACCACGGACAGTGCAACCAGTTGCGATGCCTGGCTGGTGTGCTGACAAACGCTGTTATTTCTGTTTTTTCTGTCCCATTTTAAACCTGAAACACATGCTAACCCTTTAATGTCACTGACATAACGCCTGCACCCAGCTCTGTACAACTACATTGCCCTATCCAAACTCTTAAGATTGTTTGACACTTTTTTCCCCCAGCATGCACTGACCCCATGTTTAACCCACAAAAAACATCAGCTTCAGAGGGAATCTTGCTCCTTTTTTCATGCCGGCTCCTCCTAAGATGCCATGTATGTGACAAATACTGTGTCTTACTACTGAAAACACTGATTTATGTTATCGTATTTACATGATGCTTCTCCTTTATTTTAGACCAGTCACAGAGAAAAAGACTCCCCTTCTCCGGAATCATTCCATATGCTCAGGCCCCCAAAGGTTTCCATTTGTTTTAATCATTCTGCTTTGTGAAACGTCCGTTTCCAATGGGTTAGCACTGACAAGCCACTTTTAGCGTTGGCTCATATTCATTTGCAGACTCTAAATTTTTTAGGTTTTTTTTTTTTATTAAATTTTTTTTTGGGATTATTGAGTTGCCATCCCTGCTGCTAAATCCAGAGATTGCAAAGAGATTAAAAGCAGAAACTGCAAAGCCAGAAAGAGAAAGACGTTTTCCGTCTCGTTTTTGTAATCGTTTCCAAGGAGGAGGAGGAAGAAGACGGGATAGTCAGTCCGTACCGTACATGCAAGTCCCCTGCTGTCCTGATGCTTTACAGAGAACAGCCAAGCCTCACAGCAAACACTTGTAACCACTTGCAACCTCTAAATACTGACCGATTTCAGACTAGGCTCCAAAAGATGTGTTCAATTATCTGGACTAAATCATTGCTTTCACAAACAATTTGTAAACTCTGCACGATGGTTGTTAAACCATTCCTAAACAAGCAACTTTGTGTCATTTTATGAAGCCTAGGCTGATACTGAGTCCAAATTCTCCCCTACACTGTGCCCTCCCTTATGCTTCACTATAGAGTATCATTCCTGGATCCTGCTTTGTTCCAAACTGCCCAGCACCCCATCTATTCCTGTTCTCCCAATCCTCTCACCTTACCTTACTGCCCCGCCCCTTTCCTGTCCTGTTCCTGAACCCACTGATGTCCCTGCAGCCCCCCCCCTCCCTCCACCCACCCACCCATAAATAATCCTCGATTATTTATTTGGCACCTGTTTCTTTTTTTGGATCTCTTCCAAGTTATCCATTGATTGCAGTGTGTGAACACACTCTTAAATCAGAGTTGATTTGAGTTCTTTTTTTTGTGCAAATGAAGCCTTTTAGTAGTTTGCCACAAGTAACTCTTTTTGTTTTACAGTTCTACGCCAGTGCTAACCTTTATAGAATTTTCAAGTCTTGAACATGTACCAAAATTGCAACCTAAAGTGGATTTATGTATTGTAGACCTGCATGTATTATGGTTTTCACAATACAGATCTGTTAGAAGTGCTACCTGTGAGATTTTTGCGAAACTGACTTGATGTTTCCCCGCTTGCCGCAGGGACTCTTCATGTACATAACAAACCGCCATGACTTTGGGAGACTCATTTCCACGGCCAACTATAACACTTCCCATTACAACAACGACTTGTGGCAGATATATGAAAACCCTGTGGTGAGTCAGCATGACCTCTCTTCATACTTCATCAGAGTGACAAAACTTAACTGATAAGGTTGGGTGATTTACTGTACTTGGCACGCTGGGACATGCGCCGTAGGATAGGGGATTAGCTCTTTGAAGTATGCAGTGTCAGAAAACAGTCCCTAAAAAAAAAGGTCACTAATCTGAAATTCTTTCTTTGTACAGGACTGGAAGGAGAAATACATCAACGAAAACTACAGTCGAATTTTTACAGAAAACTACCTGGAGGAGGTTTGTATCCATGCACATGTTTAAGCGATAGAGTCGACAAAGATAGAAAGAGAATGACATAGTGTTGCACCGAAACCGTAACATCTGTTTATAGCATACAGTATCTGGGTATCGCATTAGACGGTGCAGCTCCAGACGAAGGTGTCGAAGTCTATTCTCAGTTTGTCTTTCTTTATGTGTGTATGTGTGTGTGTGACCTGCAGCCCTGTCCAGATGTTTTCTGGTTCCCAGTGTTCTCAGAGACGGCCTGTGACGAAATAGTGGAGGAGATGGAGCACTACGGTTCATGGTCTGGAGGCAGACATGAGGTCAGTGCCATGAACTAGGATTCACTACGCACAGAGCTGAGGTCAACACCTGATAGGAATCTTTAAATAATAATATAGCTGCAAAAATATTCTTGATCAGTCAACTGTTTTGTTTATTTATCATGTAATTATTTATCATGTTAATAAGTTTACATGGACACTAAAATAGACATATTCTGATTATGAAATGAATGACGATTATGAAAAATTGCTAATAGAATATTTAAGTCATATTTCTATTTACATGTTCAAAATCGTGTAAATAATATCGATATCAAATGATGTAAAAAAAAAAGTATATCGTAATAAGCTTCTTTCTCATATCGCTCAGCCCTCGTCTACACACTGATGTGTCCTGATTCCTGTGGCACGTGAATGAGTGTGAGACAGAAGAAGTGCTGAGTGAATGACAAAAAGTGGTCATCAAGACTAGAAAAGTAACATTTACCATTAAAAGAATTCACATAAACTTAAGAATTATCTTAGAATTAATGCACAAGTTGATCGCCGACATATTCAGACGAACATTTTAGAGGTTAACTGTGGTTGATTTGTTACCCTTTTTTATGTTGTCTTGTAAACCTTATTGTAACAGCCATTTCTTTGTTTGTTGTTGTTGTTGTGAGCCGTTATCTCCAAATAACCTCGTCAGAGTCAGACCCAGTGAGCAGCAAATGGCCTGTTGTCGAGATTAGATTTTTATTTTCATGCGTTTATTAGGACGAGCGGCATCGCTCACACACCGACGCACGCGGCCGATAATAGCAGCACTTGTACACACGCTTAATTTTTACGAGCGTCATCTCCAGGTCCGCCATTTAAATATAACGAAATAAAACATTATGATGTTGTGTTTATGGCGTTTAAGTCATGTGGCCTGTTTTTATGTAGTTTGAAATTGGTAATTAATGTGCCTAAAAGTTTGCCCAGGAGATTAACCGTGTACTCTGAGTAACTCTGCTGAGCTTGGGTCATTAAGTCTGATGTGGTCAGGCAACAAATACAGCCTGAGGTTCAGGAGACAAAACACACGCACACATGGACACGCACTTTCAAAAGTGAGGTCACACACAAAGAGGGTTGGTGAGTCATTGTAGTGTAAAAATACATTTTCTCCTCTTTTCTTTTCCCACAGGACCGACGGATTGCCGGCGGCTACGAGACCGTACCGACAGATGACATCCACATGAAGCAAATCGGGTTCGATAAAGAGTGGCTACACTTCATCCGGGAGTTCATATCACCTGTCACGCTGAAGGTTTTCTCTGGCTACTACACCAAGGTTTGTGTGACCTACGGTGGTGGAAAAGAAACGGACACTTTGCGATATTCAAAAATTCAAAAAAGTATTCTCACCAGATGGAGCTCATCCGTGAACGAACAAGACTGTGTCGAATCGTGACATAAAGAGAGGAGAAAACTAAACCTATTTACTTAAGTAAACAAAACAGATCAGTGATTGTTCCACGCATTGTCGACTGCACTGAACATCCACAGCTCGTCTGTGACTGCATGTGTGCCGCGGTCACACAAGCTTCACCGCCAGTTAGATGGATCTCACTTGTGCGGCAGAATTGTGCATTTCCTTCTCAGAAAGTACCAGTCAATTTTGCAGTGTTAAATCAACACACTGTCCGAATGTATTTGGTCTTTATCAGAATTGATGTTAAATTAACTCTTTCCTAGGGAGCATCTGATGTTGTAATAACTCTGAAAGGGTCATTGAACTTTGACACTGCATATTTAACACTGCGAAATTGACTGTCTATTTAGGTTTATGAGAGAAAGTCGGTTATTTGAAGGAAAAAAGGGGTCTGTAAAGTCGCTAAATGGTTCAGAGATGCTTTTCTGAAGCAAAACAAAAGTTGACACAAAAAAAACCATCGTACATGCGCACATCCCGGTGACGATGCTCAAACGATACATCGTGCAGCCCTAGTGTGACCTCATGAAACAGTGACCCTCCGCTCATATATTATGCCCAAAAGCTGAAACCACTTTCACGGGATGGGTTTTTACACGTACATCTGACATTCCTTGCTGAAACGAAGTGTCACTGTCTCCTAACATTGATGTGTTCTTGTATGCTCATTGCAGGGTTACGCTGTGATGAACTTTGTCGTAAAATACACGCCTGGGAGGCAGTCATACTTGAGGCCCCACCACGACTCCTCGACTTTCACCATCAACATCGCCCTCAATAATAAAGACTCAGATTTCCAGGTAAAACAAATAAAAAAAAACACTAGATGAGTTCTTTTGGATGTCATTAAGTTTGATTTAATTGCAACATTCCTTCGACTAAGTGATTTATTCTACAATTATCGTCCTGTCTGCGACGGCCGTTTGATGTATGTTGTTTTCTCCTCTCCTCTCCTCTACAGGGCGGGGGCTGCCGCTTCCACAGGTATAACTGCTCCATAGAGTCGCCAAGGAAAGGCTGGAGCTTCATGCATCCGGGGCGGCTGACTCATCTCCACGAAGGCCTGCCCACCACCAACGGCACCCGCTACATCGCCGTGTCCTTCATCGACCCTTGAACCCTCCGATGATACTGTAAATGAGTCTTTTGACTTTGCTTTGCTTTTTTTTGTGTGTGTTTCTTGTTTCTTGTTTTTGTGCCCCAGTTGTTTTGCCTGATGCAATTCTTTCTTAAAGGAGTATTGCATTGAAAAAGATCTCTGTCAAACAGAGTGTAGAGTAAAAACTTTTCACACACTAAAATACACAAATGACTAAAATGCTAGCAAGGTAAAGTACTTCACTTTCAGATATTTCGATTTCGATTGAAAACCGTGACCGTAGTAGAACTTACAGGAACTGTATCATGACCTTTACGCACAAACACACACTGGTGCCTCTCCTTGCAATTAGCTGTGCAATCAGAAAGCTATTTCTGTTTCAGGTAAAGCCGTAGCAAAAAATGCATTTATACTGTAAAAAAAAACAAAACAAAAAAAACACATGACATTGTGTCAACAATTACTACTGGTGCTTATCATCGTCATGTTTCTGCATTTACACTTTAAGTTATCAATCGTTGGGGTGTAAGTTGAGGTGATTTTGTTGTCACCTAAAAACATATGCATGTGTGATTTTACTTCCAAGTTTGATTTGTGCCCAGTGAAAAAGAAGTATATTTTTGTAATTTTGCACAGAAGGAAAAAATAAATAAATAACAAAAGCAGCGGAACTCAATATGGATTCTGCTTGAAAGAAGTTCAATATTCTGTTTTACTTGAAAGGTTTCTTTCTGTCCTTTTTAGAGATTGACAACATTCATTAGTTTTTCTGACATTTTCCCTGCGATATTTTATTTCCCAGAGACGTGTGTGTGAATGGATTTTGGGACTCAGAAAACGGTTTTTGTTTTAACTTATTGTCTAAATAGAAATAAAGTCTTTATAAAAAAATAACAATAATATTTCCTTCTTTATTGTCTGTGATGGATTTCTGCATTTACAAACCCTCATTATTCATACTCCCAACAACTTAAACAACCTTCTGCTCAAATTGTTGCAGAAGCAAAGTAACGTCTGGAGGGAAGTCTTCATTGTGTTATCACTGATGTCTCTTCATCTTCCGAGTCCGTCAAGTTGCTCTACCATAAACATGTCACATGTAGAAACAATCATCAGGTTCAGTCGAGCCTGCATTCCCTTGGGCGTGGTGTGATGATGTACATCAGCACATATGTAGTGTAGTTTACATAAGGGCCCATGTGTAAATATGTACATACAACCCTGAATGGCTCAGGGCTGTAAGACTGATGACAGAATTGGTGGAAGGTGGAACCTACAGAAAAAAACAACTTGTATTTCCTCGTTGAATTGAGCAATCTGATGAAATCTGTTCAAGTCTGATTCCTAGAACAGACAACTGTGAAACCACACAGAATATTGACATCAGATCAGAACATCATGAAACAACTTGCTTTCATATCAGATCTCATTAGTTCTTAGTGCCTGGGCAGACCTGACTCAGCACACGTCTCTGCTCCCTGTGAAGTCGACATGTCTGAGAAGCTGCTGTGAGGCGGCGAGGAGAAGGAGAGCGAGATGGAGGAGATTTAGGCCAACATGGGGGAAAGGCTGCGTGCTGCTGAAAGAGCCCTTTGTGGCCACCGTTTCCCCCTGGTCTGCTCTGTGTCTCAGCCCCATGAAAGGTGACATTGATCCCAGCCAGGCGTGCAGGGGAACCTGCATTCCTAACGTGTTCTCACAGGAACGACTTTATCAAAAGGCAGTGATGGAGAAAAATGCTTCAAGGCTCAACTATTTCGAAAGTATAAAGCAGACTGAAAGTAGTGGCAGCCTGTTTTATTTCCCTTTTCTACCTTTAAGTTTACAGGAGTGTTTATTTTCCTCAGTCAAACGCTGAGCGCCACAGGAGGGCCACACACCCGTGGTTTAACGCGGTGAACATCCGCACTTGGGGTCAACAACTCCAAAGATGGGAAACTTGATGCCACACCAGAGTAGATTCAAGGGTGCCACTAACTGCAGGGTGCCCAGTAGGGGACGGTGATTTAGCCGTGACTGTGGCATATACTCGGGTTCTGACCACATGCGGGGATTTAAATGAGGTGTTTGTGATGATCCAAGAATGCAAGTGCCCAAGATGGCTTGGAGGAAGAATGGTACATGTGTCTGCGTGAGCAGTTTCAGCTACTATTTTCCTATTTAGCCATTTGCTTATTGCGGTTACAAATGCAGGGGTTATTTTGCGACTTGTGCCACACAAAATACGGAAAATCATTTTGCAATCTGTATAACTACTGATTAAATGAGACCCTGTCCCCTTTCATTTCCTACTTACGAAACAATCAACCTCACAGGGGGGGTTTTCATCTGTTTGGTACAACATTGGAGATCTAAAACTGCAGGCAGATACAAAAAACAACATATTGAATCACCCACTTCACCCACTCCAGGTCTGAAAAAGATACTGCTGAATAAATACCTGGCTTATTTGAAACCAAGTTGGACAAATCAACATATACAAGATTGCAGAGACGAATGAATGAAGCCAACTTTGTGTGTGTGCTAGCGATGGTGATGATGATTATGTTCCACATGATTTAAACTCCTGTATATTGCTGAGAATGTGTAGGGAAAGGAGTGGGTGAAAGGGAGTATCTGGGTTCACGCACAGTGCAACTGTGAGTCACATGCTAATGGAAAAGTACTGGAATAGAAGCTGAATGCTGTGATTAAACAGTTAGAATAAGGGGCTAGGGAATGCATTATGTGTGTACAATTATGTGTGTGTATGTACTTCAAACAAGGTGGCTCAAGATGGCTGCCTCCACAAAGCAAGGCCCTTGACATGTAAATTTATTCTAAAGCAGCAAAACACCAAACACTTTTGATTTAAAGGTGATTATAAACCTATACAAGCATACTTATGAATAGCATATGTCATTTCTGCCAATAAAACCCTCCTAAATGTTACACACTGGACCTTTAAATTGTAAGACAAGCAAATTGGCAGCTTCTGCTATAGAGCAACCCTTTCAGCAATTTTTGAGGAATGGGAAGATTCAGATTCCGCGTCACTTCTGGCACACGATCCACATTAACTTGCATTTACCATGCATTTTACAACCTGTTTATTATCATTATCATATGTGGAGTTAAAGTCCTGACGCAGCTGAAGGGAGGCAAACTTTAGCTCTTTGATTTTAACAACTTGAAACCACCAACACTGGCAACAGCTGCAAAGTTTTACACATTGTAAAAAAAACTGTGTTTTTTTTTTGGTAAACTTTATTGAGCTCTTATAAGAAACATCATGGAAATCGATGTGTGTCAAGTACCTGATTATCATTCCTCATAGCAGGACACTACCTGTGATTACATGTCATGTGAAAGTGGATTCAGACAGGTGAAAAAGTGATAGCTTAAGTGTGTTCCATAAGTGTAATTTCAACCCAAACACTTATTATTTCAAAGCTGCCATTATGCCTACCTTCCAGGTAAGTCGTCAAGTACACAGCCCACAATAACAATTATAGCTGATAGTATACTTAGAGAATATCGGCCCACTCCCTTTTTTTTTTTTACCAGCCAGACTGTTTACCATCTCTGAGTAAACTGGGTGCAAGTACCATTTAGCCAAATTACACAGAGAAACTCTGTAAAAACAATCAGCAGCCCCGCACTCGCAGACAGATATTGATTTATGGACAAGACAAAAGCAGAGTGGAAGATGGGTGGAGGATAGGGAGTTGTCAGAAGCCACAATGGCTCCATTTATAGCAAGTGGAGAAAAATACCAGTCACACAACATGCTTTTTATGAGTTATTTTAGAATGATTCCTTGTTGTGTTTAGTCTGCTGTGTTGTTCCTTCAATCGGTACAAGTTGAAATGCAGATGCAACTAAGGGAGTGTCGTGTAGTTTTTTTTGGTGTCAGGGTGTGTGTGTATGCGTGTGCCCTTGTATACGTGGAGTGGAGGCTACGTGTCTTAGGTCAAAAGAGGAGGGAGCAACAGAAGGTTGGTGTTCAGATCCCCAGAGCCCCCATGTGGGTGGAGACTGTCTGTACCACTTCTGAACTTGGATCGGCAAATTGGCTGTTTGGCAAAAAGGCAACACTTTACAATACAGCACAGTAACAGCATGGTGATCATTTCACCATTTGGAAGTAATATTATGGAATACTTTCTTATATCTATGGTAATCAACAAGTAATAGCTTGGTAATTACAATGGAAGATGTGATAAAGGAGGATGAATTATCAATTCTGATTCATAAACATTATCCTGTGAGGGTAGTAGCCAATAGTATGTTTAATTACCATGCTATTACCTGGATATTGCATGGTATTACTGTAATATTATACCACTCGATTATTGAAATGAAAATTGCATTATAAATAAGATACATAATAAACATTTCCTATTAAAGAATTATTACCATACCATTAAATCAAATCAATGACCACATTGCTACTGCACTGCGATGTGTTAACCAGGAGGAATTGTACTGACAACACTCATCATTCATCTTTTACTTGACAAGTAATTAAGGACCAGAAAAATCAGTCGAACACCTGCAGGCAAAGTACAAATCTGAAGTGTTTTTGATCGGGTTGATGTGTCAAATAAAATATACTGCTATTCATTAGTCTTGTTTGCTATTACAACTTCTACCTTGGTGTCAGTCAAGGTTTACATAATCTATATATTTTTAAGGCCAGGATTTATAGACCTTTTCTGCTCACAGACAGTGAGCACCTAAGAGCATTACTAATCTATTGCAAGAGTGAGAAGCACTGAAATATGATCATGAAATGGGTAAAGCATACTGACAAGATGAGGAAAGTGATGAAATGCCCAAATGTTTCCTTGAGACAGGCAGTGAAATATCCCAGATGTCAGATGATTCTTCTGTCTGTGCCGCCTGTGAAGATCTGTCAACAAACTTTGTCTCTGTTTTGTTTATGTGGAGACAATTTCCTCGCTACTTTCGTCTGAGCCTGTGATTTTTGGCACAATATTGAAGAAGGCCACCCACGCTCACATGACATCACAGGAATGCAGTGTTTGGGGACAGTGATGCCGAGGGCGGCCTAAATGGGCGGATAGTTTGATTTCAAACTGACAGCTGACTAACAAACACAAACAATTTAGAATAATGATACACAATCAACAATTCGAAAAAACAACACAGCACTTACATGATAAATGACATGATAAAAAAATATATACTCTTTTCAAAAGATTCTAGTAGAATTGGGTTGCCATACGTGTGCTATGCACAGTCCTTTATGCTAACATCAGTGCCTCTATTGCCCATTAAAGGTCCAGTGTGCAAGAATTAAATTAAATGCAATGGTCAGACTGCAACAAACTACACTCCTTATTCCTTCCTTTCCTTAGCGCATCAGGTAACTATGGTGGCCTTTGCATAGAAAGGATATCAACAAGTGCTTTGATTTGTCCATAAGATGATGAAGTTCCCATAAGCCTCGTTTTAATCATGGTGCAGTTTGGTTTGGTACAGTTCGGAACAGTCGGGCTGGGTCAGGCTTGTGTTTCAACTGAGAACAGCACTTTTACTTGGTAGGCGGGGTGTTTGTGCCCGATGGCTGTGTCAGTGAGATATGTAGCGTGATGTTGTATCGAAGCGCTGACAATGAACGGCGACGTCAAACGTGGCTTTTGGCAACAAGCCATTAAGCTTTCTGTAGTAAGCTCTGGATGGTTTGTCTGTTTGGGCTCCATAAAGCAAGGCTCTTGCTACAAGTACATACACTATACAAAGTCTACGAAAACCAAATACAAACATATTTATGGTTCATGTATTCAATTTCTGCCAATAAACCCTACTATATGTTGCACTCGGGACCTATAAGACTTGGAGGCTGTGACTTTTGCTGTCCTTACTACAGAAGGACTGAAAATAACCTAATCATAATGCCAACCTTGACCATCTATGACAATAAGTATAGTAGAAGTTTGGTTATGTGTAGCAATATATCATCAAAATACCTGTACTGACACGTTAAGGCTTTTCTAAGACACTGTATGAATACATTGCTGTAGCCTTTTGAAAATGAACATGAACTTGATTTAGGTGTTTGCAATTTGCTGACCTGAAAACGGTCTGGAGTCAATTACCATTAGTGCATTCCAATGGCATCGTATCAGCTCTAGAGGACGAATATTCATCTTTGAAATGGCTGGGAGGAAGCCATCCAAGAAAACATCAGTGTGCTTCCTTAAAATTATCACACATGCAGAATTTAAGGAGCAAACATACAGTAGCAACAAACTATCTGGACTTGTGAAGTCTGTAATGAGAGGCTGGGTTCAAAATTTCGAACCTGAATGTGCCAGAAGGCGGCTTCAGGCTCATCCAAGAACACGAAATGCATCAACCACAGTCAATCCTTCCTTGTGTATAAGTATATATTTATGCCACTTATAAACTCAATGACGGATGAGTAGTTGCAACAGTCCAGACTGTGTGTCATTCACTGAGGAAGGAAAGAGGCAGGGTTCAAGCAGGGTTTGGTGACATGAGAACATTCCCATCAAGGTCTTGTCCCCATGCCACAGTCAGCCTTCTCCCACTGACTGTCTATCCATTGGTATGATATAATTGCAGGTTCCACTCGTGGCTCTTGTTGGATTTGTAGTTAGCACTTCTTCAAGTCCTATCAAACACCAACGAGGAAGAATCCCTCTGTAGCGTTGTTTGTTGTGAGCTCTTCATGTGAACCTGTTGCCCTCTGGGGAGCCAGAAGCAGACTGGCAATCTGGTGACCACAGCTCATCAAGACAAAACCAGTGGTCATCCACCCTAATCCTTCTAATTGCCTCTTTGGCTTAACTTGAAAGACCAACCACAAGTGAGGCATTTTATTCCCCTTGGATACCTCTGTTGCATGAATCTTCCACACTGGACGTTTGCGGTCTGTAGCTGTGTTGTGGCATCCAGCCACCATCTGGGCAACGGGCCATACTCCTCTACTCTTCTTGTTTTGACTTTCACAACTTCAGATGTGATAGTTTATGATCTGGGTCAAGTGCAACTGCCCATGCAATACTTAAATATTGGATTTCACGGACGGGGGGACATTTACATTGGACTTCATGCATTCGAATGTTAAGTGTCAGTGTTTACATCTGATTTTATGATGGGGATTTGCCTGGAACCAAACGTCACGCGCTAACACTCTATAAGAGGGGAAGCTTTTGCTTTTAGGTTGGACAATGCAACCTATTTCATTCACATCTAATCAGAGATTTTCTTTTTTTGAAGTTTTGTTGAAAATATCTTCATCAAGTAGTCAACAATGACACTCATGGTCTATGTCTAGGTATTTCATATATAATTTGTAGCACCCAGGGTTAAACTATGTTCCTTTTGCATGCCTCAGAACCTGCTCTGTGTAATATTAGGCTTGGTTTGATAAAATTAGAGAGTGAACCTGAACTTAGCTGAGTGGTCCCCCTCTGTGAGGAATACATTTAGTCTTTGAAGGTCAGGGTTTGGTGAACACAGACGTGCAGGCTGTAGCACAAGACCAAAGTCAAGTGGTGGTCATTACAGGCAGCGCATGGGAGCTCCACCCCTGCCCTCACCCACACATAAACACACGGAGGTCAGAAACCGAGGGGAGTTGTGAAAGCTCGAAAATCACACAGCTCTCTCCAGCAAAACAACTTCGCAGGAATACAAAGACGGAGTCTGACTCGCGAGGTCAAAAGTTCTCTCTCCCAGATCTTGATTCCTTCTTGATTGCTTCTTTTTCTCCCCACCACTTTCTGTGGCTAAACTGCTGCTATAAATGGAATACGAGACCACTGATTAAAACGTTACAAAGCGCATGCAGTGTAATATCTCCTTCTATGTGGATCAGCTATGGGAGCAGCCAGTGAGCACATTTATATGGCAAAAATCCACAAAATGCTGTGATTTATCGCAGGATGCGTGTGCAGTACAGACGTACATATGTTTCCACTTTTGTACATACATCCCTTTTTGTGCAAAGCCTTACCTCTTAACTCCAAACATTCTCTCTGTTACAGAGGTATGCAGACAATTACGCCGGGACTTTACACCTCATTGTTTGGAGCCTCTTACAGGCTGCAACATGGCTCAGTATAGTACATAGGACAGACAAATGACAACTTCTATACAGACTGGATTTAAATAAACTGGCCTGTTTGACCAATGTAGAGAGGGAACAGTAATGGCACCCAAACACAGGCTAAATTCCATACCTTTCATATATTTAAATCCACTGGAATCCACCTGTTGTGTACAAGGAACTTCATCACACACATATGATGTCCATTTCTATTCCCTTAAAATGAATTGTTTGTCTTAAAAAGCTGTCAGGCGTATAACCACTCAATAAAGCAGCTGGAATAACGTAAGCAGTTAATGTATCTCTCCTGGTTCGGCCCCTTTCCTTAACGCAGTTGCAGATGATTAACCCAGTCTTGAACTAAAAAAGGATCTGGGGGGAAGGAAAAAAACAAGTGCTAAACTTCTTTGATATAAATTCTTTTATGAGCTACATTGACCTGATTCATATGTCTTGGATAGAAACACACAATTGGAAAGGTTCCACATATGGGAATGTGCACATTTCTGTATTGCTGTGGCTTCATAATGACTCCAAATGGATTTGAGCTGTCATTGTCAAGAATCATACCGATACATTTTGCACAGCCAATGTTATTTTAACTATTTTCAGGACTTACAGTTGAACTCAAATTGAAACTTAATTGAATGTGGCTGAAATGTTGCCAGTGGATGGATGGACAGATGTTTTCTCTGGCATTTCAGTCTGGGAAGGAATATGTTATAATGGATGCTGGTCAAAAAAAATTGCAGAAAGTTTGAAAAAGGAAAGAAGATCTGCACACTTGAAGGTATAATGGATAAAATTTAGCAACAATTATTGGTGAAATTGCATGGTGAATATCCTTCTTGTCATCCCTCCCTTCCAAGTGTGTTGGAGAATCTATTGCTGTCCCCAGTTCGGTTCGCCTCTACACAGTTTGGTTGGTTTTCCATTATAATATAGTACCTCCTCAATTTGGGCGGAGTCATCCCTGCACGGCTGCAGGAAACTGCCGTGACGTGGTTTTACACAAACTAGTGACATGTAAAGTTTTTTTCAGTGTAACTGAATCACTACATTCAGTTTGTTAAAAAGATTTGTTTAGAGAATCGTTCAGTACTTCCTGCATTCTGTCTGAACAGTCGCTGAACTGAAATACAGCGGCAGGGTTTGTGATGCAGCTAGCCGCTCACTATTGCAGGCTTTCAGCAGTGCGGCCGCTAAATACACCAGACTGTTAAACGTTCAAGATTTTAGACATTTCCGGGCTAAATGTTAGAGACTGACTCATGTTTTCAGGATTTTTAAGTCTACTTAACTGATCTACAGTTTGGCATTGTTCACTTTGATTCTTATGTCGGACCTTTGCTCCATTCCTCTTCTAGTGACGACACTCAGACCAGCAGTCTGTATTACGCATAGCTTTTATTTTATTTACTATAAGTGACACACGAAGGCTCCTCCTCAAAATATGAGCACATAACATCACCAAAGCGAGATGTGACATGTAAGAACCCCCTCCTTTTTCAAACTTCCTTGGCATTTTGATCATTAAAAAAAAACAAATCAACTATATACAGAACTGTAGGCATAAATGTATCAAATCCCATCTCAAAGGACAGGAGGAGTCCTTCATTCATATGTACATAATGTAACCCAAGCAAATCATTACTATTACATACGAGTAGACGCATACAAGCATGATAATCAGCAAGAATCTGCTGTCGACAGGGAAAACCACACTGCATTACACCCACTCACACTCACACAAGGCTGCACGGTGGAGGCCATTCATTAGATGCAGTGAGTAGGTTGAAGTCACTGGGGTCAATCAGTGGTTGGCGTGTGTTTGCCTACGTGCAAATTTGCACACAATATTTTAGGGATAATGTTCACTTGCACAGGAAGCCAGTTAAATGTACACACCCTGCTATGTGTACACTATTTACCCCACATCCCACCCACAATGTGTTGATTCAGCTACTGAAATCTCACCTGAAAGACTTCTCATACTGTAAAACTGCCTATTTACCACTTTATCTGATCTTATGATCTTGCAGCATAAATAACTGATGGAAGTAAATGCCGAAAAAAAATAATAAGTAGTAGCAATAATAATCTGAAATAATTTTTAAGTAACTCATGATGATGATGATGATGAAGAAAAATGAGCATGTATATTCTCCTAAATATGTGCCACACTGCTCCAGATGGCAACGTATGACAAGAAGTAAAAACAGTTTAGCCTGCTAACCTGGCACTGAAATGTGCCGCACAAGAGAGATCAGAAGACACAATCAGTCTGTGGTCTGTTACCTAGACAGGCATGAAAGAAAAGAAAAAAAGACCTTGTTTTTCATGCACAAAGAACGAAACATGGAAAAGGCTGTTGAGGGAGAAACGGTCCAGGTGTTTTCCTCACAGAGACACTGTGGCACTGCCAAGACGCTGAAATTGCCACGGTCAATGGGACACACATTAAAAAACACAGCCTGAAACTAATGAGTCATGGTTGTCTGGGAGGGATGACATCATTTCCTGTTCGCCTCACTGGGTCAGGAATGTGACCCCACCACACAGACACACACACACACACACACATACACTTCTCCTCATTCCAGTTCTAACTGCTGCTACATTACGTCGACACGGGGCAAAGACGACACTCAGGGTAACCGGGCGGGCAGTTTGGTGATAAGATTTCACTTTAAGCAGTAAAGAAACTAATAAGAGTCCCAACTGATGGCACAGATTCAATATTTTCCACAAGATTTACTATAATTTAGCCTCGTCAAATTGCAGGGTTGTGTCACAAAAATAGACATTAAGTGAGATTTTCTTCCATTTTGTCCTGGGCATAGATGGAGTGGAATAAGAAAAAAGCTCAATGCCAAATTGAATGGTGTTATTGCTGGAATCTGATGAAATGTGTTACAGATGCAGGAGTGTATACAGTATACAGTGAACACAGTGAAACACAGTGCGAGAGGAGAGGGGAGGTATATCATTCCACAGAAAATCCCAAATGACTCCAGAGATTGATGTATTTTCTTAGGAATTAACCCCTCCCCCGGACACTGTTTTCCCAGTAACTGATAAAGCCGTATTAAATTCTCTGGGGGTTTGACATGATTCATTGAATAGCAATCGGTGAATAGTCATACATTATGGCTTGAAACACTCCACATCCACTCTGCTGCGTGGGACAGACATCTGGTCAGTGAAGTATGGGAGTGGAGTGAAGAAAACCTTCACTCCCGGGAGGTTTTTGGTTTTTCTGAGTGTAAATAGGCAATGGCATGGTAATGAGAAGTGAATGTATAAATTTCATAAATGCTACACTACCTGACCACCACCTTCTCTGGACACACAGGAGGCTATGTTACAAAAAAAAATGAAATAAAAACAATACTGGTGCAGAGCAGCAGATGTTGATTATATGTCATGAATGCCCGAGGGCAGAAACACAAGAGCTTGGTTTTCTTCACCTTGTTCCGTTTATTCTAGACCTGTCTACATTTTGTCTGTGTCCATTTGAGAAGGACTGCACTGAAACCAGGAATAAAAAAGGTTTCAAATCGGTCGATAATTATCGTAATTAAATGTCAGGTAAAGACTGAGTTTTGCTCCTGGTGTCAAATTTGAGGTAAAACATTGATAGAAGTGATGTGTTGTGCGTGTGTGTGCACAGTGAATATACATTATACACTGTATATATGGAAGAAAACAATCCCATGATATATACTAATCTAATCTATACTAAGTGCTATAGCATGTTTTCTGCCTCTTTTAATTTGATTCAATATCTAAAACCACCAGTGTGCTTTCCTGCTTGTTACTTCTTCTGGTATCTAAGGTTACGGATATTTACATCTCAATGCGTCCTTGTTTAATTCTAAACGAACAAGGTCCCAGTTTGTCGTAGGTCCCTTTTCACATCCACCCGACAGCTGGCTCATTTCGGAGCAGTGTGTGTCAACACAGCTGTCCAAGCAACTACGAAATGGCCCCTGGTAAAGCTTCTGTGTATTTGTTTACAGCCGAGTTGTTTGGGGTCAGTTCGAGTCCAGCGTGGTGTCAAACTCCAGTACATGGAAATGCTAATATGAATGTATCAATGGACAATATGTCAGGAGTCGTATTTTTGATGCTGAAATATTATGACCAAATACTGGTACAGTATTACACAGTGCTACAGTGCAAGAAGACCCGGGTTCATGACCCGGTCGGAACAAGAGTCTTTCTGCATGGAGTTTTCATGTTCTCCCCATGTGTGCTTTGCGTGCTACCATTTTTTAATATTTTACTTTATTTTTTAAATAAAGAAAACACATATAATCCATACCATCTGCCTGCATCCACAAGGCGTCACTGCAAGGATGATCCTGTTGGAAGGATGTAAACCCACAATTCTCATGCAGGAGAAATAATCAACACCACTGCAGTGGGAGATTAAAAAAAAAAGGGGAAAAAAAAGATCAAAATCTAATTAACATTTGCTCATTTGCATTTGTCATATGCTCAGCCATCAGAATTATCAAAATTTGACTGAAGTTGTTGTCAACATCATTAACAACAAAGCAGAATTTCAAATGAAAACGAAATATTTAATCACTGAGATGAGAAGCTTTGCCTTTGCATCTGCTCAACTCTTCTTCCCCCTTGTGGCTGAGGACGGGACAAAAAAAAAAAAGAAGAGCGAGAGAGTCTGTCCTAATGAAGAAGACACTATAACATATGCAAGCGTGGATTTTAAAAATGTGTTAGTCCTTGCCTTTAGAAGATTTGACCAAAGAATTATGCTCTTGAAGTGCAGTTAGAGATTTCCACATGTTATTTGTTCTCACCAGTGTAAATGCTGGTTTACTGATTTATTCTTAACCTTAAAAAAAACAGTAATTTGCAACTGATAAGAATAAAAACACAACATTATTAAATCCTTTTAATGGGTTGCTGATGACATTGTTTTTAAAGGATTTTTAGGTTGCTCGCCTAAGCGCCACAAGGCAGCGCCAGTGAGCCACAAATAGATTTGCCTCCAAACTGCATCCAAAAAAAACACAGTCGTCTTTTAAACCGAAGACAACTAACTGCATGCAGTGGCTGTGAGCTCCTAATTGACGATATGGGTTCTCGCCTCTGCACCGTTCACTGGGAGCAAACTGGGTCATAATTTACAAACATCATTTAATAATAATGGCAATTCATTAGTGCAAGACCCAAGCAATCTCTTTCATCAGCTGAACAGAAGAACGCCACTGGGGCTTGAAAGTGGGTTGGGGGGGTAGGTTGGGGCTTTAAACAGCGGTGCGTATTCATTTAATATCGCTGTGTGATTCCTGTGCCATCATTTGAATACGTGAGCTCAAATGAGCTTTGTGTGCAAAAAAAACAACAAAAAAACAACAGTATAAGTAAATGTTTTTATAAGCCAAAGCGACAATAGTGATTCTGTAATTTATTTGACAAAGGCGTGAAAAGTTCTTTACTCCCTGCAGTCGTTTCATAAACAAACTGAATGGCCTATTTCTTTTGTAATCAACTTGAATGTAAATCCTATTTCCCTCACCCCCCCTGTTGAAACACGTTTAGTGTCAGTATTTCTGCCGGGCAAGACGGAGGGAGTGACTCGAAAAGTGTTGTCAGAGATAATTGTTATTCACTTCCTCCTGCTTTATAGAAGATCACAGGAGACTGCGCAAGTAGCTGTGGATATGAATGGTCATGGAGGAGGCTTGGTTTATCTCCTCTGTTCATGTCCGGGGAGATATGATGGATGTCTGAGGTAACTGTGTGACTCTGGGTGTTTGTCTGAAAGGCAGCGGTGGGCATAATGGAATGTGAGGGATCGTTCTCAAGGTGGGTCCCGTGTCACCTGAGGACAAGGACACTTATCTACCAAAATTGCAGTCGGGAGAGACAACATCAGGCAGCGAGGGAAGGGGAACTGGCTCCCATCCAGCTCTTTGTGTCTGACGAATGATGACACCGCGAGCACACTTTGCTCTCGCGTTACTGGGCTGACGCACATCATGGGCACCCGCGGTAGGTTAACGTAAAACGGGCGACAGTGCAGGCAAATGTACTAACACTTCTGATGAAGCGTTTATTTAACCACAAGATATCCAATAATTCAGTTTCGGCTTATTCATGTGGGTGTACTTTTGGCTTCTACTGTTGTGTCTACAAGTGCAAGTTACAAATGTTTGAATAATTGATTAGTCCACTGAGGGATTTCTGAACTGATCTTTTTAATACCAACAGCAGAATGAATATGAGCAGACATTCAAGCCATTTGTCACTCAAGTAATCAACTAATCAATTAATTTAAAACCATTCTAGCACTAAATCTGTGTCTACATGAGACCAGGGAACTTTCTATGGCATTTTATCGGTTAAAGGTAGTGTGGGAGACCATTTTCTGGAGCATTTCTTTTTCCTGTATTGCTTAAAATCCTCTTCAAAACCCAAATGTAACCAATTAATGGATGCATTGTCACAAAAATAATTAATGTCAGTCAACCCCTCTTCGTGCACTGATGGCACACGCTAACGAGACAAAGCCAGATCTTATGCTAGCTTGGTAAATCCAACGGCTCAGTCGCACCAACGTTATGGCAGAAAAGGTGCCAACAACAGGTGTTAATTGGCAAATGAAAGGCGTTTTTTTGGGGGAAGCTACTGCCAAGAAAAAGGCTGAGGCAGAGCGATCCAAGACCAGAGTGAACATTGGTGCAGTGTTTGAACGGTGGGCGACAACAGAAAGCCCAGAAAGGGCTGCAAAGTGATGACATGGTGGCCCACTGAACCGGTAGGTTCACTTTCTGTGACTATTCAAAAAACTTCAAAAGTTACCGATGCTCCGCAGTGCTCGTCAATCTGTGTTCACTGAGCGTTCCTGTGCTCTGGAGGCGGAGCGTCCGAGGGAAATCTGAAATTGAATTTTTGAATTGAAAATGTAGCCTGCTCAGTTTTTCCATGATCTCCTACCTGTAAATTATCAAACAGTCAAATTATAATTTATTGTAATACCCTATAATAAAAAACAACATTGTGTAACATTACTGTATCATTTTCTTACTATCTTATTATTGTATATTGTGACATTAATACCTCCCCCTCTACATTGTGAGTTCTGTATGAACTGTGCAGCAGGAGGCACGACCTTATCTATTAAGTCATCAGGTAACACACAGCAGCTGCAGTGTGTGAGGACATTATGCCAGTATCTCAATGTTAAAGCACATTGAATTCTTTCTCTCTTTCTTTTTTTTTCACATTTTATAGTGCTCATCCGCCGAGCTCATCTCAAGAATCTTACCATAGGACAATGAAGGAGGAGGATTAATTCAGCTGAGAATAAAAAAACTTTTCACATCCTCAGACACCTTTCGTTGTCTCGGATGAAGTACCGCATGTTGGAGGGATAGATGAATTATTAACAGCCAGTCATACGCTCAGTCTGTTGCATCTATACAGCGCTGAATTGATTTCCCACCACCCTGTCAGGAAGATGAGGTCAATGTCACAGAGATGAGAACACTGAACGCTGGGATGTGCAAACATTTGGGCTGCTTTGCACAGCCTGCTGATACATTATGCACCGGCTGTACTGAAACTAGGGCTGGGACATTATGCCTTTGTCAGGATTTGACTGTATCACGATACTTGAACGATCTTGAAATATTGTGATCCCGTCGTATCAGTTATTGTGGTCTCCTATTTCTCCATAAACCAAAACTGAGTCACATTTCATTCATCCATCCGTCCATCTTATATGCCTTTATTCCTCCATGTAGAGTGTCCAATATGCCTAATCCCCAAATCTGCATGTTTTGGACTGTCTGAACCTGCAGAAAACCCATGCGGAAAGGCCCTCATTCTGACCAGGTCATGAACCCAGGTCTACTTGCTGCAAATGCAAGAGTGCTAACAACTTAACCCACGATGTGGCCTTAACATAGTCAGGTCAAGTAGTAAATTAAGTGATTTTTTTAGCTTTGTCTACTCGGTGTTCACTGGAGAAAATGTAATAAAATGATGGGCCATAATGAATAGAGCCTCTTAAAACAGAGCACAGCACAAAATGTGAACCTTCAACTGAAACAGACAAATGTCTTTTCAAAAGCCCGGGTTGCAGATAAAAGTGATGAAGAGAACTTCTAATATGTCTGTGAAGGTTTTAAATCACCGAGGTCAATTACTAGACAGACGACCAGTTGCCTACACATAACTACTTAAGAGAACTTCCAATACTCACTGAGGTGAAATGGCAACTGCTCCTTCATCAAGCTGGAAGAAATATAATATCACGATATATCACAAGTAGATTTTTCCCCAGCAATAACTGAAACAAATGCTTTACACTTCGGTTACGACTTCTTACTGGTTTACTGCCATTAAGAATCGGCGTAGCTGCGTGGGTGACAATCAATAATGGCAGAAGGGCAGCACATCACCTCACCTCCAGCCCCGCAGACTCGTCCTGCCATATCTCCCCATATCACGCTCCCTCGGTGCTTTTCCTCTGGCAAAATCACAGTAAAGTGGTAAATAAGCAGGAGTGAGGGAAAAATAATATGATAAAATAAAATAAAATAAAATTGCAAGGGAGGCAGAGGACCTGAAATACAGGCTTCCCGTATCTGTAACCTCCCTCCATAAATGTTGATGTCAGTGCTGGCTGCAGTGGCAATTAATCTCAGCCAGGGGAAGAAAAGAAAAAGTAGTGGGATGCACAAGAACAAAAGCTATCAAGATGACAAGCCTTTGCAGTCTAATTTACTAGTTTTCTATTAATGTCAAGGATATTAATGCCACAATAAACTTGTTATTGTTTGTTGCCAGTAGATTGCTGATATGAGGATGGTGCCTATATTGTTGTAATTGAGATTTTCCAATTAGATCCGTTTTGCCGCTAATGAAGACAATATCATGGCTAAACACACAAGGGGGAGCATTTGCAAGATTAGTGGGCATTATAACCACAAGAATAAACATATAAGCATACAGTAGCCGTTAAAGAGTTTTGTAAAACCAATTCTCCAGTTCCAGGAAAAATGAATTGCCTTTCACCCAAGATGTTGGGTTGTATGAAAATAATCAAGAGAAAATTACTTTATGCGCTCTCTTTCCGCCGAAGCAGTGGCTTGCTGTCTGCAGGGAGAAGAGTCACTCCAGTGTATGTTTGCATCTCCAAGGTGATGTTGCTGCGACTGCTGGATCCTAATGGCGAGTTTCCATCATGGTACAGTTCCGTTTGGTGCAGCACGGTACTGTTTGGCACAGTAATGCCGTCGGTCAGTACATTTACTTGGTAGGCGGGGTGTGGGGTGTGTGCTGCGCCAACAACGAACATCGAACATGAGAGAACAACGGAGGACATCAAGCAGCTACCATACCAGTCATAAGAGAGTGATGCTTTTCTGTCGCCCAATCAGCTGACTGTCATGGGTCTAGTTCCACCCATACCATGCCGTACTATTACGCTGGTGGCCCAAGGGTAAGGTACTATTTTGGTACTGTTCTTAATGTCAGTGGAGGTTCTCAGTCATCCAGGTCATAGTCTTCTATTGTAGTTCTCTGTAGGCGAGTGGACTTTGGTTTCACCTGTAATTCAAAAGGCTTCTTTAGTTCTGATCAACTGGTGGGGGGGGGGGAAAGCAGGTATTTAACCTCTGACGCAGAGACCCTGTCTAGAGAGTCATTAAGTTGTCGTTAAGTGACAGATCTAATTCATATTGGATGAAAAGCATATTCACAGGAGGTTAGTGTTTGTTTAGTTTTCTGAAACTGGATAGTGGGTTTCACAGAACTTTTTAGGTAGCTACTGATGCTTATTTTTTAATAGTGCAAAAGTTCATGACCACAGGCCCAATTTGTCCTATTGAAAAGGCCAATTGTGCTATTTGTATTGTCAACTGGCTTCACATGTGAGGACCATAAAGCTGCCAACGGGAGGGGAAGAAGAACTACTGCACATAAATGGGCATCGTATATCCAACAATTAGGATTGTCTGCAGAAAGACATAAAGAACTGGTTTACTGAAGAAAACACATTGAAGAGGTCGACCAAGGACAATGCCTGCAGCTGATAAGAGGAAATATTGTGAGAGCTGTAAAGGAAAAACCTAAAAACAACAGTGAATGGCTTTAACGCCAACCTCCACAGTGCAGGGGCAGAGGTATCATAATCCAACAGGCAAGAAAAAAAGAAAAAAGACTTCAAGGACAGAAATATGACGGCCGTCCCACAGGATACAAACCGCTCATCAGCAGTTAGAATCAAGATCAGCTGCAGAAGAACTTTTACGCACTGATGAGACCAACATACACTAAAACTACCGCAGGAAAGAAAAAGAGTTAAGAAAGTTCATGTGTCAACAAGTAGAACAAGATGTTGTGTTTTTGCTCTGGTGTGCAGAGATGCTCCTGATGGAATGATACTGATGCTTCACAATACATTGAAAACACTATTTTAGAGAAAGGTTTCCCCTCATTTTTATGGCTGAATGTAGGTGTAGGAGTGGTAGATATAGTTGTACTTGAATGGCATGTTTTTTTTGTAATTAAAGGTAAAATATTTATCACTGAGTAATATTGCTGCTAATTCTTAGCATTTGAATACTTTGATGACTGGGTTGTTAGAGCCAGTGCTGAGATTCAAACCTTGTTGACTTCATAAATATGAAAGTCTCCCAGGTATTGGCCGTCAGAGGTAAAGAAGAGTTCATGACTCTATTACAGTTTGTTTTTGGTTCCCAGATACCAGGACGACGTCTAATATTTTCAATGCACATTAATCATTTAAAATATATTATTAATAATGACCTTTAATTAGCTAATAACAAAAAAGAAAAATCTGAAAACACATGATACTATTATACTTTCTAGATTTCTACTTTGTAAAATCCAAGCAAATAAACAGACCAAAGCAGAACTAAGTGCAGTGGAGTATGACAGGTTGGAACCGTGGTGATGAAGGCTAGACAACAATGCAATGTTTTTTTGTTTGTTTTTTAAATGATGATGTGCTGCACTATTTTTTTCAAAATGAATTCAAAAAGTGTGAATATTACAATTTAATCTTCTTAAAAACTGGTAGTTTTACCAAAACTTTCAATGATTTTTACACAGCAGGGCAAATGTGGAAAACCTTGGGTTTTAATCAAAAGGTTATGTAACCACTGCAGTAGTTAGGTTTTTGTACAGTCTGGTCTGTGAACTGAAGCACAAAGTATTCCCAAACTTTCATGATCAATCTTGACAGCAGACTATTGATGACTGGCATCATCAAAAGAGTCGGAGATTTCTGCAACTCGTAGGTTTACATCGTCAAAAATGTCAATGCTGTGAAAAGGAAACTTAGTACCAGTCTCACACTGTTTGTATATGAAATTCATGTATAGTTAGTAGATAGTAAAGCAATGTTTACACGCATTCATATAAAGAATAGAATAGGGCATTAAAATCAAATAAAACTCCATGTTATTTAAGTACATGGATACAAACGTATGGGAAAGAACTGAAAGCTCACAAAACCATATTATTGTGTTACTGAATTTAGCGACTGAACAGTATGAGTGAAACACTGATGGTGATGAAGCAGAGGTCACCTTCAAAGTCACATGATCCTGTACAAAATGGCCGGCAACGAGGACGATAAACAACACCCAATCGGTGGCGTATGAACCGTCTATTTCCACGATTTTAGTATTTTTGGTGTCATTATGTACTTTTTTAGTAAACGGTAAAATTGTACACTGGCATCAATTAGATTTTTTATGTGGAAGACCGTATGTAGTGTAATGAATAGCAACAAATACTAAATCTGCATATTGTAAGAGGGTGCACAAGAAAAGAGTGAACTGCTGTATTATTATTATAAAGAACTCTATGCATGTTCATGTTAAAATAAATGATAATACCGTTCATTCCGTGTAATGACTGACCCCCAAAAAGGGTTAAAGCAAATCATTGGTACAAAGTATGCTTTGTAGTGATCAGATACTAAAACTGTTATATTATTAATATCAAATATAAAGTATATTTTCAAATTCTTTTCTCCCAACATGCAACTGTATTTTGTACACCACAATAAATGTCTTCAAGTGTGAATGACAAATACAAATGTGTAAGCAGGAGTTTCATATTCAGTAGAAAATCTCTGACATACAACTCAATCACAAACTGCACGTATGCATGTTTTTTGTTCAAGGTTTGTCTCTCATTGTTTCTACTGCCGTTATACAAAGGTATAGAGTGTAATCTGTTTTGTAGTCCTGGCAATAATCTATAGTCATCCTCCCCCCTATAGGAAGGAGATGCATAGGTTATTCAAGACCAAGATTAGCTGATCGAACCTCTCCCGTAATTGGGTTTGTTGAGGACGCAGTTTGCTGTTTACGCCGCCGAGATAGCGGATGTCCCAGGGAAGTGAGCAATAGAAAAAAAGATGTTTACAGAGGCGACACAGTAGCCTTCTCTCAGAGGTGCTCAACCACTTTGCATTACAAAAGAGGGAAAACAGTGACAGGGAAAGCTAATTATTCACCTGATATTTGCCATGCAGCCAGACAATCTAACATACTGGCTTGTTTTTGTAATTTTTGCCTCTGTATTGGACACAAAACACAGAGCTTACTTTTAATAAAGCCCAGGCTACACACACACACTCTAGCTGCTCCCCAAGAATCAACATTCCACCAGAGAGAGTCAGGGGAAAAACGAAGAAGAAATGTGCATATCAAATAGGAAATCATTATTTTTTTCCCCTTTCACTGTGCAAGAAATGAGGGCCATAAGGTTTTCCTTTCATCGCAGAATGGATGAAAACATTTAATCTTTCTCAGCTCAGCTCAGCTCATATCAACTTACTGTAGGTTTTGGACAGAAGTGGTGATTTACTGTGTTTTCCCCCACATTTGCACACACTATAGACCACAGCTCTAATGATGGTCCTCACTAAATAATAGAGCGATTTGTGTCTTTAGCAGTATAGAAATGCAAAAATGCATCTTCACGTAATGGATCGAATCATTCAGTTGCCATTACCGCGTGCTTTTGAATCTCAATATCCAAGATGATTAGACTTTAGAGGCAATCGCGTCAAGTGCACTGCAGCAGCTGAGAGTTCTCACTCGGTTATTAAAGCATAATTTTCGGGTCAGGGGCAAATGAATCAATAATTAAGGCTTGAGGTTTGAGTCCAAACCATTAGACTGCTAACTGCGTAGGTTAAAACTCCACGTTACCAGACTAGTTATTAATTTGGCCACTGTGTTTATCTGAGGGGAACATCACCATCATTACAAAGTACTAAAATGTGTGTCAGATTAACAAATGTGGGGGGAGGGGAGGCACATTTCAGACATTGCATGCTAGTACAGGAGTCTATTTGGACCACAATGTCACAACAGAAAACTAAAAAAGTTGTCATCAATTTGTTAATAAACACTTTAAAGAGCAGTCAATATGGAATACTCTCTTTCTCAATAAAAAAAAAAACCATCATGTGACCTATTCACTACAAATGTTTACTTTTTGAAACAGCCGTTGTTCGTTAAGGACGCCGTCATATGCAGATTACAGATACTATTGGAGGGAAGAAAATCTGATCGTAAGGGTGTCCCACACCTTGGTTGAGACCAAACTCAAGGACCTTTCCAGGACCAATTCACTTATATTCAACGACCAAATGTAGTGAGACAGCAAAAGATGGGAGGGCAACCTGTAAGAGATGCTTCACCCATGATAGTGTCCACTTTATGGATTTTGCAGTGTGCTCTGCATCTGGACAAGTCAATGTCCTTGGGATCTTGGGCAAAGCCAGGCTTTGAGAAATGCTAGAGATGTTGGAGTTTTCATTTCCCAGGCGTCACATCATTTGCTCTCTCTTGCTTAACGTCACTGTTCTGCATGGAATTTCACATCCACGGCAGAGAGAGAGAGAGACAGTGCAAGTGTCCATGACATGACTGTGTGGGCCTAGTCTATGTACATCAAGCAACGCAGGGCGTGAAACAGTAAGGGGCGTCGTAACAAACAAGGCAGACATTTGCCTAAATATCAACTTCATTCTTGCACAAAACGCAAGCACTTTCAATCACTCAAAAACTTTTAGGGGCCTTGATATTATTTTTTTTCAAATTCACAAACTTTCAAGGACCTGTTGCTACCTTGCATTATATATCTGCCATTGACTGCCTGGATTTCTACAGTTCAGTATGGGCTTCGACCATAGAAAAACCTTTACAGTGTAACCTGCAGCAAAAACAACCTTGAGCCGACTGTAATATTGCCCTTATTCTCTGAGGCGACTGTCCACCGCTGATGTCAATTCAATACTTTTGTAAATGCGTCTGTGAGTATGGGATACCAGTGCTAGCCCAGCACTTTAATCCTCTCTTCAGAACTGTGTAATTTCTTGTTGACAGCTCAATGGTCAAGCATTGTTGCACTCTCATTTTGACCAGTGCGTTTTATTCTGCTCGAGTCCAGAGACATGGTAATGAGCAGCTGTAATGGAATAGCTAATTAGCCTGATTGTGTTCAGCTGCGCTGCCTCTGCTTCTGTAATCAATATCCATGTGGCTGGCCTGACTTTGGGTTTTGGGGCATAATTGCTCTTCTTCATATTCCAGACTCTCACAACCGCATCCAAATGTAGCTCTTCATGTATACATTTACTCAAAAGATAACTAAATTAACTCTCTCGTCCTTCTTTCTTTTAAATGATCTGAATTTGGCAGCATACATGTGTTTGAACCATGATTAAAAAAAATAATAATAATTGCACCTGTGATTCCTCTCCAAGGTGCCAGATCGTATATCAGGTGCACGTCACACTTCTAAGACTGTTTTACATTTAAACACTCACAAGCATAGGAGCTCATTACGGATCGACTTCAAGGCTAGTTGCCAGTTTCTCATGAAGGGCACTCTCTCCTGGCTATTGAAAGTCTTCACATCAATGAGTCCACAGCTTTATATTTAAATGATGTACAAAATGTCATTTTTTTTTTCATTATTCTTCTCTTGTCATAGCTCATGAAAAAACGGTCCCTCAATGTTGGCGACAATGATAATGAATCACCGACTGTGATTCATTATCATTGTCTGACTGGTGGATGTTGATGCTGCTCTCTCTCTCTAATAATGTGTTAAAGTGTGTAATTCCACAAAATGTATGGTTTGCTGTCCATAGGTTTACCTGACGGACATGTGGAACCTTCATTTTCAGTTGTATGTTTTCCTGTTGTCCGTTCTTGTGTGTATATCAAAGTATATTACTGCTCGTCTTTCAGCTGTGAGACGTCATCCCTTTATGATTTGTGCTGTAGCTTCCTTATTCATACATGTTATTACACTTTCTTGTCATACAGAAGCTTATTTTTGTGAGAATGTGCGACACCACCGGTTCCAAATTTGACTTTAATCAATTAAATACGTTTTCCAACACCCAGTTTTAATCAGATGATGCAAAGGGCGGTGGTGCTAAATATAGTCCCAACAAACACATTACTTCATCACTCAAAATGCCTTCAGGAAAGGTGTTGGTAAGTGTGTCATAAACTGTCTGCATAAACAGAGACATGTTGTGTTTTACAGTGCAAAAACATATTTTTTCCCACATTATTCCTGCTGCATAAGTAGGACAACAAAAAACGGAAGGCAGGTTATTTTTAGAGGGGCTGTAGGCAGAGGGATTTACTGTTGGAGGTCTTGTGCACCAGCCATTCTGTGGCTTGCTAACAGATGGCCGCTCTGTCAGACCGGGAGCATGGGTCAATTTTATTTGCATATCAAATCCCTGTGCGAGCGGGACTCACACTGCTTGCTCTCTCACCTGTTCCGCTCATTCAGCTGGTATAAATTTTGTGTTATGTATGGTGTATATAAGAAGTAAGATGGGGAAAAAATCCCCACAAGAGGAATTACTGTAAGATCCAGTGGTTTAACTCTTCTGTTTGTTGAGTAACTGCCAGATATTGAAAGTGAAGAAGTCACTCATTGAACATTTTTTTTTGACAATTTTACAGCCATAAAATCTAAATAAACTTGAATATCATGACGGTTTTAGAAGGGTTAACCTGTTAACATAACTCCCAGTCAGGAAACCGACCAGCGTTCTGAGTTTAGTCTGTGAGCTGAAAAATTTGTTTCCAGAGGCAACGGGGGGCAGGTCAATGTTTTAAACGTGTGCCATACTCAGATCAAGTGGTAATAAAGCACATTTCGCAATGTGCTTTCCCCCCTCCACTGTGAAATGAGAAATGTGATTCATATTATATGTTCGCCGCAAAGTAAAAGGTTCAGGGAGCGATCGCCTATTCTTGTAGCCTTAAAAGATTTACACGAGAACGAGCACTAAGAATCATGACACTCGTGTCAGCATTTCTACAACATGTCTTCACTTGTGTGAAAAGAAAAGGCCCTTACATTTTTCATGACACTGTGCTGTATCACAATGACAAAAGGCATTCTCCTTCCAAGGACTCAAGTGCAAGATACTCTTTGGCTTTTTAGGACTAACTTTGCCTTCCTGGCCGTGGTTACGGACAATGAGGTCTGTAATGAACTTGCTCGCTCTCCCTTATTGAGAAAAATGCCTTACCTGACATGGCCTTTTTTTTTTTCCCGGGGTTTCCCCCTCTCCGCCGCTCCTCACCAGTGCTCTTTGCTGGGACAGAATTTGCTCACCCACACTCGACTCTGTAAATTAAAACGGGGAAATGTGATTTATCTCCTCCCTCTTGTGGTTCCTTTCAGCTGACTCTAAAATAACAGCAAACATAAATAGGGGGTGTAAAAAAGGGACTGTGAACGCTTGAGAGAGTGGATTACGCCATGAATCAGTTTATTAACGGTGGGCCGCGGAGCGGTGTCGTCGCGCCAGGGAATTTATTCATTCATAAAGGAGTGTTTACAGCATTTATCTTCACCTGAGAGCAGGCCCCTAAAATGTAACAAAGCACCTTAAGACAACGATATGGCATGATGGATCTAAGGCTTCTGCTGTCGAGGCCGCCAGCAGAATGAGGCGTTCTTCTGCTGCTGCTGCAGGTTGGCAAGGAATTATATGCTGTGTGGTGGCCATTGTTGCTATTTTCTTTTTCAGTGTCCTGATTGGATCAGATTACACAACATAACCCCCAAAGATGATATCGAATGTCAGGATACTGTATACTGTGTTGAGGTAGCAGTTACTGGAAACTCACACACACATGAATCACGTACATTCAAACTAAAGATTGCGTTAGTTTAGTGTGAATAAACTTAAGTTAATTCCAGTCTCTGTAGAGCTAAGAAAAGTCCACATTTTGAAGTGCGCTTCTTAAAAGCGTGGTTGCTTTTCCTCTGAAGCTTCACATCCACCCAAACAGGTCATGTAAAGCTTTACTTTGTTCACAAAAATTGACCTTTCTTGCCGTTCAAGTTAATGAGCAAAAACCATCAGCAAGACTAGAGGGAGACTAGAAGCCAGAAAAGGCTTATAAAGATATTGAGAAAATTTTTTTTTTTGGGCAATTATGTTTAGGTTTCAGAACAGAACAAGACATGAGAACATCATCATTTTTAGATTCAGGAAACACCGGTCAACTTTAGTTGCAGCCCTAATTGTGGCACAAAAAAACATCAATATTAATGTTTTTCTTCATTCACGATTATCACGATAATAGAAATTAACCACAATTAACATATTTTAAGTGCTTTTTATGTAGGGTTCTTGGTGTATTGTCCCATCACTAGGCGGAACTATGACATAAGTGTGCGTTCCAGTTGTACTCAGGAGTCAGAATAGTAAAGACATTCTTCCTACTTCTACTTTTAACTGTGCTGTTTTATTTGTTTGACATTAAGTCAGTTGTACACATAATACTGAAGAAGAACGTTGTAATCAACTGGTATTGGATCATTAGCATCAATGTTTTTTTTTCCTGACTTCTGTCACTCCCAGTCTGAATTCCAATGTAAATAGAACCATAAGAACCAATGGGAGATGTCTGGATATATTTTTTATAGTTATAGAAAAAAAAAATTGTAAGTGGTTGTCATTATATTTTATGTTTCGAGAAAACAACCTAATTGCTGCACTGACCCCTCAAAAGAATTCCCCAAGGTATGCACCAAGCAGCAGATAGATGGTAAAGACGCTTTGAGCTGAAATGCAGAGCAGATGGTACCTTGTGGGTGGTGCCGGCCTTCTCTGATACGGGCCGTCGTGCTGTGTGAGATGGAGACCATGGTTGATTGGTGTCTATCTGACCCACCGGTTGGTTGATTGCTAGCATCACACACTGCAGGACGCAAGCCTCGTGTTTGTGAGGTGACAGCATGGTGGAGGAATCATTATAGCAGTGAACCGACTGCAGTGGTCATCAAGGCACATCATTCTGCTGGGACAAACACGCACACACACACACACGCACACGCACACAAAAAAAAAAAAACAAAGCTGATATCACTGTTTTATGTTTGGCATCCAAACAGGAAAACTAAGAAAAAAGGGCTACATTTTTGGATGGATTAAGCTACACATTTTTAACAAAGTTAGACACAGTGATCTCCTCGTCATTGTGTCTCGGACAAAGACAAATTATAACGGGAGGTGGAAGAGAAGTGTAAAGGCAAAGTAACTGTGGATTAAAGCAAAACTAAGGGTCCGTTAGAGAACCAGTTTCTTCAAAAAAAGAAAGAAAAGTAAGTCACTATCATTTTAAACTTTTTACGGTTATGTTAAAGCTCAAGCCTTGGTTCCTTCATCTGCCCAGCCTTAAAATGCTGTTGCATTATCACGTCTGAAGCACACATTGTGTTACCTCAGGCTTATTTGCACTTCTTTTGAGCTAAAATAACATTAACATAAGTTCATGAACTAACACTCTTGGCATTTATTGAATTTCCCAATCACAATACACTGGTAAGTGTTGCTTTACACTTTATTATAACAGCTGTGAATGTGAAGTAATTGCTATTAACCACCATTAAAAACCCTTTAACATCGAGCATATCCAAGACGACACGTTTGCACAAGCGCAGTTTGCATTACCGTAATTACGCAGCAGTTTGTGCTATCGGAAAAATTCCAACTGTTTCTGAAAGCTGAGAAGTTGCACGTCAAAGCCAACGTGTGATTATTGCACTTTTGCAGGAAGCCGGCGAATCAGAGTCTTAGTCACCAGAGAGGAGAGACTTGGAAAAACGCCTGTATGTAGTTTCCATTTTTTTGGCCCGTTTTTGGACATTGAGACAAAGACTCAAACTCATTTTAAATATGTTGTATACCGTTCTTCATATTAAATTGTTAAAACACTGTTTTAACAAGTAGTGAATTGTAAATAACTGCCAGATAATGAGAGTTATGCTGGAAAAAATGGGCAAAAGCACTTAGTTACAGGACATTTTCTGGCCCTTTTATGGTTAAAATGAGCAATAAAAGCCAACAACTACCTAAAGGAAATAATCATAAAAGCCAACATGTATAATCATTAGTTTTGAAATAATACAGAAAAACTGACGGCAGTGGCGGGAGAGACATTAGATCTACAGTCAACACCCCAGCGTTCTACATGGCCTTCTCCTGCTTGCAAATCCTCAGCATGTCATTATTTGTGGACAATGATTGATTTGTTTTCGCCGGAATGACTAGACACTGTGAATTTGATGACATTTTGAAATGACTCAACCAATTTGGAATGATCTACGACAGGCTAAATTATTCTTTTATGTAAGCAGTACATCAACCGGACCAGAAGAGCTCAATGCTCATTAAATGCGACTCCACACCGTCACTTCCAAGTTGCATACGTCTCTCAGATTGCTTCGTCACATGGTGGCAGGTATTGAAGCCAAGTGTGCTTTCAGGATCGATTCATTCTACACCAGTAATCAGCCAAATGGGGGTTTCAGTAATTGAAGCAAAAATAATTTTGGTCTTTTTCTTTTTTTTTGGTAGATAAAGACAAATTCCAAAATTGTCAGATTAACAAATGCTTTTAGTATTTTGGCCCCATTTTGTGCAAACATTTCTCACAGGATGAAACTGTCTAGAGGCTACTTTGTGAACAAAAAACAAAACAGTCACATTACTTATCCTCGAGCTGCTGTTTTTAAACGGCACAACACTGAAACACCGAACGGGCAAATTCCTCACAGTTTTCCGAAACTGATCTCGTAACATTTCAAACTGAAAATGATCTTAATAAAAAGCTGTTAAAGCTCCCGCCGTTCAGGCTGCACCAGACAACAATGAGGCCCCCTCACAGAATATTGATGTACATATGTCAGAATGTACCTCATTTTGTCAATATAATACAGCAGAATGGAGAGGAAAAAAAATAGGCCCTGATATCCCTGGGAAAAACTCACGCAGTGGTCAAAATCTGTCGATTATCAACATCTCAAAGAGCACAAACCACATCCCAGCCCACCACACACACACACATATATGTCACCTGTCTGACCATGTGTAAGATTCAAGTAAATAAATGTTCAAGTCTGTGCAGTTGAATCACCGGTGGAGGCATTTCGATCACAGCGGGGCGGCATGAGGTTTCCCGGGTCTACAGTTCACATCCGCCTGACACGAGTGTGAAGGCAGAGAGCGCTGATATCTTCATTCTCATCCGGATTAAACTGCCTTTTTTCTGTGCGACAGCTAATAACGCCTAACCTTTTACTGACTACACAGGGAAATCTTTCAAAGACCTTGGAAGAAAGGTTTCAATTATAAATATTTATGTACTATATACATAGAGTATTTGTGGGACAGCGTTTTATCTAAAATAAGTCCATTTCTGCAGCACTGCAGAATCTTGCCACAATTTTTTTCATCCCAATCAAATAAATGTAGTGTCTTTCCATTTGGATATTGCGATTTCTATTATTTTGTGATTAATTGTGCAGCCCGAGTGCATACCAGTAAGATTAATGGGTTTATACGCAGCGTTTCCGTCTGCATCTGTCAGGCTGTTTTGGGGTTTTTTTTGTAAAGCAGCTGGCAGTTAACACAACGAGCTGTTGCTAGGAGCCATGTGAGACGGTTGTACCATGCAGAGTTCATGTTCTGTGAACATCACTGGAAAATATTGGATCACTAAAAATGTACACATGCGTGTGGGGGAAAAAAAGGTTTTTGATGTGGATGCATATTCACCTGAGTAAAACCACTGAGTTACTAGAGGAGTGACAGGTTTTTACAAGGCTGCACGTGCCAGTGATTCAGTTAAGGCAAATACATTCCCACAAAATGTCACGACAGTGACTATTTATTGGTTTTAAAAGAGACGTGTAGTAGTGGTAGATCAATATGTAAAGTAACATTTACACTTTTAACATGCAGTAAATTGTAAATAACTGCCAGATATTAAAAGTATTAAGTGTTCTGGAAAAATGGACAAAAGCAAAAGGACATTTATGGGTAAAATGAGCAAAAAAAGGCCAGGTGTTAATTCAATAGATAACAGTGTCAATCAAACCGCTTTTTTTGCACAGATGCTGCATAAACACTGTCCATGGTGCTGAATCCATCTCGTTAAAACACAATCTAAGGCAGGGGGGTGTCAAACTCAAATGACCTGGGGGCCAATGAGCATATAGTTTGGTCAAGCGGGGCCGACATAGAGGAATAAAAGTGGAAAAAACAACTATTTAGTAGGCGGTAGGCAATATAAGGTATTCATTATGATATTAGACAGAATATTAAAGTAAAAGTGCTTGTTTTGATATAAAATGATTGACAATATAAACATATTAATGATGCACAAAAACGTAGAATTAAATTGAAAATTTAGCAAATAATGACGAGAGTAACTGTGATTAAAACAGCTTAAATATATGTAATTTCATGTTGAGTGTAATACATTTAATAAAGCAATGATTATAACCGAATGTCTTATTACTATTATAAAAATATGGCCGGCAAACACATTTAGTCTTATATTCTATCTCTATTCCATCACGTTGCACAATGGTGGGCGGGCCGCATGTAATCAATTGGAGGGCCACATGGGCCACAGTTTGACGCATGTGATCTAAGTGATATTCTCTGACTTAGCATCGGAGAGGTCACAGTGTTTTTATTTTGTTTGTTTTTTTTATAGAGGCATTTTATCTGCTGCATTCTTTTATTTAATTTGTAGGCATTTTAGTGGAGTCAGTATTTTGGGGAACATAGGTTCTAAATGTTGCCCTTTGTACCAGTTAACAGTGGGAACATTTACACTGTGTTTAGATGGACATAGTGTTTAATTTGTTAACATTGTACTATTTGCTATTTATGTTGTACGTATATATTTTACAGAAAGAATAAATGCATTAATTCCATGCACGTCCACACTCCCCTGAGGGTTTGGGCAAACTGTATTTGAATGTCTGTGAGTGAAACCGTTTTTTTCAGGGCAAATACGTAAAAGGTGTGGATATTTGAAAGGAGACGTTGTGGTGTCAATGTACCAGAATCCTTTGTCTTCCTATCACAGGAACTTATACTTCCTATATACTACTTTTTCCCCTGCTTTTTTTTCCAGCAAATTCAATGACAGCATGTCAATATGTCAATACATATTGTTGCGCGTTGGTCTTTCTGGTTCGTGCTGCGGAGATGTGAAGGTGAATCAGTGAATAGCGAGTGCGCGCTGGCTCTTGTTGTCGATAGTAGAGGAGTGTTACAGTAAAAAGCTATTGTCCAGAGCCTTTGCTGCAACCTTGAGTGCAGATTTCTAAAGTGATGGTCTCTTTAAAGCTACGGCTGAGCTCAGCTCAGGCAGCTATACAAAAAAAATAAAAGCTGAATGCACTTCTCTACACTGTGTGAAAGGAGGGAAAAAAAGACACACACACTCACTCACTCACACATACACAGAGAATTTGAATGCTGAGGTACTGTTGCTGTGTATTTGTTTGTTTGGAGTAATACCCTGAATGATGTACACTGCAACACCTTTTTACTGAAAGCATGAACCTTCAGTAATGACTGAACCAAAAAGTGAAATGCAGTCACGCATAAAATATATTGAACTGGTTTAATCGCTTGACTGGATCATTTTGTTATTTACATGCGTTATACTGGTCATTTCCATTGTGCTTCATTTGTTTCAGTCACTATTGTGTGTACCCTGTATGTGTACAGTACATATACAATGTTATAACTGGTATGTTGATTTCTATGGAATTAGATTTGTGTCATTTTCAAGCTGAATTGAGCAAACAAAAATCAAAATACACACTACTGCAAATAAAATATTGATTTAATCATTCAAAAATATTGTATTTTATTTGTTTGAAAATACACTACTTGGTTGCTCCAACTCTTTTGCATTTGTGCCATCTGTGCCAGAAACCAAAATGATTCACTTTTAATGATTTATTTGTTATATGGAGCAAAGAAACGAAGAATATATTCACATTTAAGAAGCTGAAACAATCAGAAATCTTGTTTTAATCATGAAAAAAGCTTCATACCGATAATCGGTTTCAGCTCTTTTCCGGTCCATTGAGCTGTCACTCCAAAACTCAGTAGCCAATCAGCAGGCGGCTTCCTAAGGCCCGCCATGGTCAGAATCGTGAAAGAAAAAAATAGTGTGAGGGAGCACAAACGCAAAAGAGAGAGCAAACAAAATTCGGAACGTTGCAAACAAAAAGTGTATTTACAAACAAATAAAATACAATATTTGCAATTTTGTGTATTTTGATTTTTTGGTTCATTTTTGCCCAGTTCAAGCTGTTTGCTCCGTGAAAAGTGTTGTTTGAAAATCTAATTCCATAGATTTCTTGCTTACAACATTCAAACAAGATCACTTGATAATGACTGGACCAAAAACAATTGCAGTGACGTGCAGCTGTATTTCTCACTTATGAGCATTCATACATTAATCCCTAACACACACTGAGAAACATACAGTATTCACCTCCTTACTACCCACAGTTCCTTGTGTTGGCATGCCGAACCACTACATCCAGATTTCAACCAAGGACCTTATTAGCTACTTGAGAAGGGTCTTGTGCTGGGGGGTCTTGTCTCTCGAGACGTGATTAGGCTAATCACGCATATCCAGAGGCATGAACCGCACACTGATCTGGCCAGTTAGGAAGGTGACAAACCCTGAACATATTCTTTATGCAGACTCTCGGAATCTCATGTTATGATAATATCTCACAGGGAGACATTTTGAAACTGGACTTGGAAAAAGAGTGAGGGAAGAAAAAAACACCATGCATCTAAACAGATGGGAGTTCTGCCATGTTCCAAATAGCTTGTAAGGTTAATTTGACCGACAGATTGCAAATTATTTATTGCATGAAAGATGGTATTAGTACAGACGCTTTGCCAGAGCTGGAATCAGGCAATCATTTTTTTTATTGGAATGAAGACAAGGTTTTGGAGAGATCTATACCGACCACATGGGGTCCAAACCTGGATTTGGTGCCAGTAGCCTCTGTTTCTGTCTGATTGTAGGCAAATACAAAACTAAATATGATGATGCAGAGCCTCTTCTAAATCAAATTTAATGAGGATTCGATTTTAGTCAAAGCAGGTCTGAAATTAAACACTATTAATAAAGTATGAACCAGCGATAAAGATTGTATGGTCATCGTTTACTTTTCATTTATTTCTTAAGCAACTGTTGAAAAAAATGTTAAATGATGTAATCACAATAATCCATAAACTGTCAGAAGATTAGGAACATGTTTGTTTCCCAAACTTTAAAATCTTCACATATGTTGCTTTGTCCACAAAGAGATTTAGTTTTTCTGGTTTCTTTGGCACGAAAAAGCAGAATTTACTGTATCTCAATATAAAAAACAGACAAAATAGTTAGCGATTATATGGTTATCATTTAACACATACATTCACCATAATGGTGGCTACATATGGAGCATATGAATATCTATAGAATAATTCACCAAATATCACAACTGACTATGTCTCCCAAAAATAATAACGGCTGCATTAAGAGGATTTTGTTTTTCATCTTAATAAACTATATTGAGTCATGCACTCCAGCTTTATGCAAGCATTCCACAATTTAAACTTTTAAACACAAAAGTTCTGAAATACCACAACTGATTTACTCACTTTAAGAGCTGAAGTTTTATAACCTTGTGAGTCTAAGAAGTGTGTAGACCTTATGACATACGGATTGTGTGCACAATTTGTAATTCAGATTGCCAGCTTGTTTTTTGTTTTGCTTTTAACGTCATTTGAAGAAGAAAAAAAAATCGTTCATTCCACCTTGAGAGCACCTCGTCCCACTTTTATCAGTATTAATGGTTGTCCTCTTACTTAGCCAAAGCTATTTCACACTTGGTTAAGTCAGGCATGAGAACGTCTCCCTGGCTGTATATTTAAACCGGGTCTTCCTAAATATTTTGGAGATAACTAATCGCTAAGCAAAAGCTACACTATGGAAACTCACAGAAGTCATTCATCTTGGTTTGCCATACTTGAGAGTTTTTCTGGAGAATTCTAATTGGAATCGGCCTCTTTTATGTTCTGTTTCCACACATAAAACTCAAACGTGCAGACACACACAACCCAGCAAAAAAAAATCCATGATTGTATACTTACACTGGCAGAGCAATATTTTGCACCAAATTTGAAGAACTTCCCTCAAGATTTTCTTCCTCTTCTTCTTCTAAAGCTTTCCAGCAGGCTGCACAGTTAGAGGTGACATGTTGCCCTCCACAGTTAAAAGTTCCCAAACACATTTTCAAAGTCTCCAATCGCAATTCAGTGAGCTGATGTTCCCCCAAGATATTGACGTCCCAATGCAAAGGTTGGACCACTGTGATCTTTGCCTTTTGATGTCTAACTTCTCATCAGTTCATCTTTGAGTTCAACTAACTGTGGAGGGCGGTGCGACACATCTCAGCCAGCTGGAAGGAACGCAGTGGACGAGTTTGTCCTTTTAGTTTGTGAACTACGAGCTGTGGTTAAGAGCTTTGAGCTGCGGAGGGCAGCATTACACCTTTGATTGGCTTTAACCCTCTTGTGACCATCAAGATAATGAGGCAGCTTGGACTATTTTGATTTTACAGCTGTGAAATTGTCAAAAAAATGTTCAATGAGTGAGTGCTTCTTCTTTCCAAGAAAACTTTCACTTTCGATATCTGGCAGTTATTCAACCGTTTAAGAATTACGGTCCTGAGAAGCTGGCGTCACAAACCTGTGACGCGCTGGTGAATCTTCCCATAATGACAAGTGTATGGGCGCAACGTTCTATTTCTCTGCTTTCCGGTATCCATTCATCCATCTTCTATCGCTTTATCCTCCACATGAGGGTCACACGGGGGGTGTGCCAATCTCAGCTGACTCAGTCCATAGTTTTTGAATTTTCTTTTCGCAAACAGTCTAGGAGTTACGGTAATGAGAAGTGTGCGTGCCAAATCCTGTCAGCAGCGACAGTTTCGTCACAGAACGGTGCTGTATATCAACTGAATTTCATTAATGTTTTTCTTTCCAAGTTAGCTCTCATATGAATCGTCACCATTCAGTAAAGCATAAAATGATGTAGCAACTTTTCTAAAATGGCATAGGACTCGTGGATAAGGCTGTGAACGGTTAAAAAAAAAAATTAAAAAAGGAGTTTGGAGAGACGCCAAAACCAGATTTCACAGCAAGGCCTTAAAATGACGCTTTCTGGAGCAGAGGCTTTGCTGGCTTGCTACTGTTAACGTTTCACAATGCAGGTCTTCATCCCTCAACCCATGCGGCCTCAGTAGAAACACTATCTCTGCCTGCATCCTCTGTACTTCCACACAAGGGGATATGTGGGTCAATATCCGCATCACTTTCCGTCTTTCCCTTTTTAACCCTCCCATACACTTTTATCCTCTATACGCACCTGGCTCACGTGCGTACGGGCAGGACGCTATGAACATAACGGATTGCACGTACACAAAGTCAGGCTCTGTACCAGGTCAAAAGCATTTGCTATTATTTTCCCATTACTAACAGGAACATTCAGTTTGCCAGCTAGGTCATATTCTTGGCTGAGTAAAACTAGTGGAGGAGTGCGTGCATAGAGCTGGCCTTATCTAAAATAAGGCCAGGAACTTGCTGCTGTAGAAAGCAATCTGAATTTCAAATGTGAGAAATATGAAAAATAGGCTCATTTGACATCAAGAAAGGTTAAAATATGTACATTTACTTGCACAGAACTTTTTGATGATAATAACGTCGCGGCAAATTGCAATAACAATGAAAAATAAAAGTGCTAAAAGTCTTTATAAAAATAAAGAAGGGTCCTATGAGAAAGACGTTCCCTGTTTGGAAATGTAAGCGGTCGTCCGTGGTGACTTGCTTTACTCGATTCAGCGGGGCTATTACTGTTATTGAACCAGTGCATTACCATGAACTGATCCAGCCAGTTAAATACGATTAGGGGGTGTTACACAAGCAAACCTAATACCCTTAAGGTAAATCTTCCTGGATGGCTTATGATACTCTTTAAGACTAACGGTGCATGAAATAGAGTTTGTTGGTCTATTCATTGCCGTGAGATTTGCCCAAAAATTCTATTTGACTTTGACAAATTAAGGCTATCTGTATTCAGCACAGGTACGGGGGGGGGGCTTGAGAACGAGTGGCTGCGGATAATTACAAAAGCAAACACACTTGGTGGACGTTTAGGCCTAAAGTATTTCTAATTTCACAGATGTGATCAACCTTGCCCAGTCTTCTTCTTCTTCTTCTTCTCTCTGTGGTGCAGTTTCTTCAGTGATGAAGAAGTGTTAAAAAGGTTTGTGCTCTACACTCCGCTGTCGAGAAGACCGGGAGACTACTGAGCTCACACCGCCGCCGGACCATGACAATACCAAGTTTGCCTTGAGAGCAGGTAATTGCACGGAGGGAAAAATGCTGTTCAAGTCAAGGTACCCGACCCCCATTGGTCACTTTGTGTGCTCACGAGTGTGTAATACAGATAAGTTAAATGCAGAATAAAACTGCACTATCACTGATTGCATTGTGCACGCAAATACAAGAAATACTTGTTCTACATAAGGAGCGGGGGTAGACGTAATAAAGTGATGGCCAACATTACTCGAGAGATGTATTGTGTAATAAGTTACAGTGAGCATTAAGAGCTGTGCTAACAATATGGAACCCAATAGTTCATTTGCCGTGAAGGTCAATTGAAAACATTTAATGAAAATGTTAGGCACTCCTCCGCCTCATCCTGCACTGAGGGCCTACAAACATTACCTTTAAGTGTGACTGCAGGTGTAATCTGTCAAATGGGCCCCCTCGCAGTGACTCATTGGCGGAGCACTCTGATTCAGCCCGGACCCCTGAAAAAAAGCCTGTGATTAAATGGGAAGTGTGACATAACTCTTGTTTAATGGTACAAAAACAGCAGCCAGTGTGCTGGCATAAAGCCTGGCCCACGGAACATAAATTCTATTTCCCCACAGATGCTGCTTGTAAAAGGTCAGCATGACTTTGAATCATTTTACTGTTAAGAATATAAAGGCAGAAAAGGCTAATCCATTGTTTTCATTTGTTTACACGGCCCTTACGTGTCGCATTTGTCAGGAAATGCCCGTGGTTGTCATCAAAGCTCAGCAAAAAAAGAAGAAACTGCCAAAAAAAAGTCAATGCAGATGATCTTTGGGGAAGTGTGGTTCTTTATCTGTGTGCAGCATTGCACAGCAGCTCTTCACATGCAAATCAGCCTGAATGAAATGATCAATAGAATGCATTAGGGAGCTGGCCTCTCATAAACTTAACCCAAGGGCAGAATAAATGTCTTTAACAGAAACACGAGTGTCAAAAATATTACAGCTAAGGATGCATCGTCAAAGTAATCATACACCGAAAGACGCGCACAGTATCTGTGTATTGATGAATCCCATAAATCACTGTTGCGAGGGCAGAAGAGACAGGGAAGATGATTCTGGGGGAGGAGGGCGGCAGTGAAACCAGAGGCGATGCTGATTTCATGCAGTATCTCCGAATCCACAGTCTCACTGCACCTTGATAAATACAACAGACTGTCAGTTTTGTGGATAATACCGCGGAGTCAAAGTCACTTCACTGTCTGCCTGACAACCGTGCCTCTAAGAAAAAAGCAAAGCAAAGCATATGACATAAAATCAACATTGCCTAGGGTCCTACTCAGCACAACCGAAAAAGGGACAACAACTCGGTGACTTATTGGGAATGATCGACTTTTCCCTCAGAGGATGCAATGAATAATTCTCTTTTACCAGGAGAGGAAAAAAAAAGTCCCCCGGGGTATTGAACCAAATCGCCTTTTCTTTCTTCATTAGAAAAAAAAAAGTCCACAAAGTCTTATCAGCATCCTGCATTCTCTGCCATTGGAGCTCAGATAATTGATTATGTTTAGGAGGGTCACTATTGGATATGCTGCGCCTTAGTAGAGGAAAAGATATAGCAGTAAATTAAGTTTACCTTCCCAAGGCACAGTCAGACAGAGATTCACTGACCTCAAAGGACACGGTAAAACTGAAATTACAATATGGGGAGGGGGGGAACTTTCCCTCTGAAGTATTATCCCAATTGGTTACACTGCACCCACATTTCCTTCTTTAACTGACAGGAGCATGAAGCAGGTTTCTACGTTATTTATGGCTCCGTGCGTTTTATTGCCACAGTTGATACAGCTTTAGTGATGCTACTGTTTTAGTGGCCAAATAAAAGCTTGTACACTTACTACCCCCCCAAACAATGCAACCAGGAAGCACATGAACAGTTCCCCGAGTTCCAGGTGAGAAGTTCAGCCACTAGGGATAAGTATTACTTACATAATCGACGAATCTGCCGATAATATTCTCGATTAATGACATAAAATGTTGAAAAATGTTGATGAGCGTTTCTCAAACGTCCACAAACAAAAATGATTCCGTTTTAATTATTTACTTGTTATATGGACTAAAGTTAGAATAAGTTACATGTATGAAGCCGTAAAATCTAAATAGTTGACGATTAATTTAGTCATTGATTAGCCACATGAGATATTTGGGCTGCAAAATTAATATGGTGCTTAGTGCATCTATTAATGAATAAAAATGCTCTTTCCCAGAAAGTACCCTTTTAAAGAAGCTGACTTTTTCCTGTGGCTATTGCTAAAAAAAATCATTAACTGACCTTTTTTTTTTTTTTACCTCCTTGTACTGGAGTACTTTGTTGTTCTCCGAAGAGTGTCAAGCTCTGTGCATTGTATTTGAGAGGTGTTGACATAGAAATTCTCCAATTTTTTTGACTTGAGCACAACAACAAACAGCCACGAAAAATAATAAAAATAAAATCCATTGCTTCGAGTGAAACTTCCAGCTGGCAGGATGTAATTTCACTTGTGGCCAAAAACAAAAATATACCTGGCTTATACCTGGCTAAGTAGAGCAGCTAAAACCATAATGAAGTTATTTTTATGCTCCGCAAACAACACAGTTTCATGCTTCTTCTTTTTTTTGGATGTGACAAATGCAGTCAGCACATGCAAAAAAAAAGAGGGATGAAGTCACACCGTCTTTATGCGAGTTGTGAACCCCACCTTCAGTCATGAGATTCGTGATCTGTGATGTGATGTGTTCATTATCACTGCGAAAACCATTCACCTCGTACGTCTGTAAAAAAAAAGAAAAGAAGCTCTGATGTAAACATGACAGACAGATTTTTTTTTTCTCCTGCTCTACAGCAAGGAATGTCTATGCCAACATGCCAATTACCTAGCTAGCTGCCATGCAGGCCCAAATCTGCTATGCTCTGGCTCCAAGAGTGAGTGCAGTCCCTAAATAGCCTTTAAATACACAGACATATTGATGGAAGCATCTCACACGGAAGCTTTGACATTGACAGGAGCACCAACCCACAGATGAGGCCCGCTGGATTCATTTTACTAGTCTGCCAGCTTGATTCACCTTGATTGTGTTGGCCCTTCTGTACACAAGGCAACATTATTAAGTCGCGCTTGTGGATATGCGTTTAGGGGCAATTCTGGAGGAAGCTGTGGTCAAAGGAACACAGCAGTTGTTCCTAATGAAAAACAATTGTTTTGCTGCATGATGCTACTGCGATGTAGTGTGTAAGAATATTGTATTCAGACTACCATCACTGTTTCTCATTCATGTATTGTTGTGTTGTAGCATTACGCTGAAACAAAACATCCAACTTCTACCACTTTATCCTCCACATGAGGGTCGTGGGGGGAGCTGTGCCACTCTCAGCTGACATAGGACGTTAGGCGGGGTTCACCCTGGACAGATCGCCAGTCCATCACTGGGCCACAAATAGAGACGAACAATTATCCACTCTCACATTATACGGTCAATTTAGAATGTCCAATTTACCTAATCCCCATGCTGGATCTATTGTTTGACTGTGAGAGGAAGGCGGAGAAGCCGGAGAACCCGGAATAAACCCCCACACACACACGGGGAGAACATTTGAACTCCATGCAGAAAGATTGAATCCGGGTCTTCTTGCTGCAAAGGCAAGAGTGCTAACCACTACACCAGCCATGTGGCCCTGAAACAAAACATTCATTCATCTATACCCCTTAAAAAGGTGTGGGTCAAAATATCAACTTGGTGATAATATCATTGTCCTCATCGTGCAATTATAATAATCGATACACCAAAACAAATGTCAATATTTACGGCGTATAACTGTGGAGAAAGCTACCATTAGAGATGCTCCATCCATGTTCAATACATAGACATGATGCACTTGAAGAAATCCTGCACCTTTCTGGGACGTTTTGTTTTCTTCAGTTATACAGATATCGTAATGTATCGCTATTGTCTTATAATATACTGATTATCACACAATTGTTGTATCATGAAATAATTGGTACCATGGACCATGTATCGTGAGGTGATTCCCACCCTAGGGACACGACAACAATTTGCTCAGGTGCCTCTAATTTCTTTTGATCAACTATAAGATTCCAGTCTTGTTTGATATGGAGAGATATGAACTGCTGAATATCACACCAGCTGACAATGAAGCCCAAGTGATGATATTTGAGTGGCTGCTTGCAGAGCTCAGAGCGAGGACTGCAACGAAGCACAGACCTGGGGAAGGCAGCAAAATTAACTGGTGCACTTCCCTGGAGCCCTGTAGCCCCTATAGTTCTTAAAGGAGAAAGTCTGGAACAACTGGAACACTTCCTACAGCTGGGTGCCTGACCAAACTGCACAAACAGGAGAAAAGGGCTTTGAGTAAGAAAGGGAGCCAAGAACATGATGGTCTTACTGGCCGAGTTCCAGAGATGTTGTGTGGATCCTCCCTATCCCCCACAAGTCAGCTGAGAAAATGTGGTTAAATTTAGACTTCAAGTTGATTTTTAACAAAGATATCAAGCAGAAACACAACATAAGCATCCTTACAGTTGAATACATCCTCAATCCAGGAATCTTTCTTTTATCACAGTCCACAGAGAGACCATGGAAGATGAAGGGGCTATTAAGAAAATAAATAAGAGCCTGTGCAGACACTTAGCTTGATCAAGACCAAGCATTAAATAATTACTGTAATTCACTTAGGTTTCTTTTAAGCTGTGTAACGATTTTCCCTGTTTCCCTCCTGCATACAATTGATCTGATGAGCAGGACTAAACAAACGACCTCTAAATTAATTGGAAATCTCTCCATCCCAAAGTAGTGCATCTATCTGTGTAGGAATTGTAGAAAAGCTTTTAAAGAAGAGGAGATAAGACACAGCAAGTCTAAAAAATATATATAAATCCAGAAAATGTGCATGCATAATTTTATATCTGCTCGACTGAAATGCTGTAACCGAATTGAAGGTGACACCGACATTAACGGAGCCATAGCCACCAAGTGACTTGTAATATAACCTTGTCACTCCAGAAAGGGGAGAAAAGAAAGTGCATGCTTGTGCGCATGCAGTTGTCAACCACGTCTGTGTGACTACATCAACGCTGAGGTCACTGAGCTGTAAAATAGACCACATGTGGAGAGGGGGCATCACAGACGTGTATAAAAGACAGATAGAAGTTGCAAAAAAAGGTGGACATTAGAGGAATGACACAAAGTTAATCTTGACAGCAAGTTCAGGGGCCGACTCCTCATGGAATCAGGGCACATTATCTTTCTAACGTGGCTGACGATCACCATCCATCTTCCCCGAGCTGGTGTCCAGAGGCAGGCAGAGGCGAAGCCATGAAGTGCACAGTAATCACAGTGGTACTCTGTACTGTTCTACCCATCTCTTATTCCTGGTCGCGGATCAAAGAACTTGTGCTCCCTTTGATGTGGAGGGGCCACCCGCTCAGGGAGGAAGGTACAGCTCCTTCTATAGGCTAATGAATCAAATTCTTTCCCTAATTATCTCTCCGTGTGAAGGGAGACTGCAAAACATCACTGGTCCTCTGGCTTTCTTTTACCATCAGTGAGGGCAACTGTGAGATAGTGGTGTTTGACGGTTCATAAAAAACCCATAACACACACGCGCACACACACACATAGACTGCTCTATAAATGAGCCGAGGTGGAAAGAAAACCCACAGATGACATTAGCCCCAATCTGAGAGCGAGGTTTGCGACTACAGGAAACACACCACTGGCATGTAATCATCATTAAACCTGAGATAATACATTTGCATAGAGTAAAATTAAAAAAATAAATAAATAAATAAATTAAAAGCACATTTCTATGCAGTGCAGAGTCTTTCATTTGAAACAAGATAACTTTGCATAATGAGAGAACTGGCTTTTGTGGGGGCTGATGTTGCACATACTAATCGAGCAATTAGGCAGATCATTTCCGGGTGACTTCAAGCAATACAGTAAATAAACTGTTATTGAACATAATTACAGACTAAAAGGAGCAGGGCTGTTGATCATCCTTCACTCACAGGGTACGACAAATATCTCATATCAAACAGATGTCCAGCAACAGGGTTGAAATCAAATCTACATATAAAACTGAACACAGCCACCTGGCTGAGAACTAACTCCCATTTTGAAGGCCGGTGAGATTCTGCATTTTGATTGGTGCCATGACAGTTATTGCAGTGAACCTGAAATTAAGCTGACATCACCTGCAACCAGGCATCTACTGGGCAACGGCAGCCGTCAATCCCACTGGTGTCCACTCATATGTGCCATGCTTTATTGTCTAAATGGGAACATAATTTACAAAACTTGTCTTGAGTAATTTTAGGAAAATGACTTTTACTAACTTTATATATCAAGTGACAAATAGATTCAAACTGACAGAACTTAACCCTTTAACACCTAAGCCTTAAAATGTCCATCTGGACCCTTTTGCTTATTTTAACCATAAAAGGGACAGAAAATAAATAAAGTAACTAAGTAACTAAGTTGCTTTTAACCAGTTTTTCCAGAACAACTTTCAACATCTGGCGGGTTATTTAGAATTTACTGCATGTTAAAAGAGTGTATTAACAATTTAAAAGTTTTATTTCCAATAAAAGACTGTAGTGGTAAATGAACACCAGATTGTGCATGTTAAAAAGCTGTTTGAAAGTTGAACAGTATTTTTTGTCATTTTCCCAACTCTTTCCTCTCTGGTGACAAAGACGCTGATTCTCCAGCATCCTGCAACAGCTCAAGCGAAATCACAGTAATAACCACAAACTGACTTGCAACATCTTGGAGTTTTGTTCTTTCCACTGTCACCAAGTATTTGCCCACTGTGTGAACTCTCGGTTTTCTCTCTCAGGAATGAGTTTGGTGGTGGTAATGGTTTGGTCGGGGAATTTATTCACTGACAAACACCCCAACAGTCAAACAGTCAAACAGCTTAAACTGAACAGAGTGAACCTCTGGCTCCTAATTGGATAAGGTGCTGGGGGATACTTGAAGAGTTTATCCTAGATTTACCTGCATGCCCCTGAGACTGAGACCCCATGTCACAGAGCAAACACTGTTGATCAGTCATAGCTTTAAGAGAATAAACCGCTGCAGCAGCCCTTCACAATAATATAGACATACAAACAGAAACCAGAATACATGAGTCATTATTCTACACCTGCCTTAAGCTCTAAAATTGCTCATATGTCCTGTACGCTGTGCAAAATAGAAAAGCTGTTTTGTATTATGTTGTCACTGATGGCACAACGTTGCCAGTAGACTTAGTCCACCATCAATCTACAGTATGTGGGATGTTGGTTTACATTACCTTTATGTACCGAGATCCCCGGAGGTTTGCCAATCTCGCCCTGATGTTGTCAGTGTAAATCTAATTTGTGATTGTGGGGATAAAGTTTGACCTTTACTATATGTGATAGCTCGGCTGTGGCGTGGTTGATTCATGGCCCAAACTACGCGGGCCACAGGTGAGAGCAACTGCCCGCCAGGTGCCCCCGAATAGGCCGTCATTCCTGAAATATAGCGTCCTCCGCCTCCTTTAAGGGATCGAGAGATGTAACCGTGGTTCTGCAGTGAAATGATAAACAATAAGAGGAAGGTTATGGGCAGAGAATTGCTCCTTTATGACCACACTCGACAGCAAAGATATGGCATTCCCATGGAGACAGCAGCCCGACTTGGCAGCTTCGCCGAGGCAACAGCTTGACAGACTTCTACCGTGATGTGTTTTAACAGTAATACAGTATTTGTAGCCTTGGATCTGGCCTTGTGCGAATATGTGGCAGACAGATTTTAAAAAACTTTCCACTGCTTGGTAACTGTAAGTCATATTAGCGAAGAAAAGGTCACTGAGCTGACGTGAGGCAGCTCAGAGAAAAAAATACACCATGTAAACACACAACAGGTTGTCATATTTTCTTGGTTTATGGCACAACTCATTTTTTTTTTCAGTGTTTTGTTGCTTGCGCAACTTTTTTTTTTTTAACAAAAGAATGAAGTAGATTATTCACGTTTTGCCAATTACAATAGAGTTGTTTTCGCAAGTGTATTTTCTGCAATGTGCACCGGAAATAGCGTCTTCAAAAATAGATCAAGACAGACGAGAGGTAACATTTATCCTTTGGGTTACATCAGCTTTGTGTTGCAGTGAGAGAAACTGCGTCAGCTGCTGATGTACGTGTCTGTCTTCATTACCAGTAACTGTGCACACATTTAGCTACAGTCCATCACGCGCGGTCCAGAATTATATTTCATGTAGGTGAAGTTCTACTGGTGATATTTAATTAGGCTTCGTAGTTCAAAAAAGAACAAAGAGGTCATAGACACGGTTGTAAGAGGATTGCCTATAGTTTACAGCCTTCTCTGTCAGCTAATGAGGCTGAGAAAATATGCCATCACACAAAACATAAGACACATTTTTAGGACAAATATATTTGAGACTGAGCCTATAAAGACAACTGAATTAGCCCTTTGACTTAGAAGATGCAGTGTGTAAATTTGAGGTGAATTTGAAGTAACCATACTTGATCTTTGTGTACAATCCTCAGATTGTATGAATTGTTGTTTTCCGTGACTCCAGAATGTGACTTTTATATCAGGAGCTGAGTCAGCTTTGCAAAATGTACACACTGCACCTTTAAGACTGGCAGCCGGGTTCAGCACAGACGTGGGCCATTTCACTTGGCATTCTGTGGCAAGAGGACAGAGCGGTGGTTAAGAAGACAGGTTCACTTCCATCCAACAATGAAACAGAAATCTCTGTGGGCACCCGGCCTCTTTATTTCCAATCTTCGACTTTCATCCCAGACTAACAAAACCATCATCTGCAGTGATAGGAAAAGGTGACGACCGTATATAAGATGAGGCTCCTGAATAAGAATCACAGTGTGAACAAACTTGATATTTACTGCTGTTCCACTCGTGTTGGAAGGATTCTCCCTTGATGTGTCAGTGGATTTTTTTTTTTTTTCTTACTGGCAGCAAAATATTTTCTTTACGATTTCCTCCCATTTGCAGCCGGAACCAGGGACATGTTTTACTGAAGCCCAGATTGCTTAACATCTGTGCACTTGGCCTTGCACTGTTTCAAAGTTGTTACTTTTGTCCGGGGAATAGAGTGGGTGATGAGGCAAAAAGAGGCAGCGTCTGAAACACTCCCTTTGGGCTATGAAGGTTGCTTCCATCAAATGGGGCCAGCGGTTGCCATGGATGGAGAATCGAGTATAAAAAAAAAAAACATCTGACAATGGACTGACTTGAGTTGTTGGCATCTGGGAGCCAGTCTGTTGTCATTATCCTGATGAGCCAGGTCTCTTAAAGGCAGGATTGCAATGGGAAGCAACTTCAAGTGATCATGTCATTTATCTTATTTGGTGCATTAAATGTGCAGCATATGGCCTTCCGTTTTTTGCACTTAGGTGGCTATTCGACTTTTTTAAATGTTACGTTTGCCCATTGTGCAAACACAACATGACAACTTATGTTGTAATACAACGGTCCTGCATTGAATTTGATTGCACAGAGAGATGCTTCTCATATTAAGCTTATTGTTAATGGAGTCACAAAAATAATATACATTTGTCCATGGAATACAACCATTTTTTTTTTTTTAAATCAGTGACAAAATTAAGCTCAGAATTAATGCACTGCTATATTATAGTACCTTAGTTTTGGGAAGTAGAATAAACAGACATCTGAGTAATTTAAAGGGCTTGTAAGATGTGAAAGAAGAATTTACAAATTATTAGTATACTCGTACTATTATATATTGCTATTATTGACTTAATACCATACATTTCTTACTTACAGCTCCTTTAATTAAGCCTATCCTTGATAGTAACTATGTTTTATATGCACTGGTAGGAATTCTATGAGAGGAATCATCTTCATCTTCTGCTTTATCCTCCGCGAGGATTAAAAAAAATAACTGTTGAGCATTTTTGATATGCTAAACAAGTTTACAATGGAAGACCAGATAGAGAATGGTGCAGTCTTCTAGTGGAACATGAGATGTCTTTGGGCATTTGGCTGCTGACTAATAACTCTGGACGACAACAGGAGTCACAAAAGCATAACCTATAGCCCGAGATTTCAGCTTTGGGCACCGTTGTGGCAGATTGCAATGATTCACTCCCTCAAATCCCCATCTCACACCCCCTCGAGTCCTGTTTCTCCCAACAGCATAACCACCAAGGCATCACCCAACCCAGGCTACGGCAACTTTCTCCTCTCCTGACAATAATCGGCCTACTACTTCACAGTTGTTTCATCTATGCCCTTACACGCACGCACAAAAACAGCCTTTGCCCCAAACCCAAACACTAATCCTATTTGCCTATGTCATTCTGGGGACCTTTGGCAGGGTAAGAGAAGCAGTAAGCTGCTCTTGTCTTAAGGGCAGCATGTGGAGAGTAAGACACATTAATCACAAGGGCACATGGAAGGAGTAGGAGAGTGAGGTGGATATTTGAAAGGCTGCACCGGCAGAAATTACCATCAGTTTGCTATTGTTGTTGTCCCCCATGCTGGAGGCACCTGTAGACCAGGATGGCATGATACTATTTGTCCAAAAAAAACATCAGTTCGAGGCTAACTCCTCCAATCACCGTTAAATAAACGCAAATGGTTATAGTATGCAAATACTCCCTCCGGATATAGCTGTGTAGATGCAAATCAAATGTTTTCTGCCTGTTCATTGTCGTGTGGATAGAGAGTCATGACTTCAGAGGCTTGCAAACATGAATTTTGCATTATATTTGAAAGGCAATATCACAGTACATCGAGCATGTTCGTACGACTCCCCGCAGGTTTGGATGAGGATGGAACCATGCAGTCGCACTTCACGAGGAATGTGAACATGTGGCTAGATCAAGGGAGGGACAGAGAGACAGTCAAGTGTGCCATCCTTCACGAAATGTTGTCAAGAAGCACGGAAACGGAGTAAAAATGGTTCACAAGAAACTAAATCTTAGGAGGTTTCACAAAACATCTGTGATATTTATACAAATATTGTTTCAGGCCAGGTCAAAGAACCATGAAAATCATTCCAGTGGCACCAGAAATATAATCCCCTCCAACTCCATTGATCCCTGCAGGGTGAGCGTCTCTGTGGAGAATGACCCTTTGCCCCCCCCGGTCTGTAAATCCCAGTCTGAAGAGGCAAAAGGGGAAACTGACCTTAGATCCACAGAGATATGAAATCTCCTTACGATAACCTGGGGGCTTCCCTATTTTTAGAGGATTCCTTTATCTTTGTCTCCTCAGCTCTGGGCAAGATGTTACGGGTCCAATTACAGGAGTTCTGCAAGTACAGGGGGAGGTTTTGTGATGGTTTTTACCGGCAATGGCAGAAGCCAGAGGCCAACATCCTTTATCCATATTTTATTTACTTTCTCTCCCAAAAATGAAAACAATAATCAACCACAACATATTTATGAAATAAAAAAGAGGTTCAAACGAGTCAACTTTTCTTCCAAAAATGTTGATGTTCCTAATAAAAAGCAGAGAAAAATGCAGCCTGAAAGTAATCAACGGTGATGACAAACACACATTAACCATTGTTTTGGTTTGTCCACACTGGACGGCAGAAACAGAAGACAACAGTGTGAGGGCAGACACAAAGAGAAACATAACTATATTAACTTAAATGCTCCACAAAGGTCGTAAAGTTCGTTAAGAGTTGCAGTAAGGGCGATGGTAGTTTGGAATAGAAACCGCCCATCATGCAAAACCAAAGAATATTGGCCCTTTTCCACTATGGTCCCGGCACGGCACAGGCGAGGTGAGTCGCCTCTCTTTTCTCTTCAGTAAAAACCACTCTTTTCTCCTCAGTTGTTGCCTCACTGACGCCCCCTGCCTTGCAGTACCACGCAAGACCAGGACCATTTGGCTTTGAAAGCTATCTCTTTGGACGTAAGAGTACGTTTTCTCTTTATGTTTTGTATAGTTGAGAGAAGCAGTGGCACGCTGCCTGTTTTTGTACGTCATATCAATGAAAATAAATGAACAACGAAGAATATTTTTGGTATCATTTTGATTGGATGTTCTTAAATCAGATTGGCTCTGTTGTGTGTGTGTGACCAATGTAAGTGACCCTGGTTTAAAGAGGAGACAGAGAAAGAAAAGAGCTACTTACTAGAATTAGATCATTGTTTTTTTTACGTATGGTCTCTTTGCTCTGAACAGCAACACGCTGCTTGTGGATGTGAATGCAACTCTGAGGAGGAACGATACTGGTTGTTTAAGTGGATAAATATCAGGAAATGTATTTACTTAAAATGTTTCCTTTATTCGGGTGCTGATGATGAGGAAAAAAAATAAATAAATACATGGTGTGTCTACGTTTCAAAAGCACAAATAGTAAATAAAATCACCGGGGATCGCAATTTTGGACACGCACACAAAAAAATCCTTTATGATTTGAAAATGAGTCATTATTGATTTCTTCCAGGAGTCTAATCACAGTTGAGATACAGAATAGAAAAGAAACATGAATTACCAGCAGCTCCTTTTTCTCATTTCATATATTTCTTGTTTTATGGGGGTGTTTCTATTTATGGAGTTGTTTTTATGTGAAGCATATTGTAACAGGGGTTTAGAAAACCTTATATAAAGATTATTATTATTATTATTATTATCATTAAGGACATTATTAAAAATACTATATTTCAACAGGTATTTTCACAGGACTGGACACAGACAGATAATACTGATTACGGAGTATGCAAAAAGTGTTTGATCTTCTTTTAAATTTAATTTATTTGACATTATGAGATTATTTGATACCCTTAGATAACGGATTCATCTTAATTTGTTTGATTTTGAAAGTAAATTGTAGAGAATTAACTACCTAAAAGTATGTTAAAACTGATAACAAATGAGGAAAATGAGCGACGGCCATTCTTATCGAACTGTCATGAAGAACCTCAAACTGCGGAGGGCGGAATTACACCTCTCAGTGTACTGCCTGGAGGAGAAGAAGAAGAAGATATTCTTATTAATTCATGTGGGCCATTTGTTCCCATTGCGTTTGCAAATAGAAGTCTGAGGTCAGCACACTGTGATGACAGCGAGTAAAGAGACTTTGTGTGACATGAGGTGGCGTGATATGAAAGGGAGAGACTGGAGAATACCAAGGTTTACTAAAGATTATGACATCAAAAGACACAAAACAGTCTTCCACAGCAGAATACAACGTCCTCAAGACCAAAAAGGCTGCGGAAAATCAGTAGTTTCCATTTAAAAAACTCAGGAAGTGTCGCTAATCCTGCTGCACATTCACCCAAAGATGGGTCATGGGAGATTTTATGTATATGTATGTTTTAATCGGGCTAACCCATAGCCAAGTGGGAAGGGAATGCGGCTTGTAATTGTCATTTCAAGGGTTGGAGTATCCCCGAGCAAAGTACCCAATCCCCATTGTTAACTGGACACTAAATGGAGCATTGGTTAGCATTGGTTTCTCTTTGAAATAAGATAAACCCATGAATTGCCTTGTGTAAGAATGGCGCTGTACAAATAAACTTGCCTTGCCACGCTACGTCATATACGACCCACAAACACTTTAAAGTGCCTTTGACAGAATAATAAAATAACTTACACTGCTATCAAACCTATCAGACTACTGTAGGAATTGATGTAGGGACAGTGAAAAGTGTTTCTCTAGTTATTGCTTCAGTTTTTGTCTGGTGGCACCACATGCTGGGCCACTAAGAACTTGGTTATGGGCCACCATTTGAATAGAATGGGTTTAGAGCATCGGGCATTAAAATCACTTCCAAATCAAATATGCATATCATCCATATAGAGAGAGGGAGAAGCTGAAAGAAGATCTGTGTTTTTAAATGACATACATCAAATTAAGTTTTAAATAATTGATAAAACATAGTAAATTATTCATTTCCCAATTCAAAATAATATTAAGTGTTCCAGAAATAGCTGTGAATTAGTCACTACATTATGGACAAATGTGTGATTTGGGTCACAATAGTTTGAATAGAAAGTGTAGGAAACACACAAGTTAGTTTCAGTTTTCATTTTCACATCCAGATCAAAGTCCATTGTTGTGTTGCTGGTAAAATGAGGTGTGGTCAGTCTCACTGTAATTGCACCACTGACCAACAACAAACCTGATCCAAACCAGGTCTGGCATTTGGACCGTGTGCTTGGGTGAGTAAAATAAAGTTAGTCTTTGTAGAGTCGATGGGTGTCTATGAAAAGTAGCGCTGAACATTCCTGTTTATGTGACAATCACAAATTCATCTGACAGGTTTAAAAAATATAAAGAAATGTCTCAGAGCCTTTCTGTCTCCATTATGGGATCGGACATGAGGGAAGGAACTGGAAAACAATGTTGCTGTGATGCTCTTTGAAAAACCAAAAACCCACATCACTAAATCATGTGCAGCAATTTCCTTTGGAATGATGTACTATCTCAGAACAAGTCACTGATAAATCTGTCAACGTCTGAAAAGCACAAAGAGAATAGATTTTGTCATCAATTCATGTTTCTCTTTTTCTTTTTTCACTCTGCAGCCTGATCTCACAAAAAACTGTGTCACGATAACAAGACTGAGCGCTTTTTCCCTTTTCAAACACCTCTGAAGTACATCAAGTCACAAGTAGTCGAAGAAACCCCTTCAAGGAGGAATGATACAGGGATTTGCTTTAAAACAGTGGCGCAGCAACAACTGTACAATTCTTGTCAGCTTCTCTACCTCTGTGTTGCATGTTAAACACAGATTAATAGACCATGGGTTGTTGGTTATTATGTCTAATTATGTGCAGCATAGAATATGGATTGCTGCTAACTGTGGATCATAAAGCCTGTGAAACAGAAAAGAAAAAAAAACAATGATTATGCATTCTCTGCCAGTTACATCTCAAATCCCCACTTGCATTTAAATAGGTTGCACTGAGCACGTTCTAACATCATCATCCTTTTTTTTCCCCCCCTTCTTCCACAAATGGCATAATTTCTCTGAACATGTGTCTCGACAAATAAAGCTCAGATACGCAGCGTTTCCAAAAGATGCACAACTTCATACGTCCGGTTTTTGCACGTCATGGACGTCAGGAAAGAGACCTGAAGCGGGCACAAAGACAAAAAGTGAGAAACTCACGCTCATGCACATGCGTGTGATTAATCTGACACGGTGTATGTGGCACAGGGTGCTGTGGTCCTCACAGAATGAAGATAAACCTGGGATATTTTTTGCTCAGTGGCCAGTATAATTACCAAGTCCCTCGTCTAATTTGTCATCCCTATCACTGCCACAAGAAAATGTGCGAGAACTGCCTTTTATTTGTGCACAGTTCTATTTTCTCGGCATCGTGTCGTCTCACAATATGTAGTTTCCCTGTGATGTGAGAAGAAAATCTTAAAGCAGAGACGTCTCTGGGGATTAGGCTGCCCCCACACTTCATTAGCACGTCTCACCAGTACTCAGGTGTATGCGAAATTCCCTTTGGAGAGATGCATTAGAGAAATCATTTAAGCAGCATGCCAGTCAAGCAGAGGCAGTGAAGAAAACCCTCACCAGCACTTCACATAAATAAGTCGCATTTAGCAGGTCCCGGTTCCAACACTGAGCACATGCACTAGCACTGAGCTCTTCATGCATTAGAGTTATTGATGTTCTGTGCAGAATGATTAGGGTTAGCTTTCAATCACGGGTGGAGAACATCAACGTGTAAAGGGGGAAGTGACTCCTAAGATGACTGTTGGTGCCACGATCTGACTAATCTGTGTTTTTTTGTGTGTTTTTTTGTGAGCCAATAAACACCAGAGTTGTTGAAAATATACTTTCTTATTCTGTATCTTTAAATTAAAATGTTCATGTGGCAGCGTGTTATTTCTTCTTTCCCGTCCTTTTCTCGCTGTGAAAAAGACTGACATAACGATTGGACCGTTTGAAGTGAGGTGTGATTGCGAGTTTGAATGAGATCAACACGGTTTTCAATCATATTCTCAGTGGACCTCATGATTATCTCGTATTGATTAAACTGCAGACCCTACTTTGACGTAAAAAAAAAACCCAACCAATTATTAGTTTCAGAGCTGTGAACCAATAGTGGCCATGCCATCTGATAATGCTCTGCTAAACGTGGTAATGCATGTATGTACGTTCACGTATCTATTTGGCAACACATATTATGTCAACTCTGCAGCTAAAAGACAGACTTTCATGGCTGTAGAATCGTCAAAAAATGTTTGACAAAAAAGTAAGTGCTTCTACTTCATTTTTCCAAGATAACTTCTGGCAGTTATTCAACCGTTTAGGGATCACGGTACTGAGAAGCTGTTGAATCTTCTCCGCGTTTGGACGGTCGTTCCACGGATGTCCCGAGGGCTACCGTAAAGACAAGTATGTAGGCGCTAGGGCTGCAATTAAAGATTATTTTCATAATCCATTCATCTGTCAATTATTTTCTCGATTAATCAAATACTTGTTTGGACTGTAAAATGTCAGAAAATGTTGAAAAAAGTTGATCTTTGTTTCCCAAACCTGGAAATAGGGTTGTCGATGTTCTTGAATGTCTTATTTTGTCCACAATCCAAAATGATTACAAAGAAATCGTTAAAACTAATGATTTCTTTGTCAAATGAGCAAAGAAACCATATATTCACATTTAAGACGTGAACATTTAGAAAGGTCTTTTTATTTATTGTAAAAACACTCAATCAAAATAGTTGATGATTAATTTAGTAATTGTTTTATAATCGATTAATTGAATAGTTGTTGCAGCCCTAGTAGGCGCAAAGCTCTTTTTCTCTGCTTTCTGGTATCCATCCATCCATCTTCTACCGCTTTATCCTCCACATGAGGGTCGCCATTCCATAGCTTCTGAATTTTCTAGATATCACAAATAGTCACAGTAATGAGAAGTACACGATTGGTAACAGAAGGATTAAATAAATGGTCTTATGTGGATGTAAGGCTCAATATGAACAAAAGTGATCACATATTTTTTTTCTCCTGTCATCCTTCTAAAAAATGGTTAAAATGTCTAAGAGATGTAAGTATTTGCTTCTCCAAATTAAATCCATGACTCCAGCAGCATGCTGAAATACTCCCAGAGTGGACTTTTCCTATTATTCCTGCAACATGCACACAATTTGACAGATATTATTTTAACAACTTGATTGAAAATACATCCACACATAAAAACCTCTTGGACATGGTATCGATTATCCTGTGGCAGACTCTAAGGAGCATTCATTAGGTAGTGTGAGTGGAGGAAAGAACTCCCCCATTTTCACAGGTAGTCTGTCCCTCCTGCTGCTGAAAATAATGGATTCATCCTGGAAAGCTATTGACGTCGTGTTTTTTTCCTAATAAACGAAACGACACCGGAGATTGTCGGACCACACAATTGAACGGCGGAGCGGGAGACTTCGCTCCTACTTTTTCTCAAGTCAGAATTCATTCACTTTTCCTCAAACAGTCTTTTTCCTGTGTGTGTGTGTTCTTTGTCTGCCGTGTAAAGAAAGGTACGACCCATTTGCCAGTTCAGCACTGCCATGCTGTTGTCTCTGCTTTTGTAAAGTGCTTTTTCAAATTGTTTTGCAGAAACAGCAATTAGACACACACGACACAAGGTCAAATGTAGGGACAACCCATCAGGCTTTTCCAAGGGTTTTATGTAATGATAAAAGCAAATGGAAAAGACTGATGGGAACTTTGGTTTATTGCAGCAGCGATTGATGGCTTTGACATGAATACAAAAAGCAGACATTACATGCTGTGGCTCTATCTGGCTAATACTCTATTCTACAGAATAAGGAAGGCGGCTGCATCACATTTTATTTTCAAACTTATTTTTACTAGAATATTGCCAGTAATGACATGAGCTAATCTCAAAAGGCAAAACAGCATTGTATCTGCTTTTTTTTAGATGAGTCACTGTGAACAAGCTTTTTTTATTATTATTTTTCACTGCTTTTATTCAATCTTTTTTGCCCTTGCACAGTCATGTCACATTGGGCCACATCTCACAGTGATTTTTTACCAAGGACAAACATGAATAGATGTCCGCACTCACTACAGAAGCAAAAATTAAACAATTAAAAAAAACAACACTTCTGAGTTTTAATTATTTAACTCCTTTAACTCCCTTGATTGAAAATTCATCAGCAGGAAGTAGAGCTGTCAGAATATCCATCATTATTGTCAAAAAAATAAACAAATTCACATCCGTATTCATCAGCAGGCATGGGGCAAAAACATGAGGCTGCTCATTATTCCCTCATGGGCAACGTAAAAGGGTCACTCTTTAAAAAGTCAAAGACAGATGCTGAATGCTGAGACTGAATTGCTTAATTCATAATGTTTACACTGAGAATGCGCTTCACATTCTCTTGTCAAGCAAATCTTTTCAAAGGATCTCTAAACGGCAAGTACTCCAGATCAATCTATTCCAATCAGGGTCAGATATTTAATAGTTTGTATTTAAGATTAATTACAAAAAATAACAAAAACAAATTAATTTGAACTGAATCTGTACGTATATACTGTGTTGAATATAATGTGATTCATTTTTAAACTGAAATATTCTCTGTTGGAGTCGATACGAAACAAACATGAAATCATTTTTAACTAATGATGTCATTTTTATTATCCTTCACATAAAACCTGTGTTGTAAAAACAATGGGATGTGTCTTGAGGATGCAGCCTCTTTCATATTTATATTCATATTTCAGCCTGTTATTTTACATTAACTTTAGTCCACCTTAAGATTTAAGAAGCAACAATTTACCCAAGTAACATTGACTCCACTCTACACTGTCTGTCTGTCTGTCTGTGTGTGAGACACCGGGATTATACTCATGTGACAGAGCAGATCACTGCAGAGGAAGGAAAAAAGCTACAAACACACACACTGACCTGGAATAACACAAGTCTTGCTCCGAATAAATAGTAGAGGAAACACTGAGCCCATTGATATAAATGATTAAGTGAAAGTTCCGGAGTGCTGCACAACGCTCACTGTGGGGTTGCACGGCCCCGGTGCACGCAGTGGGAGTGCGCCTGAATGTAGTGGAAATATTTATCACAGTTCCGGCATTTTATATTTTTTTTTTTTGCAATATGTATATCACACATATATCCGAATGACAGTAAATTTAAAATATAGTGTGAAGCCCTACTTTACACCTATCTGTGTCTATCACGCCGCAGGATCATATTGAACATTTTGTGACACGACGCGTCGCTGTATTTTAAACAGAAGTAATGGACATTTCTTTTCACCATCAACCAAAACATTGTTGCACTCTCTGTTGAGGAAACGTCTGCAGAGAAGACACCGTGCATTGACTTTGTGTATAAAGTTCCGGTGTGAACTCAGCATGAGAACTCTACCTTAAAACCTGAGTGAACAACCACAATTTTATATCAGGTACAAATCAGTACATTTGCTTGATTAAAGATGAAAATGATAGTAGTGTTATAGCTCTCTTGATTTCTGTGGCTATAAAAGCACCCAGTGGGGGAAATCCAGTGCTACTGTCATCAACATCATTTTGCAAAAAGAGGCCACTTTGCATTCTAAGGCATGCATCCCCTCTGAGCTAAACATAAAGTCAAATAGCCACCGAACGATTTCCTTATCCTGACCTCTAATAAAAGATGATACCAACTTACCACATGCAATTACTGTCTTATTGACTTGCAAAACAATGTCCCTGGCACAATCAATACAGGCCTAAGCAAGTGAGAATCAGCACGACATATCAGATTTGATGTAGAGCACAGTGATTTATACCTTTGTTGTTGTTGTTGTTGTTGTTGTTGTTCTCGGTACCCCTGTGTCAATGACGAGAAAAAAAAATCTCTTCAATGTTCCATTTCTATCCATAAGAAAAGCTGCAGTACTGATTTTAGTCACAGTATGTAGCAGCAGTGTTGTGCACTGTACAGATACGAGGTACAATAGAGCATCAACAGAAATAAAACAGTGTATAATCAATTTCCTACTCCTCTACCTTTTTTCTATGCTGCTCAGCTTTGTTCTCTTAAATCTTCTATCTTTTATAACCATGTCCAAGCACCATAATGATTAGGGCTTTTCACCAAACATTCACCTTGAAGTGACTTTGAATTATCTTAAAAAACTGAATGCTGAGAGACAGGCACATCTATTTTTTATACCACACTCTGACCTCTATTGGCTGAAGAGGAGTGAACCAGATTATTCAATTTGCCCAGCACAGTTACTCTCAAGGTGCTACAATAAATAGGGCTGCCAGTTTTTTTTATCTGAAATTCAGATATGTTGGGTAAGTAAAAAGAGGCAAGTTCAAACCCAGACTTTAAATATCTATTCAAGTACAAAATATACAGCCTAGAAACACAGAAGACATTTTGAGGATGCAGCTTGGCCTACATCCATGTCCTCCAATGTTATGACACAAATTAATTTAACTGTCTTGAGCAGACAATCATGACACCAGATAATCTGGAAAGTGGAGTGTGGACATAAACAAAATCTGCAAACTCGGCTGTCATCAGATTATCCAGTTATCTTCAATGGTATAGCATGTCATGTAATATCTGTGTCTGGGGAAAAAGTGATAGCCCTCACAGTAAAGTCTAATCTGATGCATGTAGATTAACCTCAACATAACCTCAATATAATCAAATCTGAAATTAAAGACAAAGTCTACATAAGACTTTTGCACCAAATATGCAGTTTATCATCTTTATTACATCTGGGTTCACTGAGAAGGAGGAGCTGTTACGGTGGAGTGCATTTTGCTCCTGTTGTGCGCCGCCAAGTTCCATGAAGATACTAAGTGCAGATTAGAGGGGGCAGTTTGATTAGGTAAGGATTTTTCTGTCAGGAGGAAGGAAAGGTAAGGGACTATGCCGACACCGGCACATTTTTCCTTTCGCTTATCCCCGCGCAGATTAATGGTGGAGTCCCATAGTCCTCTGACAGATTGCTGTGCTAAAGCCGAAGGAAACCTCCAGAGATGAAGCTCTCTGCCAATTACCTTCCTCAATAATGTCCGCTCAATGCCTGAATGACAGTGACCCCGCCCCCGAGGGTCTGAGTGGGCTGCTATTGAAGACACATTTAGGCCGCAAGAGTGGTGTGGCTGCATATGGAAAGAACTGTAGGTGACTGTATTACTATTCTCATACTTTACTTTACTGTGTCACCTTCCATTTTGTGAATATGTCTAATTATTATGTAAGGCCATTGCTCAGAAGCTCAACCTTGACAGAAAAAAAAGGTTTACTTAAAATTCAAAAAATAAATAAATGCATGCATTTATTGCTGGCCATTTAAGTCCCTGTAAAGTGAAAAAATAAAATCTCTTCTGAGTTTGGCACCGCACAGAAAATGCATAACTAACCAAATTTAAATGATAGAAACTGTAAATCGTGTGTTCAACAAAGAAGTGATGATTGTGATGCGATGCTCTGGCCTACTCGCTTGAGCGGGGACCAACGTCCTCAAACTGAGTGTTTGTGCAGGACATTAACATAAACACACCGGCATCACACTTCCTGCTCAACAAACACGTAGAGAAGTAATATTTTCACCATGTCAGTTGCAGTGTAATGGCACAGTTAAGCAGGTTTACAGGCTTAGCTACAGTCCTGCCCTCTCACTCTCTCTCTCACTCCCACTTCCTCTGTATAAGCAACACCTGCAGTCTCACAGCAGGAGTCTGCTCGTCTTTCTGTTCTCCTTCTCTACTTCATTTCCTGTTTTTGCATCCAGGTAAGAAACATTTCCAAGACAAAGCCCAAATCAGATTTTTTTTAGCTGTCCAGACTGTATCCAGCTTGATTTTTTTGGCAGTCTAGACAGCTAAAAATACACAAGATCAGAATTTTCCAAAGCTGAGGTGGTTTCTGATTTCTGATTCTGATCCGACTTATACAGATCCATTTCAATCTGAATGTCTCGGTCTTCCCCCGGGATTCCACTGGGGGCGTAGCGTCTCCATTGCGGCATCAGAAGTGATATGCATTCATAAAGTCAATGTGTCTTCTTCCACCAACTCTGTTTGCGTCGCGTACCGGCTCCCTTGTTGTTTGGGTTTGGATTTGCGGGCCAAACATCTCAGCTAACTGAGAGGCAGTAGTGTAGGAGCACAATAAATAGGATCCAACTAACTAACTATGCATTCAGTGCTGCCATATTTTAAATACACCTAAGAAATACTGGACAGAAGACGTGTGAAAAGGAGAATTTGCTTCATGGGATGGAAAAAAAAAACATGACTATCAGACCGCACTGAACAATATTTTTTGTTTACATACACAGCTAACATTCATATTGTATACATTCCCAAAAAAAAGTAGAAGGTGACATGAACATAAGTGATGAGAGCAGACTTTTTCGATTCCATACCCTGGGGGAAAGGTGTGTGAGCCTTCAAGGGCAGAGCACAATGACTTCAAACTGTGCTTCTCTTGGAGAACTTTCTTGAGAGATAGTGTAGATAAGTGGTGCTGAAAGGAGAGATCAGGGGCTGGCAGGAGACTCTGCTTCTCCCCGCTGATTTGGACATCCATTTTAATGGGACACTTAACACTTATTCAGAAGCTAGACCTGGAAACTCACAGGGTTCCTCCAAGCGCAGTCACTCTATTCCCTGAGCAAGGAAATGGTAAGCCATTGCGAGCATCAAAAATGCATTACCTATGCTCCTCTGTCTGCTCAGCATTCTCACCAGTGGCACGACTTATTGTCAGCATTGTACCTTACTGACAGCAGAGCAGTTTGTAGAGTAGAGAGGGGTAAGGAGACAGGGCAGGTACAAAGTGAGCTACATCCTCCAGCAAATGGAGGAGAAACTTGGATAACAACACTCTATGACAGTGCTCTAATTCTGAAAGATACAGTGTTGTGAAGACACGCAAACTAAAAACACCTTGGACTTATTTGTGGAGAATAGGCCTGTTTGGTTCTTATACCTGCCAAAACTGTTAAGGCACGACGCACGGACTAAACAAAGACTTTGTGGATTCGCAGAGCTATTTCGAGAATTCAGCGTGAGCACAGAAAGTTTTGTTTTTGATGTCTCAGGACTTGATATTTAATTCCAATCTCCCTTTCCCAGCCTCCGGGTCAATTCTGAACCAAAATCTCATTAATTGCTTCACTATAGAAGCACTTGCATTCTGCTTCTCCGAGTGTGGGACCATCCAATCCTATACGCTCTAAAAATCGATCCCAAAGACACCGGAGGTATAATGTCGACCCCACTGTGATAAGACGCATCAGCAAAAAGGTGTAATTGAAAATTACAGAGACTTGCCTGCTTCTGTCCAAACTTTTGGCTCTATCTGTAAATTGCTTTAGCACTTTCTGGAGCCGGTGGAATGAAGCTGCCAGTCTGAAAAAAGTGCTGATTAGACTCTGATGAAAGGCTCATAGAGGGATATCAATAATCATTCTAGTTTTCATTGTTCCGTCTTCCTTCCCAACTTATGTTTGAAAACAACTCGCATGTTAAGTTCTCATCCATGGAGTTTCAGTATACTAATATTTTGCACATAACAATATTCTGTTTTGTTTTAAATCGATTACACAGTCACTTAAAGGTTGAATCAAATTAAACTGCAACATACGACATGCAACATAAAAAAAATCACACTTCTTACCCAAATAGTTCAGCCCTGACGTCACACAAATCTTGCACTCAATCAAGACTACGACTACTTTTACCAAGTCTTGAATTATTAACATCTTGCGTCGACAGCAGTTATTTTTTGCCCTCATGAGACGAACGACTTTAGTTTGTCTTTCTTTGACAGCATTAAAATGAGCAATACATCCCAGGCGACATCTGGGGAGAAAAATTATTTCAAAACTATTACAAGCACAAAAAATGCACTGTCAATTATAATGAGTGAAGTACTGCAACAGTGGGCCCCTGTCAAATTATTTTTCTCATTTCCCCTTCCTCTCCCCAGCACACCGTCACATCAGATCATTACACAGTCGCGACACCCCCCATGCTGTGAACATCCGCGTCATGCGTCTTTGTCCTATGATAATTGTGTATTCACGAGAAATAGTCGTCTTCAACTCGGCAACGTGCATGACGGGAGGGAGCAGCGGAGACTGCACACTGAAGGAAAACACGCGGTTTGTCGAAAAACACAAGACGGCAGTGCATCCCTCCTGTCGAATAATTGGATATTTTTAGATATTCTGGAACGGAAGTGCTCACAGCACTCTGCCCTGCAACCATTTCCCCCCCAAAAAAGTAGTTATTTGTTTATGGGCATTTGCTACAGCATTTATATTCAGGTCTATTCTTGTGCCTTAACATCCGACAACACACAGTGTTCAGCAGCTATTTCATTTCAAGCTACTGTTGTCCAGACGTTTCCTGGGTAAAAAAAAAGAAAAAAAGACTATGCACACGTCATGTCGTACATTTACATTAGCATACTGTACAAAAAGCACTTTGTGTGCAGAATATGAATGTGTTTTCAGACTGATGTGACAAGCATACATCTTGGCCTATGGGGCAGCAACTGAGGAGAAAAAGAAGAATGGAGAAAGGGAGAAAGTATTTAATGGCATTTTTGCTTCCAGCCGCTAGAAGGTGAAAGGAAAAATAGCATTATCTATAATGTGGTAACAAGTGAATGTGGACGGCTGAGACAGGCTGCCTGGAAGTGGAGGGAAAATTATTAAAGAGCACATGAGCTTAGCTCAAAAGGTATATTTGCGATATTACAGGCAGCAATGATTTACATGAATAAAATGACTTTTTTTCCCCTCGCTGATGTTCGAAATGTCAAATATTTATTCCGCACATGTCAGCGTTTAAGCAGTTCATGCCATAGAGAAGTGGCAATTAATTAGTGCATATAACTGCTTGCATTTCGTCTGGGCGAAGGTACAAATCATTGCCTACTGACAATATGTCGCCTTTATACATCTCATCACAAATCCACATTTCACAGGCTCCGCGCTGCCACAAGCGAGACAAAGCCTCCCCTATATCCTACTTCTTAATATAATTCTGTCACATAGCTTTGTTTTCAATTCCCCCACCGACTCGAAGGAGAACATCATAATAATAAAAGAGGGAAGGAGGATCAGCTTCTTGGGGTTGACAAAGCAGTCAATTGAGGTGTCTGCTTCATCTCAACTCAATCTAATGATCTTCTGTCGGCTGTCTGCAGTAATGGCAGAGGTTGTGTGTCTGAACTCACCCACCTCTCCAACCGGCCGATCAAGCTGAGGAAGGCATCAATACATTTGTGTTCACACTCAGTCACACTGGTAAATTACAGTTAAATGCAACAGCGCTGTCTCCACAACAAAAATGCTCACAGTATCAATACATCCACTGTCTTGCAAGGTTGACAATGGGGTTTTGTTTTTGTCGTATAATTTCTCCCTTCAGCCACGTCCCCAGTGGTTATTATTTGTCCTTTCCCTTATATAGATATGCAGCACAGACGGCCAGAAATATAATGGATGGATGCATGGATTAGATCACACATGTTTTAAATGTACAAGCTTTGCTTCCAACTGGAGGTGATTCATGTGCAGTTTTTTTTTTTTTAGTCGTGTAAAGTCCCAGATTAAAAAAAAAAGCAGCAGACCAGCTGTGAACTCTCTAGGTGAAAGATGTCAGCGCCACATTCTCTTAATTAATTAGTGTCATTCCCACCACTATTCTAAGCAGCCAGGTGCATATTTATTCCGAATAGAACACGTCAGACCAAAATGAAAGACATCACATACTAAAGCCTACTATCATATCATGTCTACTCCAGCCACTCACCAATGAGTTCTCACTGTGGAAGTGCCAGAAATGAACCCTGGTCTCATCTCTTTTTCCTTTCCAGAGCCTTTTTAAGCCAAACATCAAGCCTCCTTTGGAAATAAATCTCAACAGTCGCCTTCAGCTGAACGGTGTAAACTACTTTCTGCCACCAACAAGTGGCTCATTAGTGGCTGTGGCAATCGCTGCTTTCAAGTAAAAACTCATTAACACATAATCAAAAGATACACTTCATATATACAGGACATCCTGAATTTGGAGCTTTCAGAAAACATGGAGTTCAAATGTACTGGGGGCTTGACTCAGGAAACAGGAAGCAACACTGTCAGAATGGAGTGTATCTATACAGATCTAACATTTCCAAGGGTCAAACAAGCAATTAAAACACAGGCCCAGCAAAAGACTGTACATAAAAAGAAGACATAGTCTTCTAATTTGCTAGATGAGGCCAACCAGGAGGTAACGATATATTGAATGGCCACCAGGGGTTGCAAAAAAAGGTTGTCCTTTTAATGGGGAAGTCAAGGGGGAAATTAGCCTAATTCTCTCATCATTCTCCCTCATTAAAAACATTTTCCTGGGTTAACCGTCTCGATCATTATTTTAAGGACTTCTTCAAACAGCATGATGTCAAACTTGTGAATTATGTTCCCAGCTAGACAATTAAGTACAGCACACATATGATGTGTTTGACAGCCAGCATCATTAAATATGGGCCCGGTTGCAAGGGATGAGTACCACAACCCCGGTACCAAGCGGGCCCCAGGGCTACATTTTGAAATACCGGAGTATCATTAAGCGCTGACATTAACGGCTCAGCTCATGGTACTGGACACATTTATCAGTTTGTCTATGACGGAATTTCCCTGTACGTGTGTGTCAGTGCAGGGTCAGTGAAATCTTAACGATACTCATGCCTACTGGTTGCAGGTCTGTGAACTTTCTATTGCCAAACCTGAAGATGGCGCCAGCCAAATGACACATTTCATGGCTCCAAAACAGGAACACAGATAGAAGGAGACATCATTCTCTTCTGAAGACATTAGTACTTAATATTTGTTTGTTTAAAGCTGCATTACTATATTCTTTAGTAATACCAATGGCTCAACCTGTTGTCATTTTGAATTAGGCTGCTTACACAGTACAATCACACAACCCTTTTAGCTTCTTCTGGATCCGGCTTTGGTTTTCCACAACCTAGATTCTACCTACCAAAGCAACAAACAACTCAAAGACAAGGTAAGCAACAACTCTCCTCCAGGTACTAACTTAGGAGGTGGACAGTTTAAGTGACAAACAAATTGTTTAAATTAGTTACAGAGCCAAAAATACTCTCTTGAAAGGTACAGTTGACTCATATAAGCTCCATGTAAACGTAGCTATTTTGGGGAAAAAAAAGTTGAACAAGAAAGCCATTAATGGAACAAAGTCCTTCGAGACAATTATTGCTGCACTAGACACTGACCTCACAGAATTAACAGAGGAATTATCCATCCAAGGGTTGGTTATATGCCCACCACTGACCCCTGGAGCCACAGATAAAGATCTGTGATAGGCCTAATAGAATATGGTGCTAATCGCATTAAAGTGACAAACATCATTGACTCAAGTGAGCAATGGGGGCCACACGGTGTTAAATAGTTCAAGGAGGCTAATAGGCTTTAAGGTTTTTATTGATTGGCAACTGGAGAATAGTAAACATTTCCCAACAGGCCTCTGTACAAAGTGATATCTCTTACAAATAAGAAAATGTGTATGTTGTATTTCGCTCACGGTGGCAAGAATGATCTACTGCAGCCATATACCGTGTATTTTACTAAAAATGTGACCCAGTTCAACTAATACATCATCTCTTGGTAAGTAAACCATAATATTACAATTAATTTCGCTTTCTTCATTGCCACTATGATTATTTTTTAATCACACATCCACTTGGAAAAGCAAGACCAACGACTGCTAATGAAATGCATTATTTCACTTAGATGCAGATACGATCTCCACATCCCTCCCTCTCAGTCTTTCCAGAGGTTAAAATTAACCTGACTGTTTGAGCTCAGTTCCTCTTCAGACCAAGATAAATATTGCCAATCTGGCTCTTGCTCAGCTCCTAGTCTGTGGCCACAAAGAAAAATGGGCTGCTTTTCCAAAGGGTGCAGAGGCAATAGAGCTATGTGCAAGGCTACCGGGGGCCTGTGCAACTTATGGATACTGTAGATATTAGATTCCTCTTTCTCTCCAGAAGGAGGCCATTTGTCTCTTCACCCCGAAGCAGCTGATTGGTGCGGACGGTTTGCTTTGTACAGATGTCAGAGGTGACATTTGGACACAACCCTCAGCAATAATGGAATTTTCTGGAGTCGAACTATTGCAACGGCTCAAATGTAGACAGCAGTGGATATGCTAAGCACCGTAAGACTACATCCCTCAAGTGAAACATATGTGGAGAATGGATGGTCCTCACCGCCAGATGGAACAAGATTATGATGCACCGTCGACTCTGACAGCGTCTGGCCCAGAGCTGGTTATCACAGAGTGCTAAATTTGTTTATGCATTGATATTTACCTGTCTGCATATACACATCAACATAAGGATTTATTATCCGTTCTTTGGCTGCTCAGGAAATATATCATTCACTAAAGATGTTCAGTGAATGTGTATATGCAGTAATTTAAAGACACGAAAAAAGTTAATATGATATCTACTGTAGGGCTGCAACAATTATTTGATTAACCAATTAATCAACTATTAATTAGCCAACTAATCTGACAAGTAATTATTCCGTTTTAGAGCTTAGTTAATTATTTAGAAAAAAAAAACAACTTTCTTAAATCTATGAAACGATGATGTGAAGGCAGATTGCTCTGCCTAGTTCATTCATACGACTGTCTTGAATTAGCAACCTATCAGCCAATCAGATCGTTCCATGAAGGCACGGGTACTCGCATGAATGCAGGTTTTGAGTGAAAAGCACGGTCAGGTAATCACATCAATTATATCACCTAATTTATGATAATAGCTGCTGTTAAAGTGTAAGTTTGAAGTGTGAACTTAACGTTTGCCTGTTCAATTGCCTGTGCCATTTTCAAGGCATCAAAATGCACAAACAAATGCCACAAACTCAAGAAAATGATCCGCAGATTATTGGATTATGAAAACAATGGTTTGTTGCAGCTCTAATGATATACAGTATCAGAAGCCAGTTATATATATATATATATATACGAGTATGAACTCAGCATAGAAGAAGTCAAGGCTCGAGAATAGTGGTGAGTTCTGGCTTCACACTTCCACTATTGTAATTAGCCCCTTGGAGACGTACAGCACCGACTCACTGTGGAAGGCGATATCATTACTTCCTCATGTTTCTGTCAGGAATCATGAGAAATCGCATCTGGTCCGGCTAAACTAAAACCCAACAACAACTATGGACGCTTTTAATTGTAAAACACGTCATTAAAACATCCAAACGCTTCTCTGGATCCAAAGGAAAACAAAAGGCACATACTTAACATGAATGAGCAGCTGTTCTGTGATACTGTTTTCAAAAGGGAAGAAAGACATAAATAAACTATAAATACCCTCATTTAATATATTACAGTTGTTGGAGTTTTTTAACCTTTCTGACAGCACATGTTATGTAATTCCCCAGATTAAGTTGTTGGTGGTGCCGAGGACCCCCCCTTCCCTTGATCCACTAACATGAAACAAGCCCAGAAATAGATGTAGATAAATAAACACACACACTGCGAAAATACAAACAGTATGACTGCGATAGGACTTTCGTCAACTCTGAGACCATGGATTTATTGACTTCAAGCGGAAGAGTAACCGTTGTGTCAACAAAACCCAGACAAAGACACTGAGAAATCGGTGTTGTATCAAAATATTATCAAACAAACTGTGAATAGTGACACGTGAAGTGATGTGACTGAAGAGAAGACACTATTGTGTTTATAGGGCTATTCATTTCAAGCACATTTGTCCGTCACCCAGCAAATCAAGCTGTTCTCTGCACTGATTATCTTGTTTGAATTTGAAGGCAAAGCCCGATCCACAGGGACACAATGTGTTCACACCAGCGTGGGCTTTGGTTATAATTACAGCAGCGACCAGGTGGAAAAAGTTTGTTTTTCCCCTGTCTTATTGTGTTTTAATTGGTTGAAAAGGCACAAGGTAATGAGCTTGGTTCAGACAGTCACACAAAACCTAAACCTTAAAACTTAAACCAGGATCACAAGTGTGCATGGAGCATTAGTGCACAGAAAATATGTATAATATTACAAAAAATAAGCAATAATAATAATAAAAGTAAATTAAATTTCATTTAATCTGTTGGAAACCACACATTAAATATGTTCGAGGGGAGTTGGCACGGAGCATTGCTGTCCTGCGGAAAACAAGGCATTTTCTCAATCAGCACGATATACATTATATTGTTCATTACTTTTCCCATATTTTAGTTACTGTGTAGAGGTGAAACATATACAAAAGCAATATTCAAACAATATATATAATGCAGCAATATAAGGGCAGATCAGATTAATAAATAACGCAAATAACCTACTTCCAAATAAAATAAAGACATAGTTTTCAGAGAGACAAGGGGGATATGATTTAAGAGGGAAACTGAATTTAAAAATGCAAGTGTGCCAGGACAACTTTAAAAAGCATGTGTGTTTTTAAATTGGAGTTATAATAACTATACAAATAATAATAACAGTTACAAAATTCTATATAAATAACAGAATGAAGAATTATCCTGTGTTGTGTTTTACTTGCATGTTTAGTTAAGTTAAACCTGGGATTTATCCTCTTGACTGTAGCCTTTTCCTATTTTATTCCACCCTGTGTTGTATTGTATTTTACTGTTGTATCTCTTTTCTTTTTAAATTGTATTTTCCTTTTATTGGGAAGCACATTGAGCTGCAATCCTTGTATGAAAGGTGCTATTCAAAGTTTATTTGGCCCACAATGATCACTGTCTCTATGCAATGTAAATACAAAGAAACAATGGCCACTTTTCACACTGTCACATTAAGTCTTTTTTGAAATTAAATTGTGTTAAACTCTTGTGGGGTTCCAAAAAAGTTGAAATGTGAAATAATTACAGCTTACAACGCAAACTGAAAGTCTGAAAGTACAATGTTTTATGTATTTTCTCTTTCTTTCCTTTAGCCTATTCCTTGGTTATTGGCATAATTGTGTTAAATGATCTCTCTTTGTTTACTGTTTATATAAATGTAATCAAAATAAAGATTCATTCATTCATTCATTCATTTTTCCTAATACAATTTCTTATTGCTTGTACTAAAACTTTGCTATTTCACCACAATAAACAAACTTACTGTCACTGTTGGTAAAAAAAAATGACCCAATACGATGGAAAAGCCATTACCATTCAAAATCAATCCACCCCTTAAGCTTGAATGACAGTTATTGGTTGAATAGTCAAAAAAAAAAAACCACAACTTTCTAATTAAAATTGCTAACAGTGCCTTCAAATATTAATACACTGAAATGCAGAGAATATATGGATTTATTCAAGCAGCCAGATAGAAACTAATGACCTGCCCACAAACAATATTAATATACTCTCCTGGGCCGCTGCGTTTTGTTTCCTTCAACTAAATTGCAAATTGCAATTATCACTGCTGAAGGAACCAATAAATTCAGGACCCTCTGGAACAATGGTGCAGGCAATGAATTCAACAGATTCTTTGCGGGTGGTTAAGGATGTATGAGAAGGGAGAAAATGACTGTTCATAATGACACATTGAAGCCACAGCGAGGAAGTTCCCACAGTGGATCTAATACGCAGTAAGATTAAAAAAAAAACATAATTGCAAAAAAAAAAAATCAAAACGACTTTCATTCCAATATTCATTAAATGTGTTTTTTTTTTTTTCTTAAATGAGCAATTTACAGACGGAGAAATAGAAGCGGGTTAGTACTTTTTCATATTAAAGACAAACGTGCAATTTTGGAGGAATAAGTGCGCGTAAATGAGCCATGATTTGAGGAAGGAAAAGTAAATGTATTTCCCCAGGACATGCTTGAGGGTGGTTCACGTGCAGCTTATTTAGCAATTATCTCTCGCAATGCTCCTGTTTTTCTCGAGAAGGATGCGTCAGAGTGAAAGCATTCAGACTTTTCAGCGCATCTTTTGATACTCCGACTGAAAAAAGTAGGTCAAACCTGTCTTTGTTCATAATCTTTAAACCTCCATCATCCATCTAGATCAACACACACAACCTGGCAAAGCTGCAATGAGCGAACTGTGTTGCTACTAATCCATTGTCTGTCTTTTAATAATTTTTCTTACTTTAATGTGTTGATTTTATTTATCAGGCTGGTCATCTCAGCAACTCCCGAGGCTTCGGTTGCTTAGTAACGACAGCTGTGACAGGAGCACGACCCTGAAACACCTCAGTAAAAAAAAAAAACACACCTCTGGCATTTTCTTTGGGGGGGCCTGCATGTGAGCCGACCCTTAGTATGACAAGCGGCTGAGCTTAACTCTCAGAAGGTTTCACCTCAGGTTTAGCACCGCAAACTCAAAATACTGAAATATAATTCACAAGGCCTGTTTGCTGTTGAATTCATGCTGGATTAAAAGAAAATGTGTCTTAACGCACAATGTATGAATATTTTAATACTGTTGATCAAACATTTACTTTAAAGAACCTATAAGTTTAGTTAGGTCTAAACCATCTTAAGTCCAACAACCATCAATTTCCGATATATGTCCTTCTTTGAAGAAACGCCTCATATCCATAATTGATTACATGAAGCCATTGGAGCTGAAACAATTACTCGATTAATTGATTATTACTGGATTACTAAATGGATCGTCAACTATTTTGATAATCGATTCATCGGTTTGAAGCTTTTTTTTCATGATTAAAACAAGATTTCTGATTGTTTCAGCTTATTAAATGTGAACATTTTCTTTGTTTTTTTGCTCCACATAACAAAGAAATCATTAAAACTCAATCACTTTGGTTTGTGGACAAAACAAGACATTCAAGAACTTCATCATTTCCAGGTTTGACAAACACTGATCAATATTTTTGAACGTTTTCTGACATTTTATGGACCAAACGATTACTCGCAGAGATTAATCCGAACCGCCAAGTCCGAGACCCGACTCCAACTTAAAACTTCATATTAGCATATTATTTTAATGACAACAAATATTACTGCTCAATTAAATTATTGAACAACACTAACCATCTGCATCATCATCATCACCATCATCTCTCCAACCTACATTTTATGTCTGCAATGCAGTGCCATAGTATTTTCAATGAAAAATAACATATCAACCAAATATCAGAGGTAAGCACAAAACAAAAAATAAGGTTTTAGTGAGTTAGCAACATTTATGAAATTTCTGAGAACAAAATGCCCAATTTGGTTTAATTGGCCAATTCATGAACGAATGCAAATTATAAAAAAAAAGAAAATACCTGCCCAAGTGATAAATTGGTCTACATCTCCAAAACACCAATGCCCTCCTTTGCTCCAGTGGCTGTCAAACAGAGGAAAAGCAGCAGCAGTTAATAAAACCGTCCAATCACCGAACCCTCCTGGAGACTGTTGGCAAAAATAGTCTTGAGCAGCTCAATTATAATGAAAAATATAAATATAAGAGTTTTCCATAAATGAGAAACAATGTTCTTCATTTTTAATGAAAAAAAAGCACCTGAAAGAGTTCTGGTTAAACCCACATCATCTACTGACAGATCCTTTTGTAGATCTAATTTATGTATGTTTGAGATTTTCTGTTTTATTTTACCCTTAAAGCCACTGTTAACTTTTTACCAGCACTTTAACAGTAATATGTAATGCCCAGCAGAAACTTGTGTGTGTGCGTCAAACGTTCAATATCTATGAGCCCCTTTATAATATCAGGAAATGTTTGGCATTCATCATTACAAAACGGTCCACTGCGTTCATCTATCATAATACACATCTCTAAATATAACTCCCTCTTTGTCAGTCGTTCCCAGAAGCCCGTGTGATGACTGCATAAGCAGCTGCTTAAAACAGTGGCTCCCTTTTGTTAATGCAGTGCACTTTACCAGGATAACCCGGGGCAATGTTGAGTGTGCGGACAATAAATCATGCCATAAAATCATGTACGCCGCCCTAGAAACGAGTGCAAGCCTGAGACTGTTTCCATCAGGAAGCTCGCTTGAGCCTGCGGGTTATACTGTGTTGTTGTTGTTGTTAGGGTTTTTTGGTGAATTTACAGGAAAAGGTTGGCTGCCAAATAACGTACATAAAGAAACAGGGAAACAAAGAGGTGGAAAATCAAAACAATTCAGTTTACAAGCAAAATATTTTATCATGTATATATGTATACTATTTTTTCCTCTCACGCACATTAATCCAATGAATCTCCACTAAAAAGGCAGAATATTTTAACCCTTTAACACAGAGCCGATTGCAGATGACATGTTTGACTGACTGATGATTTTGTGTTACTGTAATTACGCGGCAGTTTGTGCTATTGGAAAAATTCCAATGGTTTCTGAAAGCTGAGAAGTTGCACGTCAAAGCCGCCGTCTGGTTATTATGGTAATTTCACTCGCACTGTTGCAGGAAGCCAAGTTAGAGTTAGAAAAACACCTTTACATAATGTTCATATTTTTGGCCTATTTTTGCACATTGAGACAAACAAATGTTATTTTAAATGTGTTATATACTGTGCAACTTTCAAATTTAACACCGTAAATCTGGCGTTCATGTACAACTACTGTGTTTTTTTTTCCCCAATAAAAACGTTTCTCTTCATTTTCAATTGTCAATAAACTATTTTAACATGCAGTCAATTGTAAATAACTGCAGTATATTGAAAATTATTCTGGAAAAATGGGCAAAAGCACTTACTCACAGGCCAGAAATAACTGCCATTGACAATCGTCATAACACAATCATACAGGCACAATCATGTAATATGTTCATAAAACTCCAACTGAAACTAAAAATAGCTAATACGAGAGAGACGGATGTAAGCAGATACCTCATTACCACATGTGTTTAAAACGGAATAGAAGGACAACAGATGTAAATGCAACTCCTTGCGGGAAAATTACATCCAAATGACTACATTTAGAGCAAAAAGAAATGCAAATGAACCCAATCATGTGCCATTAAACAACTGCAGAAGAAAGAGGCTGTCGCAAAATGCAGTAATTAAGAAACTGCCAGTCAACCCTCAAACGGCAACAAGACAAATCGTGATGGAAATGTGACATTTACGTTTGTTGTAATGCAGAGTCATTACAGCCTCCTCATCAATCTCACAAAAAAAAGCATGTTAACTTGTCTCTTCTGTGGTAGTGCAAGCTTAAATTTACATGCAAGTCCCGTGACTCATTAATCTTGGTATATTTTCTACCACCTTTTATTCATTTGTTGTCTCTCTTCAAAACCACAGAAAACTTTTTTTTATTATTCATACCGGTCGTCAGTGAGTCCGCCACTGTTTAGTTTTATAAATGTGTGGTTATGTTTTTTTTTTATTGTCTGGCTCTTTTATCATTTCATTTTTTAAACAGATGTACTTTTGCGGAGCACTTAGTGACCTCGCTCGACGAGAGGTGCTATAAATAAGCTTTACCGACCTCACTTATCACATTACACCTGCCAATTTGTGGTGAAGATAAGGC